>NC_071440.1:14492939-15201731 GCF_017976375.1 Cuculus canorus
CTTTCCAAACTTCTTTCCATTAACTTCCAGCTGTCCTGGCTGACTGGGGAAGTTCCACTAGACTGGAGGCTGGCTAATGTTGTGCCCATCTACCAGAAGGGTTGCAGGGAGGATCCGGGGAACTACAGGCCTGTCAGTCTGACCTCAGTGCCGGGGAAAGTCACGGAACAGGTGATCTTGAGTGCTATCATGAAGCACATGCAAGAGAACCGGGTGATCAGGCCCAGTCAACATGGGTTTACAAAAGGTAGGTCTTGCCAAACTAACCTGATCACCTTCTATGACAAAGTGACTCGACTACTGGATGGGGGAAAGGCTGTGGATGTAGTCTTCTCGGACTTCAGTAAAGCCTTTGACACAGAATGCTGTGAGAAACTGTCTGCCTCTGGCCTGGATGGGCGCACGCTCTCCTGGGTTGAAAACTGGTTGGATGGCCGGGCCCAGAGAATGGTGGTAAATGGAGTTAAGTCCAGCTAGAGGCCAGTCACAAGTGGAGTTCCTCAGGGCTCGGTACTGGGTCCAGCCCTGTTCAATGTCTTTATCAATGACCTGGATGAAGGCATTGAGTGCACCCTCAGCAAGTTTGCAGATGACACTAAGCTGGGTGGAAGTGTGGATCTGTTGGAGGGTAGGGAGACTCTGCAAAGGGATCTGAACAGGCTGGACCACTGGGCTGAGGCCAATGGCATGAGGTTCAACAAGGCCAAATGCTGGGTCCTGCACTTGGGGCATAACAACCCTATGCAGCGCTACAGACTGGGGGAAGAATGGCTGGAGAGCTGCACGGAGGAGAAGGACCTGGGGGTAATGGTTGACAGCCGACTGAACTGTGCCCAGGTGGCCAAGAAGGCCAATGGCGTCTTTGCTTGTATCAGAAATGGTGTGACCAGCAG
Organism: Cuculus canorus; assembly: GCF_017976375.1. Classification (NCBI taxonomy): domain Eukaryota; kingdom Metazoa; phylum Chordata; class Aves; order Cuculiformes; family Cuculidae; genus Cuculus; species Cuculus canorus. Next base: position 14,493,833 of record NC_071440.1, read on the forward strand.
GTCCAGGGAGGTTATTCTCCCTCTGTACTTGGCACTGGTGAGACTGCACCTTGAGTATTGTGTTCAGTTCTGGGCCCCTCACCACAAGAAGGATGTTGAGGCTCTGGAGCGTGTCCAGAGAAGAGCAAGGAAGCTGGTGAAGGGGCTGGAGAACAAGTCTTATGAGGAGCGGCTGAGAGAGCTGGGGTTGTTTAGCCTGGAGAAGAGGAGGCTGAGGGGAGACCTTATTGCTCTCTACAACTACCTGAAAGGAGGTTGTGGAGAGGAGGGAGCTGGCCTCTTCTCCCAAGTGACTGAGGACAGGACAAGGGGGAATGGCCTGAACCTCCCCTGGCGGAGCTTCAGGCTGGATATCACAAAAAATTCTTCACAGGAAGAGTCATCGGGCATTGGAACAGGCTGCCCAGTGAGGTGGTCGAGTCACCTTCCCTGGAGGTGTTTAAGGGATGGGTTGATGAAGTGCTTAGGGACATGGTTTAAGGGAGTGTTAGGAATGGTTGGACTCAATGAGCCAGTGGGTCCTTTCCAACCTGGTGATTCTATGATACTATGGAGGAAGAAGACTTCATCAATTGTCTCTCCTTGATCAGGTGGTCTTTAGTATACACCAACTGCAAGATTCCTATTGGTTCTTCCGTCTTTAATTTTAACCCACAAGCTTTCAACCTGTTCGTAGCTACTCTTCAATGACAGCTCTTCACATTCTATCCCTTTCCTGAGATAGAGGGCAATGCCTCCAGCCCTCCTAACTGATCTGTCCCTTCTGAACAGCCTGTAGCTGTCGTTAGGCACATTCCAGTCATGGGATTCGTCTCCCACGTTTCTGTGATGGCAACTAGATCATAGCTTTCTAGTAGCACAGTGACTTCCATCTCCTCCTGCTTCTAACCCAAGCTTTGTGCATTAGTGTAAAGGCACTTCAGCTGGGCTGCCAGTTGCATCACCTTCCCAGTGGACCCTTTATTACCTATAAGGTGTTTTGGAGAAGTATCCTCCCTAACACCTGACCCCTATCCTTCCACTGCTTGTTACAGGCTAGCTTGATGTTATGCCCCTCCTCCTTCATATCTAGTTTAAAGCCCTATCTATATGCCCCACAAGCTCCTGGGCAAAGACCCTCCTCTGAGAAAGGCGGCTCCCATCTGAAACCTGTAATCCCGGTACCATGTAGGCCATCCCATTATCAAAAACCCAAAAGTTATCACGGTGACACTAGCCATGGAGCCATGTATTAATAGACTGGACGCATCTGAGCCGTGCTATGTCATCACCTGTAACTGGGAGGAGGGAAGAAAAAATCACCTGGGCCCCAGATTCCCTCAGTAACGGTCACAAAGCCCTAAAATCTCTCTTGATCCCCTTTGGGCTTCTTACTGCTGCTTCATGCCCTCCCACATGGAGCAGCAGTAACAGGTAGTAGTCAGCAATTCTCACCAGGTTGGGAAGTTTCCTGGCCACATCCCTTACCCAGGCTCCTGGGAGGCAGCAGACTTCCCTGTGAGTGGGGTCTGCTCAACGTATGGGACCCTCTGTCCCCTTCAATAGAGGGTCTCCTACAACTATGACTCTCCTATTGGTACTTGTGGCAGTTGTGGCAGTGCAGCGTTTATGCTGTTTCAGTCTCTGACCCTGCTCTGATGTGGAAGCATCTTCCTCCATGTTTTCCTCTGGTCTGGTCTGTCCTCCACATTGAGAGCCTCAAATCTGTTGTGGAGCTACACCGGGTTGATTTTCTGCCCTGTTGGTGGACATGCTTCCACTCAATACCTCCTTTCGAGCCTTTGCCTACAGCCTTAGCAGGGGAAGATGCCAGATCCTTTTGATCCTGGGCTCTTACCTCTGTCTGTGTCTTCTCTGGTGCTTTAGAGCTCAGGGTGTGATCCCACCAGTATATCTCTACCTCACACTCCCTGATGCTCCTTAGCCTCTCTACTTCCTCTATCAGCTCTGCTACCAGGCTGAGGAGGAAGTCCACATGCTTGCACCTTATACAGCCCTTGCTGCCCTCTGTTTCCAGTGCAAGCTGGTGGCACTCTGTGCAGCCCAAGACCTGGACAGCTGTGTGCTTTCCCAGGAACTCAGTCTGAACTGACGCATCATGTCTGGCAGGATGCAGCCCCATCGATGGGAAGCAGCACTTCCTTAGGAACACGTGGTCACTGTGTTTTGCAGAATCAAACCCTATAACCCAAATAGAGTTATAAAGCAGGTATGTTTATTTCCTGCGCTGGGGTGCAAGGGGGTTCTCCTCCTAGCTTGCACACCCTACGACCCAACAAGCAGCTACTTATAGTATAAAGACATGCAGAGTTACAAGTGCCTACTACATATTCATAACCTTTCCCACTTTGTATTATAATTAGTTCTGGAAAGTTCACTCCAGTCTTGCACCTGCATAGTGCCTCCTGGTGGTCATGGGCCAGGGTCCTAGGAAAGAAGTAAGAAGTCTTCCTCAGGACGAAAAAAGTTTTTTCTTTGAAACGTGTACAGGCACAATCTCTTCTGGTTGTCTTCCAGCTTTCTGCATCCCAATGCCCACTTATCAGTCAACTTCTGCTAGCTGGCTCCTTCGTTATCAACTTCCAAGGTCTTCAAGGCGAACAGCACCAAGCTCTAACAAACGCTCCCAACCCCCCTTCTCTGCTTTCTCTCATCAGTTCCCCCCTATCCTTTTAATATGAGCAAATTAATTTGCCAACTGTGTAATTTATCTCTCAAAGGGGAATTATATAATATTTTGTTGAAAAACTACACTTTTAATGCATTGTCATAGGCACTAGACATAGAAGTCAAAATTGTTAGTCGTTGCAGCACTCTCCAATTCCAAAAAAATAACACAGCAGAGAAAACAAAGCTAATTACAACTAGCATCAGAAGGGCAATAATGGGGTGACACAACTTACTTAGAATGCCAGTCACGGTAGGGTACCATTCAAATAACACATCCCTCCAAAGATGGTTCACATTTTCTTTTACCCTTTTTAGGACACCCTTTCTTTCCTCTGTGTCGTGGTGGACTGTTATCAGAGTCTCTTCCTGCTTTCCTGGACCTCGTCCAGAATTAAAATCAAGTCCTGATGTTTCATTAACTGTTTCATTAATTATTTTACCAATGTAAGATTCATTCCAATAGGTATAGGTGATAATTGGTGAAATATTGTATAATTGAATTTTATCAGCTGATAAAATTCAGGGATATGGCTGGTACTAAATAAGATTGTTGGGTGTGACTTTTCTTAACAAGATTACAAATACAGACATTAGAAATTAGAGTGATTCTTACTATCCATTATTATCTCATCTATTACTACAGAGGTACAAGCAGTTCTCAAACACACACAACCCTGGCCCCTGTATACAAGTATAGTCCTCTGATTAGCGTCTGGATGGATCTCAAAGGGACAGATGCTTTGCTCAGTGTTGAGGCAGATGTCTTGAGCATCGATTGCATTATTTAGCAAATGAATCTTTTTTTATTCTCATGTAATGCAAGACTCTAAATTTACAGTTTGCCATTTCCCGTTCACTATTCGTGCCCATGTTCTATGTTCAGAAGGATAGAGCACAGTTTTATCATGGTTTAATCCTAATGCAGTGATGGGGTGGATTACATATATTGCCAAGTTATGTATGGTCAACACAAAGGCTGTGGTTATATTAGTGATGGGATCATAGGTGAAATTTACCAGAGTCTACTAGGATTGAAGCTTCCTCTCTAAGCCAGTGGCACTGTCCCAAACCACTTTCTGGATTTTGGTGGGAAGGTACCTTCACCACCTTCTCTTATAATTAAGGCGGCCACTGATTGCATCCATAATTGTGCCTGTATACAACTGAAGGCCAAAGAAACGTTTTCTTGGATCACACCGAGTGCATTTCCTATTATTTCATGGTCTTGTTCCTCCACCTTTTCCCACTTTGGTAACATTTCTGATAGTCAATTCCATTTAGGACCTCCAATCCTGTCTGTAACACTCTGGTTAGGCCCCTTTGTGTTCTGCCCCTGAAGGGCACTTGTTTTTACAGCCAGGTTGTCCAGCCCTCGAAGGATGTTTTTAGGAAAGGAGAGCATGCTGGTTGAATTTCAGAAATATCAGTTTGCATTAGCAATTCAACACGTTTTTTGAGACCCTTCTGGGTTGAACAGCATTTGCTGTTGGCCAGTATTCCTGATTATATACAGACCAATTGCAAATTCTGGGTTGTAACAGGTTTAGCTATAATATTTATTTGAAATTTGAATGAGAGCCCAATGGTATCATAGGCCCAGAGACAAAACACCTTAATGGTCTGTACTAATGTAAAATTATCCCAAGAGTTTAATTTATTGGAAATGTAGGTCTTTGTATTCTTATCTGTAGGTGTAGTTGAGACAGTGATTTGGGATGCCTATTTATGGATAGTCCTATTAACCATTCGGCATCCTACTTTGATTCCTCCTCCTACAGTCCCCTGTTCTCTATCCACATTCCATTCTTGCCTCACATATACTTGATTTTCATGCATAACCACAGTTGATAGATTTAAAGCCTCTTGATCAGAACATTTCACAAGGCTCCAGTATACCCAATAAAAGCTTGAGACCAAGGCCACTCAGTATTCTTTTGGCTAGAGGTGCCTTTCCCTCCCTGGATTATAATCATAATCATGAGAAAAATAATTTTAATGGTTGGACTTGCGTGACCCCCCCATGGAGATCTATGTGTCTTTTTCACTCGGGTGTGATAGATCCATGCACTCTGCTCCTTGATTTTGATTGCTCTGAAGGAGGCAAGGAACATCTGGAATGGTCCTTCTCACTGTGGTTCCAGAGTCCTCTCTGCAAGAGACTTCATATATACATAATCTCCAGGTCGTATGTTATGCATAGGTTCATCCAAACCCCTACTTTGTGTCTCAATCTCATGTTTTTCAATCTATTCACAGTTGTTTGTCCAGTGCCACCATGTAGGAGATCATGATTTCATATGCAAATAGCGACTGATCTGTTGTACTGCTTCTGAGATCAAATGTGCTCTCCAATCAGGAGACATAGTTGCTGGAACCCCAAAGCATGGTATTATCTCCTGTATTAATCTTCTGGTATTTTCCCTGTTCTACTAGGGAATGCCTCTGGCCAATCTGAAAAGGTACCAGTTAATACCAATAAGTATCTACACACACCCTATTTTTTTGGGAGTTGCGAAAAATATCTATCTGCCATTGTTGCCCAGGCCCGTTGCCTCTTCCAATTTCACCTATTTCTGGTTTGGGGTAATTTTGGGATTAGTCTGGAGGCAAAGGTCGCACTGCTGAGTCACTTGTCTCACAGTGGTATATAATTTTCTAGCTGCAATCCCTTTAGTAAGGTGTTTACATAGGGCTTCTGCCCCCCATGTCTCTTCCTGTGTTCTTCCCTCATCAAAAGCCATGTTAAATAAGGGGGAATGATTAGTTTCCCTTGTCGAGTGAGCACCCACCCCCCTCTTCATTATATGACCCTCCCAGGTCTATAATAAATTTCTGATTATCTGATCTTCCTTGGTATATTCTGACTTACCTTATAGGCAGATTCGCCTGTCAGGGATCAAAGCCCCTTCTGTTTTTAACTCGCCTTTGGCTGCCAGCTTTGCCTCTCTCTGCCAGCTCATTTCCTCTCCCCAATTCCAAATTCACTTTCTGGTGCACCTTGATGTGCGTGACTGTCACTTTCTCAGGTAGCTGGACTGCTTCCAGCAGTCTCAGGATCCTCTGGATGTTTTTGATCTGGCATGTCTTTTATTGCTTAAGACATAGCTGTTTCTGTCCATGAACCAGCTCTCAGCGTCTTCCATGGAACTGACTTTCAGGTCCGAACGGCTCAAGTATGTGGCCGCGATGGTCTCTAAGCAGTCCTGGTGCACTGGTTTTCCTATATTTCCACTGAGAAAAGAAGCTGGGTTGATGATGTTAGTAACAACAATACCCGTATCATGTTCCAACGTTAGAGCTTGGTATCTTAGGAACATCTGTGGAGAAAGTCAGTGCCCACCTCTCGCTTCCAGACACTAACACAGTCATTTTCTGGCCCAGGGTAAATCTTTGTGCCTCCTGGATGTTTAGCAGGACGGCTGAAACTGCTCATAAACAGCCAGGCCCTAGGGCAATCCCTTGCTTCTCATGAGAGAAAAGGAAAAATGGCTTACTCACATCTGGAAGTCCTAAGGCCGGGGCTGACATCGGGGCTTTCTTCAGCTGTTCAAAGGCTTGCACAGCCTCTTTGCTCTGCTGGAGGTATTTCTGTTCGGCGGTGGTTAGTGCATACAGGGGTTTAACAAGCAGTCCATAGTTATAGATCCATAGCCGACACCACCCCGTCATCCCCAAGAAAGTTCATAACTCTTTCACTGTTTACAGTCTCAGGGTTTGGTATATTGACTCTTCTCAGGCCTGTCCCAAAGTTCTTTGTCCAGCGCTGATTTCATAGCACAAGTAGATTGCATTATTTGGGCCTTCTTTTAGATATGCGGTATCCCTGGAGCCCCAAAAAGTTTAACAGACTCACCATCTGGGTCACGCAAGCATTGTCTTGGTGGCAATCAGGGTATCATCTACATACTGCAACAGTCTCCCTTCCTCAGGTGGGGTTTCCAGGCCTCAAGATCCTTTGCAAGTTGATTACCGAATATCCAGGTGAGTTGAGCTCTGCACCTGTTTTCAGGGTTTTCCATTCAAATGCAAATATTTTCTGGCTGGCTTCATGGAGAGGGAGGCAAAAGTAGGCATCCTTCAGATCTAAAACAGTAAGTCAGGTTAGTTCAGGTACTAATACAGTTAACAGGGTATATGGATTTGCCTCCACTGGGTAAAGGTTTCTGTTATTTTATTTACAGCCCGTAAGTCCTGGGCACATTGGTGGCCCATACCTCGGGGTATACCTGGTTTGTGATTTCTCCACTGATTTTACCTTCTGTGGGAACACTGACTAAGGATAAGCCCATTATTTGCATATACTGCTGGTTATTTACCTCCAGAGTAATCTCTCCCTTTTCAAATTTGATTATTGCACCCAATTGTTCTAATAAATCTCTCCCCAAAAGTGCCTTCAGGGAGTTGGGCATATCCAAGAATCTCTAGATGCTCCATTGTATTTCCAGTTTATATCTTAGAAGTTCATAAAAATATGCCTTTTCACTTTGGCCAGTTGCCCCTTTTACCACGATGTAGTAATTTCCTAGGGACATCAAAGCTTGGTTCAGAACCAACTACGTTGCCTCTGTGTCAACTAAAATTCTACTTCCTTCTCCTCTTTCCCTGGGTTCATTATAAAGAGTTGATCTGTTAGGGTGGATTCCCAAGGTCCCCATCAGTCTTCTTTCACGAGCCACTATTCCTCTTTTACAGTAGCCCAAAACCAAAACCTAGTTGTTGTATTCCTACCCTTGACCCAGGATCCAGCAGTGTGTTGCGGCACATTATATCCGTCAGTGGATTTAGGAATTCAGATGGTGATTTAGAGGGACCTCGTTTAATTGTTTGAGAATGGCCTTTCTCATTCCCTTCGAGATTCACTCCTGAAATACCTGTAATTTTTCTACATGTTTAGATCTGTCTGGATCTCACATTGGGTCTTGGATAGGAAATACTCTTTCCAAATCCCCTACAGTTTTAAAATCAATTTTGTTTGGGTTTTTTTTTTTTTTCTTTTTTGTCTTGGTCTTCCTGGTGCCTGTAAAACTGTCAAAGGACACCTTTCACTGATGCAGGAAGATGTGTGTGTGTGTGTGTGTGTGTGTCCCATCCGAGTCCGTATCCCATTCCTGTGATCAAGGAGGAGGCTTAAGAAAATCAGGCAAATCTTGTTCTAGTGTCCGGTGAATTTTATTTATTCTAGTGCCCCCTTGCTCAATACTGCACGTCAGACACCACCACCGCAGTTTACCTTTAAATTCTTTGTTATTTTTACACTCATGTGCCAGTACCATAGGGTCCTGCTGCGGCAACATCCCACTGTCCCTTTGCCACTCCGGATGGTTTCAGAGGGTGAAAAACACTTCATTCCACTATCCCTCTCTCCTTAAAACATCATTAGTTGCAAAACGGTACTGCAATCCTCTTCTTACTCATTGAGCCCCTGCCAATTCCCTCCAGTGCTGTAATAGGCATCCTAAGGGGCTTGCCCAAGGAAATCCTTGCTCGATTTTGCCCCTATTTATACTACCTTCTGAGTCTACCTTTCTCTAACTTACACAAACTGGTTAAGCACTTACAAACGGCCTGTCTCTAAGTTCTCAGGAACTTCCCACAAGACTAGCAACAACAACAATTCCCATCTACAGATTAGAGACACTCAGGGCAATAGAGTGATCCCAACCAAGCTGAAAAGCAGAATAAGACCTTATGATAGTCTGAACAACAAATCTGATCCACTCCCACAGCCTGCAGAATTCTGGCCCCCCATCCAGGCAAATATTTTTGCTTTTACAGTTTCAAATTATTTTTTTCTCTCACACAGAACACTTAACTCACATTCTGGGAGGGGAAGGGTTAACTCACACACACAGCACCTAACTCACATAACTCACATACCAGGAAGTGGGGAAAAGGGAGGGGCACTCTCAGCCACTTCTCCCGGTTTTTTCCCTTTTTTTTTTTTCCCCTCTTCTATGCTAGGTATTTTAAAATTTCATCCTTTGCAGCCTTTCATTCCAAAGGTCCGAGGTAAATATACCCATTTGCCGGCTCAGTGGACATTTGGAATTAAAAGGCTTCGTAGGTGCATTCCTAGGGTCAAGACAAACAGGGCTTCTAAACAATTTGCAAGTCTTTCAACATTTTGAGCTCAGTCCACCTCTGGCTCCTGTCTATGGAGGAAGAATGCCCCCCAGTAAGCTATCCCTTTCAATTCCACTGGTACTCTGTTATACGTCAAACAATTCACAGAGTTTACTTATGAGACAAAACACACAACATATAACAGTGATCTCTTGCTTCGTTCGTCTCCAGCTGCTTCCTTCGCAGGAAAGCAGAACCGCAGATCGGAACTCCGCACTCGCTTCACACTCAATTGCACATCTCACGCTACCATGCACTCACATACAAACACTCCACAGCATATGAGAAATTTAAAATGAGCTCTTAGCGATGATAAAGTATACACGTTACTGATACTGAAGATTTGCAACAGATGTAGAAGATGATAGCTATCTCATATGCAGCACTCCTGCTTCCTCAGCAAGGAGTACCGAATTCACAATAATACTATAATATTATTTTAGTATTATCTTATATATAATACCATATATAATACCATAATCCCTCACTCCGCATTTACTGCTTTACAAGAATCCTGGGATTATACCATAATCCCTCACTCTGCGTACTCCATTTTATGAGAATCTTGGAATTATATTTTACCTGCTGCCTTGCTATCACAGCAGGGAGCACCCATACCATACCACAACAGCGAATTTGCTATTTTACCCAATGACGGGCCTTGCCACCTCCTCACCCAGCGCAAGTAGGGGATTCATATCCCCCCTCACCATCTTATGGGATCTAGACAAAGAGACCCTAACCCTTTGTCATCATGTGAGGCATTCCATACATGATTTACAGACTCTTCCCCTAATTCTCCTGCAGTTACATCCAAATTATCGTACCATATCATACATAAATCACATACCTGGTCTGCGCGCTGATGGGCCATCTCTCCCCCGCAGCAATTGGGTATGACACGAAACACACAGCATATAACAGTGATCTTTCACTTCGTTCATCTCCGGCTGCTTCCTTCGCAGGAGAGCAGAATCACTGATCAGAACTCTGCACTCGCTTTGCGCTCAATTGCACGTCTCACGCTACCACGCACTCATATCCAAGTACTCCACAACATATGAGAAGTTTAAAACGAGCTCTTAGCGATGTTAGAATAAGCACAGTACTGGGACAGAAATCTTACAGTGCAAATATATGACGCTAGCAACCATACAGAGTGCTCCAGCTATCCCAGTGAGGAGCACCCAAGTTACCTTACCATACCATACTCACGAATTTGCTACTTTCCCAGGTGTGGGCAATATCACTCCCTCACCATGCGCAAGAGGGGGATTTATATCCCCTCTTACGACTGACAGGGTCTTGGTAAGCTATCCTACCCCTCATCATTGCATGAGGCGTCCCATGCACAGCTTATGGACTCTTCCCATTTCCCCTGGAGTATTCCCAAATCACATACCTGGTCCATCCACTGATTGGCCGTTTCTCCCCCATGCAGCAATTGGGTAGGGATGGGAGATTCTCTGGAGAAGCAGTCCGGGGCGTGCCTTAGAATATCCCACTCCCAATGGGTCCTGCAGCCAGGCAGAGAGAGAGTCCCATCTGGGGTGCCAAATTGTTTTGCAGAATCAAACCCTATAACCCAAAATAAGTTACAAAGCAGGTATGTTTATTTCCAGTGGTGAGGTGCAAGGGGGTTCTCCTCCTAGCTTGCACACCGTATAGCTTAACAAACAGCTACTTACAGTCTAAAGACATGCAGAGTTATAAGCGCCCACTACATATTCATAACTTTTCCCCGCTTTGTATTATAATTAATTCTGGAAGCTTCGCTGCAGTCTTGCGCCTGTGCAGTACCTCCTGGTGGTCGTGGGCCAGGGTCTTAGGGATGAAGTAACAAGTCTTCCTCAGGATGAATTTTTTTTGTCTTGAACTGTGCGCAGGCACAGTCCTTTCTGTTTGTTTTCAAACTACTGACCCAAGTGCAGCCAGCTTTCTTCATTCCAGTGCCCACTTAACAGTAAACTTCTGATAGCTAGCTCTCTTTTGTTATCAACTTCCAAGGCCTTCAAGGTCATTTCTGATGAGCAGCACAAGTTCCATTGCTCCAAAGTGAGCATTCCCATCCCCCCTGTCTGCTTTCGCTCATCAACACAATCATTTGGTTGGAAAAGACCTTTGAGATCATTCACTCCAACTGTACCTGTCCAATACTAAATCATGTCCCCAAGCACCTCATCTACCTGCCTTTAAACACCTCCGGGGATGGTGAATCAACCACCTCCCCGGGCAGCCTGTTCCAGTACCTGATAACCATTTCGGTTATGAAATTTTTCCTGATGTCTAATCTGAAGCTCTCCTTGTGCAACTTGAGGCCAAGAGGCTGGATCATAGAATCATAGAATCACTAGGTTGGAAAGGACCCAACGGATCATCGAGTCCAACTGTTCCTAACACTCCCTAAACCATGCCCCTCAGCACCTCATCCACCCGTCCTTTAAGCACCTCCAGGGAAGGTGACCAAACCACCTCCCTGGGCAGCCTCTGCCAGTCCTCAATGACCCTGTCCGTGAAACTTTTCTTCCCCAATGCCCAGCCTGAACCTCCCCTCGCGGAGCTTGACGCCATTCCCCCTTGTCCTGTCCCCTGTCACTTGGGAGAAGGGACCAGCTCCCTACTCTCCACAACCTCCTTTCAGGTAGTTGCAGAGAGCAATAAGGTCTCCCCTCAGCCTCCTCTTCTCCAGGCTAAACAACCCCAGCTCTCTCAGCCGCTCCTCATAAGACTTGTTCTCCAGCCCCTTCACCAGCTTCGTTGCTCTTCTCTGGACATGCTCCAGAGCCTCAGCATCCTTCTTGTGGTGAGAGGCCCAGAACTGAACAGAGTACTCAAGGTGCGGTCTCACCAGTGCTGAATACAGAGGGAGAATAACCTCCCTGGACCTGCTGGTCACACCGTTTCTGATACAAGCCAAAATGCCGTTGGCCTTCTTGGCCACCTGGGCGCATTGCTGGCTCATGTTCAGTCATCTGTCAACCAACACCCCTGGGTCCTTCTCCAGGCAGCTTTCTAGCCAGACTTCTCCTAGTCTGTAGCACTGCATAGGGTTGTTATGCCCCAAGTGCAGGACCTGGCATTTGGCCTCGTTAAACCTCATGCCATTGGTCTCATCCCAGCGGTCCAGCCTGTTCTGATCCCTTTGCAGAGCCTTCCTACCCTCCATCAGATACACGCTTCCACCCAGCTTAGTGTCATCTGCAAACTTGCTAAGGGTGCACTCAATGCCTTCATCCAGGTCATCATAGAATTGTTTAGACTGAAAACACCATTAGATCATCAAGTCCACTGTAAACTTAACACTGCCAAGTTCACCACTAAACCATATCCCTGAGCGCCTCATCTACCCATCTTATAAAATACCTCCAGAGATGGTGACTAAAGCACTTCCCTGGGCAGCCTTTTCCAATGCTTGATAACCGTTTTTCAGTGAAGAAATTTTTCCCAATCTAAACCTCCCCGGTGCAACTTGAAATAGAAATCATAGAATCATTTAGGTTGGAAAAGACCTTAAGATCATCGAGTCCAACATAAACCTATGGTTTATGTCATCTGATATTTTGGTCCCAGGTATGTGTGTCATGCTTTTACTGCCATTTCTTTAAGTGCTAGTATCATCTCCAGCATGTGCAGTGGAGAGCAGCAGATGGTCCTGTGTTAAAACAGAAGACTCTAGGGTGTCTGCATGCAGGAGAAATGAATCCATGTGACTTCATAGAAATGTGTTAGATAGCTACCACCTGCTCCTTTGTACCAGCACAAGGGTTAGCAATCTGGCTGCAGAAGATAGCGGAGAGGCAAATGGGGAATTGTTAGTCAACCATCTAGATGAATGCATTATCTTTCACAAAGCTGTGAGATTTTAGATAGCCGTACAGTTAATGCCAAGTCAACATTAACTTCAAATCCCTTGAACTGCACTGAGTGAGCTTCTGATGGGCACAAATGGTTGGAATGGGCCAGCAAGGACTGTAAGCGTAAGAGGAAGTCCTGAAACATTATAGACAGCCCTACCCTTTTATTTATTCTTCTTCAATCGTTCTTCTCAGAAACGATATTATGAAATATTTCTTAACTAGCTAAGTATAATTCCATTTTTCTATAGCTAGAGAATCCACACCATCAAAAGTGTAAAGGTTTCTGGATACTCCTATGATTATTTCTTCCAGTTTTCACATATATTTTTTTTCTCTTTTATTTTTTTGATTATGGAAAGAAAATGGCCCTGTTCCAAATTTGGCTAATGGCATATATCTACATTTTATATATAAGTACATAAACCCTGATAATGTTGTTACTGTGCAGCACATCCATAAAGAGGTTCCGATAGCAAACATTACAAATCATTTTATCTTTCTTTATTTCCCTCTATGTCAATTGTGAATACAAATAACCACATTTAATTCCACGTTTAAATTGGGAAGGAAGAGGTATATCTTAGGCAGTCTCCTTAAATATTATATGGGAAAAAGTAACAGTGACAGCACCTGAAATGATAAACTTGGGTGCTCCACTTAAAAGAACAAAAAATAGAGGGGTCTTGTCAATTGTACCTATCTGGGACAGCAACATCATAACACACGCTTTTTTAGTAGCATCCAGCGGCAGGACAGTGAGTACTGCGGTAGGGTGGCCATCTAGGGTGGTGGGCGCTTCCCTGAGCTGGGGAAAAGCCCAGGAAAAGCCAGGCGGGAGCGGAGCCGGTGGCGCTGAGCTCGTGACACCCAGCAGCAGACGGTCCCGCACGGTGCCTGATGGGAGGGGACAATCCCGGCGACCACCACGGGAGATTTAAACGATCCCTTGGGAGCACAGTGCCCCAAAGCACGGCGAAGAGGTGTGGCCACATTAGTGTAACGGGGCAGTTCAAGCAGAGACCGACTGGAGACCGACCAGAAGGGACTGTGGACCATGATGGCTTACCTGGCAGAAGATTAAAAACTGCTCCAGGTGCTGCAGCAAGCAGGATAGATTGTTGCTAACCAGAGAGAGCCTCAGTGGTTACATGCAGCTACCCAGACCCTGGGCTGTAGGCAGTGCCCCCCCTCCCACACCAGCTCATGCCTCTGGCACTGGCTCCACTTGTGGAAGCTGTGCTCGTGTAGGGGAACTCCTTTGCATGGTGGCAGAGCTGAGGGAGGAGGTAAATAGACCAAGGACTATCAGGGAATGTGAGAGGGATTACTGGAGCAGCACCCTCTCACAAACTCGGCAGACTGCTGGAGCTAGTGCGGCTGAGCAACACCCACCTGCAAAACTGCAAGGTTGGGGGAACAAGAGATGGGGAATGGCAGCAGTTCCTGCCTGGTGCAGGAAACCTGCTCCCCCCCACCCTGACAACGAACCCCTAGATCCCCCTGAGGAACAAATATGAAGCGCTGCAGGTGGAACACAATCCCCAAGGATGAAGAAAGATGGCTCCCACAGCCTAGAAACATTCCCTAGGCTGCGCCATCCTCAGACAAACCATAAAACATCCTCTGCAAATGAGAAGAGGAGGGTGGTTGTCTTAGGGGATTCCCTTCTAAAAGGAACAGAGGGACCCATCTGGCAGACCAGACCCGCTCCACAGGAGGTCTGCTGCTTACCGGGGGCATCACTGAAGGATGTAACTAGAAACTTCCTTCCCTTGGTCAAAGAGATAGATTATCACCCTCTAGTAGTATTTCAAATCAGCAATGATGACGTACAGCATGGAAAGCTGAAAGCCATCAAGAGAGACTTCAGGACACTAGGGAGAATGTTGGAGGGCTCTGGGGCACAAGTAGTGTTTAGTTCCATTCCAACGCTAAGGAATGAGGAGCAGGAGGTCAAAGAGAAGCACTTGATTAATGCCTGACTCCGAGCCTGGTGTGAAGAGAGAGGTTTGGGTTCTTTGATTTGAGGTGACCCACGCACCCCCAAGCTTTCTTACTAGGGATGGGACACGCTTGTCTCCAAGGGGGACTAAAAGTCCTTACTAAAAATCTAGCTAGGCTCTTAAATAAAGCTTTAAACTAGATATGAAGGGGGAAGGGGGGAGGAGACCAGGCTAGTCAGGAGTGACCCTGGAAGTGGGACTCCAGTGACTGAGAGATGGTGGTGCTGGAGAGGATTGCCAGTAACACCACCACAGAGCAAGTGGGGGCGATTACACATGAGGATGCTAAGGATGAAACTGGCACTGTGGCGTTAGTTTATTCCAAGGGCCAGTCAATTGGGAATGAACTCTATTCCCTTTATGAGGGCTGAAGGTTAGCTGGCCCAGCTGAAGTGCATTTACACCAATGCATGCAGCATGGGCAATAAGAATGAGGAGTTGGAAGCTGTTGTAGGGCAAGGTGACTACGATGTCGTTTCCATCACAGAAACGTGGCGAGATGACTCGTGTAACTGAAGTGCAGCTATGGGGGGGGGGGGGTATAAATGCTTCAGGTGGGACGGAAGGGTAGGAGAGGAGGTGGGGTAGCTCCATATGTTAGAGAGTGCTTTGATACCCTTAATATCAATTATGGTGATCACAGGACTGAGTGCCTGTGGGTTAAAATCAGAGGAGCCCACAAGAAGGGCAGATATTGTGATGGAGTCTGTTATAGACTACCCAGCCAAGAAGAAGCAGTCGATGAGCTCTTCTATAAACAGCTGAGGATAGTCTCTAGATCGCTACCTCTTGTCCTCGTGGGAGACTTCAATCTTCTGGATACCTGCTGGAAGAACAATACAGCAGAAAGGAAGCATTCTAGGAGGTTCCTGGAGTGCGTGGAAGACAACTTGCTCACACAACTGGTGAGTGAGCCGACAAGGGAGGGTGCCCTCCTTGGCCTGCTGTTTGTGAACAGAGAAGGCCTTGTGGGGAATGTGACGGTTGGAGGATGCCTGGGACAAAAAAACTTTATACAAGTACATTAACAAGAAAAGGAGAACTAGGGAGACTATTCAGTCCCTATTGGATGCAGAAGGAACAACAGTGACAGGGAATAAGGACAAGGCTGAGGTACTTAATGCCTTCTTTGCCTCAGCCCTTAATAGTAAGGGAAGTTGTTCCCTCTGTGTACAAACCCAGGAGTCAGAGGAGCAGGATGAGGCTCCCATGATCCAAGAGGAAGTGGTTAGAGACTTACTTGCCCAGCTAGACACCCACAAGTCTATGTGGCCAGATGGGATCCACCCAAGAGTATTGAAGGAGGCTGGCGGATGTCCTTTCCAAACCTCTTTCCATTAACTTCCAGGGCTCCTGGCTGACTGGGGAAGTTCCACTGGACTGGAGGCTGGCTGATGTTATGCCCATCGTACAAGAAGGATTGCAGAGAGGATCCAGGGAACTACAGGACTGGTCAGTCTGACCTCGGTGTCAGGGAAAGTCATGGAAAAGGTAATCTTGAGTGCTATCATGAAGCACATGTAAGAGAACCGGGTGATCAGGCCCAGGCAACATGGGTTTACAAAGGCAGATTCTTGCCAAACTAACCTGATCGCCATTCTATGACAAAGTGACTCGACTACTGGATGGGGGAAAGGCAGTGGATGTAGTCTTCTTGGACTTCAGTAAAGTCTTTGACACAGTTTCTCACAGCATTCTGCTTCAGAAACTGTCAGCCTCTGGCTTGGATGGACGCACACTCTCCTGGGTTGAAAACTTATTTGATGGCTGGGCCCAGAGATTGGTGGTAAATGGAGTTAACTCTAGCTGGAGGCCAGTTACAAGTGGTGTTCCCCAGGGCTTGGTACTGGATCCAGCCCTGTTCAATGTCTTTATCAATGACCTGAATGAAAGCATTGAGTGCACCCTTAGCAAGTTTGCAGATGACACTAAGCTGGGTGGAAGTGTGGATCTGATAGATGGTAGGAAGGCTCTGCAAAGGGATCAGAACAGGCTGGACTGTTGAGCTGAGACCAATGGCATGAGGTTTAACAAGGCCAAATGCCAGGTCCTGCACTTGGGGCATAACAACCCTATGCAGTGCTACAGACTAGGAGAAGTCTGGCTAGAAAGCTGCCTGGAGAAGGACCCGGGGGTGTTGGTTGACAGACAAGAACATGAGCCAGCAATGCGCCCAGGTGGCCAAGAAGGCCAATGGCATCTTGGCTTGTATCAGAAACAGCGTGACCAGCAGGTCCAGGGAGGTTATTCTCCCTCTGTATTCAGCACTGGTGAGACTGCACCTTGAGTACTGTGTTCAGTTCTGGGCCCCTCACCACAAGAAGGATGTTGAGGCTCTGGAGCGTGTCCAGAGAAGAGCAACGAAGCTGGTGAAGGGGCTGGAGAACAAGTCTTATGAGGAGCGGCTGGGAGAGCTGGGGTTGTTTAGCCTGGAGAAGAGGAGGCTGAGGGGAGACCTTATTGCTCTCTGCAACTACCTGAAAGGAGGTTGTGGAGAGTAGGGAGCTGGGCCCTTCTCCCAAGTGACAGAGGACAGGACAAGGGGGAATGGCATCAAACTCCACCAGGGGAGGTTCAGGCTGGGCATTGGGGAAGAAAAGTTTCACGGACAGGGCCATTGAGGACTGGCAGAGGCTACCCAGGGAGGTGGTTGAGTCACCTTCCCTGGAGGTGTTTAAGGAACTGATGGATGAAGTGCTTAGGGGCATGATTTAGGGAGTGTTAGGAATGGTTGGACTCGATGATCCGTTTGGGTCCTTTCCAACCTGGTGATTCTATGGTTCTGTGATTCATTTAAAGCTAAAGGGATTGTATTCTTTCTCAACATTTTAGGGTCTGCCCCAGATCATGAACACAGTTTTAAACTATGCGAGAAATGGAAAGTTTTTAAAAAATATTAATCGATGTTTTGGTTTTCTTGGAGATACATTATATGTGCAAGTGCTATGCTGTACCATTGAACTCACTACACCTGTCCTCTGAGACTTCAGTTTCTTGCTCAAGTTTAAGTATAAAATCTCTATTTCTCTCCTGTATATGACTAAACCGAAATAGACTAATGAAATGGAGGTGAAATATCCCAGGTGTGCTTCAGATGTGGCGCTATAAATATAGAAAGACTGCACTTATCTAATATATTACAGTGCTATTTTGGTTTAGTTCTGTTTAGGCTTAAATAATTCAAGACAGAAAACAAAGACTAGTATTTAAGCTAGCTCTTCTAATCTTCCATGTCATGATCCCGCACTGGTGAAGTTGAACACTGATGGCAATGGGTCTGGCCTCCAGAAAACAAACTCATTGTGAAGACCTCATCTCCTTAACTATCTCCATGATGACCAAGGAATGGATCTGTGGGAAGAACAACAGGCTCTTTGCCACCTGTGATAAGGCAAAAGACAATACGTGTGTGTGTGTGTGTGTGTGTGTGTGTGTTTTCACATGAATGTGAAAGTGTCAAAACCAATGCAATTTCAGCAGATAGAATTGAGATCTGTCTACTTTCTTGACTTTTTAAAGAACACTAAGCTGAGCTGATGACAATCCACTAGAACTCATAAACTCACCCTTGGTAAGATCTGTCATCCAGAAGAAAACATGAAACAAACATTACCATGTATTAACTATTAGGTTTTCTACAACAGGAAATTTCTCAAGCTGTTACTTTTTATTAATATTTTTCCATTTCTTGCAACTGGACATTTATTGCATTTGTTTTCCTTCCTTCCTTCCTTCCTTCCTTCCTTCCTTCCTTCCTTCCTTCCTTCCTTCCTTCCTTCCTTCCTTTTCCATTGGAGGAATAATTTCTATTCTTTTCAGATCTTCTAGGACATTTTTCAACTTTGTAAAGTTATAACAAGATGTGACATCCAGTCCTAGCTAATCAGTGTTCAACACAGACCCACTACTGCAGCACAGGGGTGGCACTTTCAATTTGCTTGTGACACTGACCAGGTTTCTAAGGAATGGTGAGTGAAGGGAGAAAAAAGCATAGAATTTTTTCTAGAAAAGGTATAATTTTATAAGAAAGCACTATAATAAGTTCCAAAAAAAGTATATCTTAATGAGACACAAAGTAAATAGTTTGCCTTGAGAGACAGGAGGTCTCTGGTGACCTGTATGGCAGCCACAAGAGACTACCAGATTACCTACTTTCAGCTAAATGTGCTTTCATATTAATATTTTAAAATGCCATAATACCTCTCTGAAAACCTCAGATGACAGATACATCAATTTACGAGGTCTTCACTCCAGGAAATGGGAACAGTGATAATCTGCCATTAAAAGAAAAAGTTCATTATATCTGCTTCTTGGGAGCACATAAACTATGTCCCTCACATACTTATGATGCAAATCCTCACTTAAATGTGAAGGGAAACATCATGCACCAGAGCTTTATTGTCTCACTGTTTATTAGTACAAAAAGGTTTGTTGTGGTATGAAATCTTAATCTTGTTGCAGCAATCAATCAGCTTCAAAGGATCTCTTCTTTGATCCAGAATCATTACAAATAAGTCAATTAAACATAAAGTTTCTGTTTTCAGGAAAATACAGAAACTGGCAGTGCATCATACTTAGAGAAAGGGATTTTACTAAGTTCACAGAATCACAAGGTTGGAAAGGACCCATTGGATCATCGAGTCCAACCATTCCTAACACTCCCTAAACCATGTCCCTCATCATCCACCCGTTCCTTAAACACCTCCAGGGAAGGCGACTCGACCACCTCCCTGGGCAGCCTGTTCCAGTGCCCAATGACTCTTTTTGTGAAGAATTTTTTTCTGATATCCAACCTGAACCTCCCCTGACAGAGCTTCAGGCCATTCCCTCTTGTCCTGTCCCCTGTCACTTGGGAGAAGAGGCCAGCTCCCTCCTCTCCACAACCTCCTTTCAGGTAGTTGTAGAGAGTAATAAGGTCTCCCCTCAGCCTCCTCTTCTCCAGGCTAAACAACCCCAGCTCTCTCAGCCGCTCCTCGTAAGACTTGTTCTCCAGCCCCTTCACCAGCTTCGTTGCTCTTCTCTGGACACGCTCCAGAGCCTCAACATCCTTCTTGTGGTGAGGGGTCCAGAACTGAACACAGTATTCGAGGTGCGGTCTCACCAGTGCCGAGTACAGAGGGAGAATAACCTCCCTGGACCTGCTGGTGACCTCATTTCTAATACAAGCCAAGATGCCATTGGCCTTCTTGGCCATCTGGGCACACTGCTGGCTCATGTTCAGTCGGCTGTCAACCAGCACCCCCAGGTCCTTCTCTTCCGTGCAGCTCTCCAGCCATTCTTCCCCCAGTCTGTAGTGCTGCATAGGGTTGTTGTGCCCCAAGTGCAGGACCTGTCATTTGGTCTTGTTAAACCTCATGCCATTGGTCTCGGCCCAGCAGTCCAGCCTGTTCAGATCCCTTTGCAGAGCCTCCCTACCCTCCAGCAGATCGACACTTCCTCCCAGCTTAGTGTCATCTGCAAACTTGCTGAGGGTGCACTCAATGCCTTCATCCAGGTCATTGATAAAGACATTGAACAGAGCTGGACCCAGTACTGAGCCCTGAGGAACTCCACTTGTGACTGGCCTCCAGCTGGAGTTAACTCCATTGACCACCACTCTCTGGGCCTGGCCATCCAACCAGTTTTCAACCCAGGAGAGTGTGCGTCCATCCAGGCCAGAGGCTGACAGTTTCTGAAGCAGAATGCTGTGAGAAACTGTGTCAAAGACTTTACTGAAGTCCAAGAAGACTACATCCACTGCCTTTCCCCCATCCAGTAGTCGAGTGATTTTGTCATAGAAGGTGATCAGGTTAGTTTGGCAAGATCTGCCTTTTGTAAACCCATGTTGACTGGGCCTGATCACCCGGTTCTCTTGCATGTGCTTCATGATAGCACTCAAGATTACCTGTTCCATGACTTTCCCTGGCACTGAGGTGAGACTGACAGGCCTGTAGTTCCCCGGATCCTCTCTGCAACCCTTCTTGTACATGGGCACAACATCAGTCAGCCTCCAGTCTAGTGGAACTTCCCCAGTCAGCCAGGACCTCTGGAAGATGATGGATAGGGGTTTGGAAAGGACATCCGCCAGCTCCTTCAATACTCTTGGGTGGATCCCATCCGGCCCCATAGACTTGTGGGAGTCTAGCTGGGCAAGCAAGTCTCTAACCTCCTCCTCTTGGATCATGGGAGCCTCATTCTGCCCCTCTAACTCTTGGATTTGTAAACAGAAGGAACAACTTTCTTTGCTATTAAAGACTGAGGCGAAGAAGGCATTAAGTACCTCAGCCTTGTCCTTATCCCCTGTCACTGTTATTCCTTCTGCATCCAATAGAGACTGGATATTCTCCCTCGTCCTCCTTTTCCTGTTAATGTATTTGTAGAAAGACTTTTTGTTGTCTTTCACAGACTTAGTGAGTTTTATTTCTAGTTGGGCCTTGGCCCTCCTGATTTTTTCCCTGCACTTCGTCCCTGTAGTCCACCTAAGATGCCTGTCCTTTCCTCCAAAGCACATAGAGCTTCTTATTATTATTGACACATATTGAGATCTCCCTGCTCCACCAAGCTGGCTTTCCCCCCCCGCCGGCTCCTTTTCCGGAACACAGGGATGGCCTGCTCTTGAGCTGTAGGATTTCATTTTTCAAGAGCGCCCAACCCTTGTGGGCTCCCTTGCCCTGAAGGACTGTTTCCGATAGGACTTTGCTAATCAACCTTCTGAACAGGCCAAAGTCTGCCCTCTGGAAGTTCAATGTGATAGTTTTGTTAGTCCCCTTCTTTATCCCACCTAGAACTGAAAACCCTATCATCTCATGATCGCTTAATCCCAGGCATCCTCCAACCGTCAAATCCCCAACAAGACCTTCTCTATTCACAAACAGCAGGTCTAGGAAGGCACCCTCCCTTGTTGATTCACTAACCAGTTGTGCAAGGAAGTTGTCTTCCATGCACTCCAGGAACCTCCTAGACTGTTTCCTTTCTGCTGTATTGTACTCCCAGCAGACATCCGGAAAGTTAAAGTCACCCACAAGGACAAGAGGCAGAGATTTAGAGACTATCCCCAGCTGTTTATAGAAGAGCTCATCAGCTGCTTCTTCTTGGCTGGGTGGTCTGTAACAGACTCCTATCACAAGGTCTCCCTTCTTGTGGGCTCCTCTGATTTTAACCCATAGGCACTCGATCCCATCCTCACCGTAATCCAGTTCAAGAGTATCAAAGCCCTCTTTAACATAGAGGGCTACCCCGCCTCCTTTCCTACCCTTCCTGTCCCGCCTGAAGAGTTTATATCCCAACATAGCTGTACTCCAGTTATGTGAGTCATCCCACCACGTTTCTGTGATGGCAATGACATCATAGTCACCTTGCCCTACAACAGCTTCCAGCTCATCCTTCTTATTGCCCATGCTGCGTGCATTGGTGTAAATGCACTTCAGCTGGGCTGATGAACCTTCAGCCCTCGTAAAGGGAAGAGAGTTTATTCTCGATTGACTGGTCCTTGGAATAAACTAATTCCACAGACCCAGTTTCATCCTTACTGTCCCCACTTGTACTCGCCCTCACTTGCCCTGTTGTGGTGTACTGGTGGTCCTCTCCAGCACACCATTTCTCAGCCACCGGTTTCCCACTTCCAGGCTCATTCCCAACTAGCCTGGTCTCCTCCCCTTCCCCCTTCACATCTATTTTAAAGCTCTATTTAAGAGCCTAACTAGATTTTTCGAGATAACTTTAGTCCCCCTTGGAGACAAGTATGACCCATCCCTAGTAAGAAAACCTGGGGGTGGGTGGGTCATCCATGATCAAAGAAGCCAAAGCCTCTCTCCTCACACCAGGCTCGGAGCCAGGCATTAATCATCTGTATGTCCCTGACCTCCTGTTCCATATTCCTTAGTATTGGGATAGAACTATTATTATTTTCTATTGATAGAAACCAATAGTAGTATAAATTTATACGCGTGAACAGTTGTTTGTAACCAATCAAATGATGCCAAGTTTTAGATGTAACATAACATTGTGTATATAAGGAGCTCGCTAAGAGCAATAAAGGTCTTCGATCCAAGATATCAGAGTCCATGTCATTAATCTCCTCAAATGGTGACCCCGACAGTCATGCGACACAGCAAGAGAGCCGCTGATCTGGGGATCTGAGAGACACTGGAAAGGGTAGCGCACGGGGGAGATATCTCAGCTGAACGATCGTCTTGCCGGCTGGACCAAGCGGACAAAGAAGAAGAAAGCCCCGGGGCCCACAGTCACCTGTTCCACGAGATTCAGATGAGCAGCTGAGAAACTAAGTAGTGTAAGATGGGGGCAAATATGTCAACAGAAGAAAAGGCAATAGTAAAGATGTTTAAGCATATTTTGAAAAGGAAAGGAGTTCATTATGAAGAACATAAACTGGAATTGTTATTAGCATGGTTAAGGAGTAAGAATGTGCCTGCGGAATCACTGCGTGTTTTTGACATCGGGACTTGGAAGGAGGCTGGTGAATTACTGTTTGAACATGCCACAAAGGGAGATTTAAATGCTTCCTGTGTGTTAATAACATGGGGACTGCTATACGAAACACTGAAAGATTTTAAAGCACGACAAGATCTAGCAGAGGCTAGTGCCTTAAATAATCCTGACCCTCCTGGTCCAGTAGTGAAGGACCTGAAGGTGACTTCTAAAAGGACTTCAAGGAAAATAAAAAAGCGATCACCATTGTGGAGTGATTTTGAGGATGAGGAAGCTGTTAAGAAACAATCATATCCAACTAAAGACAGGACTTATAAGACGCCTGCTGAACTTGTGAGCAAATCCGAGCTACAAGGTAAAGGCAAATGATCAACTGTAGTACAATCCTCTGCCCCACCTCTTTCCAATGTAAGATCCCCACTGAATACCACTAATCTGCTCCTCTGTCCTCCACTACCAAGTGAAACTTCTGAGGATGAAAGTAATTCAGATAGGCACAAGTCCTCCTCCTCAAGGAGGGAAGCGCAGCTGCGGGGACAGGTTGAACTGCTGCAGGTTTTCCCCATGATTTATTATGAGATGCAGATCTTCGCTGGGAATCAGTTAGTTATGAAGCGATAAAAGAAATTTGAAAAGCTGTAAAAAGAGAAAGTACTGACTCTTTTGCCGCCAAGCTGCCCACCGCCCCAGTGCCTGAAGCAGCCGCCGGCTCCATCGCATGCATGCATAATTCACAGCCGCCACAGGATAGTCCTTTGCCACAAAAATGCTTTAACAACCAAAGACTATTACCTGTTAAACAATCAATACAAACTTTAGTTTATAATATATGTGCATATTTTAAGTGTTGTATGTGTTCGGTACCATGTATAGTTTAAATATTCATACCATCGTGCTGTTCTTATTGACTGGTCGTAAACAACATTGTATGGGTATATTAAGCCAGCTCTCAAAAGAGTGGTTCTCTGTGTGTGTGTGTTTAAAGCACTTTAAACGTTTGTAAGATTTGCAAATTGGGTTTTGGCTATAGGAGTTTGAGCCTCTTTTTGTTTTGATTAATCTTAAAAATGCAACTCTGAGACCTTTCAATCTCAAATGTCCACTAAGCTGGCAAACAGATAGATTTACCTGGGACCTTTGAAGTGAAAGGCTGCAGAGGACAAAATTTTAAAATACCTAGAAAAAAAGAAAGGAGAGAGAAAGAAAGAAAATGGGAAAAAAAAATAAAAAAAAGAAAGAAATAGAAAATACAGAAAGAAAAAGAGAAAAGAAAATGGAAAAAAGAAAACATAGAAAATAGAGAAATAGAAAAAAGAACATAGAAAATAGAAAAAGAAAATGGAAAAAAACCCTAGCCCTGTGGCTGTGTGTGAGTTCCCTCCCCCTTTTCATTCCCCGCCTTTCTCCTGATTTTTTTTTGAACGTGAATTTTTTTTTCTTTCAGCTTGGGAGTCCTTATCTCTCTAGGGGAGTAACAATTTATGAAGAACACTCTGCATTCCAGTGTCCCTTCTTAGATCAGCAACTGCTGGGTCCTAGTGCAGAGAACCGTAAAGGGGATTTTAGCCAGACACTGATGAGAGATTAGGTAGGAACTGATTAATTCTGTAGATGTCTGAGTCTCAGCTGGAAAACAGGAGCAAAAACGACCGTTAGGCATGTAGAAAAAGGGATGAGGCAAAAGAGGTTGCTCTGAGGTGATAACATTGTGTGCATTGCCAAACCACCTCTGAAATCCCCTGACAACAAAAGATATTTATTATGATCTGAGGGTGTCTCAAAAGGGGTTCCTAGGGAAGTCATGGACGACCTACCCTTTGCCAGTTTGGAGAAGCTTTTGAAAGGCTGGGCCAAAATAATATCAACTCTCCCTCCTATCTCCAACTCAGAGAGGGCAGGGGTGGAGTGGCAGCAGTCATTCATCATAACCACGCCTCCCTTCCCTTCTCCAGCAGTTCCCACATCTCCCCTCACTTTGGCTGACATCGACACTTGCAATCTGGGAAACGGAAGCTGCTGTCCACTTTGAGTGGGTAAGCAGGCAGCGGCTTGTGGATCCATTTAAGGAGTCTCACAGAGCATCGTAATGGAGATATGCTAGTCACTTTTCCTGTAGGATCTTTAAAGACCCCAATTACCTTTTCAGTTGACACAGGAACCCAGACATCAGCCTTACAGGCAGATGTTGCTGAGCACAATGGGATAGTGGCAGATAAGAAGTGTGTATTGGTCACAGCCACAACCGACTGCCCATGTTGGATACTGGTTACCTGGGGAAAGGGCTCCATCATAACAACTATGATACTGGGCCCCTTACCCTCAAATATTTTAGGACTTGATTCATTGAAGGGGAGAGCGTGGGTGTGTTCAAAGGGACAGGAATGGAAGTTTGGGTCTCCTGTAACTGTTATCAGTCTTTTGCAAACTGCCCCAGTTCTGCCTCCTCCAAGATAGTAAATATTAAGCCTTATCCCCTTCCGCTGGGAGTTAAAGAAGGGATTACTCCAGTGATAGCTGAATTGAAAGAGCAGGGAATAATCATTCCAACCCATTCTCCCTACAACTCCCCAGTATGGCCAGTTTGAAAACCAAATGGGAAATGAAGATTAACTGTAGATTATCGATGATTAAATGCTAGCACTAGTCCTTTTAACTGCTGCTGTGCTAACTATAACCGAGCTAATAACAACCATTCAGGAGCAGGTTCATCCAGTTTTAGCTACCATTCATGTAAAATATAAGTTTTTTATGGTTCCCCTGCAAAAGGCAGATAGAGAGAGGTTCGCTTTTGTATGGGAGGGAGGACAATAGACCTTTACCTGCCTCCCCCAGGGATATTGTCATTCCCCAACTATAGCTCATCATACACTGACACAGGAACTGGAAAAGGTTCCTATCCCAGAGTGAGTTAGAATGTACCAATATATTGATGATGTTCTAATTGGTGGCCCAGATACCTCTGTTGTAGGATAAACACAGTCAGAAATAATTACTCATTTAGAGGGCTTAGGACTTCAGATCCCACCAGAAGAAGTGCAATCTCCCTCCCATGAGGTTAAATTTCTGGTTATCTGGTGGAAAGTAGGGACAGTGTGGCAATGCAGACCTGAGAGTCCAACACAGACTACTGCTTTTCATTCCCAAAGCTTTAAGGACAGCGAAAAGAGGTGGTCCAGCTGGGAAAAGGATCTATTTGTGGTAAATCTTGCCTTTGCAAGAAGCAGGAAAAATCATTCAAGAACAATCTACTGTGCTGAGAGGGCCCTCTATGGTCCTTAAAGCCATTTTGGCAGGGACACACCCACCCCAGTGGGAGTTGCAGAATGGAAACAGTTAAGGCAATGGTATTCTCAGATAGATCATTACTGACATGTATTTAAAGTAGAAGATGGAGCACCCAAGAAATTCAAAATTCCAGAATCCTTTGAGGAACAATCCTCAAAGAGTTTTTCTTCCCCTATAAAATCAGCCCCTCTGTTTGAGTCTGGGCTATGGCATGTATTATTCACAGATGCCTCTTCAAAGAGGGAAGGCAAGGCATGGAAATATAGGGCAGTAGCGCTGCACGTTGACTAGGGAGAGGAAATTGTTAATGAAGGAGAAGGAAGTGCTCAAGCAGGGGAATTGATAACAGTTTGGAGTGTGATAAAGAGAGAAGAAGAAAACAAAGAACGAATGTTTATATATACAGATTCATATGCTGTATTCAAAGGATGCACAGAGCAGCTCACCTTCTGGGAACAAAATCAATGGGAAGTAAATCATGTGCCCATATGAAAAAAGGAGAAATGGGCGGAGATTTTAAGTGCAGCTAAACAGAAGCAGCAGATGGGTAGCTGCACATGAGAAAGGAGAGAATCCTGTTCATGTTTGGAACAATCGGGTAGATTCTCTGACCAGAATTGCTCTCTTAGCAACAGAAGCTTAAGATGAAAAATGAGAACACCTGTTAGAATGGCTACATGTTAAGCGAGGGCACTCTGGGGTTAAAGGCCTTTTCCGAGAAGCTGGAAGCAGAGGGTGGCCAGTAACTAGGGAGGTGTGCATTACCATCATTTCTGCATGCGGTCAATGTTGTACTGGATTAGAAAAGCATCCTCTGCAGGACCCACCTCTACACTTGCGATCTGGAATGGGACTCTGGGACACATGGCAGGTTGATTACATTGGACTTTTTAGAAAATCAGAAGGGAAACAATAGGTTTTGGTTAGAGTATCAGCCCTAACCCAGGTTGAAGCAGTTACCAGGGCAACTGGAGACAACACTGTAAAGGCATTGAAATTCTGGTTCGGTTATTTACCAAAACCCCAATCAATACAATCAGATAATGGCAGCCACTTCACTGCTGGAGTGGTGAAGGAATGAGCTAAGGAGGAAGGGATAACATGGGTATTCTACACCCCATATTATCTTCAGGCAAATGGGATAGTAGAGAGATCCAGTTGTCTGTTAAGGTGAGTTTTAAAGCCACGGTCACCCAATTGGACCATTCGATTGACTGATGCAGTAACCCAAATAACTAATTGTTGGGGGGTAAATGGATGCCCTCATCTCCCTCTCTACTCCTTGGGAAGGGAGAGATGGGGGCAAATGTGAAAACATCACATCAGCCAGGAGAAACAATGTTGCCAAAAGTGGGGGAGGTTCCCCTAATTTTAAAAACCCCATTGAATGCATACACCTGGATAGACACTGATGTCCATCGGAAGGATCACAAAATTAATACCCAGTGGATTGTACCTTCCTTTTAAATTGTTAGTTGCCAGTTCTAAATGAACCGAGCATTTGTCATTTTGTTTGTTTTTCAGACATTCCAAGAGGAGTCGTCCTTACTGACAAAAGAAGACCTTAAGAAGACACATATCAATACCAATATCAGGTTTTGTAGTAGAATGTATAACATAAGATTCCCCCCCTTTTTTTTCCATTATAAAATTTGTTTTCTTTTTCTTTTTCCTTGTCTTTTAAAGCTGTATTAGAGTTTTATTTTCAAAATTATGTTATTATCTAAAAGTAGATTGTTGTTCTTCATTATTGCTTTAATTTCATTAGTTTTCCTGTTTTCCTGTGTTCCAAAACAGAATGGTGTTGACGAAGTGTATATTCTTGTGCTTAATCTTAGACAGCTCTGTACAAAATTCTGACATGAAAAAGCCATAGTCTCAAGCCCATATTGAATATACAGGACATATGGAAATACATTCCAGCAATGCAACCCTGATTTCACATGGCTACTGTGATTTCACATGGAACTAAAAGATATGCAGAACACAAATGGGGGTGGGACAAAGAAGAACAGATTCCCCCTTGAACGGGAAAAAATGGAGAAGAAATCCAAGTAAGGTGTAGAGTAATCAATAGGTCCACATATGCCAAAGTCTCTATAATTACAGTATCTGATAGTATAGTCAACCCTAAAGAAAAGCTACCAGACATTGTGTCACAGAACAATGGGACTGCTGGCATAATTTCACTTTAGTTAAACTAGTTTATGTAATATGCCTTTGCTACTGTCAAACACTAGGACTAACATTTAGATTTAAAACAAATGCTGTCAAATCCATTCTAAATGACCCGTTTAGAGTAACAAGTGAAAATTTCTGGAGAAAATGTGAAATGGATATCCCAAGGAATCGACACATTGTTGAAATTGCACCATATGCAGTCAGAAACATGGGTCAACAACAGATGCTGTTTAACCCATCATGGCATCTCAAATGAGTAGAACAATTGATGGAAATTAATATCTCTGCAATCAAACTGACCAAATTTCCAGAACGAACTAAGAGAGATGTGACTGGTATCACAGGGACAGGACTGTGAGTCCTAAATGGTATAGATGCCAAAGTACTGGCAAACAAATTGAGTACAACAAGTGATTTAAACAGAGACACTCATTACAATCCTCTCTATTAGCATTAGGGACTAACCAATGGCTTGTATCTGATATATTGCCCCAGTGGGAAAGAATTAATGAAAGAGACCACTAATTGATTGTGAAAGCATTTGGTATAGCCCAAGATAATGTTTCTCTAGCTCTCAGCTGCATCCAAGCTCAGTTATGGATACAATCTACAGTAGCAGCAATTATAAGAGAAAGCAGAGGGGGCATTTTACCCACTGAAATCCAAAAGATAATTTGGGACAATGCGACTGAATTTGAAAGGAAGTTCCAGTCCTATGATCCCATCAACCATAAAGCCACAGCTTTTGTTTTAACAATACACTATGCTTCGGCATACACCATACATCCAATAATTGTGTTAGGCTGGAATCATGATGGAGCTATAGAGCATAGAGTATGGGCCTGCAAAAAACAAGATAAATGGCAAACTGTTGTTAATGCATGTACTGTATGGGAACAACAAGGATATATTTGTGAGAACAATGTCATCATAAGCCCGGATGTTTGTCTTGACACTAAACAAAATGTTTGCCATTTTGAAATCTGTCCTGAAGGAAACCCCAAAACTGCATTAGTGTACATTGGTAAAGGTTGCGTTTGCATGAGAACTCTTTGTGATTCATGTTGAAGAATTTTTCACCAAACTGTGGGTAACTCTAGGCTTGCTTTATTAATAATTCAGAGTTGGACCATCACCTCAGTGAGTGGC
Organism: Cuculus canorus; assembly: GCF_017976375.1. Taxonomy (NCBI): domain Eukaryota; kingdom Metazoa; phylum Chordata; class Aves; order Cuculiformes; family Cuculidae; genus Cuculus; species Cuculus canorus. Next base: position 14,523,528 of record NC_071440.1, read on the forward strand.
AAAGCCCACACAAAATCATTGGGTATTTATATACATTATACAATAGATATATTTTTTTTTCCATCTTTGAAAAGTTCTTGGTGTTTTTCCATGGTGTTTTTCCATGACCTCTCAGTTCTCTGTTGTTCGTTGTTCTTCTTTGAAGTCACTCTCAGTTCCACCTTGATAATTCATCTCTGCTGTCTAATTTTAGTTCTCCCTCAAAGGTGATGCTTCATGTTTTTCCACCAATCATAAAAATCTCTTATTTTCTTTCTTGAGACATTTCTATTTATTCTTTAAAACTTTAAAGAAAACCTCAAGCAGTTTGACTAACTTACATTTATATTTAATCTATGCCTATACTCAAAGTAATTTAACCTTTTAATCATTAGTTATCATTAAATCTAATACCTATTCTAGGTTTGACATTTCTTGCACAACCTGTTGATTCAACTGGACTGGGCTTTAAACCAGACATAGAAAAGGTTATGCATGATTGTACAGTATTCTTATAATTGCCATAAAGATTACTTTCCCAACACTGGTTCTGGTTGTACTCTTAACACAATACTCTCTTTATCCTTAACAACTCCATACTCGTAGACAATAGTACTGTAGACATTAATAATCACTTGAATCTTTGCGTCTGCAATTTTATTAGAATTGTAGCATGCAACTTCAGCTGCTTGACATCCATCATATCTTATCATTTGTTGCAGTCTAACTATACACTAATTCAGGAATTATTACCTACATCTATTGGAATGCATCTCATCCTGACAAAGAAATTATTACAACATCAGGACTTGGAGCGAGTACTAAAGAAGGCCCAAGAGAATGGACAAAAACTTTGATCGTCATCCACCATGACACAGAAGAAACACATCATATCCTGGAGTGAGTGAAGAAAGATGCCAAACATTGTTGGTGGGACACCTTTTCAGATGGTCATTCTCTGCTATGGGCATCTTTAACAGAGTACTTAATCCTGTTGTTGTTCTCCAAACATTAATCTTAATATGTATTGTTCTATTAGTAGCATTATGCATAAAACTCTGGAGCATGGTGAAGAATCATAAAATCATAGAATGGTTTAGGTTGGAAGGAACTTTGAAGATCATCTAGTTCCAATCACCCTGCCATGGACAGGGACACCTCCCACTAGACCAGGCTGCTCAAGGCCCCATCCAATCTGGCCTTGAACACTTCCAGGGAGAGGGCATCCACAACTTCCTTGAGCAAGATGTTCCAGTGCCTCACCACCCTCATCGTGAAGAATTTCCTCCTAATGCCTAATCTAAATCTACCCCCCCTCCAAATCAAAGCTATTTACCCTCATTCTATCACTACATGCCCTTGTAAAAAGTCTCTCCCCAGCTTTCTTGTAGGCCCTCTTCAGGTACTGGAAGGCCGCTATAAGGTCTCCCCAGAGCCTTCTCTTCTCCAGGCTGAACCATCCCAACTCTCTCAGCCAGTCCTCATAGCAGAATGGCTCCAGCCCTCTGATCATCTTCGTGGCCTCCTCTGGATCCATTCCAACAGTTCCATATTCTTCTTATATTGGGGAAACCAGAACTGGACACAGTATTCCAGATGTGGTCTCACGTGAGTGGAGTAGAGGGGCAGAATCACCTCCCTTGACCTGCTGCCCATGCTTCTTTTGATGCAGCTGAGGAAACAGTTGGCATTCAGGGCTGCGAGCTCACATTGCGAGCTCATGTTGAGCATCTCATCAACCAGCACCTAAAAGTCCTTTTCCACAGGGCTATTCTTGATCACGTCATCCCCCATCCCATACCGAGAAAGGAGAGGCCCACTTCTCCAGCTTGTCCAGGTCCCTCTGAGTGACATCCCTTCTTTCTGGTGTGTCAAATGCACCACTCAGTTTGGTGTCATCTGCAAACTTGCTGAGGGTGCACTCAATCTCGCTGTCAGTATCATTGATAAAGATATTGAACAACACCGGTCCCAGTACACATCCCTGAGGGACACCACTCATCACGGATCTCCATCTGGACATCGAGTCATTGACCACTACTCTCTGAATGAGACCATCCGACCAATTTCTTATCCACCAAACAGTTCACCCATCAAATCCATATCTCTCCAATTTAGAGAGAAGGATGTTGTGGGGTGTTCATGTCAAAGGCTTTACAGAAGTCCGGATAGATTACACGATCAGGTGGCCTGTAGTAGACACCAACCACAAAGTTCTCTTTATTGCTTCAGTCTCTTATTCTCACACATAATCTTTCAACCTGTTCGTGGCTACTCTTCAAATTCTCTCTTATCTAGCAGTCTACAGAGTACATGCTTTCAAAAGCAAAGTCAGTAGAGATGCAGCATATTGCTCATCAGAGAGCTCTCTGGAGTGGGGGATGGGACGTCTGGGAACAGGTGTAGCCAACTCCTCCTATCAGCAAGTAGCATAATTCCCCTACAAGGAGTCTGATACAAACGCCCAATTATTTTCCAAGAAGATGAATTACAGCTGATGTTCTGGCAATCCTGCCCTCCAGTTGACCTGTACTCATTATAACATCATTGTAATATCATTATAATACTAATACACACCTCCACACCTAAGGCTGCCTGCCTCCTCCCCACCTCTGAGGCATAACCACTCCCACTGGGCTTGTGCAGTTAAGCTTTGGCAAGCAAAGCGAGAACTTTTTCTCCACCAATCAGCAGGGTTTGATGTAATGACTTCAGTCACTCAAGCTCCACCTATAATTCCACAAATTATTGTAAAAATTATTATAAAAATCCAATACAATGCAGGGGGTCATTGGGGAAAAACCTACCATCAATGGGATCATTTGATGAATTAATGGGATCAATTGATGAATTAACCTCTGTCTTCCCACACAGTCGGGGGACACCCCCCTGGTATGTATATGCACATGAAATTCCAAGCTCATGATAGCTATCACTATCTTTCTGTACTTTAATCTTAACTATATATTTTCTATCTATGTCTTACTTTTACTTACTTCTAGGTGTTATTGCTACGCGTATATCATTGCTTGTTGTGTTCTTGTATGTGTTTGGCTCTCAGGTTGTATATAGGGTAGTTTGATGTATTTTCGCAAATAGTACCTTATCCACAATCAACATCAAATCCTTATTTACTCATGAGTTGTTATAATCAATTATTCTTAATGAAAACAACTTGGTTATACATATACAAGTCTCAGGAATCTCACTGACTGTTAAGAGAGATTTAAAGGGAGTTTTTGATTCAAATTCAGCAAGCTAGACAATTAAATGTCTTTGCGAGATTGTTGATAAGAATCTAAAGAAAACAGTTTAGGGCAAGCTGGATAATATTGGTTATCCTTGCGTCATTGCTCAGTGTACCATACTCTGGCAAACTCTACTTTCTGAAGTCTCCCTTATTTCCAGATTTACAATTTGCAACACATGGAAGTTTCCTTGTTGGCTCCTACTACCTCAGGAACCTCCCGCTAATCTCCGCAAGACTTCAACTGTGCTGCAGCGTCCCCAGCACGCCCCGGGGCAACAGCTGGAGGGCCCATACCAGCACTCCATCCCTCCAGTCATTGTGTATCCTCCTGTAGGTTGTCGTGGGCAAGCCTGATATTGTCCCCCTCCCCTTCACATCTAGTTTAAAGCCCTATCAATGAGCCCTGCAAGCTCCTGAGCAAAGACCATCCTCCCCCGTTGAGAAAGGTGGCTCCCATCTGATGCCTGTAAGCCTGGTGCCATGTAGGCCATCCCACTGTCAAAAAATCCAAAGTTATTATGGTGACACCAGCCACGGAGCCGTGTATAGACTGGACCTGTCTGATCCTTCCAGTGTCACCACATGTAACTGGAAGAAGGGAGGAAAAAATCACTTGGGCCCCAGGTTCCTGGGGCCCCCGTCCTCCATGTGCTTTAGCATAGCTTCATGGAATAGATCCTCCTAGATGCTATGCTAAAGCACATGGAGGACAGGGAGGTGATTAATGGTAGCCAGCATGGCTTCACCAGGGGCAAGTCCTGGATGAGCAACTTAGTGGCTTTCTACAATGGAGTAACCGCCACAGTGGACATAGGTAAACCGACGGATGTGATCTATCTGGATGTCTGTAAAGCCTTTGACATGGTCCCCCACAACATCCTTCTCTCTAAATTGGAGAGATATGGATTCGATGGGTGGACAGTAAGGTGGATAAGAAACTGGTCGGATGGTCATATTCAGAGAGTAGTGGTCAATGTCTCAAAGTCCAGATGGAGATCTGTGATGAGTGGTGTCCCTCAGGGATGTGTACTGGGACCGGTGTTGTTCAATATCTTTATCAATGATACTGACAGCGAGATTGAGTGCACCCTCAGCAAGTTTGCAGATGACACCAAGCTGAGTGGTACAGTTGCCACACCGGAAGGCCGGGATGTCATCCAGAGGGACCTGGACAGACTGGAGAAGTGGGCCTCTGAGAACCTCATGAGGTTCAACAAGGCCAAGTTGCAGCCTCCTGCCGGGTGGACACCATGGCTGGGGTCCATCTCGTCAACTGAACTCACTTCCTAAGCTCAGAGAGAGACTGCGCCCTTTCTGTGCAAACTGCCTCTGACAGAAAAGGAGTTGATGTTATTAATTGAATTTGAATCTCACAAATCCTTGTTTATTAGATAATAACCGAATATCATCCGTTTCTCTTTTGTTTACTCTTTTCCTACCTTTTCCTATCACCACCTTGGGAGAGAAGAATCAAAGAAGAAGTGGAAGAGTTTGAGAAGTCATCAAGACTGAAATCAACTGTTTAGGTCACGGCAGGGAATGTAAGAGACTGATTCTTTTTGGCTGCCTTAAACCACTTATTTTAGTGCCTTAAATCACTGCTGAGACTGCAGCAGCAGCAGTATCATTCAGCACCTCATCTCACTATTGCAAGCTGTCCAGCTGCACTTGCTGCCCAAAGAGCAGGCTCCCCAACTCAGTTCCAGAACTTTCCTAGGAGAAGCATTGTGCAGGCCCACCCAAAACTATAAAGAATACTCTGCAAGAATGGCCATTTGCACGTCCACCATCATGGAAGAATCCTTTCAGTGCCTGAGCCTTGAGGTGGTGAATCTTTGCTATTTTCCTTTTATTTCCTCTTTATTTCCCTTCTTTCCTTCTTTTTCTCTTCCTCCTTGTTGTTCCTACCAAGAGTTTGATAAGCTGCCGCTTTTCCTATTCCCAAGATTTTTGCCTGTGACAATAAATATCTTTTAGATCAATCTTTAGGGGGGACCCAGGGCCCACCCCTCACGTCCTAGATTAGGCTGCAACAGTTTGGATCAGCTCAAATAAAATTGAAATGTTTATTTACTGAACTAATGCCAAACATTTTGTTCCAATAAACCAGCCAGCTGCATTTTTCTCTGAGTACATAGTTTTGAGGAAATTGTAGCCTGAGCTTACAGGCTAAGTTCCTTGAAATTACATCTTCCACTGCAAAAAGCAGTTTTCTCCTAAATGATGCTTTATTTTTTTTTTTTTTTACCCTTCCTCATCATCCAGTTTTAAGGGAGGAACCCTGTTAACAAGGAGACTTCTGTGATAGTGGCCACTTTGGCCACTTTATATCTCTCAGTGAAAATTCTTAGCCTCTGACATACAGGAGGTCAGTCCAAATGTTCTATTAGCCCCCCCTGGACTTAAGCTTTATGTCTATTATTTTAACACAAATTATAAATAAACCTTAATCATTACCTTTTACACCTTTCCTAAGGAATGGGGGGGAGTTGGGGGGAGGATGGGGGAGGGGGGCTGTCAGGTCCCATTTTAAAAAAAACACTTCAGTCCGGCATCATGTTAGAGATGAGTAAAATTTTCCATCAGAGCATCCCCAAGCTGGCCCAAAGGGAGTGGGATACTTACTGGTATTGCATTCATAGTGATCTGTCCAGTTGAATAGGCTATTTGCTGATCGTGTGTGTAGGGAAATCCCTCTGAGGGGAAAAGTGTGTGGGCAACCCCACACCGGTTACCTTTTAATTGTTATTTTCCCGCTCAAGGGCAAGTACCATAGGGTCCCGTGGCTACAAAATCCCACTGTCCCTTTGCCACTCCAGATGGTTTCGGAGGGTGAAAAACACTTCATTCCACTTTCCCTCTCTTTAAAAACAATATTAGTTGCAAAACGGTACTGCAATCCTCTTCTTACTCATGGAGCCTCCAGCTCCCCCGCCAATTCCTTCCAGTAATAAGCATCCTAACGGGCTTGCTTGAGGAAATTCTTGCTCGGTTTTGCCCCCATTGTACAACCTTCAGACTCTACCTTTATCCAACTTCCACAAACCATTTAAACACTTACAATAGTCCTGTCTCTAAGTTCTCAGGGACTTCCCACAAGACTAGTAACAACAACAATTCCCATCTACAGATTACAGACACTCAGGACAACAGAGTGATCCCAACCTAGCTGAATAGCACAATAAAACTTTATGATAGTCCGAACACCAAATCTGATCCATTCCAGCAGCCTGCACAATTCTGGCCCCTCTGTCTACGCAAACCTTTTGCTTTTACACTTCCAAATTATTCTTTTCTGTCACACAGAACACTTAACTCACATTCCGGGAGGGGAAGGGTTAACTCACACACACAGTACCTAACTCACATAACTCACATACCAGGAAGGGGGGGAAAGGGAGGGGCATTCTCAGCTGCTTCTCCACTTCTCCCGTTTTTTCTCCTTTTCTTCCTTCTTCTATACTAGGTATTTTAAAATTTTATCCTTTGCAGCCTTCCATTCCAAAGGTCCGAGGTAAATATACCCATTTGCCAGCTCAATGGACGTTTGGAATTAAAAGGCTTTATAGGTGCATTCCTAGGATCAAGGCAAACAGGACTTCTAAACTATTTGTAAGTCTTTCAACATTTTGAGCTCAGTCCACCTCTGGCTCCTGTCTATGGAGGAAAAACATCCCCCAGTAAGCTATCCCTTTCAATTCCACTGGTACTCTGTTATACGTCAAACAATTCACAGAGTATACTTATGACATAAAATACACAATGTATAGCAGTGATCACTCGCTTCGTTCGTCTCCAGCTGCTTCCTTTGCAGGAGAGCAGAACCGCGGATCGGAACTCTGCACTCGCTTCACACTCAATTGCGTGTCTCATGCACCCACGCACTCACATACAAACACTCCACAACATATGAGAAGTTTAAAATGAGCTCTTAATGATGTTAAAATATAGACTGAAGATTTGCAACAGGTGTAGAAGATGATAGCTATCTCATATGCAGCACTCCTGCTTCTGCAGCAAGGAGTACCCAATTCATAATAGTATATACTATAATATTATCTTATCTATAATAACATATATAACACCATAACCCCTCACTCAACGTTCTCCGCCTTACGAGAATCTTGGGATTATATTTCACCTGGTGCTTTGCTATCACAGCAGGGAGCTGACCAGACCACAGCTGCGAATTTGCTTTTACCCAGGGGTGGGCAGTGCCACCTCCTCACCCAGTGCAAGTAGGGGATTCATATCCCCCCACACGGGTTTACAGGGTCTCGGAAAAATGACTCTAACCCTTCATCATCACGTGAGGCGTCCCATCCACGATTTACAGACTCGTCCCCTCTTTTTCCTGCAGGTACATCCAAATTATCATATGTAAATCACATACCTGGTCCGCCCGCTGATGGGCTGTCTCTCCCCCCGCAGCGATCGGATAGAGATGGGCGATTCTCTGGAGAAATAGCTTACCTGGGCACGCCTTAGAATGTCCCACTCCCCACCCATCCTGCAGCTGGGCAGAGAGGGTGTCCCATCTGGGGTGCCAAATTGTTTTGCGGAATCAAACTCTATAACCCAAAATGAGTTATAAAGCAGGTATGTTTATTTCCAGTGCTGGGGTGCAAGTGTTAGCGTAGAGACAAACACATAACCATTCCAGGTAGGTTATATGTGCTGCTTTATTTCGAGGCCCCGGGAACCAGGGGTATTCAAACCCAAATCAGGTTCCAAGACGATCCCGGCGCGTCCGCAATTTAGCCCTTAAGTGTTTCGCAATCTAATGTATATTCAACAGATTACATCATTTCTTCATGCATATGTATTTGAGGATTGTCTCATCATTTGTGTGGACACCAGCATTTCCTTATCTTCACTTGACTGCCCTTGGTATGCTTCTGGCCTTCACAAATGTAGACTGTGTTCAGATAAGGTTGTTAGTAAAAGCGTAGGCTCTGCTCGGATCAGGTTGTTAGTACATTCTTTCTAAGCACTCCCTAATATCATACTTGTGAAGGTTATATGTGGTTTGTGAGAAAACCATCACTGTCTACAGAGACAGACACAAAGTCTGCACAAACTTAACTATAAAGATCAACAAAATTAAAGGCTAAACACAATATATATCAAATGCTAAATACAATATACATAACCTATAATTCTAATCTTATTTTAATTGAGCCCTAATTCTTCAGCTAAATTAGCGTTTTTCCAACATTTCCCCCCTTTGAAAATACTTCATTTTCTGCAAGTATTTCCATTTATATAGCTGTTTCTTGGTAAATCGGCGGGGGTGTTGAGTGTTGTGGGTATTCTCGTGTGATGGCTTCAATGATTCTGTGTGTCCAATTGCTTTTACGAACAATTTCTTTTTGGATACACAGTTATACCAGACAAATTGCAAGAAAGATAAGCAAGAGGGTGAATAGTGTTTCAGCCAGTGATTGAATCCAGCCAGTGAGATGGATTCCTAATCCATTAAACAGTTCCCCGATCCAATTGTGACCAATTATCTCCTTTTCTCTTTCAGCCTCCTTTTCTATTTTCCCAAGTTGTGAGATATCATGTTCTATGTCTGCAGTTACATTTGGTATATGCACACAGCAATGATCAGTCCAGCCTTTGAGGTACCCGCATACTCCATGTTCTTTTAATAGCAATATATCTAATGCCATTCTGTTCTGCAAGGTCATTTTGGTTGTGGCCTGCAATTGCAAATTTAGATCTCTGAATCCCTTCTTGGTTACTCTAGCTAACCTTTCAGTTTGTCCAATTAAATTGTAAATCATTTCCCTATTACGATATGTAGCTACCTGAGCAAAAAGAGATTCCAATGCCCAGCCTATTTTAACCCCAGTTGAAGGTTCTTGCCAAATGTCATCTATATCTTCAATATCATCGTTTATGTCTCTCCTAGTTCGAATCTGTAAGGTTTCCAATTTACCTTTGAAAGGGGATCGCTTCCAAATTGGGCATAGGGTAGGTAAGCCCAAAGTTATTTACCGTACTAGTCCTGTCATTGGGAGGTGAGTAGTCCAGGTTCCATCATTAGCTGCCCATACAAAGTTGCCCATACTATGTATTGTCGAATATCTGCAATCTGTTTCGCTTGCTGGGATCTGTATTACTTTTCCGTTAACTTTCAGATCTCGACATGCACATCCTGTTATTAAAGCCATTCTTACAGGAGGAATTGTTATCTGTCCAGGGTCTGTGTCACAATCAAAAGTCTTAGAGCAGTTCCACCAAGAAACACTCTCAATGATATCCCGGCTGACTTTGTTAACTGCCAATAATGTTAGATTATTTGTTACACTCTGTTTCCCTGTCCATCTGAAACACCAAGGTGTGTCACCTCCATATTGAAATTTTTGTAAAATACTAGTTGACCAAACTGTATCCCACTTTGATTCCGGCCCATCCTTTTCCTGGCATACCCACTCCTTCCTCTCCTGAGGGGCTATGATTTCTTTAAACACCTCATATGTACACCACCCCACGTCTCCGAAGCTAAACATTGAAGTACTCTGGACAAACTGATGGTTTGGTAATTTGTAACAATCTTCTCACCTTCCTGGAAATTTCCATTGCTGCTTTACATACTATTTTTATTTCACCTGTAACACTCTCATTTCTTGTTTGCATACTGTATTATTCCCTATATTCTTTGGGAAGGGAAAGGTCATTATTCCCCATTTTATTGGTTACCCATCCATCTTCGGCAAGGGTAAACATGCCGTAATTCTACTAGTGTTTTGCATTTTCGCAAAATCTCTGATTAGGCCAATTATCAGGTTTTCTTCAGGATCACCCCCAGGTATATTTATTACCTGGGGCAGTCGGGTTGATTCTATTGCTCGTTTTACTCTAATTCTAGTAATGTTTATTTCGCTGTATCCGGAAGCAGTTTCATTCTGGTATTGGCATTTGTATGTTCCCATATCTGATTCATCTATTCGTCTAATAGTCTGAACTAACATTCCTCCTAATCTTAATTCTGTTAGATGCCTGCCATCATTTGGGATTTTCTTCCCATTCCTTGTCCATCCAAACTCCCTAGGTCGTGGATCGTCCAATAGGCAATAGATAAGTATGTCACCAGAGGAATCTGATAGTATGCATGTCCTGCCTTTATCCCATGATCCTGAAGGGGGCTACGTAAACAGAATTTATTTGACACCTTGCCTCTAGATTTCCATTTTCCCTGCAATTCCCATCCATACCTGTTTGATTCCAAATTCCTCGGGACAGTGTTTCTGAACTTTCGAAACGGAGTGGCATTTTGTCCAGTGACAGATTTCATCACTTCCTTTTTCTGCGGAACCTCTACAAAAGTGATAACCATTAGGAGTGTCAAGGACCAGATTGCAATTAAGGTACTATATACAAAATTCGACATTTATCTGCTTTTCAGTCTCAGTTTTGTTGGTCCAAGAGCTTCTACTTCCCAATTTCTAGGAACCTTTTTCACTCGGGTATAATGAATCCAAGAGTCTATTCCTTTTACTTTTACCGCAGTAAATGTTGTTAGTAGCACCAAGTACGGTCCATTCCACCATTCCTTCAGTGGTTCTTCATTCCAATCTCGAACGTAGACCTGGTCTCCTGGCTGAATTTCGTGTACTGGATTTTCTAACGATAATGGACGGTTCCAGATCAGGGCACTTTGTAGCCGCCTCAGAGTTCTACCGAGAGACAGTACATAGTTATATACATCTTGATTCCCCTTTATATGCACATTTGGATTTGGTTGCTGCGCCTCATATGGTTTCCAAAAAAGGATTTCATAAGGGCTTACTGTCATCCCACTCCTTGGCTTAATTCTTATCCTTAGGAGTGCTATTGGTAATGCCTGTGGCCACTGAATTTTAGCCTCCTGACATATTTTACTGATTTGCCGCTTAACTGTCTGATTCATCTTTTCTACTTGTCCGCTTGACTGTGGTCTCCACGGTGTGTGGAGATTCCAAGAGATTCCTAACATCTTGCTTACCTGTTGAACTATAGCTGCTACGAAATGTGGTTCCCTATCTGAAGATAGGCCTAGGGGTACCCCAAATCTTGGAATAATCTCTCGCAGCAGCCATTTCACTGTCTCCTTAGCTTGGTTGGTGCGACAAGGAAAGGCTTCCGGCTATCCAGAAAAAGTGTCAACCCCAACTAACAAATACCTGTATCCTTGACTTTTAGGTAATTCTACAAAATCAATTTGCCAATAATCACCCGGTTCCATACCTACTCTGATATGTCCCATTTCTATTCCTTTTCTAACCACCGGATTGTTCTTCAAACAGATTTCACATTTCGAATTTATTGACCTTGCCATTGTTAACATCTGTGTCGAGATTATGCTGCGCTTTAAATGCGCCACTAAAGCTTCTGCTCCCCAGTGACATTTCTGATGTTCTGTCTGTAAAACTGTCCGCATAATGGTAGGTGGTACAATCACTTGTCCAGTTGCAGTTAGGTACCATCCATCTGAACCCAACTGGGCCTTCATTAGTCTAGCTAATTTCTCGTCCTCCTCCGAGTACTTTGGCTTCTGCGTTAAATAATTTTGTAAAGGGCTTACCTTCGTAGGTATTAAGGCCATCATATTTGATACCTGTCGTGCAATCTGTCGAGCTGTCCAGTCCGCTAACGCGTTTCCTTCAGCTATTTTGGACTCTCCTCCCTGATGTGCTTTACAGTGCATAATCACCACCTGTTTGGGTAACTGTCCAGCAGTTATCAAATTCAGAATTTCTTTTTGGTATTTTATATTCGTACCTTGCGAAGATAGGAGTCCTCGTTCTTTCCATAGTGCTCCATGTATATGAACCACTCCAAATGCATATTTTGAGTCCGTCCATATATTTACTCGTTGATCCCTGCTCAATTCCAAGGCTCTCGTGAGAGCTATTATTTCTGCTCGCTGTGCTGAAGTTCCTACAGGAAGAGCCTCTGCTTTTATTACCCTATTTTGTGTGGTTACCACATACCCGGCATATCGTGTCCCGTTTTCTACATAACTACTTCCATCTGTAAAAAGTTCTTGATCAGGCTGTTCAAGTGGGGTATCCTTCAAGTCAGCCCTTGTTGCATGAGTGTGTTCAATAACTTCCACACAATCATGTTCCAAAGGGCTGTCTTCCACAGGTGCTCCTAAGAAGGCTGCTGGATTTAACAGATTAGTTGTTTTTAAGCTTACATCATCTTGTTCGGTCAATACCGCCTGGAATTTCATCATCCTGCTAGGGGAAAGCCAATGCCCCCCTTTTTGTTCTAGGACAGTTAACACCATATGAGGTACATATACCTCAATACGCTTTCCCAAAGTCAATTTTCTGGCTTCTTGTATCAAAATCACCGTTGCTGCTACCGCTCTCAAACATGATGGCCAGCCAGCACTCACAGGGTCTAACTGTTTAGAAAAGTACCCTACTGGTCGTTTCCAGCTTCCCAACTTCTGCGTTAAGACCCCTAGTGCCAGCCGTTGCCTTTCATGGACAAACAACTGGAAGTCCTTAGTCAAATCTGGCAGGCCTAATGCTGGTGCCTTAGTCAGGGCTTCTTTTAATTTCTTGAAGGCCTCCCTCTGAGGTCCTTCCCAGATGAAAGTTGGTGACTTCTGTGCCTCATATAGAGGTTTTGCTATGAGTCCATAATCCAATACCCACAACATACACCAGCCTGCCATACCCAAAAATGTCCTTAATTCATGTAAGTTTTGAGGCTCTGGAATCGCACAGATTGCTCTAATACGATCCATTCCTAGTCGTCGTTGTCCCTGTGTTATTTCGCAACCCAAATATAATACAGTTGTGCAGGCAATTTGAGCTTTCTCTTTCGAGACTTTGTACCCATTAAGGCCTAATTGGTTTAAAATTTCAATTGTCACTTGGATACATACTGATTTGTGTTCTGTTGCAATTAAAATATCATCCACATATTGTAGCAGAAGATATTGTGATCCCGGTACCTGAACTTTCTCCTGCATTGTCCATGATTCCAATTCTTTTGCCAGCTGGTTCCCAAAAAGCGTTGGACTGTTCTTGAATCCCTGTGGAAGCCTTGTCCATGTCAACTGCATTTTTCGTCCATTGTGCGGGTTCTCCCATTCAAAAGCAAAGAATTTCCTACTATCTTTGTCGAGAGGAATACAGAAGAAGGCATCTTTTAAATCAATTACTGTAAACCATTTGTATTTCTCCTTCACAGTTGTTAACAATGTGTATGGGTTAGCTACTACCGGATGTATATCTTTCGTGATTTCATTAATAGCCCTTAAGTCCTGTACCAATCTATATTCTCCATTTGGTTTCTTTACTGGAAAAATTGGGGTATTATATTCTGATTCACATTCTTCTAATATTCCAAACTTTAAGACCTTTTCAATAATTTTCACTATTCCATATCGGGCCTCTAATTTGATGGGATATTGTTTTATTCGTACTGGTTTCGTTCCTTCCTTCAATTCTACTACTACCGGTTGAGCCATTTTCGATTTCCCTGGTATATCAGTTTCCCATACTGTAGGGATCACTGCCTCTTCTACCTCTCTGGGTACTTGAACTTTTGGATTTTCCTTCAACACTAGTATCTGTCCTGACTTTGATTCTGGAACTTGCATAATTAATTCTCCATCCTCAAAGACAATTCTTGCATTTAATTTAGATAACAAATCCCGTCCCAGCAGGGAGATTGGACAATCAGGCATATACAAGAATTCATGCCATATTTCCTTTCCTCCAAATCGTAATTCCAGGGGTTGCATGAATGGCCGGGTTTCCTCTTTCCCTGTGGCTCCCACTATTGTAGTTGTCTTTTTCCCTATCTGTCCACATAAATCATTTAAAACTGAGTATGTTGCACCAGTATCTATTAAAAATTGCACTTCTTTTCCCCCTAACCTTACTTTCACTAGGGGTTCATCCTTTCCCGATTCTAGTCAGCTCTGATTCTCATAGTCTCCCAAAACCAATGCCTTGGCCACTTCGGTGTTTCCAAATGGGATTCCTGGCTGCAAATTCTGCCTCATTCTGTACGGGCACGCATTCTTCCAATGTCCTTCCTGCTTGCAATATGCACATTGGTTAATGCCTAATTTATTCAACCCTGATCCTAAGTCATTAGACAAGCAATTAAATCCAACCCCCCTTCCTCGTCCGCGTATCGAGCCTCTTCCTCTACCTCGACCTGCAGGATTGTTCTGGCCTCTGTCCTGCATCACCGCCAGTAGATGTCGCTGTTGTCTTTGAGAACTCTCCCTCTCACGGTTATTGTATACTTTCCAAGCAGTCTCTAAGAGCCTATCCAGATTACGCAGCTCCGCGCCCTCCAGTTTCTTTCTAATATCATCCTGCGACTGCCCTAAGAAAATCAGGGCCAGCTGCACCTTAGCTTGCTCTGTTTCTACGTCTAAATCTGTGTATTTCCTAGCCACCTCTTTAAGCTGCTCCAAAAATGCAGATGGGGATTCTGTTTTCTCTTGCCTGACATTATACAGTTTTGACCAATTGATTGGTTTTGGCATAGCATTTTGTACTCCAACAACTATCCACTCCTGGTATCTCCTCAGATTTCCCATTCCTCTTGCAGTATTATAATCCCACATGGGATCTTCAGTCGGAAAATTCTGATCAACTGTCCCTGTGACAATCCCCTGCCTAATGTCTTCTCTAACTCGCTCGCGGGCAGTTCTCAACACCATTTCCTTCTCTGTAGAGTCCATTAGGGTGTCCAGTAATACCTGTATATCATCCCAATATATTGGGATATCGGGGTAGTGGAATACTCCTGTTCCTCTATTTCTACCTCATCCCCCCCATCACCTTTTACTTCAGTATCTCTGGGGGCTGGTGGGGCTGACGGAGCCACTAATAAATCAAAATCATCATCTTCCTTATGCTGCAAAGCATTTTCCACTGCCAGACATTTCATACATTTCTTCTCAGTCACACATCCCTCACATTGCTCATCTGATTTTGTACTAACAACCATTATCCCACACGCCTTCTTCCATTCCTCTTTCCCTCTTAAAATAAAAAACAGTTCTACATATGGTATCTCATCCCATTTGCCCTCGTGCTTACAAAATAGCATCAACTGTAGGATGGTATTATAGTCTAAAGTTTCATTTTCTGGCCAATGAACCTGATCCTCTAAATTATACTGTGTCCACCATACATTACAATACTCAACCAATTTCCTTTTTTGCATTTCTTGCCCAAACTGCCCCTCTTTCCAATGCATCAGAATACACCCTAACGGTGATGACCTGGGTATCGGCGGCATTTTATAACAGTCCAGACCAGCACCAAACAACAGGAACTAAGCAAAATTCCACTTAACAAATAATACAGATTACCAAAAAATACAAGATCAGAATACAGTTGCCAAACCTGCAAAACGAATAATACAGATTACAAATAATACAGATCACTGATAATACAGAACAGATCACTGATGCCGAACCTGCAGAGCTTTCGCTACTGTCTTACGGACGGCGCCTAGGCTTTCCTCTGGAGCTCCATAGCCCAACCAAGCATAGCTTTCGCCGCGTCTAACAGGCAGGCTTTTACCAGACCAGAAAATATGGTACCTTTCCGACTGGGCACAAGACCCGAAAAATTTGGTACAATTCCTAATTAGGCACAAGACCTGACAAAGTTGGTACCATTCCTGATAAAGCACCATGTCTTACCAATATCCCTGGTCCATCGGGGGCAGCGGAGGTCGGTTGCGGTGGATGGCTCCCCGAGAATCACTCGTTCCGGCTGGAGTGAGATCGATGCGAGCCGCCTCAGCAATGCCCATGAGGTCCCATCTGGGTCGCCAAAACTGTTAGCGTAGAGACAAACACATAACCATTCCAGGTAGGTTATATGTGGTGCTTTATTTCGAGGCCCCGGGAACCAGGGGTATTCAAACCCAAATCAGGTTCCAAGACGATCCCGGCGCGTCCGCAATTTAACCCTTAAGTGTTTCGCAATCTAATGCATATTCAACAGATTACATCATTTCTTCATGCATATGTATTTGAGGATTGTCTCATCATTTGTGTGGACACCAGCATTTCCTTATCTTCACTTGACTGCCCTTGGTATGCTTCTGGCCCTCACAAATGTAGACTGTGTTCAGATAAGGTTGTTAGTAAAAGCGTAGGCTCTGCTCGGATAAGGTTGTTAGTACATTCTTTCTAAGCACTCCCTAATATCATACTTGTGAAGGTTATATGTGGTTTGTGAGAAAACCATCACTGTCTACAGAGACAGACACAAAGTCTGCACAAACTTAACTATAAAGATCAACAAAATTAAAGGCTAAACACAATATATATCAAATGCTAAATACAATATACATAACCTATAATTCTAATCTTATTTTAATTGAGCCCTAATTCTTCAGCTAAATAACGTTTTTCCAACACAAGGGGGTTCTCCTCCTAGCTTGCACACCGTATAGCTTAACAAGCAGCTACTTATAGTATAAAGACATGCATAGGTATAAGCACCTACTACATATTCATAACCTTTCCCTGCTTTGTATTATAATTAGATCTGGAAAGTTCGCTCCAGTCTTGCACCTGCATAGTGCCTCCTGATGGTCATGGGCCGGGGTCTTAGACATGAAGTAGGAAGTCTTCCTCGGGATGAATATATTTCTTTTTGAACTTTGTGCAGACTCAGTCTCCTCTGGCTGTTTTCAAACTCCTAAACCAAATGCCGCCAGCTTTTTGCATTCCAGTGCCTACTTATCAGTAAACTGCTGCTAGCTGGCTCCTTCATTATCAACTTCCAAGGTCTTCAAGGCAAACAACGTCAAGCTCTAACGAACGCTCCCAACCCCCCTTGTCTGTTTTCGCTCATCACAGTCATTCCCAAGAAAGTTCTTAACTCCTTCACTGTTTCTCCAATAGTAGTCAAGGTCACAAGAGCAGGCTGCCCAGCTTGGTATGTCAGTTCTCCCTGAATAACCTGGGGAACTTGTGTCATCTTTTGTCTATGACTCAAGGCAAGAGGGGTAGAGCAAAAGGCATTAAGTTTGGAACACCCATAGGCCCCCCAGCTATCATTCACATGGGTCGTTGCACCGGAGAGGCGAGTGGGCCACTCTGCCTCATGAGGTTGGAGGTACCACTTTAAGAGCCCATTGACCCTCTCAACTATTCTGTTTACTTGGGGGTAACAGGGGGTGTGGAGTATCCACTGCATTCTTTCCCCTTTTGCCCATTCCTGGACCACTCCGGCAGTAAAGTGGCTGCCGCTGTCAGATTGAAGAGTCTTAGGTTTAGGGAGAAAACTGAACCATAGCTTTAAACCCTTCACTGTACTCTCCCCCATTGCCCTGGCAAACGCCTCCTCCTGTACAGTCCTGATACAACTTCCGCTCCCACCAAACATACTTATTTACCTTCCAATAGTCTAAAAGGCCCAATATAATCAACCTGCCAGGCCTCTCATAGTCCCTCTCTGTCTCGTATATAAAGCAGAGGGTCCTGTAGGGGGTGTTTCTTGAATCAAGTTTGGCAAACACTGCATGCAGAAATTGTGGTAGAGCACATTTCCCATGTCACTGGCCATCCCTTTTCCACTGCCTCTCGTAGGAGGTCCTTAATCCCACTTTGCCCTCTTTTAACATGTAACCGTTCAAGTAAGAATTCCCATCTGCTTGTCTTTTCTATTTCCCACCCCATCAGACAGATGAGGGAATCAACTTGGTTGTTCAATACATGTGCAGGATGGTCCCCTTTCTGGTGGGCAGCTACTCATCCTACCACTACTGGCTTCTGTTTGGCTATGTCCAGTATTTCTTTCCATTTATCTCTCTGCCATACTAGGACTCTATTCACCTCCCACTGGTTCTGCTCCCAAAAAGGAAGCCACTCAGTGCATCCCTTACACACAGCATAAGAATCCATATAGATGTATATGGCATCTAAGTCCTCTCGCTGCCTATCCAATGCACTCCACTCCACACTGCTACTATTTCTCCCGCTTGGGCACTGCCTTCCCCTTCTGTTACAATCTGCTTCCCTGAATCAACGTGGTGAGCTGCTGCTCAAAATTTCCATTTCTTTCCTTCCCATTGGGAGGAAGCATCAGTGAACCACACATTCTTCATTGTGGAGGTCAAAAGCAGGGGCTTCCTTGATTTCACTAGGAAGGGTCCCTTTCTCTGGGGAGATAGAGGATTCATCTTGGATTTGCAATAGCTTGGGAGTTCCTTCCTCTATTTTATAGGTATGGCTGAAGGGTTCTAACTGTGCATACCACTACCTCACAGTATCTTGCTGTGCCAACCCTGCAAGGGGAGGAGTAACAGCCAATACCAGCCTCAGCACCTTAAAAGATCCTTGCAGAATGATTTTCTGTTGCTTGATGGTCTTTTCTGCCTCCTGTAAGGCTAGAGTAACCACAGAAAGACCTTTCTCACACACCAAGTACCATTTCTCAGCATCCTTAAAGCTGCGAGAGTCAAAACCCACAGGCCGAGTTGGACCCTCTGGACCATGTTGCCACATGTGAATGGATGCACCATGTGCTGCAAAGCCCCATTCAGTGTGGAGTGGGTCAGCTGGGTGAATCAGACTCAGAGCCTGGTGTACCCCCACCTTAAAAGTTAGCAACTTTAAGACTTCCTCATGAATGTGAGTCCAGTCCTGTGGGACTCATTTTCGAGAGTGATCATATAGGGGACGGGCTATAATGGAAAAGTCTGGTATGTGTCTCCTCCAGGAGGTTTCCCTGCTCTGAAATATGGTTGGTCCAGGAGGGGCCGAAGGGTTTGTCTCCGTGTGCTTTTCCCTTCCTTGTTCCCTATCTCCTGGGGACTTCCACATCTCTACCAGTAGCTGCAGGTTGGAGAAAGGCTGCCAATCCATTAGCTCTTTTGGGATGCCGTTACTTACATTACTTATTCCGTCTCTCAGGAAACAAGTTGCCCAGGCCTTCCACCCCTCTTCGAGTGGAAAGCAGCACCTCTTGGTGCCTCCATCCATCTGACTACAGCCTGTTTCTTTCCATCCTTTGTCCAAAATCCCACATGGCATCCTTAATTTAACAACTCTCTTTCTTTCTCTCCCCAAGTGAGACCTGAGCCAGCCTGAGATCCTCCTGCTGCCGCAGCTCGCAATCGATCCTGGATCTGCACTGCATACATTTTCAGTACATTAGGCAGTCCCCTAATTAACAGTGTCATCCTATCTGTGGTGGCAGCATCTGCATGGGCAAGGATTGTCCAGGGACTAATCGCCGTTCATGCATCAGTTGGAGGCAGGCCACCTTCTGCATGCTCTTTGTAAGATAGCTCACCCCCAGGGTAGGTATGACCGTGGGATCTCCACATTCTAAAGGATTGAGCCCTTCAGCCCAGAATGCAGCACACTGGGTAAGGGAACACAGCTCTCTGTGGTCATCTACCGTGAGATACACCCCTATTACCCAGTAAGACTGGGCTTTGTCCTCACTTAATCGAATCCTAGCTCTTCCTTCCAAAGAGACCCTCCACACAGAATCACAGAATCACAGAATCACAAGGTTGGAAAGGACCCATTGGATCATCGAGTCCAACCATTCCTAACACTCCCTAAACCATGTCCCTAAGTACTTCATCCACCCGTTCCTTAAACACCTCCAGGGAAGGCGACTCGACCACCTCCCTGGGCAGCCTGTTCCAGTACCCAATGACTCTTACTGTGAAGAATTTTTTTCTGATATCCAACCTGAACCTCCCCTGGCGGAGCTTCAGGCCATTCCCTCTAGTCCTGTCCCCTGTCACTCGGGAGAAGAGGCCAGCTCCCTCCTCTCCACAACCTCCTTTCAGGTAGTTGTAGAGAGTAATAAGGTCTCCCCTCAGCCTCCTCTTCTCCAGGCTAAACAACCCCAGCTCTCTCAGCCGCTCCTCATACGACTTGTTCTCCAGCCCCTTCACCAGCTTCGTTGCTCTTCTCTGGACACGCTCCAGAGCCTCAACATCCTTCTTGTGGTGAGGGGCCCAGAACTGAACACAGTACTCGAGATGCGGTCTCACCAGTGCCGAGTACAGAGGGAGAATAACCTCCCTGGACCTGCTGGTGACCCCATTTCTGATACAAGCCAAGATTCCATTGGCCTTCTTGGCCACCTGGGCACACTGCTGGCTCATGTTCAGTCGGCTGTCAACCAGCACCCCCAGGTCCTTCTCTTCCGTGCAGCTCTCCAGCCATTCTTCCCCCAGTCTGTAGCGCTGCATAGGGTTGTTGTGCCCCAAGTGCAGGACCCGAATGAGACACATACTCTGTCTCATTTGCCTGCCGACTGTACTTCTCCTGCAGTTTAGCTAACTCCATGGCTGAGTAAGGTGTCTCCTTTATAATCACAGTGGGAGGTGGTCGGGCATTTTGGTCCCCACCACCTTTGCCCTCTGGCTTGTGGGTTATCTCTGTTTCAACCAGGGGGTGCAGTTTGGCCACGCCTACGACCTCAGGTGCTGCCTCATATCCCCTTTGGTATTCCCATAGATCATCTCAGTGACAGAGGGAACCACCCTCCTTAAGCATGTGATTCTCCTCCTTTAATATCACCGAGTGATCTGACTCACTCTCATTATCCTGCCACAACTGTAATCTCAGCTGCCTTTCCCTATCAAAGGTGTCTCGCAAGCTGCCTTGTAACTTTCCATTAATCTGCTTCTCATCTGCCAGCGCCTTCTCTGACTGCTGCTGCCTGACTCATTCAGCTTCTATTTCCTCTCAGAAGTGTGCTTGCTCTCCTTCCAGCTTGGCCTGGGCAGAGCACTCCGCTTCCAGTTCTGCCTGGAGGGAGGAGTGTTCGGCCTCCTACTTGGCCTCCCTTTGTGCCTGCTTGCTCCATTCCTTTTGAGCAGCCATGAGGGCTGCTGCAAAAACTCCACAATCAAAGGCTTTTCCTTTGCCTGATTTGCT
Source organism: Cuculus canorus (assembly GCF_017976375.1). Taxonomy (NCBI): domain Eukaryota; kingdom Metazoa; phylum Chordata; class Aves; order Cuculiformes; family Cuculidae; genus Cuculus; species Cuculus canorus. Next base: position 14,544,662 of record NC_071440.1, read on the forward strand.
CTGGTTCTGTCTTGCAAGAGCCCTAATCCGTTCTGCCACCACAACCGGTAACTGCCAGTGTTTCTCTGCCCCACCACATGCAGCAGGATTGGAGCATGCTTTATAGTCTTTCAAAACATTTTCTAATGGGGAGCAATCAAGCATGAATGTCCAGACCTCCATGCTTCACCGCCAGGGCACAACCTGCCCTGAGCGGGCAGACAAAACCCCCTTTGCAGTTCCAAAAACTGCTTATCCCTCCTAAAACCTACAGTTTGGGAGGAGAGCAATCCAGCACTTCCTGGCCACTGTGACCGTCTGCTGGGGCACAGCCACTCTGAGTGGACAGACAAAACCCCCTTTTCAGCAGTTACTGAAATTTCTTATCCCAAAATTACACTGTCCCCTCACCGTTTCTCACCGGCATCCTGCCAACTATGACAATTTAAAAGATGTCACTTCCTGATTTAAAAAAAAGTGAGCTCTTCAGAATCACAGTAATGGCGCCAGAGCGATAGAAATCACTCAGAAGGAGAGTGTAAACAATACTTTTAGTAAACAAGGTGCACATCCTTGATAGGTAAATATAGAAAATGTAGAATTTTAAGCAACTTAGAAGAAGCTTAGCTTATTATAAACCACACCATATAAGGAAAAAGCTTAGTTCAGTGTCTGCTAGTAAAAGCCTTGAAAACTGATAAGGAAGGAGCTGGTATGTAGAGTTCTGCTGATAAGAAGCAAACAGGAATGTGGACATCAGCAATCCTGAGCAGAAACCGGCTGAATCCTACTTTGTGGTACGGAAGAATGCCAAGAGTCCAGGGAGCCTGCACGCAGTTTGGGATTAAAAAAGTTCATCCCAAGGAAGACTGCTTACTTCATGCATGAGACCCCGGCCCACGACCACCAGGAGGCACTGTGCAGGTGCAAGTTTGGAGAGCTCCTTCCAGAACTAATTATAATACGAAGCGGGGAAAGGTTATGAATATGTAGTAGGCGCTTATAATTATGCATGTCTTTACACTATAAGTAGCTGTTTGTTAAGTCATAAGTTGTGCGAGCTAGGAGGAGCTTAATCCCCTTGCACCCACCAGACATAATAAACATACCTGCTTTATAACTCATTTCGGGTTATAGAGTTTGATTCTGCAGAACAAGTTGATGACCCAGATGGGACTCCCCCTCTGCCTGGCTGCAGGACCGATTGGGAGTGGGACATTCTAAGGCGCACCCAGGACTGTTTCTCCGGAGAGTCTCCCATCTCTACCTGATCGCTGCGGGGGTAGAGACGGCTCATCAGCGGGCGGACCAGGTATGTGATCTGGGGAATACCTGCAGGGGAAACAGGGGACGGACCTTAATAAGCCGTGTAGAGATGTCTCACACGAAAGGTGAGAGTAGTAGAGCTCATCAAGATCCAATAAGCCACATTGTGCCTAGTGAGATAGCTATACTGCTCGCCCCTGGGAATTGGTGGTTTGGGCCCAAGGGGGTTCTCCCTGCTGGGATAGCAAAACACTGGGAAGAATATAGTCCCAAGATCCCGAAAGGCACTTTGCGCGGGATGAGGAAGTATACTACTATGGTGAACTGGGGTAACAGGAGTGCTGTGTGGGATAGCTATTGTCTTAAACATCTGTTGCAAGTGCTCAGTACCGGTGCCGTGTATATTTTAACATCATTTAGAGCCTATTTTAAGTTCAAGCACTTGTGTGGGAGTGTATGGTAGCGTGATTGGGACGCACGATTAAGCGCGGAGCGAGTGCAGAGTTCCAATCTGTGGTTCTGTTCTCCCATGAGGGAAAACAGCCGGAAACCGAAGCGAAAGATCACTGTTATATGTTGTGTATTTTGTGTCATAAGTGTACTCTGTGAATTGTTTGATATATAATAGAGTACCAGTGGAATTGAGAGGGACAGCTTACCCATCCGGGAGAGGGGGGACGTTATTCCTCCATAGACAGGGGGGGCAGAGACAGACAAAGCACTCAAAACTGTTGAAAGACTTGCAAGTTGGTTAGAAGCCCTGCTTGTCCTGGTTAATCCTAGGAATGCACCTATGAAACTTTTCAATTCCAGACTTCCATTGAGCCAGTAAATAGGTATATTTACCTTGGACCTTTGGAATGAAAGGCTGCAGAGGGTGAAATTTTAAAGTACCTAGCTTAGAAGAAGAAACAAAAAAAAAAAAAAAAAGAGAGAGAGAGAGAGAGAGAGAGAAAACAGGAAAAGCAGCTGAGAGCACCCCCCTCTGAATGTGAGTTAACCCCTTTCTCAGAATATGAGTTAACCCTCCTCCTCCTGGAATGTGTTTTGTTTGTGTGAGAAGGTTTTTAGCAAGTGTATACATGAGATAAGGATCAAGGACTCGGATAGAGAGAAAGGGGGGCTGGCTGGTTGCAACAGTGGCTGGGACTCCGGGAGTGGCACGACAGACCAAGCGGGAGTGGCAAGACAATCACTCTTACGGTGGTTTAGGCTAGAGCCATGGGATTACCTTAGGGAACTTGGAGACTGGGAAAGAGTGAGGAGGGGAGACGGAGCTTCTGAAAAGGTATATTTGGGGGGGAGTATATTGAAATTCGGCTGGGAACCATTTCTGTTTTGACTGGGAACAACCCCTCCCTGACAGTAATTTAGCTGGCCCCCACAAAAATGGGCACATAGGACTGATTCCTTGTTTTACATGCCAAATAACTGGGGGGGGGGGGGGGAAGGGGGGGGGGGGGGCGCGCCTAAGCGCAAACTGGCACTCAATGTGGGTTCTTTTAAAGTGTCAATCCTGTGAAAAGAAGTGGTACTGCATATCTAGAAGACGGAGAGTGAAGTGTTTTAAATGTTTCCCTGAGATGCCGAGATATTACGTCTGGATATTGTGAGGGCCCACCAGGAGTGTGAAATAGTAAAGTTCATTCGTAGAAAAGAACATTTAGTTCCAGAGACCTGGGATGTTTTTGAGGAAAATTGGGAAAGGGTTAAGGAACAGTGTAGAAAAAGGCTTGAGTGGAAGTTAAAAAAGAAAGGGGCGAAACTAAGAAAAAGACAGTCCAAGAAAGAACAAAATGGGCAATAACCAAATTAAAGAGGTTTTGAAGAAAAGCTCTCATTAAATATTGTAATCAATGGTGACTGCTTTACAAAGTAGATGATGGGGCAAAGCGGCCACTTAATGGGTCAGCAGGTTACAATACCGTTTTGCAACTAATGTTGTTTTTAAGAGAAGGAAAGTGGGACAAAGGGTCATATGCAGATATGTTTTTCACCCTCCAAAACCATCCGGAGTGGCAAAGGCACTGTGGGATTGTGCCGCCACAGGACCCTGTGGTACTCACCCCTGAGCGGGAAAATAACAAAGAATTTAAAGGTAAACTGAGGCAGTGCTGCTTGGCGTGCAGTATTGGGCAAAGGTGCACTAGAATAAATAAAATTCACCAGGCACCAGAACCAGATTTAATTGATTTGCTTAAGTCTTCCCCTCAATCACAGGAACGGGATGCAGACTCGGACAGGAACTCCACACCCCCCCTGTACAGCCTGATATCTTCTCACACCAGGAAAAGGTCTGCTTTGCATTTTTGCCGGAAGACTGAGACGAAAAAAAAAAAAACAATTGATTTTAAAACTGCAGGGGATTTGGAAAGAGTATTTTCCTCTCCAAGGCCCAATGTAGGATCCAAACAGATCTAAACATGTAGAAAATTACAGGCATATCAGGGGTGAATCTCAAAGGGAATGGAAAAGGGCCATTCCCAAATAATTAAACAAGGTCCCTCTGAGTCACCATCCGAATACCTAGATCGACTGAGGGATGTAATGCGCTGCAACACACTGCTGGATCCTGGGTCAGAGGTATGAATACAACAACTAGTTTCTTTGGTTTTGGGCCAGTCTAAAAGAATAGTGGTCCATACGAAGGAAGACTGACGGGGACCTGGGGAATCCAAGGAAAGGGGAAAAGAAGGTAGAATTTTAGTTGATAAAGGGGCAACGTATTTTGAAGCAAGCTTTGATGCCCCTAGGAAATGACTATATTGTGGCAAAAGGGGCAACTGGCCAAAGTGAAAAGGCATATTTTTGTGAACCTCTAAGATATAAACTGGGAATACAGTGGGGCATCCACAGATTCTTGGATATGCCCAACTCCCTGAAGATGCTTTTGGGGAGAGATTTATTAGAACAATTGGGTGCAATAACCAAATTTGAGAAGGGAGAGATTACTCTGGAGGTAAATGACCAGCAGTATATGCAAATAATGAGTTTATCCCTAGCCAGTGTTCCCAAGGAAGGAAAAATCAGTGAAGAAATCACAAACCAGGTATACCCCGAGGTATGGGCCACCGATGTGCCTGGGACTTACAGGCTTTAAATAAAATAACTGAAGACATCTACCTGGTGGTGGCAAATCCATGTACCCTGTTGACTTTATTAATACCTGAACTAACCTGGTTTACTGTTTTAGACCTGAAGTATGCCTACTTTTGCCTCCCTCTCCATGAAGCCAGCCAGCCAGAAAATATTTGCATTTGAATGGAAAACCCTGAAAGCAGGTGCAGAACTCAACTCACCTGGATATTTGGTAATCAACTTGCAAAGGATCTTGAGGCCTGGAAGCCCTACCTGAGGAAGGGAGACTGTTGCAGTATGTATCCTGATTGCCACCAAGACAATGCTTGCATGACCTGGATGGTGAGTCTGTTAAACTTTTGGGGCTCCAGGGATATCGGGTATCTAAAAGAAGGCCCAAATAATTCAACAAGAGGTGATCTATTTGGACTATGAAATCAGCATTGGACAAAGAACTTTGGGACAGGCCCGAAAAGAGGCAATATGCCAAACTCTGAGACTGTAAACAGTGAAAGAGTTACAAACCTTCTTGGGGATGACTGGGTGGTGTTGGCTATGGATCTATAACTATGGGCTGCTTGTTAAACCCCTGTATGCACTAATCACTGTCAAACAGAAATACCTCCAATGGAGCAAAGAGGCTGTGCAAGCCTTTGAACAGCTGAAGAAAGCCCTGATGTTTGCCCCGGCCTTAGGACTTCAATATGTGAGTAAGCCATTTTTCTTTTTCTCTCATGAGAAGCAAGGGATTATCCTAGGGCCTGGCTGTTTACGAGCGGATGCAGACATCCAGGAGGCACGAAGATTTACCCTGGGCCAGAAAATGACTGTTAGTGTCTGGAAGCGAGAGGTGGGCACTGACTTTCTCCACAAAGGTTCCTAAGATACCAAGCTATAATGTTGGAACGTCATATGGGAATTGTGGTTACTAGCATCATCAATCCAACTTCTTTTCTCAGTGGAAATACAGGAAAACCAGTGCACCAGGACTGCTTAGAGACCTTCGAGGCCACATACTTGAGCCGTTCAGACCTGAAAGACAGTCCCATGGAAGACACCGAGGGCTGGTTCATGGATGGAAACGTCTATTTCTTAAGCAATAAAAGACATGCCAGGGCAAAAACATCAAGCATGCAGAGGGATCCTGAGACTGATGAAGCAGTCCAGCTACCTGAGAAAGTGATAATCATGCACATCAAGGCGCACCAGAAAGTGAATTTGGAATTGGGGAGAGGAAATGAGCTGGCAGACAGAGAGGCAAAACTGGCAGCCAAAGGTGAGGTAAAAACTAAAGGGGCTTTGATCCATGACAGGCGAATCTCCCTAGAAGGTAAGCCAGAATATACCAAGGAAGATCAGATAATCAGAAATTTATTATAGACCTGGGAGGGTCATATAGTAAAGAGGGGTGGGTCCTCACTCCACAAGGGAAACTAATCATTCCCCCTTATTTAACATGGCTTTTGATGAGGGAAGAACACAGGAAGAGGCATAAGGGGAGCAGAAGCTTTATATAAACACCTAATTAAAAGGATTGCAGCTAGAAATTTATACACCATTGTGAGACAAGTAGCTTACCAGTGTGACCTTTGCCTCCAGACTAATCCCCAAATTACCCCAAACCAGAAATGGACCAAATTGGAAGAGGCAACGGGCCTGGGCAATAATGGCAGATTGATTTTTCGGAACTCCCAAGACAAGGGGATGTTGATACTTATTGGTATTAACTGGTACCTTTTCAGGTTGGCTGGAGGCATTCCCTACTAGAACAAGGAAATAACCAGAGCTTTAATACAGGAAATAATACTATGCTTTTCGGTTCCAGCAACTATGTCTCCTGATAGGGGACCACATTTTATCTCAGAAGTACTACAATAGATCAGTTACTATTTGCGTATGAAATCATGACCTCCTACATGGTGGCATTGGAGAAAAAGCTCCAAAAGATAGAAAAACATGAGGCTGAGACGTGAAGTAGGGGTTTGGATGAACCTGTGCATAGCATATGACCTGGAAATTATGTATATGTAAAGCCTCTTGCAGAGACAACTCTGGAATCGCAGTGAGACGACCATTCCAGGTGCTCCTTACCTCCTTCAGAGCAATCAAAATCAAGGAGCAGAGCACATGGATGCATTGCACCCGAGTGAAAAAGGCACATAAGTCTCCATGAAGGGTCACGCAAGTCCAACCAGGAAAATTATTTTTCTCATGGTTATAATTATAATCCAGGGAGGTAAAGGCACCTCTATCCAAAAGAATACTGAGTGGCTTTGGTCTCAAACTTTTATTTGGCATACTGGAGCCCTGGGAAATATTCTGAATCGAAAGGGTTTAAATCTATCAACTGTGGTTATGCATGAAAATCAAGTATATGTGAGGCAAGAATGGAATGTGGATAGAGAACAGGGGATTCAGCATCTTCAGGGGACTGTAGGAGGAGGAATCAAAAGTAGGATGAAGAATGTTTAATAGGACTATCCATAAAAAGGCATCCCAAATTACTATCTCAACTACATCTACAGATATAATACAAAGACCTGCATTTCCAATGAATGAGACTGTTGGAATAATTTTACATTAGGACAGGCCGTTAGGGTGGTTTGTCTATGGGCCTATGATACCATTGGGCTCTCATTCAAATCTAAAAAATATTATAGCTAAGCCTGTTACAACCCAGAATTTATGAGATTGGTCCATATAATCAGGAATACAGGCCAACAGCAAATGCTGTTCAACCTAGAATGGTCTCTTAAATGTGTTGAACTGCTAATGCAAACTGATATTTCTGAAATTCAACCAGCATGCTCTCCTTTCCTAAAAACATCCTTCGAGGGCTGGACAATCTGGCTGTGAAAGCAAGTGCCCTTCAGGGGCAGAACACAAAGGGGCCTAAGCAGATTGTTACAGACAGGATTGGAGGTCCTAAATGGAATTGACTATCAGAAATGTTACCAAAGTGGGAAAAGGTGGAGGAACAAGACCATGAATTAATAGGAAATGCACTCGGTGTGATCCAAGAAAACATTTCTTTGGCCCTCAGTTGTATACAGGCACAATTATGGATGCAATCAGTGGCCTCCTTAATTATAAGAGAAGGTGGTGAGGGTACTTTCTCATGGAAATCTGGAAAGTGGGACAGTGCCACTGGCTTAGAGAGGAAGCTTCAATCCTAGTAGACTCTGGTAAATTTCACCTATGACCCCATCACTAATACAGCCACAGCCTTTGTGTTTACCATACGTAACTCTTCAATGTATGTAATCCACCCCATCATGGCATTAGGATTAAACCATGATAAATCTGTGCTCTATCCTTTTGAACATAGAACATGGACACAAATAGTGAACCAGAAATGGCAAAGTGTAAATTTAGACTCTTGCATTACATGAGAACAACAAAGATTCATTTGCTAAATAATGCAATCGATGCTCAAGACATCTGCCTGGACACCGAGCAAAGCATCTGTCACTTTGAGATCCATCTAGATGCTAGTCCGAGGACTGTACTTGTATATGTGGGCCAGGGTTGTGTGTGTTTGAGAACTGCTTGTACCTCTGTAGTAATAGATGAGATAATTATGGATAGTGAGAATCACTCTAATTTCTAATTTCTGTATTTGTTATTTAGCACCAGTCGTATCCCATCAGCTGATATAACCTGATTATAAAATATTTCACAAATTATCACCTATACCGATTGGAATGAATCTTACATTGGTAAAATGATTAATGAAACAGTTAATGGAACATCAGGACTTGATTATAATTCTGGACGAGGTCCAGGAAAGCGGGACAAGACCCTGATAACAGTCCACCACGACTGGAAAGAAAGGGGGTTCTAAAAGGGTAAAAGAAAATTTAAGCCATCATTCGAGGGATGTGTTGTTCAGATGGTCCCTGACTGCGACTGGCATTCTAAATAAGTTGTGTCACCCCAGTATTGCCCTTCTGATGCTAGCTTTAGTTAGCTTTGTTTTCTCTGCTATGTTATTTATTTGGATTTGGAGAATGCTACGACGACTAATTATTTTGACTTCTATGTCTAGTGCCCATGAGAATGCATTGAAAAGGTAATTTTCCTACAAAATATCATCCAATTCCCCTTTGAGAGATAAATTACAGAGCTGGCAAATGAATTTGCCGATGTTAAAAAAGACAGGGGGGAATTGATGTGCGAAAGCAGACAAGGGGGGCTGGGAGCATTTGTTAGAGCTTGGCGTTGTTCGCCTCGAAGACCTTGGAAGTTGATAATGAAGGAGCCAGCTAGCAGCAGTTCACTGATGAGTAGGCATTGGAATGCAGAAAGCTGGCTGCATTTGGTTCAGGAGTTTGAAAACAGCCAGAAGAGACTGAGTCTGTGCAAAGTTCAAAAGGAAATATATTCATCCTGAGGAAGACTTCCTACTTCATCCCTAAGACCCCGGCCAACGACCATCAGGAGGCACTACGCAGGCGCAAGACTGGAGCGAACTTTCCAGATTTATTTATAATACGAAGCGGGAATAGGGTATGAATATGTAGTAGGCGCTTATACCTATGCATGTCTTTACACTATAAGTAGCTGCTTATTAAGTTATGTGGTGTGCAAGCTAGGAGGAGAACCCCCTTGCACCCCAGCGCTGGAAATAAAAATACCTGCTTTATAACTCATTTTGAGTTATAAGGTTTGATTCCGCAAAACAGCTGCTCGGAAAGGAAAGTCTGATAGACTTAAAACTAAGAGAGAAAATGAGGCCTTGAAGGAAACAGTTAAGGCATTGGTGATAGACACGGAGGCAGAATGTGTAGCTCTGCAGCCGGGTGCTTTAGGTGAACCCAAAGTGATTAAATTGCAGCTGCTAGACAGTGCAGAGAAAGGTAGGGAAACCATTTTTTTAATTTGGCAAGCAAGGCTCACTGTTTAGAAGTATCTGCAGGAGAAGAGATGCAGTCGCTCCACGTCGACTGTGGGGGAGGTTGTGAAACTGTTTTTTCCAGCTTGATGAGTGAGGCAGTGGCTCATTGTTCCTTGGATGAGGGGGTGGTGAAATCTGAAGGAAGGCAGGCCCAAACACTAGTTGTGTCTCAGGAGTGGGGTTTGACATAGAGCCGATGAGAACTACTATAATTAAATCTCACAACTGAAATGTGAAGTCTCTTGTATCTTATGGGAAATACTGCTCTTTGAGGTTTTTTTGTGCTTTCAGTTTCTGACAGATTTGGGGTCTATATGGACATTTCTTGAAATTTTACATGAAAGCCCTAAACCAACTGGGTTTTTAAATCAACTATCTGACTAGGACCACTTTCATTTTGCTTTTTAGCTCCTCGTTAGGATTACTGCATCTTCTATTACAGCTCCTTGACATCCTGGGAAGCAGCACAGCTGTGTCAGCTTGCAGAGCCAAAAGTTGTTATACTCTTTATTCCTTCCTTGCTTTTAAATGTCATTGAGGGTCCTATAATATTTTTAGGTTTCTGCAGCCCTGGAGCATTAGCAGGACCTCTGCAAAGTGCCCAGAAATCCTGGATGAACATCCAGGTTCCTCTGACTATGACACACAACACTGCTTTTGGACTGGGCTCCATTTAGGCTTAGAATTGTGGTGCCTCTTTTGGGCACAGACCCTCAGCATGCCTCTTCCTACCTGTCTGCCCTAGCTTTGGACACCTAGGCACAAGGGGTTTCAACAGTCTTTAGTACTGATATCTGAGTTTTGAAAACACTTATTAGCACACTTAGATTTAGACAGATATGAAATCCCATCAAAATCAATTGGTTACAATAAAGTACTGGAAGTCTTTGTGTTGAGATTTAAGCACAGGAACATTTGCAGGACAAGGACAGCTATCGTATTTATTTTCTTCCTCAAGGAGGAATAAAATTATTTGAAACACTTTTCCTTGACAGCAAAAATGTTTCTTGTTGACACCTCTCCTTTGGGAAAAAGAACTATTTAAAAGTTGGGATGAGCTACCAAGCCAAGACTAGGGCTTACACACTCAGCTTCCTGCTGCTGAAGCAGAACGTGCAGTTAGTCCACAGATTTCTTTACCACCTAATTTCATAAACATAAAATGAACGACTTACATTTGTGAGGCCTCTGAAGCAAATCTCACATGAGAGCCTTCTGAAAAAAAATATTTAGGAGAAGTTCAATTCCAAAATATGTTGATAAATGATCTTTTAAAAGTAGGTAAAAGAAAAAGTGAAAGGTGAATCCCTCAGGAATCTCCATTTGTGAGGAGTTTCAGTACTTGACTGGACAAGGCTTTGAGCGATCTCATCTCATCTCATCTCATCTCATCTCATCTCATCTCATCTCATTTCGAAGTTATTTTGGCCTCAGGCAGGTTTCGGACTATCACCTCCAGACATCCCTTTCAAGCTAGACTTTTATTATGATTCTGTGAATGGGGCATGACATTTTGTGTTTCATAATAGAGCTAGACCTGACTAGATCATACACTTAGGTATACTAATCTGCAATGTAATATACTATTTTATTTAGCAGCAAATAAATTGTGATCTCTTCACTTTAATGAAGAGAGATCTGGAAAATTTCCCATAAATGTATCTTTTCTTGTAGACAAATGTGAAGAGAATACGGCACCTAGCTAATCAAATACCTTAAAGAATAACACAAAGCACCTGGCTTTGAAATCATTCCTACTGCTTTTCTAGTGACATCACAAGAAAGTGCTGTCAACGCCACTCCTTAGCAGATAATAAAACATTGTTAGCCATGGAAAATTTTGGACACAGTAGATATAACCAACATCTCCTAAAGCAGGTAGTTTCTGAACAAAAGCATATGTCCCAATCATCAACCTCATTCTTACCTACAACACTTCATATGTCAACCACTGTCTTGACAGTGTGAACTTCCCCAAACGAGCACAAAGATAAGGGGAAGCTGAAGTTAATTAAAAAGGTAGTATTTAAAAAAAAATCTCATTCAAGCTCTGGTCAAGTATAGACTGTTTTACTGTATTAGTTCTGAAGGTAACATGAAAAATTGAAATAAACTCTGAAAGGCCTTGCTATTTCATAAACAAAATGTGTATACACAGGATATCTTCTAGCATAGCTGCCTAACTCACAGAGAAATGTCATACTAAATATTCACCAAAATAAATTGTTCTGGTTTGAGCTAAAGCAGAATTAGTTTTCTAACTTTTCAGTCTAGCCTCGTCTTATGAACTTCATTTCCTGGATGTTAACTACATGCTTTTAGACAGTGTCTGTCTCTAGAAGTGATAACACTTAAAATTTATGATTATCACCAAAGTAACGGGCATTGGCATGCAGAAAGGCCATTGCTTACATCTGTCCTTATGGAGACCAAGGTCATGCTCAAGTTGGTGGAATGCCATATGTCAAAGGGGCAAAAAAGTGTCACATCTCTAGGGAGGGGAAGACAGGACAGGTGACCCAAAACCGACCAACAGAGTATCCCATTCCATATATGTCATGCTTCCTGAATCCAGTTCCTGAGACCAGCTCCCATCTGCCGCTGAGCCCCATCTGGGACCTTTCCCCATGCCTGCTCTGCAGCATCTGTGGTGACATATAGTCATCAGCAGGGGGGGCAATTTTGTATATTTGCATATATTTTATTATTTTCTTATTAATCTTATTTTCCTTTTATTGTTGTTGTTCCATTAAAGCTGTTTTAGTTTTAGTTTCCAACTCATAAGTCTCTCTCTCTCATTTCCCTTTCCACTTTCCCTGGCAGGCTGGGGGATGGGGGTGATTAGGTTCACAGCTACTTGCATTTAGCTGCCGATTGAGGCAGGATGGGGGTGAACCATGACATAAATCCACTTGTACATCAAAATACATTTGACTAGCATAGTTCATACAGAGCACTCATACAGAGCAATGCCAGTCCAAATATCACATAAATGGAGAGTTGCTACAGCTGGGAAACGGGAGACAGAGCGCGGGGGGGGCGCACCCAGACACAAATACCCGTGCCCATGAAGAATGCTTGGTCTCCTGCAATGCCAATGCGGCCCCAGGCCTTTGCGACCTCTTATCAGGAAAAAACAACAGAGCAGCAGGGATGGATGTATCCACTGCCCACACAGTAACTATTAAAACACAGGGAGTACACAAGGTCCCTCTGAAAGCGTGGGGGCCCATCGGTTATGGACTCAGTGCCTTACTTATTGGACGTTCCAGTGCTATCTTACAAAACATTCTAGTTCATGTGGGAGTAATTGACGAGGATTTTACAGGACAGATTTGTGCAATGGTTTCTACTATCACCCCCCCTGTTACAATAAAAGAGGGAACTCGCGTTGCGCAATTGGTGCCTTTTAAAAGCAGTGTTCTTAAAACAGAACAAGTCATCCGTGGAGATGGGGGATTTGGATCCACTGGACCACCTCAAATTTGTTGGTCACAACCTCTCTCAGACACAAGGCCACAAATGAAATGTATCCTTGTTATGAACACTGCTTTTCCACATTCCATTCAAATATCTGGACTGCTTGACACAGGGGCTGACGTTACTATCATTGCTCGAAGGGACTGGCCTGATTCCTGGCCCGTGGTACCTGCAACTTCAGGAGTAATGGGACTAGGAGGTATGGCTACTAGTCTCATTGCAGCAAAACCTGTAATTATTACGAACCCTGAAGGGCAAAATGCCACTGTACGACCTTATATTACTCCAGCCCCCTTAAACCTCTGGGGAAGAGACTGTTTGGGACAATGGGGAGTCTGTATCACAACGGATTTTTCATAGGGGTCACTATCCTGCAGGGCACTAAAAAATCCACTTTAAGGTTGCGATGGCTTACAGATAAGCCAGTGTGGGTGGATCAGTGGCCCCTTAACAAAGAGAAACTCATAGCCCTGCACACATTAGTGGTAGAACAGTTAGCTGCAGGCCACATTGAAGAGTCACACAGTCCTTGGAACACACCGTTTTTTGTGATCAAAAAGAAATCAGGAAAATGGCGATTATTGCATGACCTGCGAAAAATCAATGAAGTGCTTGCAACCATGGGGGCACTATAGCCAGGACTACCTTCCCCAACAATTATTCCAATGCAATGAGACATATTGGTCATGGACTTGAAAGATTGTTTCTTTACAATTCCTTTAGATGAAAATGATGTTGAAAAATGTGCTTTTACAGTTCCTTCAACTAATCATGCAGAACCCACAAAAAGATATCATTAGAAGGGTTTACCCCAAGGGATGAAAAACTCACCTACCATCTCTCAATGGTTTGTAGCCCGGGCACTGAGTGTTGTGCGGCAGAAATATCCTGAATGCTATTGCTATCATTATATGGATGACATCTTATTGGCTGCTGCAATGTCAGAACAATTAGGAGAATTGGAAAGGGACACTAGACAAATGTTGGAATGTTATGGCCTGGTCATTGCCCCTGAAAAGGTACAACGTGTTCAACCGTGATTGTATTTGGGCATGAAAGTGCTGGCCAAAACAGTCCAACCTCAGGCAATTGAGATAGTAACTGAAATCAAGACTTTAAATGATGTTCAAAATAATAGTTGGAATTATAAATTGGCTGAATTTGGCCGACAAAAGTATGTACATGTATCAATTGATACCTTTTTTTTCTGTCATTATTGCTACTGCACATACTGGAGAAACAGCAAAAGATGCTATTAGGCATTGGCAAAAAGCCTTCGCCACCTGTGGTGTTCCTCGACAAATTAAAACTGACAATGGTCCCGCTTATGTTTCTGGGTGAGTGAAAGCATTTTTACAGTCTTGGGGTGTGAGCCATGCTACAGGTATTCCTCACTCCCCCACTAGTCAGGCACTTGTAGAACGTGCCCATGGTACACTTAAGTGCCTTTTACAAAAACAAAAGGCGGGAATGTCTGGGGAATCACCTGAAGCAAGGCTGAACAAGGTGATGTATGTATTAATTTTCTTGACTATCAATGAGGAACATCAGAATCCCCCAATGATTCGACATTTGGAATCCTTGAAGTCTACCACAGCTATCTCTGATGGAGTGAAGGTTCAAGTGAAGGACCTTCAAAGTGGTCAGTGGTCAGGCCCATGCAAGCTATTAACTTGGGGTCGAGGGTATGCTTGTGTTTCCACAGATGAAGGACCTTGGTGGTACCCTGCTCGTTGTGTTCGCCCTGCTGTGGATAAGCCATGGAGGCCACGTGTGGAGAATCAAACAGCTGGAGATGAGTGTGATGGATAGCCCTTGCTAACATCAAAGAACTGCCATAACAACTGGTGTATAAATCATATATCGGAACCACAAGTTAGAGTTTTTAGGATCAGTAGAAATAAAGTATAAGTCATGTACTGGAACCACAAGTTAGAGCTGTTACGAACAGTAGAAACGGAGTATAAGTCAATGTTTGTATACTTTTCAGATGCACCTACAATATTACTCAGCGCGGTCAAGTATTGATGCTGCTTTGCTTCCCTGTTTCAAGAGTGGGTATGTTTGTAGTTGTGCTGTCGATGTTACCCTGCATTGTGTGTCTGCTGCAAAGGGCCCCGCAGCAGCTGACACAGGCAATCTTTAACGGGCAATTTTCTTTAGCACAAATACAAAAAGGGGGAATTGTGGGGTCCACAGCGGGCTGAGGACCCCTGCTTAATGCACCCGGAAGGAGATCATGGGACGGGAAGTGGGCAGACAATATAGGACCATGCATGAAAGTAGTACTATCCATTCACAGATTGTTTATGTATAAGCTAATCCAATCATGCGGAGACGCATGTGTTAATCAAGGTTATAAGAGGCGCGTGTAAGATCAAGTGCGGGGGGAACCGGCCGGCCATGTAACTTCAATAAAGAAACTTGCTTCCACATCACTGTGTCGTGTCTCAACAGCGACAGTGTTCTACTAATTTACTATGTTTGGAAGAAAATTAAAATCAAGTCTGCGCATCTTCCACATACTATCTCTTTGTGTATAGAACATCCCCTGCAAAAATGATTTTTAAATTATTAGGTTGGTGCAAAAAATAATTCCTGCTTTTGTAAACTGTTATGCTTATTTTGGATTAAACTTTTATTTAACTGTGTTCATGTAGTATAACATTTTAAAGTGCAAAATTCGCTCAACTTATTTATACTAATGGTTTTGGTTTCGCTGTTTATTCTGTTTTATTATTTATTCTGTCAAATTAAAGACAGGAAAAAGCAAATTCAAATGTTTTTGTTGCATGAGTTCAAAAGGGACATAAAGCAGCAGAAACTGCCAGCAATATCAGCCAAGCATTTGGCCAGGGGATTGTCAGCGAATGTACAGCTCAACATTGCTTCCAAAAATTTCATAACGGAAATGAGAGCCTTGAAGATGAGGAGGTTCACAGACATCCTTCTGAGATAGATAGATAGATGGCAACCAGTTGAGGGCCAGTATATAGAAGCAGACCCACACAAAATAACTCAAGAAATTACAGAAGAACTAAACAGTGACCATTCAACAGTTGTTTGACATTTGTACCAAATGAGAAAATTAAAAAAAACTTGACAAATGGGTGCTGCATGAGTTGAACAAAAATTGAAAAAAACAGTCACAAAGTCATCTCTCTGCTTCTTTTGTGCAACAAAAATGATACATTTCCTGATCACATTGTGACGTGATAGAAAATGGATTCTATATGACAACTGATGGCATTCCACACAGTGGTTGGAGCGATGTGAAGCACTAAGACACTTCCCCAAACCGAAGCTGCATCAAAAGAAGGTCCTGGTCACTGTTTGGTGGTCAGCACATGGAATCATCCACTACAACTTCTTGAATCCTGGCAAAACCATCACAGCAGAGAAGTATTGCCAGGAAATCGACAAAATGCACCAAGAACTGCAACGTTTACATCCAACACCGGTCGATTGAAAAGGACCAGTTCTTCTCCATGACAACGCCCGACTGCATGTCTCATAAATGACTCTGCAGAAGCTGCACAAACTAGGCTACGAAATTCTACCTCACCCAGCTTACTCACCAGACCTCTCTCCCACCGATTACCACATTTTCAAGCATCTCGACAACTTCCTGCAAGAGAAGGTTTTCCACAACCAAGCAGCAGATCAAAACGCCTTTGAAGTATTTATCATTTCAAGACTCCAGAATTCTATGTTACTGGAATAAACAGACTTGTTTCTTGTTGACAAAAATGTGTAAGTTTTGATGTTTCTTGTTTCAATTAATAAATTTTATTCTAAGCTGAGATATACTGCTTTAAAGTATAAAATACTTTTATTTTTGCCCTAACCTAATAAAAAGAAGTGCCAGTGAACTGTTGATGTATTGTGAAGCTAAAGAAAGTCTGACAGCATAATATATGGGCCAATCAAGCAAGAAAGTGGCTGAACTTGGAAATAAGACTATAGAGCAAAGAGCAAACCATCTCAACTGTCTCTCCCACCCAAAGATTACCTTACCTTCAGGAAGACAAAGAAAAGACCTGCCATAATGCTGAGTATAAACCTGTTGTAATGAATCACAGGCAAGCTGGTATTTGGGAATTTTTATGGTACCCCTCAAGGCAAATTGAACACATGTTTATGCTTAAATATAAAATAAAAAATTAATGAACAATGAATTGGGCAGACTCCTACCGCCATAAGCAGTTTTACATGGAGTCTGCAAAGATGTGTCACAAGCAGATTCCTTATATACTCTTTCACCAGCACTAATCCCATGAGAGGTTGCATAGGGCGCCTCAGGCCAGCCCTGAATCCATCCCCTAGCCCAGTTCCGCTGCCCAAAGGCAGCCCCTGTGCTCAGCCCCTGAGCTCTCGAACTCCAGGATGGCCACAAGACAATGCTGAGGCTGTTTCATCTCATCTCATCTCATCTCATCTCATCTCATCTCATCTCATCTCATCTCATCTCATCTCATCATCTCATCTCATCATCAAAGGAAAACTTCACTGCCTCGCAGGAAGCCCTGCTGTCTCTGGCATTCCTGCTTCCAGCCAGTTTAACCCCTTTTGCAATTGTGTCTTCTTGCCCTCAGTGCCAGATCATTCCTTAGTCGCAAATTGCAACTGCTGAACAATTACAATTAGAATTTCCCCTTCACTGGCATTATGAATCAGCAGAGCATCTTATACAGTCTGCAGTTTCCACAGTGGTGCTAGCCTGACATCTACTGTATGCTGCATCTCAGGAAGCAGCTGGCTATGCAGTGGCGCGTGCTTTCAAAAAAAATGTTCTTGAAGAGTACTGATTTCAAACACCAAAAACCTAATTATGATGTAACTATTTCTCTTTTATTTATTTATTTTTTCCTCTGTCTCTTCAGAGCCAGTAATTATTTCTTAGTTAAATTATACATCAGTACTGAAGGGTTTATAATAATTTCTATTGTTATCATTACTCAGTAGCAATTTCACAGATATGAAGTATCTAAGACAAAGGAGCTTCCAAGAAAAGCCAAACATAACTTCAAATCTGTAATTGCCAAAACAACAAAAAAAAGTTATTTCAATAGGCATAAAAGCTATTAACGTCTATTGCTCAGTGAACCAGAAGATACAGTAACCCAAAAGAGCTGGCCCTGAACTCTGCCTAACCCTTGTGTTCTCTACGGGCTGAGGATCTAGAGCCAGCTGCCAAGAAATAGTAGACATAGGATTTGAGAGGGAAGTGAAGCTGCCTGAACCCAACTGGAAGTTTGAAAATGCTGCTAATTCTCTGCCACATCTTCAGTAGAAAGATATTCAAATGCTTTTAAAAATTTAGGGCAGCGTCCAGCTCAGTTCCAAAAATAAACTGTAAAATAAAATTTGCAAAATCAAAGGTTAATTTTAAAAAACATACAAGTACATGGAGGGAAATGTTGTCTTCAAGAAAGGTAATTCAGACTTGAATCCTAGCTCCCTTTAAAACTACAGAATCATAGAATGTTTTGGGTTGGAAGGGACTTTAAAGATCATCTAGTTCCAACCGCCTTGCCAGGGGCAGGGGACACCTCCCAGCAGACCAGGCTGCTCAAGGCCCCATCCAACCTGGCCTCAAAAATTTCCAAGGAGGGGGAAATCACAACTTCCCTGGGCAACCTGTGCCAGTGCCTCACCACCCTCATTGTGAACAAATTCTTCTTAATGTCTAATCGAAATCTTCCTCCCTCCAAATTAAAGCCACTCCCCAACGTCCTATCACTCCATGCCCTTGGAAAAAGTCCCTCCCCAGCTTCCTTGTAGGCCCCTTTCAGGTACTGGAAGGCTGCAATAAAGTCTCCCTGGAGCCTTCTCTTCTCCAGGCTGAACAACCCCAACTCTCTCAGCCTGTCCTTGTAGGGAAGGTGCTCCAGCCCTCTGATCATCTTTGTAGCCCTCCTCTGGACACGTTCCAACAGCTCCATATCCTTCTTATGTTGGGGATTCCAGAACTGGACACAACACGCCAGATGGGGTTTCACAAGAGCGAAGTAGAGGGGTAGAATCACCTCCTTTGACCTGCTGTCCATGCTTCTTTTGATGCAGCCCAGGATACAGTTGGCCTTCTGGGCTGCAAGCACACATTGCCGGCTCATGTCAACTAGCATCCTCAAGTCCTTCTCTGCAGGGCAGCTCTCAATCACATCATCCCCCATTCTGTACTGAAATTGGAGATTGCCCTGACCCAGGTGTATGACCTTGCACTTGGCCTAGAGGTTCACACAGGCCCACTTCTCCAGCTTGTCCAGGTCCATCTACATAACATCCCGTCCTTCTGGTTTGGCAACCGCACCACTCAGCTTGGTATCATCTGCAGGCTTGCTGAGGATGCACTCGATCTCGCTGTCTATATCATTGATGAAGATATTAAACAGCACTGGTCCCAGTACGGACCCCTGAGGGACACCACTTGTCACAGATCTCCATCTGGACATCGAACCGTTGCTCACTACTCTCTGGATGTGACCATCCAACCAATTCCTTATCCACCGAACAGTCCACCCATCAAATCCGTGTCTCTCCAATTCAGAGAGAAGGATGTTGTGGGGGACCAAGTCAAAGGCTTTACAGAAGTCCAGAGAGATTACATCTACTGTTTTTCCCGTGTCCACTTATGTGGTCACCCCATCGTAGAAAGTCAACAAGTTGGTCAGACAGGACTTGCCCTGGTGAAGCCATGCTTCCTGTCTCAAATCACCTCCCTGCCCTCCATATGCCTTAGCATAACTTCTAGGAGCATCTGTTCAATGATCTTCCCAGGCAGAGAGGTGAGGCTGACAGTTCGGTAGTTCCCAGGGTCATCCTTTCTACCCTTTCTAAAAATGGGCATAATGTTGCCCTTCTTCCAGTCACCAGGGACTTCCCCTGACTGCCAGGACTTTTCAAATATCATGGAGAGTGGCTTTGCAAGCACATCAGCCAATTCCCTCGGGACTCTCGGATGCACCTTGTCAGGTCCCATAGACTTATGCATGTTCAGGTTTCTCAGGTGGTCACAAACCTGATCCTTCCCTACAGTTAATATTGTCCAGCTTGCTCAACACTGCTGCCCTTGGGCAGTAATCTCGCAAAGACAATTAATCTTGTCTAGCTTGCTGAGTTTAAATCAGAAACTCCTTTACAGGATTCCCCCTTAACAGGATTCTTGAGACTTGTATATGTATAAACAAATCAATTTTATTAAGAATAATTGATTATAACATTTTGTGATTAAATGAGGGATCAGTGGTGGCTGAGGATAAGAATCTGTTTGTGAAAATTCATTGAAAGTCAAACACCCGAGCATAGATAGGAACGATATGCAGGTAAGAAATATGTAGTTAAGGTCAAAGTATAGAGATATATTAATAAGCTTGATGTTAACATATATATTTAGTATGCATAACACAAAGATCTTACCCCAGGTGGCACCCTAGTACAGGGAAGTTTTGATGGTGTTTCCCCCCCGCCCCATTACTTTCCCCTTTGTTTACATTTTTATAATAACTCGCACCTTTGGGGCAGAGTTGTAGGTGGAGCTTGAGTGACTGAAGTCATTACGTCAAACCCTGCTGACTGGTGGAGAAAAAGTTCTCGTTTTGCTTGCCAAAACTTAACTGCGCATGCCCAGTAGGAGTGGTTATGGGAGTGGTTTGCTTCAGAGGCAGGGAGGCAGCTGGCAGCCTTAGGTGTGGAGATGTGTTTTAGTATTATAATATTACAATGATGTTATAATGAGTACAGGTCAGCTGGAGGGCAGGATTGCCAGAGCAGCAACTGCAATTCATCCTCTTGGTAAATAATTGGGCAGTTGCCCTTGAGTACCATGTTCCTTGCTAATAGCAGGGAGACTGTGCTCCTTGCTGATAGCAGGGGCTGGCTACGTCTGTCTCCAAGCATCCCATCTCCCACTTCATAGGGCAAGATACCCTTGCTGCCTTCCTTTCTGATGAAAAGTGTGCTGCACCTGTATGTGTTGCATCTCCACTGACTTCGCTTTTAAAGAAAAATGGCCTTGTACTCAGCGTATGGGGGGGAGTATTCAGAAAATTTTAGGGTTTCCATTTCTCCCCACATTTAGCTTTATTCCCATGGGAGTTAGCAACTATATATTACAAAGCCTTTAGAAACCAGCACCGATTTCCAAATGGAGCCATACAGAAAATGGTGGGAAGCATGTCTAGAGAAAAAAAAGGGGGATCAGGCTTTCAAGGCCACTACAAAAGTAGCTAGTTTTGTTCCTAGCAGAATTTACAAAAGCAGCTCTATCTCACTGCAATACTCCTAACTCATTTAGGCAGTTCTGTGCATATCACTAGGCCTCCCTGCATTACATATGCACAAATTTTGTCCAACACTAGTGACTCTGAAATGAAATTTTTAAAAAATTTCTCATCAATACTACTTATTTTTTATGCTCTCACAAACAGATCAGGTACAGGACAGGAAGCAGAATGCAAAACAAAACATCAATGGCTAAGTGAGAGGAGGTAACAGAGACTAATATCCTGTTACCTAGTAATAACTCAAAATATCAGGTGTTATCACTTCTAGAAACAAACACTGCCTGAAAAACATGTTCTTCAGAAAATGCAGTCACTTAGAAAAGGTTTAACTGAAAAGTTAGACAATTAGTTCTCATTTAGCTCAAACCAGGGTAGAGTGTAAATAAGAAGAGCCAGAGGCAATGCTGTCTAGGGTGAACACAGGGAAAGTTGATGAGATGGGCTTTCAACCCACAGAGATTGCCCAGGAAAGGAGATATGGACATAGCAAGGTGGACTTTCCTGGTAGGTGCTCTCCATGACAGGATATACTTCCAAGACAGCATTGAAAAAATTACTTTTATGCAAATGTTTAAAATATGAGCTCAGAACTGTTTTCTTGAGCAAGAATGCATACTTTGCCCTAAGAGAGTCTTTGGAGCTGCTAGAGATGAGTTAAAAAATAGTAGAGCTTTAACCTCCAGGAGACAAGGGCAAAAACAACAGGGCAAATAAGAGAAGATAAAAGGCCCTGTGATTCAGGAGTGACTGAAGATAGCCCTGGGTTCAGAGGGAATCTGCAGCAATGGCCAGATTTCCAGGTACTCTCTCTGGCAGGAAGCAAACTCTGCCCACCAAAAAAAACCAGCTCAGAAAAGTAGTTCTCATGGAGACTTTCTTATGCCAGCATTCTGGTCCAGTATAGCCACTGTAGGAACAATCCTAAAAGTAAAATTGCTTCCTCAGTTAAGTAGCCCTTAGGTGGTTGGCCCAACATCCTCACATAAATCAAATCAAAAGTAAAGATAAGGAGATGGGCTCAAACCAGCAGAAAAGGGAGAGAATAGATTTCACTTACTGCTGAAAGGGCTCAGTGGAACAAAGAAAAAGCAACTTAATGTCCCTCTTGAAAACATTTGACAACTATAGCATTACTCTAATGAAGTGATCGCATTATGTTGATTAATCACTGCAGAAACTGAGTACCTCAATTCAGGTTTTATGCAGAGCAACAAGAGTGTGCAAGGAAGTCTGTGTTGCATATTACTACTGTACCTTTCAAATGTTTATGGCCCTCAAGAGAAATGAGGCATTCATATAGTGGGGAAAAATAAAAATCATATTGCACCAGAAATCTGAAGGACTAAGTTGTGGAAATCACATCTTTAAACTGACACAGATGTGATTAACTGGCAATGGCTTTTACAGGTAGAAAAGTTTTTGGTTGTAGTCATTTGCTTAGAGAAAGTTTCTGGTGAAAAAAAAAAAGAAAGAGCAAGTACAAGTATTTAATCAAATCCTTGTTTTGAGATTGGTAGGCTGGAATATCTTAAACCACAAGCCAAGGTTGGAAGGGACCTTGGGGTTCGTCTGGTCCCATCTTTTTAGGTGATATATAGCTTAAATGAGATGGCCCAGCACCCTGTCAAGCTGAGCCTTAAAATGTCCAGTGTAGAGGAATCTACCACTTCCCTGGAGAGATTATTCCAATGTTTAACTGTTCTCATAGTGAAAAATTTTCTTCTGAAATCTAGTCGGAATCTCCCCAGGAGTAACTTATACCCATTCCCCCTTTTCTTTTCCATGTGACTCCTTGTAAAAAGGGAGTCTCCATCCTCTTGGTAGATGCCCTCTATGTACTGGTACATGGTAATAAGGTCTCCCCTAAGCCTTCTCCTCTCAAGGCTGAACAAACCCAGTTCTCTCAGCCTTATTTTGCATGGTGAGTTTTCTAGGCCTCTGATCATCTTAGTGGCCCTTCTCTGGACCCCCTCCAGCCTGTCCACATCTTTTTTGTATAGCAGGGACCAAAACTGGACACAGTACTCCAGGTGCGGCCTGGCAAGCGCTGAGTAGAGTGGGATAATGACTTCTTTATCTCTGCTGGTGATGCCCTTCTTGATGCACCCCAGCATCCGGTTGGCTGCCTTTGCTGCTGCAGCAGGCTGTTTGCTCATGTCGAGCCTGTTGTCCACCAAGACCCCCATATCCTTCTCCACAGAGCTGCTCTCCAGCCAGGTGGAACCCAATCTGAGCTGCACTCCAGGGTTATGTATTCCCAGGTGCAAGACCTTTCACTTATCTCCATTGGACTTCATTAGGTTCCTGCTAGCCCACTCTTCCAGCCTGTCCAGGTCTTCCTGGAGGGTAGCCCTTCCCTTTGGAGTGTCAACCTCCCCACTCAACTTAGTGTCATTTGCAGACTTCATCAGGGTGCTCTTGATCCCAACATCCAGGTCACTTATGAAGATATTAAACAGTGTCAGGCCCCATATCAATCCCTGGAGGACCCCACTTGTGACTGGCTGCCAGTTTGAGAAAGAACTATTTACCACCACTCTCTGGGTACGGCCTGTCAGCCAGTTCCTCACCCACCGCACAGACCAGTTTTCTAGGCCATAGCTTGTCAGTTTCTCTAGCAGGAGGCTGTGAGGAACTCAGTCAAAAGCTTTGGAGAAGTCCAGGTAGACAATGTCCACCACTTGCCCCGTGTCAACTGATTGGGTCACTTCGTCATAGAAGACAATCAGGTTTATCAAGTGTGTTCTGCCCCTAGTGAATCCATGTTGTTTTTTCCCAATCATGTGCTTCAGTTGACTTGTGACAGTTGCTAGGAGTATTTGCTCCATAACCTTCCCAGGGATTGAGGCTGATGGGTCTGTAATTGACTGGGTCCTCCTTGGAGCCTTTCTTGCGGATGGGGGTGACGTTAACCTTCTTCCAGTCTTCAAGGATGTTCCAGGATCTCCAAGTCTTCTAAAAGATCATAGGTAGTGGCCTCATAATGACATCAGCCAACTCTCTCACCACCCTCAGGTGGATGGCGTCTGGGCCAATAGATTTGTATAGGTCAAGCTCCTGTAGTAGTTCACACACACCAACTCTTCATTCACTGATGGTGGGTCTGTGTCTGCATCAATCTGGATGTTTGTTCCTGTGACTTGGGGCCCAATAGCACTGGGAAAGACAGAAGTGAAGAAGGTATTGAGGACCTCTGCCTTTTCAGCACTATTGGTGACTAGTTCCCCTCTCCTGTTTAACAATGGGTCAATATTCTCCTTCTGTTTCTGCTTGTTTTTAACATAACTGAAGAACCCTTTCTTGAAGTTTTTGACATCTCTGGCCAATTGCAGTTCAAGCTGAGCTTTCGCTTTCCTAACTGCATCTTTGCATACCCTGCTAATGCCTTTGTAATTTTCAAGGGGTCATGCTCCACTTTTCCATCTCTGGTACATTTCCCTTTTGGTTCTGAGCAGACCCAGAAGCTTGCAGTTAAGCCAAGGAGGTCTCTTGCTCCACCTGCTTCCCTTTCCTTTAGATGGGATAAACCATTTTTGTGTATATAAGGAGAGTGTTCTTGAAAAACTGCCAGCACTCACTAGCTCCTTTATCCTCCATGGAAGCTTCCCACAGGATCCCTTCCAACCAAGCCCTGAGTGAGCTGAAGTCTGCTCTTCTAAAATCTAAACCCCTGATCTTGGAACTGACGTTCAGTGTGGCCAGCAGTATTTCATTCTGGCAATTGCAGAGGGCAAATTTTTCCTTTGGGTAGATGTCGGAGTGGGAGGCGGACCCGGAGTAACGATGGAGTCTCAATATGAGTATGATCGTTCTCATTTATTCATGCACCTTACACTTCTTATATACTTATCCCAATAGTGCACGCGCTAACAAAACAAATCCTAATTGGTTATGTCCCGCTGTTCACGCGCCTTATGCTGTCACGCAACTGGCCAGACGCTCTTGAGCACGCAAAAGGGGCAGATACAAAGTTCTCATCATGACTCTTCGGTACTTTCCTGCGCTGGATTCCGCATTCTTGTATTCTGCTCCCTTTTATCTTATCTCAAGGTCAGGCCTAGCTACAGACAGCAAACCCTGGATTGTTCACTGTTATTAAATCATGAGCCATTCTTCCACAGGTAGATACCATAGCTCCTGAGATGGTGACGTCTACCATGTGGACTCACCTCTCAAGCTGGCAGGAAAACAAAGGTATTATAATTATTGTTGATACTGGAGTCTTTATAGAGGCCTGAATCACAATTGACTTAAATGCTGTGGAATCACTTGCACTTACTCAGGATGTAGGAATAATGCTATAGATCAAAAGAATAGCATCCTTCATCCATTTTGCATTTGCTTTCCCTGCAGGAGATTGTACAAAGTGAAAAGCAAGCATAGCAATGCCTTAGAAATGTAATCTTCCACCGAGGAAGTATCTTTACTGCTACAGAGAAAGCAAAGATCAAGGAAACAAACCTCCTGAGTTTGACCAGGATGGCTGTGCCTATACAAACAAATTGAAGAGACTTGAGAACGTTGCTGGGCATGGAACACAACTACATAGCTCATAAAACTGCTAGAGCGATACCTTGCACAATTTTATCCTACATAAACTCCCACACAATTTCCAGACACAGTTCAGGAGTCAGCATGGACCATGAACCACACTTTTACTGTAGCTTTTGTTCTTTCTTTGCATTCATGCATGCTAGAGTTGTCAAGAATATATGTGAATAAAGATCCACAAAGCAGTCAATATAAAGGAATAGTTTACACAAAGGGACATTGTTTAAAGGTAATAGAATTACATCAGAATGGCCAGAATTTTCAGCTCTATTCAATGGGTCAATGATACACTAAAAGCAAAACCCCAAAGCAGTCCTCATTTGGACCAATTCATAAATTGTAGCACTGCACTAAAGCTTCTGCTGTCCAGGACATGGAAATTCCACTTATGAAGAAACAAGTAAAAATTTTTCATAATAAATCTCATACACACATGCCATCAAATCCTTCAGTTCCCTAAGGAAAAATTTGATTCAAGTAAATGGACTTGGGATTTACAAATGTAAAAAAAAAATCTGTGGAAAGTAAGCAAATGCATTTGGTAGTTTATTGATTATAAAAGCCCATTTCAAACCAATTTATGGAAATTGTTCAAGCATGTTAATCTAGGAGATCAACAACATTCCTTAAAGTAACTAAGACCTCAATAAGCTTTCCTCATAATAACACAGGAAAAGAAGAATCTAGGAAGGAAAGACCAGCAATCCAACCTGAACCATATTTAAAGACATAGCCAGAACTACAGGTAAGGAGTATTTTAAATTTACAATGCCAATTTTACTTAGATGAAAGGAAATTATGAGAGGAAATTGTGCATATAAAACTCCTTAGCTTTTAACAGCATCCGTCTCAGCATACTCTTTCAGCTATACATTCTTGTTCTCACGTATGAGTTAATGGTTTGTACAGATGCTTTTCATATTGCAGGACTGTAATTTCATTACTTTTTTATTATTTGTGGCCATGCATTTTTGCATTTTAACTGAAATATCCTCAGTACTGTATTTTAATGCTAATCATAGAATCATAGAATCACCAGGTTGGAAAGGACCCACTGGATCATCGAGTCCAACCATTCCTAACACTCCCTTAAACCATGTCCCTAAGCACTTCAAATTTTTTGATGATTTTCTAAATATTTGATGATTTTCTAAAGGCTAGTACTGTGAGCAAAAGAGGAAAGAGAACTGCAACAGATTAGAAATTCAGGCCACAGTAGCATAGCTAGACAGAATATGAAGTCTAACATCACTAACAGGCAAATAGTCATCCCCCAACAAGTCCTCTCTTCTTTATATAACTTTTTGCTAGTGGAAGAGACTCATGGAGAGAAGAGAAGAGAAGAGAAGAGAAGAGAAGAGAAGAGAAGAGAAGAGAAGAGAAGAGAAGAGAAGAGAAGAGAAGAGAAGAGAAGTCAGTCTGTTAGAGAGGCAAGCTCCAAGGAAATGTCAGCTAACTGAGCCATTCTTCATTCTACCCAAGATCTATAAGAAAGTCACTACTGCTGAAAGTAAGCCTGCTACATGCAAGTACAGTGGGATGTTGCCCCAGGCATGCTATTAAACTGAGCTATACAGCTACAGGACAGCAAATTGAAGAAAATTAACCTTTTTTTTTTTTCCTCATTTCTCCCAGACAATGGAAAGCTTTCTCTTTAAGTTACAAATTAGAATTGCTTTGCTGATAACAAGCTCTGGCAAAGTTGAGCAAACCTCACGCCAGGAGTTCCTGTGGGTTTTTCCAGACGTGATCTCTTGGGACTTGAGCTGCTCTCGCTTCTGTAACAGTCTCTGTTCCTGCTGCTAGTGTTATTCCCATTGCTTCAGCATTTTGCAGAATACCAGTTTTCTGGCTGAAATCCAATAGCTGATGCCTTCTACAGGGGCTTGCAATATTCAGTGTTGCTACTAGAAGTGTCTTATGCCCTGTTCAGAGGCTTCAGTTTCCTTGTGCTGAATTACACTTCTCTCTCCCAAACATGAATGGAAAACGTTTGCCACATTTAAGAAAATCATCCCAAAGGAAATATCATTTGGGCTAATAAAAAATGCCAATTTGAAATCTACTGGTTTTTTTTTTTTTTTTTCACATGCTGTTCCACTTTTTCACCTGTTTTGACAGTAAGCTTTTGCAAGGCACTGAGCCTTAAAGTAGGCCTTTGTTATATTCCTTGAGATTTCTTCTCTCTAGTAACTAAAGAGCTTGCACTGTGCTGAGATTTTGGGACATAGCACAATTGTCACCCTCAGCTACTTTTGGCTTCGTTCATTTACTGCAGCTCTGTTTAAGAAGCCTCTCTGCATTTCAGGTGGACAAATCTCTCTTGGAGGGGGCCTCAGCTGTGTGACCTGTGCAAAATTATTTGCTGCAATCTGCACTGCACAATAATTTGCAAAAAAAGAAGTCAGCCAAGTGTGCAAACACAGTTTAATGAATACAGCATGTACTCTTTCCAACGGCCATAGGATCTTTTCTTAGAAGATCTTCTGCTCTTCTGCCTGTTAAAAAGGCAATGTGTGCATTTGAAAGCAGCTCTGCATCTCCACTGCAATAATTTTGTATTGCTATCAATTAACATTTGGATTATTAATCTCTTGGGTCCCACAATGAACTCTCCAACAGGTGAATACAAAATACCATAAACTTCCTCAATGGAAAACTGACTATTGATGCATATTCAGAGAGCTTGCGATTCAGCGACTTGGAAATGGAGTAGCAGCTAAGCCAAAGCTGGTACGAATTCTGTCCTCCTTCTGTCTGTGTGTGTGTCGAACACAGGCAGAGCGCAGGAACCACAAGGCCATGGATAAAATGAAAAGAATAAATTTATTCCCATTACTTTGCCATCCGGGGCAACTCTCAGATCAGCACCTGGCAGAGGGAACACAGGCACCGTGGAGCTCGATCCTTGCTTACAGTCTGGGGCAGCTCTAGATAGCACCCGAACAGAGACAAAAATGCAAGCGGGAGAATGCAGACACCGTGGAGTTGGGGCCTTGCTAGCAAGCATGAAAGCATGAGTGCAGACTGCTGCTTTTCCCCCTATTTATCAGGGGAGAGCTGAGTCTTTTGATCTTTCTCCTGCCAGAGCTGGACTCTAAACATGTTAGAAGGCCTTGAGTTTCACAGGCCTATGTTATCTGAACATAAGAGCTCTGCTCGTTAAACACACAAGTTTAAACAACAATTATTACATTAACAACAATTAGTATGTGTTTTTCTGCATCCCAGCTTCAAGGTCATTTGAGCACATCTACAGTTCCTCCTTGCCAATCTTCCATTATATTCCCACACTGTGAGTACTGATTTTAGTGGAGTCTGAAATTTCACCACTGATTCAACTCTTTGCTTGAAAGTCACTGTTTCTTCCAATCTTAAGGCCCCCCAAGAATGGAATATCTCTTCAATTATATAATTCAAGCCCCAGCCTGTAGACTCCAATAAAAGGCAAATTATCAGTCATTTAAGGTAGCAATGATGTATTTTTTCCTCTCTCACGTAGTTATATTTGTCTAAGATACTCATCATCATTCAAAACAATAGCATCACACTAACTTTTCCAGTCCAAAATCTGCAATAAACAAAATGATAAATTTGACAAATCAAAAGCTAAAATTTCAAAAAGATGCAAGAATTAAAATGAGCTCACAGGCAGTCAAAAAAATAGTGCACTCACTGAATTAATAACTAGTCCCACAAATGTCTGCTTATTTTATGAACTGCAGATGTGCATACCCATATTAAAATATGACATGGTTCTTTGTATATTTGATATATTTTCATGACAAAACCAGTTCTACAGAAAGACAAAGGACTACTTCTTTAAAACCAATTTAAAAGTGTATCTTGAAATGTTCTTATGCATTTTATATACTGTGCATGCAAAATATTGCTTTAATTCCAGTATCTCTATTTGGAATCAGTCGGTAACCCATTCAGATAAAAAAAGCATGGACAGCTGGTTTTACGGCTTGTCTAAGTGCTTTTAAACAAAGATCACTGCAGAAAAATTTTACTCCAGTAATATGTCTAAAATCATGACATACCCTTTAGATGTTGTTGATATTAGCAAAAGTCAAGAAACTGCTTCAGACTCAGTTTAATTCTTAGATGACTGTTTTAACTTCAAACAGAGTTCTCAAAATACTGCCCAAATGCACAGTATTTGTTGATCAAATTCTGATTTATTGAAAGTAAACATTTGCATTGCCTAAAATGTTATAACTGTTACAAAGCTGGATAAAAGAGGCTTAAATAGCAATTGAAAGCAAGTGCAGCAAAAAGTGAATAGAGAAAATATTTGGCTTTAGTGATCTTCTGGCAGTATTTATTTTGTTAAATATTTGTAGTAACTCTAAGGCACCATAAGCTAAATAGCAGGCTGTAGTACTGTCATGTGCACAGAAGTTTAATAAATTCATTTGGAGAAAAAAAGGCTGTAGAGTTAAAAGAAACATAGGCATACTTTATGTTTACATAAAGGAATGACTGCTTCTTAAAATTCAAAGATACGATATGTACTGGGTAAATCTAGAAATTCTTTTTAGAACATTAAATTATATTGAATGTCTGCATGGTTTTACTGACTTGCTGCTAAATGTTTAATGTAATATATTCTTCAACAGAGTTTTGACATGCTAGATATGTTAATCTAAAAACTACTTGATTTCTTATTTTGTTTCTTACAAAAGTCTTATACACAGTATGTCATACAGTATACAAAATCCCAATGCAAAGTGTAATGGGTAGTAATTTACATCATAGCCATTCCACAGCAGATGAAAACTTAACAGGTACACACAATCAAACATTATGTTTGTCATACAAAACAGCAACTTAATGTATTTTTATTTAATATGCTCTTGTCCGTGGCTATTGCCTCAGCCCGCAAACAGAGTAAGAAACTGCCATTCCAGGAAAGACAAAGGAGCTCAACACTTTCAGGTGTAAAGTTTCCAAAATCAAATCCAGAAATTCAAAACACTGGTGACATTATTGTGCGTTTTATATGAGACAGTGCTTGCAGAACACTGCTTTGTTTCAAGTAAATCTTCCCATTTTTACTTATCCCATTCTGAAGCACAAATTTCCTCCACTCCTGAATGCTTTAAGAAATAAAATTTATTATTATTACAGCCCTGTCTGACTAGACTCAAAATACTTTTTGAACAACTTTCAGCCCTACACATATTTTAAGCACTCTCCAAACAAAAAAGCCTTGCTTAGTTTAGTCAACAGGCTCATCTTTCACCTTGAGGTAGTGTTTGTAATGAAAAAAAATGTGCAGGACACCAATTTAACACCTTGACTTGGAAAATAAAGAAAGAGACACAGAACACTAAGTGTCCCAGAAGACCAGTGGAAGTGCGGCTACTGCCAACCAGGTCGCTGCAGTGTGGAGGGGCAGTGTGGCCCCTGCAGGACCATGGCAAGGATCGGCCCCATCTGCCAGGACCCTCCTAGCCCCTTCTCCCCCTCACCCTCACCACCGCCAACTGCTATCCCACCCTCACACAGCCAAGAAACTCATTCCTGCTGGATCCTGGCCAGGCAATGCACAGGCATCTGCACACCGATCCCATCTGTAATGGGCCTTTGCCTCAGAAGCTTTTGAAAAACTTGCCATGAGAGTGAGGAATGACTAGTACAAAACCAACTGATGTTTGCTCAAGAGCTTAACCTTCAGTGCCTCCAATGGGTGTTCAGCACAATGCAGGATCAGACCCCAAACCTCTATGCTGTGAAAATGCTAAGATTACAGAGTGCTTTCACTCCCATAGAGTTACTTCCCTGCCAGTCATGGCAAGCATTCTTTGTATTTGACAAGAAGAAATCCGTCTAAAATAATGTAATGCTTAAGTAACTAGATAATCTTTTTATAATTGTTTAGGGGGTTTTTAGCATTTCTTTTTAAATCATTAATCTCCTCGTTCAGTTGACCCTTTTTTTTGTCACTTTGTACTCATCCATGTTGGAAGCTAATTATTTCCACAGTAGGAAGTCATTTGTAAGCAAGTATAACTGATCTCAACACAAAGCCTTCATCTGGAGTGATCTTATATTTATATTAACAAAAGCATAATCTTAGCATTATTCATCAGACATGTTTTTAG
The DNA here is from genome assembly GCF_017976375.1 of Cuculus canorus. Taxonomy (NCBI): domain Eukaryota; kingdom Metazoa; phylum Chordata; class Aves; order Cuculiformes; family Cuculidae; genus Cuculus; species Cuculus canorus. Next base: position 14,576,311 of record NC_071440.1, read on the forward strand.
TACTAACGGCTATAATATTAAAACTATATAGCATCAATAACAGTTTTTCAAGGGCTTCAGAGAAAAATACAGGCATAAAAAATTCCAGTGTCGTTGACTAGTTCCTGTAAAATATTAAGCAGAATGTTACACAGACTGGTCATTTTATGGTAAGTAATATGGAGCCAAAGACTTAGGCAATCAAAGCAGTGTAGCACAGCTGAAGAAAAAAGAACTGTGCTGTTTCATAACACAGAAGAAGATAACTCAAATTGCTTAACTCCCTGAATGCTAAATATCTGCCTGAATTTCAAGAAAAGTCTAAAAGCATTTTTTTTATTCCTTCTTCAATGTTTAAAATGCTCATAGAAATATAACTATGGTAATTTGTAATTGGGGTACAATATTAAGATGTTGACATAATTTTTTGGTCAAACCTTCCCTATTTGAGGACTTGTGATTTTTTTCATGGTATGTAGGAAGAAGTTAGAAAGTTCTTTCCGAGGAATTCTTTCGTTTGCTCCGTGCTGGACATGGTCATAGCTAGACAGCTATGGCTTCATGAGGAAGGGAAATACAAGGACTTTACAGATAACACAGGGCCTTTAGTCAGATGAGCCTGGCTTTTTATTTTTCATCCCCTGTAACTCACATGAATGTAAGTAGATGAAGCAGTTGATTAATGCGTGGCTCCAAGCCTGGTGTGAGGAGAGAGGCTTTGTGTTCTTTGATCATGGGGTGACCCACGCACACCCAAGCTTTTTTACTAGGGATGGGACACGCTTGTCTCCTAGGGGGACTAAAGTCCTTACTAAAAATCTAGCTAGGGTCTTAAATAGAGCTTTAAACTAGATGTGAAGGGGGAGGGGGACGAGACTAGGCTAGTCGGGAGTGAGCCTGGAAGTGGGACTCCAGTGACTGAGAGATGGTGTGCTGGAGAGGACCGACAGTACATCACCACAGAGCAAGTGGGGGTGATTACACCTGGGGACAGTAAGGACGAAACTGGCACTGTGGTGTTAGTTATACCGAGGACCAGTCAATCGGGAATGAACTCTATTCCCTTTACGAGGGCTGAAGGTTGGCCAGCCCAGCTGAAGTGCATTTACAACAATGCACGCAGCATGGGCAATAAGAAGGAGGAGTTGGAAGCTGTTGTAGGGCAAAGTGATTACAATGTCGTTTCCATCACGTAAACATGGTGGGATGACTCGTATAACTGGAGTGCAGCCATGGAGGGGTATAAACTCTTCAGGCGGGACAGGAAGGGTAGGAGAGGAGGTGTTGTAGCCCTCTATGTTAGGGAGTGCTTTGATACCCTTGAGCTCGATTACAGTGAGGGAGGGACTGAGTGCCTGTGGGTTAAAATCAGTGGAGCCCACAAGAAGGCAGATATTGTGATGGGAGTCTATTATAGATGACCCAGCCAAGAAGAAGCAGCTGACGAGCTCTTCTGTAAACAGCTGGGGATAGTCTCTAGATTGCTACCTCTTGTCCTCGTGGGAGACTTCAATCTTCCGGATATCTCCTGGAAGTACAATACAGCAGAAAGGAAGCATTCTAGGAGGTTCCTGGAGTGTGTGGAAGACAACTTCCTCATACAACTGGTGAGTGAGCCGACAAGGGAGGGTGCCCTCCTTGGCCTGCTGTTTGTGAACAGAGAAGGCCTTGTGGGGGATGTGATGGCTGGAGGACGTCTGGGACAAAGCGATCATGAGATGATAGGGTTTTCAGTTCTAGGTGAGATGAAGAGGGGGATTAGTAAAACAGTCACATTAAACTTCCAAAGGGCAGACTTCGGACTGTTCAGAAGGCTGGTTGGCAAAGTCCCATGGGAGACAGTCCTTAAGGGCAAGGGAGCCCATGAGGGCTGGGCGCTCTTCAAAAATGAAATCCTAGCAGCTCAGGAGCAAGCCATCCCCATGTTCCGGAAAAGGAGCCGGCAGGGGAAAAAAAGCCAGCTTGGTTGAGTAGGGAGATCTTGAGAGACATCAAAAAGAAGAGGAATGTCTAAGAGCTTTGGAAGAAGGGACAGGTGTCTTGGGTGGACTACAGGGAGGAAGTGAGATTGTGCAGGGAAAAAAATCAGGAGGGCTAAGGCCCAACTAGAAATCAAATGGGCTAAGTCTGTGAAAGATAATAAAAAATCTTTCTACAAATACATTGAGAAAAGGAGGACTAGGGAGAATATTCAGTCCCTATTGGATGCAGAAGGGAACAACAGTGACAAGGGATGAGGACAAGGCTGAGGTACTTAATGCCTTCTTTGCCTCAGTCTTTAATAGCAAGGGAAGTTGTTCTCCCTGTGTACAAACCCAGGAGTTAGAGGAGCAGAATGAGGCTCCCATGATCCAAGAGGAAGTGGTCAGAGATATGCTTGCCCAGCTAGACACCCACAAGTCTATGGGGCTGGATGGGATCCACCCAAGAGTATTGAAGGAGCTGGTGGATGTCCTTTCCAAACCCCTTTCCATCATTTTCCAGCGGTCCTAGCTGACTGGGGAAGTTCCACTGGACTGGAGGCTGGCTGATGTTGTGCCCATCTACAAGAAGGGTTGCAGGGAGGATCCGAGGAACTACAGGCCTCTCAGTCTGACCTCAGTGCTGGGGAAAGTCATGGAACAGGTGATCTTGAGTGCTGTCATGAAGCACATGCAAGAGAACCGGGTGATCGGGCCCAGTCAACACAGGTTCATGAAAGGCAGGTCTTGCCAAACTAACCTGATTGCCTTCTATGACAAAATGACTTGACTACTGGATGAGGGAAAGGCTGTGGATGTAGTCTTCTCGGACTTCAGTAAAGCCTTTGGCACAGTTTCTCACAGCATTCTGCTTCAGAAACTGTCTGCCTCTGGCCTGGACAGGCGCACACTCTCCTGGGTTGAAAATTGATTGGATGGCTGGGCCCAGAGATTGGTGCTAAATGGAGTTAACTCCAGCTGGAGGCCAGTTACAAGTGAAGTTCCCTAGGGCTCGGTACTGGGTCCAGCCCTGTTCAATGTCTTTTCAATGACCTGGATGAAGGCATTGAGTGCACCCTTAGCAAGTTTGCAGATGACACTAAGCTGGGTGGAAGCGTGGATCTGATGGAGGGTAGGGAGGTTCTGCAAAGGGATCTGAACAGGCTGGACCACTGGGCTGAGACCAACGGCATGAGGTTTAACAAGGCCAAATGCCGGGTCCTGCACTTGGGGCACAACAACCCTATGCAGTGCTACAGATTAGGGGAAGTCTGGCTAGAAAGCTGCCTAGAGGAGAAGGACCTGGGGGTGTTGGTTGACAGCCGACTGAACATGAGCCAGCAGTGTGCCCAAGTGGCCGAGAAGGCCAATGGCATCTTGGCTTGTATCAGAAATGACGTGACCACCAGATCCAGGGAGGTTATTCTCCCTCTGTACTTGGCACTGGTGAGACCGCACCTTGAGTACTGTGTTCAGTTCTGGGCCCTTCACCACAAGAAGGATGCTGAGGCTCTGGAGCGTGTCCAGAGAAGAGCAAGGAAGCTGGTGAGGGGGCTGGAGAACAAGTCTTATGAGGAGCTGCTGAGAGCTTGGATTGTTTAGCCTGGAGAAGAGGAGGCTGAGGGGAGACCTTATTGCTCTCTACAACTACCTGAAAGGAGGTTGTGGAGAGGAGGGAGATGGCCTCTTTTCCCAAGTGACAGGACAAGAGGGAGGAAGAAGAGGTTCAGGGGAGGTTCAGGCTGGATATCAGGAAAAAAGTTTTCACGGAAAGGGTCATTGGGCACTGGAATAGGCTGCCCAGGGAGGTGGTCGAGTCACCTTCCCTGGAGTTGTTTAAGGGAAAGGTGGACGAGGTGCTGAGGGACATGGTTTAGGGATTGTTAGGAATGGCTGGACTCGGTGATCCAGTGGGTCCTTTCCAACCTAGTGATTCTATGATTCTATGATTCTAAGTATTTGGAAGAATTCAGCAGTATGCAACTTCCACCCTTTGAAAAATTCTCTAGGGACATATCCTTAAAAAAAAAATCTCCTCCTCGGGCTTTTTCATTCTAGTTCTTAGTGATAAAGTCTTTGCTTCAGTTTTGGAGTTTGCTATAGAAGGACTATTCATTCTTGAATAACAGGCCCCCGAAGAACCTCCCTCTTCCGTTAACCTTTTAAAAATGATGAGAACTAATACTTTGTTAAAAGAATGATCTGAAGACTCATGTTCACCTCTAGATAATACAGCACCTTAGAAATAGTTTCCTGTTAATGTTTTGGCTTAAAGAAAGTGACTGAATTACTGTCTAGCAAGTGAATTTTAGTTTAATTCCATTGCTGTTTGTGTGTAACACTGGGCTTGTGTCCTTGCACTGTCCCCTACGCCATAACACCTCCCCAGGTGGCCCAGCTGCTGTAGACATGGTGCTGCTTGTGTGTTGTGCTCTCCCCATGCTGCAGCTTTGTTCTCCCAATCCCTTTTCCTATCATGCACTGTGTGGAACCCGAAGCGAGCACCTTGCAACAGCAAGGCCTCCCTTTATACCTCAGAGCCCTGCTTTCCTCCATGCTGTCCCTTCCTTTTGCTCATCTATTTAAATCAATCCTTGGAGTAGTCTTAAAATTTGGCAGAGATGTATTTCCCTTCCTCTTTCCAATGGTTGTACTTATGATGGCACCATGTATGGCAAGTATCATGACACCACTCTGCAAACAAAGACTGACTCACTGCCATAGCTACATTCCAAGTTTCTTCCTTCAATGTACTCACTTGTGACTCTTCTGCAGCTTGAGGGGACAGGGAAAATGGCTGCTTACTTGGCTTCTCCAGTTCACTCATGGTCATCTTTCTCCTAGTTTTTTGAGGAGGCCTCCCAGAGTGGTGGACTATCAACCCAGTAAGTTAACGTAGGATATCTTTGTGGACTTGCTTCCTAGTTTCTTTCTGTTCTGCAAAACATAGTGATTCAGATACATGTGTCAGGACAAATTACAGAGAGATGGTTATTCCAGGGTTTCACCTCCACTTCTGATTTATGATGATTTTGTGCATTTACAAGACCTAAGGCAGTCCTTAAGTAGAAAGATAAATTTCAGGAATCCTCTGTTTCAAGAAGTTAACCTATCTCCCAACACAAAAGATAATAATTAGTGCAGTGGTACTCAAGTCAGTGCTCCACCAAATGGTGGTGAAAGTCAACACAAATTCAATAGCAAAATGGAGATTTGCAGAAAGGATTTGGTTTACAAGTCTGGATGTGAACCCAGATAAACTGAGGTCCCCAGCAAATAAGTCTGGAATGCTAAAACACATCTCAAAGTATGTGCTCCTAGGCCCAATAACACTATTTTACTTGCAGGGCACTTCAATTACAGCAAGGAATAAGGGAGTGCAGAAAGAAGGAATTGCCAATTGCAGCGCATCTAATGCAGTTCTGTTTAAAAGTAACAAACACTGGCCTGTGCTCTCTTGTGCTGTTATTTGGTACTTTAGTATCTTTGTCATGAAAATAACATAATAGAGGATTCAGTCTATTTTTGCTTTCTGAAGTGGTCTGTAATAATTGCACAGATGTGTAAGTTGAACTGTTCTCCATATTTAAGGGTGTGATTTATGCCTTGAAGACTGGTGCTTCCATCATGCTCACTTGGAAAAAAACAGTTGTTAGTTTAAAGGACAGAAAGATTTGATTTGATCTGTTTTCCCTTACGAATAAATCAATAAAAATATTTCACCAAGAGAAAGTCAGTAAAATTTTGCATTTTTTTGGTATTTTCTGATCTACGGTCGATCAACTCAGTCATGTAAAAGCCCTAATTCAGCAAGTACTTTTAAATATGTGCCTAAATTTAACCACAGAGCAGTCTCATTGAAGTTAAGATGAAAACATTAAAGAACCTTGTTGATCTAAAGGAACTGTAAAATCTAGTATGTAAAAAAACCCCAAATTTGTAATAAGGAAGTTAACAGTTTCAGGATTTCCAGGTGTTTGCTAGGCTAGTATAATTAAAAAATGTAGCTGAGCTACTTAATGGATAAGACAGTGTTTCCAGAAAAGATAAAGAAAACTAAACATACACCATCGGAGTCACTACTTTTTGCTTTGTTTCACTCATTAAATAAAAAATATGTTGTCATTTTAACCTTTGACTCGAAATACTAGCTGCATCTGTGTAAAATAATCAAAGATAGCTGCAGGTAGCCAATCTCTTTAATTTGATATGTTCCAGACAACCTTTTACTGTGTTTACATATGGAATATTTTGCTTATTGCAAAATATCCTGCATAATATAGGTGCTCTGCTATAAAATCTTCTCTCTTGCTTATAATTAAGTCATTCTAAATTTAAAATACCAGTATACAGTACTAAAACCTCCAACTGAAGTTGGAATATAAAAATATCAGCACAAAACTCCATTTTAAAGTTTGTTTATTGTGATCAACCCAAATGCCTGTTTAATTATTATTAATTGTAGTATATGAATAGACTTTGCACCCCTACAGTTGCTAATCCATACCATCTCAGGTATTTTGATAAGAAATACTAAGTAAGAAACCAGTAAGTGTTCAAAGGGTTAATTTGCTAATAATAACAATAACAATAGTAATAAGAAGAATAAATTAGCTTTTTGCATCTTCTTCAGTTCAAAATCCAGCTTTGAGACCAAGGAAGTCTTCCATATCACAGCAGCTATATAAGAGTGATCTTTTTAACCAGTAGCAGTTTGATTGCCAATGACTCGAAGAATCTCTCTATGAATGTTTGGTTCCTGTGTATTTATACTTGTATCACCCACTTGATCATCTTCATAACTAAAAATAAAGAGTACAGAAAATAAAATCCAATTAGTGTTTTATTAATCTACCTAAAAACATCCAAAACATTGTTTCATTCAACAATCAAGAGTGTTTATTCCATATGTTAATGTTTCCTACTACAATGCTCTGCTGCACTTCACTGTTACATGCAGTTCCTAAACTCTATAGAGAGTGAAGGGTGGTAATGCTGCCATTGTCATCGAAACCCTGAAGCTGAATAACTCACTAGGACCCAAAGGGGACTTCTGCTGGAACCTGGCCCACCAAGGCACTTTAGTGTCTTCCCTCTTGCTGGAGGTATAAAGGAAAGGGCTGCTTCTGTTTCTGCAGCTGCTCCCAGATCGCCCTATGCGAAGCTGATGCCAAAGCATGCACAAAGTATCACGATGTCTGCCATATCCAAACTCCTGTCACAAGTGGACCTCCACTTAGTGGTGACATCATGGCAACCTCCAGGGGTTTTCTCCTTATGAAAACTCGACTGCATTAAGGATTTGCATGGATAAACCAGTCCTGATGGCTGAAATCCCCAGTGCTGGTCAAACTGAATTCAGCGTGCTCCTCCTCCTTACAATACTTGGAGATACTTACTGTAACATGAGGCAATGCTATAGTGTGGGAAAAATCAGTAACTCCCCATTCATTTATTCTATAACTAAACATCTACTAAACCTTTGTCACTAATTTATACATACAATTCCTAACAAAAGTACAGAGTTAAATAAAAAATGAAGTAATACTTTTAAGAATTAGGAAGAAACATCTTTTATCTACTTAATTTACAACTATTGGAGGGATCTTGGGAGAAAAGGCCTAGAACGGACAGATGTTGAAAGTGAAAAGAAGCTTTGTACTCACACAAAGAAAAATCTTGTACACACATGATCCGTATTGGGAACTACCCATATCTCTCCATGTTTGTGCAGATCGGATGAAGTTATTACTATCAAGGAAAGAATATATTTCATAGTGATGAAAACATGCCTGTAAAACATTGCTTTAAAAGATTTGCTTTTTAAACACTTTAAATAGCCTTCTGGGAATGTGTAGCTTTCCAGTGCATGTCTGTGGCATGGCATAGACTCTGAGTTGGCTGCCAATACAAACAGGGAGATTAACTTGATTCTTGTTTCCAAAATACGTTATATTTTCCAGAAAACACAGATGTATGGAGCCAGTTCTTAATTGGAATGAAAAAATAGGAAAGTATATTTATTAAAAAATAGGGCTGTAAAGGAGCATCTGAGTCAACTAATCAACCTTTGGAACAGAGATATTTGTATTTGATGATGGCTGAGACAAAAATAAGATGTGAAAGATAAAGCCTGAAACTGAAAAACCACAAATTTAGGATTTTCAATATTATCAAATATTTTTTTTTAAATTAGCATATGAATTATGACTCAAGCAAATGAATTATGATCACAAAGCTTGCCAGAGTTTGCTCAGTGTTTAGAAAAGAGCAGTGTATTTGATGATAGGATAGCAGAATTAGGACAACATAGGAAAGAAAACTTTTTATTGCTAGGTATAATCTTTAGTATCAATCTGCCTTTGAAAATATTTCTATAAATGCATTTAAACACTATAATGAATAAATGCCTATTCAATTTTTATACCTTTTCTTCCATGAATTGTAATTTTTAACAAACATTTTTCTCTTTTAATTAATTTTATTTAATATATATATTAACCACCTCCCCTAAGCACTGCTTTTTACATAAAAATGAAGTGACTATGAATGAAGTCAAATATATTTTACCAAATATTTAAAATTCACCCTTATAAGATCCATAATCCATTAATAAATGTGAGGAAAGAATGACACAGTTGAAAATGTCCTTGGGAAAGATGTAATTTATATTTAGGAACTTCAGGTATTAAAGGTCAAGTAAATTCTAGCAAACCCAAGATTCATTTCACATCTTCTTCAGAAATTTTTAGAACTAAACTTATGTATTTTTGTAATATATGTATTAAAAAGTAGCATATACAGCTTAAATATTCCATTTTGAAACAATATCTTTTCCACTGCCTGTCTGAATTTTTATTTTCAAAAATAAATAAATGCTCAAAATGGAAGGCAAACTGAGTTTAATATAATTTCTTTTTGTTTGATCAATAAGACTAATTACTAATCACTGGTACAATTCTTATTCAATTTGCTGTTCTCAAGACCTTTTGAGGTTTCATTAGTCATCAAAAGAATAGCCAAGTCTTTCAAAAACAACTGTACTCATATGCACTGGATTTTAACTTCACAAAATTTCTGCAGCCGTCAGAGAGAAAAGATTGGTTTCCAAAAAACGAGTATATTTCAGTGAGAATTGAAAAATTATTTGGAATTTCAATAGGAAAGCTGCTTGTCTGACTTGTAGGTATTTAATGCATTGGTCAAGAGCTTGCGAGAAGTCACTGTTTCAAATAAAGACCATGACTTGGGTTATATTGATGGCTTAGGAATATGATCACATTTGAAAGACAGTTGCTATGTACATATGATTATTTAATGAAAATTCAGTATGTGTTAGAGGTTTTGTTTAAGGAGGGAAACATTCTGAACTGAAATATAAAGGTCAGCTATTAAGCAAGTAGTCGTACACCTACCGGTAGTCTCTTATCTAAAAAGAATCAATACTGGAACTGAAGGTCTGACTGATTTGCATCCAGTAACACTGTGTCCATGAGAAAAACAGTGTTTTCAAGGGCTTTCAGCTTACCTTCACATAAGGCTATGCATTTTAAGTTACGGCTTTGCAAAAATTGTGACTGTTGTCCTTTCTTCTGTGACTGAGATGTAGAAACATGAGAAAATTTAATTAGTGCAGTGAGACAAACTGAGTGAAAAAGTAAGAAAGGAGAGGGCTGCTATTTTCAGTGGTTTATTAATGAACAAAGATAGGGGCAGTCTTTCTAAAACATTTCTATTGCATTTCTAAAGGTAATAGAATTTCTAAAACCATTTATTTTTTCTTTTGGATTATCATAGGAGGGATTTAAAATACTTTATCCAGAAAGAAAAAGAAGTTGGGCTATATTCAATGGTTGCAGTCTCTGAAGTTGTTGATTTCATTCAATAAAATAAAACTGTTAGCATTCACAAAGGGAATATTGCCTCCTTTTCAGCTATCAAGTTCCCAAACATAAACCTATAAATCTTCCAGAGATGGTCAATGTACTGTACCTGTGATGTATTAGTGCCTTTATTGCCTGAAGCTGGTTCATCTTTAGCTGACATCTTCTGCTGCTTCTTATTCATCCCTAAGAATATTAAAATCATGCAAGATACCCTGGCATATAAATACCTTCATAAGCAAAGTTAAGTATGGAGAATGAATCAGGTAGCACAGTGGGAACCACAGCCCTTTGCATGGCAGCCAAAAAGCTAGTTAACTTTGTCACGGAATATTTTGATTTAATCCTGCAAATTACCAACACATCTGCATGTGTTACAAAGACTTTAGGAAACTCAAATTAGCATTAAGTAGGTGAAAAAGCAGATAAACATGAGCTTAAACGCCACTGAGTTCAGCTCAGGAATTCTCTTAGGTGGTTGCTTAACAGAGTTGCATGTCAACGTGTCTTGAATTTAACTGACCCTATTCAGGTGGGTGGGTCAGTAAAATCATGAGAGAAAGAACTTTAGATATTAAACACTTTATTTAGACTTATACGAAGTCTAAATAATTTTAGGAGTGAGTAGTTAATTCATTTAAAAGTAGTTTTAAAGTCTACCTTGGTTTAATTAATTTATCTACAGGTAAAAGTATTAAATTAATTGTCAGCCACCTTTGATGCAGTTTCCATCGCAGAAACCTAAGCACCTACGTTTGTGCCTTATATCTCTTTTATATTCCTCATGATGGCTTATATCAAATTCCTGTATTGTATGCTACTACAGACTTTCTTGCTTTTCCAGTATCCCATATTTCTTGACAGTTTGCAGACACAGAGTGAATTATGGAGAAGTTTAAGTCTTTGAAGCAACAGGGAGTGTAGGACGACTCTGTGTTTTTTATAGCATCAAGTATTATATACTTCATGGGAATACAGGCCTCCTTTCTGGAGCAGACAGGATGGAAGGGACCAAAAAAGGTAGAGATGAGAAAAAACAGATCAAAGCTGACAAAGCATTGTTGTCCAAAAAGGACATTTTGTTAGATAATGATACTGCAACCTGCACTTTTAGTGAGTCCTAAAGAACTTCCTTACTTGTGTAATCTCGGAAAAGCTAAAAGTGCATTTAGAGATTACTGATATTGAAATTCAATAAATACTAGTAAAAAAATGCTGCACTCTTAAAACGAATCATGACATTACCTAAAAATACTGAAAATCAGAAAGCATAACTAAAACTCTCAGAATTAAATTTATCCACATGCAAACAAACACACATTCAACTCTACCAGCACTTTCACATGTGAGGAAATAGAGACACATGCATTTGGTGGATAAGGAATTGGCTGCATGGTTGCACTTAAAGAGTTGTGGTCAATGGCTCAATGTCCAGGTGGGACCAGTATTATTTAATATCTTTGTTGGGGGCATGGACAGTGGGATTGGGTGCACTCTCAGCAAGTTTGCTGATGACACCAAGCTGAGTGGTGTGGTTGATACTCCAGAGGCAAGGGATGCCATCCAGAGGGACCTTGACAAGCTAGAAAGGTGGGCCAACATGAACCTCATGAGGTTCAACAAGGCCAAGTGCAAGGTCCTGCACCTGGGTCAGGGCAATCCCAAACATGGACACAGGCTGGGCAAGCAGTGGATTGAGAACAGCCCTGCAGAAAAGGACTTGGGGGTATTAGTGGATGAAAAGTGGATGAAAAGATGGACATGAGCCAACAATGTTCCCTTGCAGCCCAAAAAGCCAACTGTATTCTGGGCTGCATCAGAAGAAGTGTGACCAGCAGGTTGAGGGAGGTGATTCTGCCCCTCTACTCTGCTCTCGTGAGACCCCATCTGGAGCACTACGTCTAGTTCTGGGGCCCCCAGCACAGGAAAGGCATGGACCTGTTGGAGTGGGTCCAGAGGAGGCCATGAAGATGATTGGGGAGGCTGGAGCACCTCCCATATGAGGAAAGGCTGAGAGAGCTGGGGTTGTTTAGCCTGGAGAAGAGAAGGCTCTGGGGAGACCTGATAGCAGCCTTCCAGTACTCTAAAGTGGGCCTACAGGAAAGCTGAGGAAGGGCTTTTCATCAGGGAGTGTAGTGATAAGATGAGAGGTAATGGTTTAAAACTGAAAGAGGGGAGATTCAGACTAGATATAAGGAAGAAATTAAGGGGTTGGAACTAGATGATCTTTAAGGTCCCTTCCAACTCAAGCCATTCTATGATTCTGTGATTCTATGAAATGGTAAATACAAAATAACTCAAGGAAAAAGTCACTGTAATTTAAAATTGCTAAGAAAGTTTCTTAATATGCACATCGGTGTATCGTGTTTCTATTGTGCTTCTAGTTTTGATTTTATTCTTACATGGAAAACTCTGCATCACTCACTTTTGGATTTATTAGTGGGACAAATTATGTTCCCTCCCCTTCTCATGCTAAAATAAACACACTGTTCTGTACTTTCTGTGTAACCCTGACATGGCAATATTTGAGAATATTCTTAAAAGTACACAGTTGAATATGCCTGTTGAGGAATATTTGTTTTGCTGGATCAAGTCCTAAAAGCCAATGAATTCGTAGATAATGTTAGATGGACTTAGGCAGACAATGACAAAAAATCACAAACACAAAGTTGGATTTCCACTGCATAATCAAGACCTACTCCATTATATACAGCATCCAGTATTAGCTATGATCTACTTTGAGCACAGCGTCAAGGTCCTCAGTATCTTGGAAAATGTGGACAGGTATTTAATAAGGGAACTTAGATTTTCTCGTTTTTAAATAAATTTAATCTTGGTCTACAAAGATAAAATTTACTACAGTGTTGTAAACAGTGAAGCTGGTAAGAAAAGCAGTAGACTAAGATACCCCCCTACATTTCTCCAGCTTTAGAGTGATTTATAAATATCACCTGAATAACCAAATGATATGCTTGACAACGGACTAAGGTAGATTCCACTTCCAAACATTGCACCATGGAGCTGAAAAAAAGCAGAGCTATTGTTTAACATTCATTTGGTTATCTGGACAAAACAATGATGATAGGCACAGTTCCTAGTGTAGATAAGCACCTGCCCCACTTCACTAATTTATTGTCTGATAATAAATGGTGTTCAAAGAAGTCTTAAAAAAAAATCATGCTGTGAATATGCAACTAATATACTGTATATTCTGGAAACCATGTCCAAATGCCGAAAGATAATTTTACAGCAGACGTATATAAAATTGCATTTTCTGATTTTAAATCTGATATTACCATGGAGGATGCCTACACAGGGTGCTTCTGTAGATGACCAAATACACCTTGGCCTTGACAAGGTTGAGCAAGCTCAGGATGTGTCACATCAAAACCTTGGCAGGAACCACAGCCTAAGCCAGTCTTTGTGATTCATCATCAGCAACAGCTGCTTTTCTTTTCTTTAAGGTAAGAAATGAAGAGATGGTGATAACACTGCTCATACACTATAGAAAAATTAAGTCACTAGTTCAGCCTGAGTACTGGAGGAATGGGTTCAATCAAGCTTTTGCTTGAGCCAACTCAGACATGCATATCCCATCACTGCAGGACTGCACTTTAGCCACAAAGCTACCAGCTGTCTGAAAAGAAGAGAGGAAAGGGAAGACTCTTCTTCACCAACATAGCTACTCCACCTCATGGAGCTTGGGCTAAGCAACGAAACTGAGCACTTTTTATTAGTTATGTGGTCATTTTCTTGTCTGGAAAGGGGGAAGTATGGGTTTAGCTTCTCCTCCAGGGACTGACTGCTTTATGTGGAAAAGTCTTTAAAGAAAACATATAAAGTAGTTGTTGGAGCACGAACAAGAACCCAGAGTATCTCCTACCCAGGTGGATATTATGACCATTATGCTTCGGTGTCATGCTCACCCTTATTTCTCTCCTCTCATCCGATGACATTTACATCATCTCCGCAATGTGCCAGACCTCCCATAGGAACACGCAATCATACTCTCACTTCTCCAGATCCTACAATGTTGTATAGGATCCTTGGTGAGCAGATATTTTTTCCTGACTGGTTGGTACTGGGGTAAGCAGAATGAACTGGGCTCGGAATGTACCCTAGTTGTGTGAGAGATTTAAAAATGATGAACTGTATAAAACAGGTCTTTACTGCTTGCTCCTCTTCCCAGTATCTCAACTCTGACAAAAAAAAAAAAAAAAAGCATGAACAAAGGGGTTCACTTTGGTGAATTTTGGTGTGTAAATCCTGCTTTCTTGGGAAAGTATCTCACAAAGATGCTAATAAAAGCACCCAAACCACTAAGAGGAACAGCAGAGATTTCCATTCCCTTTTTTTCAGTGTTTCCTGTTCCCCGATCCTTAGTCAGCACCCTGGGATCTTCCTCCAAGGTATCATGGACTCAGCTCGAGGGAAAGAGCTGTCAAAACCCTGATGCTAAAATACTCCGAACTACAGCTCCCCAGTCCCTCTGATACTGTCTACTTTGCTCTGCAACAGTGGTGTCCTGAAGATTCAGTCTGAGAAACTGAACTGAAGTTTGCAATAGCTCCCTCCTGGTCAGTACACTCATATTCCCTTTCCAAGGAAACTAGAGGAGAAGAAAAGATGCTGTAAACCCAGCTTCTGTAAATCTAGTATGCTCTTGGCTCCTATAACATAGACATAGTTTATGTCGCTCTAAATTTTAAGCAGTATCGAGCTAAGCCTCCTGAAGGTGCTGCTGTGCAATGTAAAACTGAAACACTGATTCCACCAATGGGATTTTTTAGCAGACACATTATTCCATTTTAATTGCTTCAGAAAAGTATCTTTGCCAGGAAATGTGAGGGTATTTGAAATCACCTCTTTTTGCCATCTATATGATTACCAGAACCAGATCCCTTGAAAACTCGCCTAAGCTTAATAGGTAATCAAACGTGCACAGGTTAGCTACAGTCTGTTTAGTCTGCTATTTACCTGCAGCCTCGTATTGGAAGCAACAACTAAGCCATTCCTCAAGATGGAATGCCAATTTTCAATGTGTGAGCCACTGAAAAAATGAAAGAGAATGTGTTAAAATCCACAGTGTAAAATGCAAAATGAAATCAATAATCATTTAAAACGATAAATTCTCAGCTGTAAACCTCAAATGGCAAGAACAAAAAAAACCCAAAACATGACATTCTGGTAAGATTTGATTAATATGAATAGATGTACTTACTGAAATGCAAAAGTGCTTCCATAGAGATTTTTAGCTTCTCGGAAACTGGATTCTTTGGCTGGTGGACTGCTGAGAAGTAGGAACTGGTGGGGAGTGTGCATAAACTTCAGTTGCTGTAAAATATAACAGTGTATGAGTGAAAAGAAGTTGATTAACACAAAAACATTGCATTTCCATAATGGTTGTTCTTAAGATACCATGCTATCTCACATAATATATGACTGCATCTAAATAACTACATGAACTAAATTGAAATTGGTCTCATTACCATAGTTTTCACCTGGAATCAAACAGTAAAAATGTCCTTCAGTTTATGAAACATGGAAGTTTCTGAAACATATTTCAGCCTAATATGGCTGTAGTAAAGTAATTAAATTGAACAATTTCATCATGGTATTCTGATCAGAGCTGGCTTTGAATTAAGGTTCAGATTTGAAAGGCTGCAGATTACTATGCCCTTAATCAGGGGAACAAAGGCACACATACTCAGAAATGAATCTCGGCATCATTCCTCTAAAATTCTAGAGCTATATTCTTTTTACAGTGTACTCATATGTGGATGTCCTGGTACATCACTGCTTTTTGTACATTTCTGTATCTAATATTCTGTATAGCGACATTCTTCTCACCCAATCTTGATGACCACAAGGCAGACACTTGCATTTGAGCTACTCACCTCAAATGGGCTTTTTCTGAGCTTTATTCCTTTGACCTATTTTAGATATTCACAACATGATTTTACGAGTCATGACCTGAACCTGCCTATTTCACTCCTTTGTCTATTAATGGAGCCCATGTGACTAATTTGAATGTAGACACCTAAATTTGGACAGGAGACTCCCACCTAAAATGTTAATATGAGCCACAAGAAATGAGAAAATAATAAAGAACCCACAGACACTTACCCTATTCACCGGTAGCTTCACAATATGTGATCTATTACTAGAAATAACCCTAAAATAAGAAACATATATTAGACATGATAGCGAAACTTTTCTTCTTAAGCATATGTTATGAATGGCCACCACAAAGGACCCAGCTGCAGGCCTTTGAACCTGTCAGATGGAAGTAGACCAAATCTTGACTAGAAAATGAGATCTGAGGCCATACAAGTAAGCTGGAGTCTTTCCAGTGTTTTCAGAGGGCCCAGATGAGGTCCGGAAACAGCCCAGAAACAAATGCAGTTGCAAATGTCAACTCTGACATTAATTCTTAGGGTGAGTTTATACCAAATTAAACTGGCATATGTATAAACTTGGTACTTTAATAATTATCATGTCATATGAGTCAATTTTATACCACTGTAGAAGAGGATGTGCAAGTGGGTCTTGTTTATCCATCTGCTTCTTTATTTCCAAGTAAGGTGCCTAGAAAAGAGTAATTACATTCTTTATTTCTAGTTGAAATTATAAGGTTAAATTTTATATATTACATTGCCTGTGATTTCTCCTATTAAAACAAATATATGGGGTTCATTTTTAGGCTTAAAACACAGTTTTTCTGACATTTAGAACTGTACAGCTATAAATGTGTTTTGACAATAAGAATTAATATAGCAATTATTTTCCCTGGAGTAAAATAATAAACATATAGTTTAGCATCAAAATGAGTATATTACAGCAAACATTGTTGATCTCAGGGAGAACAGAAGACGTCTATTTATGTTTGGCTCTTGGAATAAATAATTGGACTGGAACTTCACAAAATTAAGTCTCTCAAAATACCCCAAGATAATTCACTCCAAATTTTTAACTGTTTTATGGAATTAAATGGTAAAGTAAAATACTGTATCGTTTTATAATCCCTTTGAAAACCTTTCTAGATTTCAATCTGAGTGCAAAGCATCCCTTTAAAACTCTTCAGTCCAAGAACTATTTTAACATTAAAAAAAAGACTAAATATTAAGTAACAGAAATACCTGATATTTTCAAATTTTACAAGATGTTACATTAACAAAAATATCTGAATTTTAATTTTCAATGTATTTTACTGCTCTCTACACACCTTATTCATTTACAAAGTACTTTAGGAATACATATAGAATAAGATTTATAAACTCTTGCGAGGCTACATTTATATAACAGCTGGAAAAACAAGGTAGATGGGAGAGGTATCACTTATAATCAGCTGGGCTGTTTGGGAAAGGAAGCATAACATTAAAAATAAGTACAGCTCATGAATACTGAGAAATCGTATGGTAGTAATCTCAAGAGATCCAACCTTCCAAGTCCCCAACCATACTTAGATGTTTTGTTACAATAGACATAAAGCTATCATTCAGAACCCTGTCACGAAATCGATTTATTTTTCTTTGGAAATAAAATACTCAGTTTGACTTTGATATTTCCAGAAATACAGCAATTGGTGATCATCTTGTTACAATGTCACGTTTTACTGTTATTAACTCTTATTTAAACTTCAAAAGATCGGAGTTCTACTTCATGAGTTTTATTTGACTGCCATTCTGGATACTCTAGATTTGCTAATTTAAACACACATTTTAATATTATTACAGCTCTATAGGAAAGAGATGATGCTATTGACTTCCCCACTCAGCATACTCAAGCAATAAAAACATCTTCCTAGTTCTAGAAATAGGGATTAAGTTATACAAAGACTTTTAAACTCACCTGCGTCATCTCTCTAATAGAAGTGATACTATCCAGTGCTTTCATGACTCGGTCATAATTCTTCTTCTGATGTAGCATAAAATAAGCAAATAAATTAAAAGAGTTTTGATCGTTGGCTCTACAGAAAAAACTTAATTCTTTGAGTGTGTATAAAACCAAAGTTAGGATGAATGTTCAGCAAACCAGTCCTTTCAAACATTTCTAACTGACAGTTTCCTTCCACCTTACACAAAATCTCCCATTCACAGTCCAGGAAAATTCCCTGAAAAAATATTGTCATGATGGTTTTACTTTGAGTTTCACTGGAATCCCCAACACACGACAATGTGACTCGCTTAAAAAATTAGGTCACTTTTAAAATAAATATTTGTAGCTAAACACAGGCTCTGCCAGTTATTTGGACAATAGGCTATTAAGTTAAATAGTGCAGTGAACAAATAGATTTTAAATAAAATGCTAAATAAGCAGATGTGTTTACTTTACTAATAGCTTTATAAAACTTCAGAGGCCCTTCAGTTGTCCCCTCTGCCTCACCCTGATCCTTGTCTACCTTCTGACTGGAAACTGCTACCAGAGGGCTCCACCTTTTTTGAGCAGATGAGTCCATGAATAGTCCATGCTTCACCAGCTCCACATGTCACATCACCTTCAGGAGTCTCGTTTCCCCCCATATTTGGGTCTTGCCAACTTCTGCCCATGGGCTTTCACCTCACCCATGTTGGCAAGAAGCTGAGAGGAGGTGATGTGGGCCCTGCCAGCCCAGGGGCCCTCTCCGCTCCTCTTCTGGTATGACCCCTTTTCTCATTCCCTCATCTGCTTCAAACCACTGTCCTGTCTAGCCACCAGGCTAGCTGTTTCCTCATCAGCCTGTTTCCAAGCACCTCTTGGCAACTCTTCCTTCCTGCATGCTATGGAACACACTCGCCCCTTCCTCTGAGAAAGACCACCGCTAACTGGCCTTTGGTCAGGAAAGGTGAAATGCATCACAATGCAGGATGTCCAAAGTCCTCATTTATGTCATTGAGGATGGGTTAAGTGAGCTGTAATAGTTCACAGCTTCCCTAGGGCTTCCCTGAGAGGCAGCATTTGCAGCCTGAGGAGCAAGCAGTGCAAACGCAATTCTTTACTTCAAAATGTGATGATTGTGCAAAACTTGACTGTTATGTCCAACATTTGATGCAATTAAGTTGAAGGACATAATTGTTTGCAAAGAGAAAATGAGATGACAGCAGCAACCACTTTAAGAATAAAGAGATGGACTGGAAATGCCCCAGTCTATATGGTCTACACCTCCCAAAGGCCATCTTTCTCTTTGTGTCCAATGTGTACACTGAGAGAAAGACACTAAGAATGTAAAATTTTGCACCTAGAATTTGTAACTTAAATGAAATTCTTGGCTTCAACATAACTTTGAATGCAACTTACAGTTTATTCACAAATACCTTCTCAGAGACGATTAAAAAAACGCAAAGTTCTGAAAATAGTCACACACTTGTGCTATATTCTGGAGCTATAGCTCTTACAATAAAGGAGACTCCTCCAGAAGAAGGCTTTGCTTTGAAATGACTGAAACCAAGCCATGACATAATGAAACTACTTACCCTGGGGTTGAAGGCCAGCATCTGAGGATCATTAGGATCAACTACAGAAGGATATGGCTCAAAAATGACAACTTTCCTAGGTGACTCTAAGGCAGACCGACACATGGATATTAACAGATCAACCACCTAGGGATAAAGGAAAGATATTTATTTAATATATGTACTTTGACATTGTATCATCCAGTCTGCTTTTTTCCACACATTACAGTAATATCATATTTCATTGTTATCTATATTATATCTATATTCACAGGACATAGTTTAGGACTGAAATTTTTCCATTGACCTCAACAGGATTTGGGTCCACCTCTGGTACATTATTCCAGTTTCATAAGTAGGACTAGTATCTGGTCCTACATGCATTATCGCATCAAATACATTACTTGCAATCCTGCTTTCTCTTGTGTACATGTGCTAGTTCTTGGGTGTAATTAATTCTCTAGGGAAATGAAGTTGTGCTGGATCTGTGTACCTTTGTGCAGTAGATGCCAGTGAAAAATGTTGCTCAAGAAAAAGGAAGGGCTTGTGAATCTGTACCACTTTCTGCTGTTCTCGGGGAGACTGCGGTTATGGAAACACTAGCAAACATTGTTCTGCTAAAGTCAGAACAGTGCAGTGATTTAACAGACATTTCCATGGCTCACACTGGGAGATCCTCTTCCTTCCTGTTGTACGAAATTACGACATGGCTTTGAATCTCTATGATCTCCAAGATTTCACCATAAGATCATGCGTGTACACAGGCATGTATTCATATATGTACACGTAGGCACTTATACAACTTGGGAACAGATTACTGTATAATTGTTTCAAAATGTATAAGTCAGAGGTTAAAAATAGACTACAGCAATCACAAAACGCAGAGAATGCAGCTTTCTGGCAACCGTGAAACCTAGATCCAGCTCATAACGAGATCCAAAGTTGCTACATAAAAACATAGCTGCAAATTAGCTCATTTCCCCCCGGTTTCTCTGTGCCCTAAACATTCCTGTGTGAAAACAGACTTTTCCATGGAAGAAAGGAAAAGCTGAGATGAGCTGTACTTGGTAGGCATCCCTGGTTCCTTCCACAGTTCCACACGGATCAGATCTCTTCACACAACTCAAGTTGTTCTAGATGCTATTATATAATAGCTCAGATGAATCACACCCTGAAACTATTAAATTCTTTCTGCAAACAGGAATGAGAGCTCAACCAGACCAAATGTAAGTGAGCTGGGTGCAATGTTATCACTAGAGTGAGACTTAGCAAACTCTGGTCATCTCGGTCCAATGGGACAATCGGCTTTTAAATACCACTAAGGTTGTAATCACTTCAGTACTCTTCAGCAAAGCTCTGTAGATGTAGAGGTACTCTAGAGATCTAGAGCAAGCTCCACGTATGCCTGCAATAGTGATACCTACATAAAACACAGAGAGAGTGCTAATCATAGAATGGGTTGGGTTGGAAGGGACCTTAAAGATCACTTAGTTCCAACCCCTCTGCCATGGGCAGGGACACCTCCCACTAGGTCAGGTTGCTCAAAGCCTCATCCAACCTGGTCTCAAACAGGGATGGGGCATCCACGATTTCTCTGGGCAACCTGTTCCAGTGCCTTACCACCCTCACAGGAAAATAAATCTTCCTAATATCTAATCTAAACCTCCCCTCTTTCGTCTTAAAACCTACCTGTCACTGCACTCCCTGATAAAGACCCCCTCCCCAGCTTTCCTATAAGCCCCCTTTAAGTATTGGAAGGATGTTTTAAGGTCTCCCTAGAGCCTTCTCTTCTCTCTAGGCTGAACAACTCCAACTCCCTCAGCCTGTCCTCGTATGGGAGGTGCTCCAGCCCTCTGATCATCTTCATGGCCCTCCTCTAGACTCGCTCCAACAGATCTGTCTTTCCTGTGTTGAGGACTCCAGAACTGAACGCAGTACTCCAGGTGAGGTCTCACAAGAGCAGAGTAGAGGGGCAGAATCATCTCCCTCGACCTGCTGTCCACACTTCTTCTGATGCAGCCCAGGATATGATTGGCTTTCTGGGCTGCAAGCACACATTGCCAGCTCATGTTGAGCTTCTCATCCACCAGCATCCCCAAGTGCTTCTCTTCAGGGCTGCTCTCATTATATTCTCTGCTCAGTCTGTAATTGTGCTTGGGATTGCTCTGACCCAGGTGCAGGACCTTGGCCTTGTTGGACTTCATGAGGTTAGCACAGGCCCACCTCTCAAGCCTGTCACCATCCCTCTGGATAATCAAGACCACCTCTCCTGTCAGTTGTATTTAAAAAGAAAAGTGAGAGCTACTTGTTTGTACCTCAATACTATGTAAGTGTCTACATTCAAAAAATAAAACTCTAGTTTCACACATAGCTGAGGTCCTCAGAGGACTTCAGGCTGGGGCTTCATTAGCACACCTCTCTACATTTCTTACAAACTTGCACAGGTGTCCCAATGTTTGGCATGCTAGATGTTGCAAATATAGCCATCTAACTGTCTTCAGACATCAGATGAGTGGATGTTCATATCCCACACTTCTGTACTCAAATGAAGAAGCTGGTGTACACTGATGCAAGTTTCTTCCTTTGAGGATATGCCCATAGGTGGTATTCAGGCACTTAGTTGGATAGTTTATTTCCAGTGGCTAGGCTTACTAGTACTAGTTAAGGTTAACTGAACTGAACCTTTGCTCTTCAAAAAAACATGCTGCTTGCTACGTAAGTGTACAGCGAGTAACATATGTTTAGGAAATCAGGTCTTAAACATAAGATCTTTTCATTTTTTAATTTACTGAAGTCCTGTAACTATTGCAAACCAAAGTTAAATGGTGATTTAGAAATATAGTTTAAAATACTTTCTTTTAAGGCACATACAAAATTATGAAAGAAAACAGTGATATAGTTATAAATACATCAATAACTGAAATTAGAGTCAGGAAGCAAGCTTACATTAAATTCCCGATCTTTGACAAAGAAAAAAACCACCTGTGTAGCAACATTAGTAAGGACTTTCTCATTGTTATTTAATGATCAAAACAGCAGATGCTCAGTGGATTGCTGCATCCCAGCACCATGAACAGGAAGTAGCTTATTAATTGCATGAGAGTAGTAATGGCTCATTAGGTGAAAATAAATGGGAATTATCTCCAAATGACAATGACTGCCTTTATTAACGACTCAGGTGACGTAATTGAATACAACAGAACAAGAAAAGAGGGTTACTCTAATTACATGGAAGCAAAACAGCGGAAGCACCTCATTAGTACTGTTTGAAAATGCCATGCATAAAGCATTGAATTTACAGCTATAAGAGTGGACAAATAAATAATACTTAACAAAGAACACTCGTATGGGGAATACAAATCAAAATAAATACTAGAAGAGATTGAGAAGACTGAGTATACTATGGAAAATCAGACATGTAATAAGCATTAGATAATTCTACCTGAGCCCCAGTTGCAATTTCATCAGCAGCTTCGTTCATCACTCCTAATGTTTGGAAAGCAAATACACAGAGCTCCCGTTCACAAACAGTGGGCTACACAGAGAAAGTAAGTTAATTATATTTTTGTTCTAGCTTTGGATTTGGTTTTATCATTCAACACCTACAACAAAAATAAAACCCATTTAATGTTAATTTTTTTTCTTCAGATATTGACAGTAACTTTAATTTCAAATTATGAATAAATATCCGTTATTGAGGAAGATACATTAGTGAAGCATTTTAATAATAATCTGAAGAACAAGTGTTAAGAACTCTAAAACTCATAAGTATTCACAAAGACTAAACTTAAAAGAAATCAAAACAGATTACAAAATCAAATTTACAGTTTAGACTAACCAAATGTCCTTAATATTGTCCTGTCAGACTCTGAAAACATCCTACATAATTAAAATTAATGGAGAACAAATCCAAAAACTAATGGAGGCACACTCCCTTCATAAATGCAGGTTTATTCTTTGCAAATTGTTATTCTACTGTTTAGAACACACATAAAAAGAAGCTTGAAGAAGCTGCATTTAATGTAACTTTTAACAAATTGTATTGGATTTGCACGGGAAGGGTTTGGTAGAGGGGAGTCTACAGGGGTGGCTTCTGTGAGAAGATACCAGAAGTTGCCCCCATGTCCAAGAGCCAGTGCCAGCCACTCCAAGATGGACCTGCCACTGGCAAAAGCTGAGACAATCAGTGATGGTGGTAGCGCCTCTGAGATCACATATTGAAGAAGAGAATAAACCTGCCGTGCAACATCAGCCAGAGAGAGGAATGAGAACATGCGAGAGAAAGAACCGTGCAGACACCATCATCAGTGAAGAATGAGGGGGAGGAGGCGCTCCAGGCGCCGAGGCAGAGATTCCCTTGCAGCCTGTGGTGAAGACCATGGTGAGGCAGGCTATCCCCCTGCAGCCCATGGAGGTTAATGGTGGAGCAGATATCCACCTGCAGCCTGTGGAGGATCTCATGCCAGAGCAAGTGGATGCATCCAAAGGAGGCTATGACCTCATGGGAAGCTCATGCTGGAGCAGGCTCCTGGCAAGACTTGGGACCCTGTGGAGAGGAGCCCACCCTGGAACAGGTTTCCTGGCAGGACCTGTGACCCTAGGGGGGACCCACGCTGGAGCAGTCCATTCCTGAAGGATTGCACCCCATGGAAAGGACCCATGCTGGAACAGTTCGTGAAAAACTGCAGCCTGTGGGATGAACCCATGTTGGAGAAGTTCATGGAGGACTGTCTTCCGTGAGAGGGACCCCATGCTGGAGTAGGAGAAGAGTGAGGAAGGAGTGGCAGAGACAACTTGTGATGAACTGACAGCAACCCCCATTCCCTGTCCCCCTGCACTGCTTGGGGGGATAAGGTAGAGAAAATCGGGAGTGAAGTTGAGCCTGGGAAGAAGGGAGGGGTAGGGGGAAGGTGTTTTAAGATTTTTTTTTTTTTTATTTCTCATTATCCTACTCTGATTTGATTGGTAATAATTTCAATTCATTTCCCTGAAGCGAGCCTGTTTTGCTCATGATGGTAATTGCTGAGTGATCTCCCTGTCCTTATCCTGACCCACAAGCATTTCATCCTATTTTCTCTCCCCTGTCCAGCTGAGGAAGGGAAGTGATAGAGTGCCTTGGTAAGAATCTGGCATCCAGCCAAGGTCAATCAACCACACTAATTTAACAATTTATTTGTAAACTTTAAGGAAGTGCATTATATTTTCATAGAATAAACACTGTATTTGGGTAGGCCACATGTTGTTTTATAAATAAAGGTGCTTGCACCCTGTTTTCAAATATCAAAAAAATAATAAAAAAAACTTGGTGGTGAAACATTCTTTTGCCTATCTTTTTGAAAAACTTAATTCACAATTGCCATCACAATGATCAAATAAAACACCATAATTAAACTTCTGTATATCGTATGAGAATTGAGTGTTCTGCCTTCATAAAGAAAACAAAGCAGAAACAAAAAAATAATATAGCTTTACGTAAAAAGAATAGACATGTCTTCGTAAGCCTCCAAAGTGGTTACATCCCTTACAGCAACTCCATGCTTATTTACTGAAAGAAAATTAGCAGATCAACTTTTTAAAGGCTGAAGCAATGCATCACACAAAATGAATTGTTATAAGCATTCAAAATGAACAAACAGTTGAAAGAAATACAAGAAAGAAACATAAATTAAAATCTTCTTTAAAACTGACCCAAATAAACATAATTTTTTATTACAATGTTGAAAATTATCAACAATATTTGTTTTGATACTATTTTTTTAATTCATATTATTAAATCCTAACTCACTGAAACTTAATATTATTTTTGGTAGGCACTACTGAGCTTTTATAACTAAAAGTTCTGAGTTTATCTATCTACCACAATAATCACTAGAGCATTCGTAGCAGTACACTTTGAAGTTCAAGTCAATGTCTCCAGGAAGCACTTGCAGAAATGAAAAAACTATCAAGCACACAGACAAAACACAAAGTTTAGTTGAATTCCATTTCAGGCAACAGCTTTGTTAGTAATAAGCATTCAGCTGTATTTATAGTCATTTGTTTCCTGTGCATTTGTTGGGTTTCAAATATTCTAGACTTCAATAAACATCTGAAATCTACTGCACTGACATATGAGGTCTGACACAAAAACCCCAAGATTAAGCCTGTAGCTTGGGAACCAAGAGTGGGAGGGGAGAGACAAGGAGATGGGTATAGAGCATGTTCTCACCTGTCACAGTGAGACAAGGCTCAACTCAATCACTTCACTCAGTACGAGTGGACATGTGTATGAATATAGATGTTTTCTTACCCTCAGTTGGAAAATGTCAGTGTGCAAGAGTGAACAGCAAGTTAACATCAAGTTTCCTGTGAAACTAAAGAAATCCAAGATGGAAAATTTTCAGTTATTGACTGAGGCTTGTGGTGATGAGATTGCAAAGCTCAAGTCGGTGCTTAAAGGAACCCATTTTTTTGTTAGTAGAAGATGCAAAAGCAAAAACAACAGAGATCCTCAACAGCCTATCAGAAAATGATGTGCAGAATTGCTTGGAACATTGGCAGCATCGTATGCAGCTGTCTGTCAACTCAGAAGGGAACTATTTTGAAGGTGATTGTAGTTGATTTTCTTGATTTGATAAATAAAGAGTTACAGGCACAGTCTTGGGGGGGTTGTGTCATATTATCACATCAGTTGCTTTTACAAGAGCTATCATCTTTCAAGTTTAATAGAGTAATTTTATTTATTTTATCTGCTACGTTACATTGCATTAGGCAGCATACAAAGCCAATTCACACTAGACAAAAAGTATTTATTATTCTTAGGTTCTCCACATTCCAAAGGTGGTTAGACCACTTACTTATTTGGGGAGGTAAGGTGGCACTATTGCCTTGACTATGATAATCAACAGTATACACAGACTCCATTTTATTCCAGAGCAAGAGATTGCTCTGGAATAGCATAGCAATCTAACTTTAGCTATGCTTGCCATGAAGAAAAGCTTTAATAAAATACTTGTTGTTGTCATTTTGTTAATAACCTAAACAAAGTAAGTTACCCTGAGACTTAAAGATGCCAAATGGAACACAGGATTTCTCATCTTTGATCTTTTTTTTTCTTCCTGTGTTATGATCCCAGACATGTCTGAGTATCTGGAAGAGGGAAGTTAGGAAAAGGGACATTGTACTTATGTTTGACATTCAAAAGGCCTTTTTTCTTTCAGGTGGACACCGGGGCTAAGATTTTAAGGCTGGAGAACTGTAGGTATGAGAAGAAAGACAGCAAGTTTTGAGCTCTGAAGAGGAACAGACATCACCCTTTGGGTCTATACAATTCTTTTGATTTTATGCATTTGATGAAACTTTGTGCCCACTGAATATTTCTTAGAACAAAGACTTCACAAGACAATGCT
This sequence comes from Cuculus canorus, assembly GCF_017976375.1. NCBI lineage: Eukaryota > Metazoa > Chordata > Aves > Cuculiformes > Cuculidae > Cuculus > Cuculus canorus. The sequence goes on from NC_071440.1 coordinate 14,602,953, forward strand.
GATAAAATCACATTTTAAGCAATGGAAAGAGTGAACCATCACTACATTTCCAAGTTAGTCACAACCTAGTATCTATTCCCATATTCAGACAATACATATATAGAAAATACCTTGAAATGGAACACAAAATCATTCAAGAGCTCCCAAAACATTCACTGGAACCTCACATTCTAGTAAGCATGATATAATATGATGATATAATATGGAATAAATGATGTAATATGGAATAAATGATGTGATGATAAAACTAGAGGAACTGCTTTGCTGCCTTTGTCTGCCTCCTTCAAAACAAAAGGAAAAACAACTTTTCCCAGTAATGGGAATTGGTTTCACCAAACCCGTTTCTATTTCAGAAACGACATATACTTCAGGAAGCTACATAGTTTTGTTGCACAAAATCTAGTAAATAGCAAACGTGATTTCCAGACTATTTTATCCAATTTTTAAACTTGCTATTAAAAAAATTAAGATATCTCTAGTCTGAATTTGTCTCCCTTGACTCACTATATCTTTAAAGCATTTCTATGATAGATTCTGTCTAATTTCAGAAATCATTAAATCCCTGTTTGAAGTGGCATTGGTTAAAGAAAAAGCACAAAAAGAACTACACAAAAAAATTGAAGTATATACAATGCTTTCTTCATACTCTCTTCAACTAAAAGCTGGAACAAATACATAGAAGAAAACATTTGGGCTCTGACAGTCTAATAGGGAAAATAACTCAAACCCAGACACTTCAATAGCCTGCCTTGCATATATCCACCCTGAATGCCTTCTTACTCAAACTCCAGCCATTTTAAGAGCACTTTTGGATCTTGTTTCTGAAATTTGTCTCATTTTAACCAAATCAGAGGCTTTTAACTTAAATTTCCTACAAGTGTTAGTAGTGTTCCAAGACATATTGGTATGGCTAATTTACTGTCCTCTACTCCAGTCATTAGTTAGGTTCAAGCATTTAAACTCATCTCTTTCCCTTCAAAAATGAAAAGTTCGTCTTACAATTAAGAAGTAAACATTTGGAGTGTTGTTTTATTTTTGTCACATGATGGTGATTTATCCATTCAGTGTCACATTTCCGTATTTTGGTTTTGTCCACCACTGTGCATGCGAGAACCAATGAAAACATATGAAAACTAAGGTAATAAATCCATTCTAGAATACAGAGCTTAAAGAACATCACATCCTTTATGGTAAAACTGGGATTCAAGGCCACTCTTACACTGCTTCTAGTGTTTTGCATACTGCCAGCGTGTTTCACTTTATGGCATTCACTTTGCTCTTCTCTTATAACAGGATGTGAGCCCTTGGTACAGGAACAGTCCTGTTCTAACTTCGTGTCATAAATATGAGAAATGTCCGTAGCCACAGTAAACAACAAGAACAACAACAATAACATATTTATAAATGTTAAGCTCTTCCAATGTCATTTCTGGATACTCTTATTTTGGTTCAAGTCCACACATTATGCAGCAAGCTGAACCATCCACAAACTTTTGTGCACATACATGAAAGTGTAGATATGTTCCTTCTGATGCGGATCAATATCCACGAAGGTACACAATAGTCAACTTCTACTAGATTACTAGTTTCCATTGTTTTCAAAGGGAAAATACATGACTGAAATGGATTTATACACTTAAGTATATGTTTCCGAACATGAACCTCATATTAGGTGCATGCAGAATTTTACAGATTACAACCATCACCTTGAAGGCATGCAGAGCTGACTAGCTTATGAGTTTAAGACTTTTACATTTCAAATAGTATAACACAAGGGTCAATTAATTTTAAAAATGATAAAATAAAAAGTTTTAGGTAATGTGTATCTTAAAGCACACTCCCACAGAATTACATGGTAAAGATTTAAGAGTCAAAAGTATATTATACTTAAATCACTGCTGAAACCACCCAGAAGATAAGGTTCATCAATTTCAGACATTAAGAAATTTTTAATTATTAATGTTCAAATGTATTTTGAAAGGCAAGTTAAATGCACAACTGCCTACTTTACCATGGTTTATACTTTCAAGTGAAGCATCTGGCACTAGCTCATAGTGGAATTAAACCCCTCTGATTTACTAAAATTAAAATTCAGCTTTGTATTTTAATAACATCTATTGACAAGTTTTTTATTTATACTATAATACATATATAAAAATAAACTTATTCAAAATTAAACATTTCATTATAGCATTGTATGCTATGGCCTAAACTTATGTGGATTTAGGAATTACTTTAAAACCAGATAATTACCAAAAGTATACCTGTGTCCTGAATTTTCAAATGAAGTCAAATTACTGACTCAAGTTCTATATGGGTATACACACTGCCAGAGAGCAGATATAATTTATTTAATAGCATGTCTCACCATAAATCTATAAGGTAAGCTCTTTGAACAAGCTCACACTATTCATTTGATACATGAAACACACTGCTGAAAGATGTGGGAGATGCCACTTGTTCTGTTTGGTTTTATTTTGGCTGAACTAGATTTTATTTTCTGCTTTTCTTTAGTTCTGCATTCCTGGACAGTTTAAACACTTTTTAAAAATTATTTTTACTTTCCATATACATAAATAGATGACAAATAAGCATTATTTGGCAGGGCTCGTTGAGAGGGCTTTAAACTAGATTCGAAGGGGGAAGGGGATAGAACTAGACTCACTAGAGATGAGCCAAGGGGTATCATGCCAATGTTGGGGGTGCAATCCATAGCCCATCTCAAGTGCATCTACACCAATGCATGCAGCATGGGAAAGAAACAGGAGGAGCTGGAAGCCATTGTGCAGCAGGATGGCTATGACTTAGTCACCATCACAGAAACATGGTGGGATGACTTTCATGAGTGAAGTGCTGCAATGGATGGCTATAAGCTCTTCAGAAGGGGTAGGCAGGGAAGGAGAGGTGGTGGGGTGGTTCTATATGTTAGGGAGTGCTTCGATTGTATAGAGCTCAATGACTGATGATAAGGTTGAGTGCTTATGAATAAGGATGAAGAGGAAGGCCAACAAGACAGTTATCCTACTGGGAGTCTGTTATAGACCAGCTGACCAGGATAAATAGGTTGGCAAAGCATTCTGCAAGCAGCTGGCAAAAGTCTCACAATCGCTACCCCTTGTTCTCATGGTGGGCTTCAAATTACTGGACATCTGCTGGAAATACAACACAGCCGTACCTCTGGGAGATTCCTAGAGTGTGTGGGAGATAACATTTTGAAATAGCTGGCAAGTGAGCCTACCAGGAGAGGTGCCTCACTTAATCTGCTGTTTACAAACAGAGAAGGAATGGTGGGAGATGTGGTGGTCGGAGGCCATCTTGGGCTTAGCGACCATGAAATAATAGAGTTTTTGATTCTCAGTGAAGTAAGGAGAGGTGTCAGCAAAACCATTACCATGGACTTCCGGAGAGCAGACTTTGGCCTGTTCCGGTCACTGGTTGAGAAAGTCCCTTGGGAAACAGTCCTGAAGGGCAAAGGGGTCCAAGAAGACTGGACATTTTTCAAGAAGGAAATCCTAAAGGCGCAGGAGCAGGCGCCGCAAGAAGAACTGTTGGGGAAGACAACCAACCTGGCTGAACAGGGAGCTTTTTCTTGAACTCAAGAAAAAGACAGTTTATCACCTTTAGAAGAAAGGACAGGCAACTCAAAAAGAGTACAAGGATCTCATTAGGTCATGCAGGAAGAAAATTAGAAAGGCAAAAGGCCAGCTTGAACTCAATCTGGCCACTGTTGTAAGAGACAACAAAAAAGGTTTCTCCTCTTTGATAGTCAGATCAGTTATTCCCAAGGTATTAAATCCCCTGAGCTGGAAGGCAGGGATGGAGAGCAGGGTAACCCCTACATAATCCAGGAGGAATTAGTCAATGACCTGCTATGCCACCTGGACACTCACAAGTCTATGTGACCAGATGAGATACACCCAAGAGTACTGAGGGAGCTGGTGTAGGAGCTTTCCAAGTCACTCTCCATCATTGATCATCAGTCCTGGTCAACAGGGAAGGTCCCAGATGACTGGAGGCTTGCCAATGTGATGCCCACGTACAAGAAGGGCCAGAAAGAGGATCCAGGGAACTACAGGCCTGTCAGCCTGACCTGGATACCAGGAAAGATTATGGAGTGGTTCATCTTGAATGCGCTCACCAGACAAGCGCAGGCCAACCAGGGGATCAGGCCCAGCCAGCATGGGTTCGTGAAGGGCAGGTCCTGTTTGACAAACCTGATCTCCTTCTATGAACAGGTGACCTGCTTAATGGATGAGGGAAAAGATGTGGATGTTATCTACCTCGATTTCAGTAAAGCCTTTGACACTGTCTCCCACAGCATTCTCCTGTAGAAGCTGGCAGCCCACGGCTTAGACAGGTGTACTCCTTGCTGGGTAAAAAAACTGGCTGGCTGGTCGTGCCCAGAGAGTTGTTGTGAACGGAGCTAAATCAAGTTGGCAGCTGGTCACAAGTGGTGTTCCCCAAGGCTCAGTGTTGGGACCAGTCTTGTTCAATACCTTTATCAATGATCTGGATGAGGGGATTGAGTGCTCCCTCAGTAAGTCTGCAGATGACACCAAATTGGATGGAAGTGTTGATCTGCTTGAGGGCAGGAAGGCTCTGCAGAGGGACCTGGACAGGCTGGATTGATGGGTCGAGGCCAATTGTATGAGATTCAACAAGGTCAAGTGCCGCATTTTGCACTTTGATGCAACAACCCCATGCAATCACAGAATCACAGAATCACAAGGTTGGAAAGGACCCACTGTGAGTCCAACCATTCCTAACACTCCCTAAACCATGTCCCTAAGCACTTCATCCACCCGTTCCTTAAACACCTCCAGGGAAGGCGACTCGACCACCTCCCTGGGCAGCCTGTTCCAGTACCCAATGACTCTTACTGTGAAGAATTTTTTTCTGATATCCAACCTGAACCTCCCCTGACGGAGCTTCAGGCCATTCCCTCTTGTCCTGTCCTCTGTCACTTGGGAGAAGAGCCCAGCTCCCTCCTCTCCACAACCTCCTTTCAGGTAGTTGTAGAGAGTAATAAGGTCTCCCCTCAGCCTCCTCTTCTCCAGGCTAAACAACCCCAGCTCTCTCAGCCGCTCCTCATACGACTTGTTCTCCAGCCCCTTCACCAGCTTCGTTGCTCTTCTCTGGACACGCTCCAGAGCCTCAACATCCTTCTTGTGGTGAGGGGTCCAGAACTGAACACAGTATTCGAGGTGCGGTCTCACCAGTGCCGAGTACAGAGGGAGAATAACCTCCCTGGACCTGCTGGTGACCCCATTTCTGATACAAGCCAAGATGCCATTGGCCTTCTTGGCCACCTGGGCACAGTGCTGGCTCATGTTCAGTCGGCTGTCAACCAACACCCCCAGGTCCTTCTCTTCCGTGCAGCTCTCCAGCCATTCTTCCCCCAGTCTGTAGCACTGCATAGGGTTGTTGTGCCCCAAGTGCAGGACCCGGCATTTGGCCTTGTTAAACCTCATGCCATTGGTCTCGGCCCAGCGGTCCAGCCTGTTCAGATCCCTTTGCAGAGCCTCCCTACCCTCCAGCAAATCGACACTTCCTCCCAGCTTAGTGTCATCTGCAAACTTGCTGAGGGTGGGGAAAACTTGCTACAGGCTTGGGGAAAAGTGGCTGGAAAAGGACCTGGGGATGCTGGTCGACAGCCGGCTGAAAATGAGCCAGCAGTGTGCCCAGGTGACCAAGAAGGCCAACAGCAGCCTGGCTTGTATAAAAAATGGTGTGGCCAGAAGGAATAGGGAAATGATTGTGCCCCTGTATTTGGTGCTGGTGAGGCCATACCTTGAATCTCATGTTCAGTTTTTGGCTCCTCAGTACAAGAAAGATACTGAGCTGCTGAAGCATGTCCAGAGAGAGCAACAAAACTGGTGAAGGATCTGGAGGACAAGTCTTATGAGGAGTGGCTGAGGGAACTGGGGTTGTTGGTCTGGAGAAAAGGAGGCTGAGGGTCAACCTTATTGCTTTCTACAACTACCTAAATAAAAGGAGGTTGTGGCGAGGTGTCTGCTGATCTCTTCAACCAGGTAACAAGTGATAGGATAAGAGGAAATGGCCTCAAGTTGCACCAGGGAAGGTTTAGATTGGATATTAGGAAAAAAATTCTTTACTGAAAGAGTGGTGGCTCAGGGAAGTGGTGGAGTCACCATCACTGGAGGTGTTCAAAAAACATGTAGATGTGGCGCTTCAGGACGTGGTCTAGTAGGAATGTTGGTATTGCGTTGATGGTTGGACTTGATGATCTTAGAGGTCTTTTCCAACTTTAATGATACTGTGGTTCCATTCTATGATTATGGGGTGCTAGCTGGGCAAGGCAAGCTTTGGTAAGAACTTGGCAACAGGACAAACTATACTAGAGCCATTTTACTCTCATAGTAAGCAGCAAAGTGACTGAAGTCCATTCTACTAAAGTACTGATTGTAACTGGAGAGGCTTTTTTTCAGAAAAAGAGATAAAACCAGGTTATATAGTTGACTAAGGATAAGAAGGAACATGCATTATTCCACAAGAATCTTGGGATTCCACAAGCATCTTGGCTAAACTCCAGTCTGGCTACATATATTTGTACACCTACAGTTTTTGCCATAGTTCAGTGATGTTTACTCTACTCCAAAAACCTCCCATATCTAAGCTGTGTGCTGTTTCTGGAACATCATTGCCTCTGTGTTTCAGTGGCGGCTATGAAACTTTTATTCAAAGGACAGAGAAATCCAAGACCTATTCAAGTCAACAGGAACTCTCTGAGGCCAAGATTTCACCCATAATGAATAAATCATAACTGAGCACTTTGAGAAGAAAATAATTTTAAAAATCTAAGGTTATTAATATAAGTACACATACACCAGAATTACCAGATTGTAGTTATTTTTACAGCTAAATGTAAAGCACGGGTATTTCAAATATTGTTTTACAGCATTTTACCATTGATATTTTATGGCAAATACTTCAAACCCCAGAGATGTCTGTACCAGAGTATAAATTTCAAAGAAACTGTCTCCAATATTTAGTTTTGCTGAGTTATTTTTTACTATTTCCTACTTTGTTCTAAAGAGGTCTCAGTCTGAGGTTTTAGCACAAGATGGCACTCTAAAGAGATTTCTTAAGTGAAAGAAAAATTTTTGATACCAAGACAGGGTGGTTTTTTTTCTTATTGAATACATTGTGAGAATTTTTTGTCATGTATAATTATCTCAAAGGTCTTTAAAATCCATTCAACGATGCTGTTTTACCGATGGCTTATTATTTATAAATGAGGAATTCAGGAGGGCATACAGACAGTAAGATAGTCATTAGCTACACATCTTAAATGCTTGCACTCTCCCTTCACATGATTATATACAATAATAAGATTCCACCTGAGCCTTCTTTTCTCCAGGCTACACAGTCCCAGCTCTTTCAGTGTTTCCTATGTGAGATGCTTCAGTCCCTTAATCATCTTAGTGGCCCTTTGCTGGACTCTCTCCAGCATGTGCATGTCTCTCTTGTACTGGGGAGCACAGAACTGGATGCAATGCTCCAGGTATAGCCTCACCAGTGCTGGGTAGAGGGGAAGAATCACTTCCCTCCACCTGCCGGCAATTTTATTGTCTAATGCAGCCCAGGATATCATTAACATTCCTTGCGACGAGGGCACGTTGCTGGCTGATGTTCAACTTGGTGTCCACCAGAACCCTCAGGGCCTTTCCTGCCAAGCTTCTTTCCAGCTGGGTGGTCCCCAGCATACATTGGTGCGTGGAGTTGTTCCTCCCTAGATGCAGCACTTTGCACTTCTTGTTGAAATGCATGAGACTCCTGTTGCAATGGAGATTCATCCATCATCAGCTATTCTCAAATCCCTAATCTGTCACAAGTGTATATAACAACATTTATTTGTGCACATATACAAGTTTCTGGAAACTTTAATCTCTCAGTGCAATCACACTTGGCTGGACAAATTGTCAAGGGCCTGAGGTGGCCCCCTTTGCATAAGGGATTTGTCCCTGTGATGCTGCCAGCGCAATATAAGGGACATAAGAGATCTGCCCCTGTGACACTATTAGCGCGATCCTAGCAGGCTGGACAAATTGTAAAGGGCCCGAGGTGGTCCCCCTTCCATGAAGGATTTCTCCCTGTGATGCTGCCAGCACAAATCTAATAGGCTGGTGAGATTGTAAAGAGCCTGAGGAGGTTCCCCTGTGTTCCCTTGCTCTAACTAAAATGTGACGCTGGCCTTCAACTAGACTTTGTGCCACTGATCACCACCCTTTGAGGCCATCCCTCCAGCTAGTTTTCAGTCCACCTCATGGTTTGCTCATTTAGTCGATGCATCAACATTTTGTCTATGAGGATCTTATGAAAGACAGTGTCAAAAGCCTTACTGAAGTCCAGGGAGACAATATCCACTGCTTTCCCCTCATCTACGAGGCTAGTTTTTTCATCATAGAAGTTTATCGAATTGGTCAAGCATGACTTCCCCTTGGTGAAGCCATGCTGACTACTCCTGATGATTTTCTTGCCCTTAATGCACCTGGAAATGGTTTCCAGGCTTAGCTGTTTCATCACCTTCACAGGGATCAAGGTGAGAGTGACCAGCCTGTAGTTTCTTGGGTCCTCCTTCTTGCCCTTATTGAAAACAGGAGTGACATTTGCTTTCTTCCGGTCTTCAAATATGATAGTATATGACAATATACTTTTATTATACTTATTTTAATTAGATCCTTAAATATAATGACCAATTTTATTAATGACTCATGTTAACATTATAGTTAAATGTTTGTAATAAAAGTACTGTTATCACATGCTGAATTTCTAAACCAAGATATCTCTCTACCAATATAGCAGCAAAACTGTTGCATTATTAAAATGCAACGTAGTCATTCCTTAGAATATTACCACCAGCATTAAAAAAAAGTTAATAGCCTTTTGATATGGAACCAAATAATGTTGAAGTTTCTTTAGTGCATTATTTAATCTGCTTTGCAAAATACATTTTTTAGCTAGATGAACCAAATTATATGGTTGAGAAGGACCTTTGGAGTTCACTCAGTCCTTTTATTCTCTCATACAGGACTAGTTTTATCTAAACTTTACCTAAAATTTTAGATAAAGCTAAAATTAGCTTTCTCTAATGCTTTATCAAGCAGTGGAACAGGTTGCCCAGAGAGGCTGTGGAGTCTTCACTCTTGGAAACATTCAAAAGACAGTGAAACGAAGTGGATGAAACAAACTCCAGTTTCAGGGGGGTTTCACTAGACACCCCCTATGGGAGAATATCTCAGTACTTCAGAATGGGCTTTCTGAAAGTAATTAAAATTTCCTAAGTTTACTTCTAACATTTAGTCTACTATGTTTGACAGAAATCAGGATAACCTATTTAACTATTTAAACAACACGTGAAAGAAATACCAACTGTTTGCAATGTCAGAAAAAAGCATTTAAAAATGTTTTTGAAACAATTAATATATAGCCATTAATTACAGACAAATAATAGCCCATGACTCACTCATCTAAACAACTTCTTTATTGAGAACAAATTCAAAGACAGCAACATGTGGCTTTGTCTAACAGTTTAAATAAGCAGACTCTTATTGTTTTCAGGTTTATCAGGTCTGTCTTCTTCATCTCTCCTCAGCACAAAACCTGTGTCTGACCTTGTACTTCCTACCTTTTTTCAAAGCTGAGCAAAGAGCTACTTCAGAAGAGACTGATGACAGAGCTCCTGAGAACTGTGCAGCACAGTTGCCTTGCAGGAGGATGCAGCCTCTTTCTCTGTGATTCTTTACATGAGAAAAATGAGCAGTTTGGATATAAAAGCTGCAGTCCCAATGCTTGCTAATGATTTCAAAGCTGTTTCTTAATCCTTTTATGAAAAGTGAAATATGTAGGATTCTGATCACTGTTAGGAGTAACTGCATGAAATGGTATGGCCTATGCTATTCAACAGGTTAAATATTTTTTCTTCTTATGGTCCATGTATTCATTGAATTTTCCCTGTGCTTTGCAGAAAGACTGCAAATCATGCCACATGGTGATTTCAGGGAATTTGCAGTTTTCAGTGGCATTCTATAAAACTGTGTATCACTAAGCACCCAATTTGGCTTTTATAACTTTGGATGCACTGTAAATGATCATTAGATATCACTGTGTTCTTAAAATAAATACTAAAGAAACATGCTATGATGAGAAATTACATCCATCCTCATCTTATATGGGAAAGGTGTGAATACCTAGATGAAAGCATCACCTATTTTTTACTGGCATTTTATAAAGGGGATGGAATGAAGTAATGGACCATGGACCTTTATAAAGATGAGTGTTATAGCTTCATGATGCATCATAGTACTTTTCTAAGACTCCTTCCATTCCTATTAGCAGCTTATTTACATATCCCACCTGCAGTCAGAATGCCTGACTATTGTGCCACTAAGTGTCACAGGGGATGATGCTGAATTGACTTCTGCTACCATGTAAGCAATAACCTTCCTGAATTTAGCTCCATGGAACTATCATAGATGATGTCTGCTTCATCTTATGTGTAGTTGCTCACCACACTGTGGAGAAATTGGCAGATGAACACACTGAACAGTTTTCCATGGCTTTAATCTTTTAGGGTTACTCACATTTCCATAGGATTCAGGACACATGAAACAAGGTTTCTAAACTGCAAGATCAATCTTAAAGATAAGAATTTTATTGTCCTATATACTCTTTTACAAAGCTACACTGATCCAGTAGCTCCAGGCAGGGTGTGTCTTTCATGACCAATCTTATTCTTTTTCACTATGAGAGGGTGCAGCGTTCAGCATGCAAAATTCCTGGTTCCCAGTTATAATGGGAAAGGAACTGGACAGTATTTGGGCATACTGAACCACAACAGTGCCCCTGGACTAGGTCACTGCTAGATCAGACACTTCAAAGAGAATCTCTTTCCATTGCCTTTTTTACCACATTAAGGAGCATGGTTCATTCTAGTGGCCCATGAGCAAAAGTGTCACAAGAACTTCATGACCTTGTAGCACTGTCACCCATGTATCTGAATACCCTGGTCATGGCTTGATAGGAGCTAACAGACTGAGGTGACCCTAAGCTTTTAAAGGAGTGTCAGAGGACCAGGAAAGCACTCTACCGCACTTCCTCTAGCTTATCTCGTCCTGACTACTCTAGCACAATAGTGTTCAATGAAATGCAACTCTTTTATGTTTCTATGATTATTATACAAGCATGCTTTCCACCTCCCTTGCTTGCAATATATTTTCTTTCAAATTTACAGTAAAATCTAGTTAATGTGCATTACATTTTTGCATCTTAAAAGGATATTAGGATGAAACATGTCTGAAATAATTCAATAGTTTTATAACATGTTTGTATCATCCATTGCTATTTAAGGTATTAGAAAATACATTGTTTATCTCAGCAAGCTTACCCTTAGCATAGGGCCATTCTGGAACACATGGGGTTCATCACAAACTACACAGTATTCATTCAATACTGGTATCCGCTGTTCAGCAAATTCAATAGTCTGAAAACAACGAAAATGAGAAAAACAACATCTGCTTAAAAATAATTAACAGTTGGCTCATGCTCCACAGTGTTTCATAAGATATGACATCCTACCTGCACAAGAAAGCCATGGTCACGTACCAGAATGCATTTTGCACCATAATTTTGCTGCAAGATAAAGTTCAGGCAACATCAGTGTTGGTAGGCTAATTATGAGGAAATGGTAAAATATTTGAATTTTATGCATGTGAATATATTAAACAATATTTGCATCTAAAAAGATCTCTCATTTGCATAAATCAAGCATTACACGTAATCAATTCCTTTGCTGTTTGCTGAGCATGGGGTAGATTTTTAGCATTTCTTTTCAGTTTTTAAATCTGATGAGGTTTTGTATTTCAGTATCCCAAAACCTTTAACCTCAGATGGAAATATCAATGCCTTCACTCCATTCTAATAAACTGGCATTTGGTAATTTCCTTTAAATTTTAACTGCATATTGTCTGTCCAAATATAGGCTATATGCTTAGGCTTGAAAGAGAGCTTAAAATCTTTTTCTTGTATATATTCACTATGATCTCACTTCTGTGAGCACCACACTGATAGATCTCTGTGCTCAGATCCCACTCAGATTCTGTCTTTTTATTTCAACATACAACAAATAAATTAGAAGGAAATTTTGTTTTAGGAGTCAGTAAAATACAAAAAACTCTCTGGGCTGATATTTATCTCAATTAACCCTTGTTTTAAACAAGAGTAAGACCAGCTCCAATGGACAGTTGCTTCCCCCACAAAGCAAACAGGGAAATGAGAAAAGAACTATGTGACCAAGCCAATTTTGCAGCACAGAAGCTCACACTCTCCTTCCTTTGTGCAGCAATAAAGGAGACAGGGAAGGAAGTGGATGATTAAACTTTTCCAATGGCTAGCAACTGTACATTGATCTGTATTCAATGTGATGTAAAATTTCTGTCTTGACCTAAGCAAATTCTGGTTTTATAACTTAAATATAGGTGCATGCACAGTTGTCTAAATCCTTAAATAGCTGACTCCATTGTTCTTGTCTTCCAATATATTCAATATACCCAATATATTCCCTAACAGATGTCTTAAGTATCAATCAATGCCTTTGCATAATAAACATAACAGTAGATTTGGAAAATAATAGGAGGAAAATGAGCAGAATAAAAAAATTAATACACACAGCAGCTTGTGAAGGTGATGATGAAGATGGTGTTAAGATACCAATAAGCCCTGAGGTAAGAGAGGGGCTCCTGCCCTCTGCTATGGTGGACTCCTTGAACGGCTCCATTTTGGATGATTTGGGGGCATTGGAGTAAGTTTTGCTGAGAAACTTGTGATTCTTCAATCCATCCAGTTCTTCCATTCTAAGATTACTGAAGTAGGATCTGCTTAAAAGTTTGTGGGGCTTCAAGGTGCTGTTGTGCTCACATTGAGGGTCCCCAGAACATGACCTACTTAACAGCATGTGGGGCTTTAAAGTGATGCACTCCTGCTTGATGGCTGCAGAGCAAGAACGGTTCAACCGTTTGTGCATTTTAATATCTATTGTCTGTTCAGTCCTAGGGTCATTCAATAACAAGCGGCCAAAGGTTCTGTTTGATTTTGTGGTACACATGTCCTCTGCCTTAACTGTGCTAGAGTAAGTCTTTCTCAGTAGCTTGTGAGTTTTGGAGATCTCACCCTGTTCTGACTTCAGTTTTGATTTATTTTTACCACAGCCAGGTGGAAGATAACTTGGCGACCTTAAAAATAAAGAAGGGGAAGATACAGTTGGAGAATAATCAGTCTTGTACAAATCAAACAAGTCCAAACACATGTACAATTTTTTAAGTGCCACCTGTCTTTATGTATTTGACTAGTGATAAACACCACCCAACATTAAAAAAATGAGCAATTGTATGTAGGACTAATTTCCCAATACCAAATAGACATCTTACTCCTATTTATTCACAAACCCATCCATTGAAAAGATGACTGACTACTTAAGATGAGTTATATCCTTACAGTTCTTTGTAAAGGTCTCTATGTCTCTAAACAAATCATTTATTCAGGAGATTATCTTTGAAATGAAAGCCACATATTTCACACAAGATTATATGACATTTTTCTTATCAAAATCTATCTTTCCTATGTAATCATCATGGCACGATCCCATTAAAGTTATTGTCTTTTGGACACGGCATGACAAATTCTATGTCCAGATACAATGGATGATATAATGAGCAGTGAATCTTGCAGGCAGTAAATCAAATTTAACTCAGCTGAACTTAACATTTTTTAAAAAAATCTTACAATAATCTGGGTGCTTTGTGGAAGACAATTTGATGCCCTTTTTTCTCTCCTGTTTTAGACAAATTCTAGCTCTGTAACACTAGAAATGAGAATGTGAGGAGCTTAAATTATGAATGAAGAAAGTAAAGAACAAAAGGTTTTTATGAAACAACATTCACATGAACTGTCACATTTCTGTAAGGCTCACATTCACCTGTGTCATCACCTTGCAAAGTAAGAACCATCATCAGCTTAATCTTTGGAGTATTTTTTGGGCTTCAATCAAATAGAAAAGAATTAAAACCCCAAGGGGAGAGGCTGACAGGTTTCAACATCCTGTTATCAAGTGGTGACAGTGGAAAATGCATGTGGAGGTTGCTGAGTCACTTTTGTAGTTGGCTTATTACCACTCTTGGGCAGACAGGAAGAACCAATGGTGGTCTAAGGAGAGAGAGAGGGTCCCCATGTTTGGGCTGAGTGATCTTTGGACAGGCACGGCAGCAGCAGCCTAATCAAGAGGAAAAAGACTAAGCTGGCTTTTGTATGCCCTTTTGTATGCACTAGGCAATGGTGTGTGGCATGGTAGAAAATGGGTAAGCTTTCTACTTAAAACATCATCTTCCTCTTCTACCTTTGAAAAGGCAAATAATCTTTTGTTATCTTTGACATCATTTCCTTCTTCAATGTGAGTGATCACTGTACTCCATCTCTTTTATATATATGAAATTTAAAATGACAAAATTAATAATAAAGAAGGAATGTTCAAAGAAGCATTCAATTCAAATGTACAGAAGGGGTGATCTGTCTACCCTTCATAAACAGGAAAACACACTCGTCACATTCTTGAAAGAGATAAAATCAGAGCCTGATTTTACAAACACTTTTTAAAGAGTATGAGTAATTTGCAGAAGTCATAATGAATCCAAGTGAGCAATTCACAAACTACTTCTTATGTTTTTAATGCCTTTGTTCTTTGAAATTCTGTGCCTGCATTTCAGAAGTGGTGAACACTGATGTGCTCAAACAGCGGAGACGCGTGGATGCTCAGCAGCTCTAAAGATCAGTGTTTCATTAATGACAATTCTAGTTTTAAAAAATTAAAAATATGCACAGTTGTGAAAAGAACAGCTAGACAGTGACAAAATTTATATATATATAAAAAATATATTTTAATATATCAGTCAAATGTTACCAAGCTAGTAAAGATACAAATACAACCAAGTTAAGTAATATAAAATGAATTATTTTGAATTCTAGATGAATCATGGCTGTTTCAGAGAGCAGAGCACTGAAATGCTCTTCCTTCAAATAGACTTAGAAGTTGCAATACTACCTAGTTTGTTTTTGATGTCATGCAAAGTAAGGACTGGAAACCCATGAGGTAAGATACAGAGAACTTCTCTGTGGAGAAAAGTCAACATTTCACCTTGTGAAATCTGCTGTGGATTTTTAAGGGGATATGGTGGTAACAGCTCATTTTCCTTGCTATTACCTGCGCAATGCAGAAAAGATGTGCAGAGGAGTTTTCACCTTTTTCTCAGACACTTTCTTATTGTGCATACAATTAGATTTCTCTTTGCTGTTCTTCCACTGTTGTGTAACAAATGTCTGCATGATTCTGCAAATTAAGAAAGAAAAAAAAGATTTTCTTATTCTAGCCAAGACATACTCAATTTAATACTATGGTCTCTCAGTTCACCATGTAGGTAACATGATGCAGTGTCCTCAGACAATTTCTCCGTCACATATGTGGACTGACAATTGCGTGCTTCAGCTCCTCAAAAATGCTTCCCCCCCCCCCCCCCTAAAACTAATTAATGGAACATGGAACTCTTATTGAGAATACAGTCTGTGCGAATAACCACCATAAGACATATTTATACCTCTCTTGGAGATTCAGAGACAAACTGATTCAAAGACATCCTATCCAACTATAGTTGTCTGTCTCTCCAGTGACTACAGAGTGAGGCTACAGCATACACACTGCTCAAGTAGGAGCATATTCTCCTAAAGCACAAACATGAAGGTAGGAATGTTGAATATTACACTATCCAAAGGGATTTACAGAGAAGACAGAGCCAGACACTTCCCAGAGATGCATAGCAAAAGGCAGTGCTCACAAATTGTAGCAAGCGAAGCTAAAACATAAGATTATAAAGAAAAGACATCCAGAGAAGCATGGTTAAATACAACAGGTTGCCCAAAAAGGCTGGAGATGTTCACAGCTAAGCTGTCTGAGGCCTGAAGTGAACTAATCTAACTTTGAAGTCAGCATTACTTGGAGCAGGAGGTTGCACTAGGTGATCTCCAGCACTCCCTTCTAAGCCAAATTACTCTGACTCTAATCTAGCAGTGGGGGTCTACGAGTGATAAAGTCTAAGTGGAAGTTGGTATGGACTATGTAAAAAGTTTACTGCCTCTTCAAAGATGAATATCCTGTTGCTCTCAGCCATTCTGTGAATTATGTAGATATGCACCTGAAAATGTTTTATGAGACCTTTGATAATTACCCAGTGCACAAATCAGGCAGCGTAAGTACTGAAGTATTTTAAGAGACTTTTCATGCCTGGGGAGCTTTTATTTTTTTTTCTTCAAAGTTGTGTACCATAGAGATTTTAATAACATTGATTCATTTGTATGATTATGAAAATGCTGCACTGAATTTCTTTAAACACCAAACAGCAAAAGATTTTTTTCTTAAGGGATTCTTACGGTTGTAAGGGTCAGATATTAAAGCCTGTATTCTTGCCACTTTATTACACATGCACAAGCATGTGAAAAGATGACTCAGAAAAATGTTATTAAATTGAATTGTACCATGAACACATGAAACTGCTAATTTTTTCAACTATTCTTTCCTCTTCTCCTCAAAACATGGATGCCCTAATTACCATGGTACATCCTAGAGGCCACTATAAAAACACAGTCTCCTTAGAGTATGCACAATGTTAAAAAAGATTCCTGCTCCAGAGGACTCACAATCTAAGCAAAAAAATGAAATTGAATGCTCCTAGCTACAGTCCTTTTGAACTTTTGTAGCTTACTTCCTAAATGGCAATAAAGTGACAGAAAACCCTGGCAGGTAGCACAAAACAAGCTTTCTCCAACAGCCGTCAAAATTCAACTTAAAAAGGCAAAACCTGTTATTTTTTATTTAAAGAAAAACAAGTTTAACACACTTTGATAAAATTAACCTGGTAACCTGTGAATTTTTTCCTACTTGACATGGTCTGGGAACTAAGAGAGTATAATATTTAAAGAAAAACAGAGCTTTACACTTTTCCAAACTTACTTTTTCAGCTGATGTCCCAGACCAAATCTTTCCTTAGTAGAGATCTGAAATACATCCACAGATGGAACTACAGAAAAAGGAGATACTGTTGATATATGAACTTAAAGCAATAATCCCTATGGGCAGGGACACCTCCCACTAGACCAGGCTGCTCAAGACCCCATCAAACCTGGCCTTGAACACCTCCAGGGATGGGGCATCCACAACATACCTGGGCAACCTGTTCCAGTGTCTCACCAGTCTCATAGTAAAGAAATTCTTCCTAATGTCTAAGCTAAATTTCCCCCCTTCAATTTAAACCCATTTACCCTAGTCCTATCACTACATGCCTTTGTAAGAAGTCCCTCCTCAGCTTTCCTGTAGGCCCCCTTCAGGTACTGGAAGGTTGCTATAAGATCTCCTCTGAGCCTTCTCTTCTCCAGGCTGAACAACCCCAACTCTCTCAGCCTGTCCTCATACCAGAGGTGCTCCAGCCCTCTGATCACCTCTGTAGCCCTCCTCTGGACCCGTTCCAACAGTTCCATATCCTTCTTATGGTGAGGATTCCAGAACTGGACACAATAATCCAGTTGAGATCTCACAAGAAAGGAGTAGAGGGGCAGAATCACCTCCCTCAACCTGCTGGCCATGCTTCTTTTGATGCAGCCCAGGATATGGTAGGACTTCTAGGCTGCCAGCGCACATTGCTGGCTCATGTTGAGCTTCTCACCAACCAGCAACTCTAAGTCCTTCTCTGCAGGGCTGCTCTCAATCACATCATCCCAGATCCTGTACTGAAATCAGTGCATGATCACTGCAGCCCAGACTGCCTCCAATCCTAATGTCACTGATGAGCAAACTTGTATTAGTGACCATCAGGTCCAAGTACTGCATCCCCTTGGGTGGGGGTCTCTATTAATTGGATTAAGAAATTATCTTCAATGCACTCCAGCAGTCTCCTGGATTGCTTAGAGTTCGCTGTGCTACTTTTCCAGCATATGTCAGGGTGGTTAAAATCCGCCAGTAGGATGAGAGCCTACAAGCACAATGCCTCCTGTATCTGGAGGAAGAAGGCTTCATCCGTAGGCTCTCGTTGATCAGGTGGCCTGTAGTATACACAAACCACAAAGATCCTTTTGCTGACTCAGTCTCTTATTCTCACCCACAACCTTTTGACCTGTTTGTGGCTAGTCTTCAAAGACAGCTCTTCACATTCACTCCATTTCCTGATACGGAGGGTAACACCTCCACCCCTCCTTCCCAGACTGTCCCTTCTGAACAGTCTGTAGCCATCAACATCCATCAATCCCACCAAGTTTCAGTAACGGCAATCAGGTCATAGCTTTCTAGCAGCACAGTAGATTCCAACTGCTCCTGTTTGTTGCACAAAATGCTTGCGTTTGTGTGGAAGCACTTCAGCTGGGCTCTTGGTCGTGTCACTTTCTTAGTGGAATAACCCTTATTTCCCTTTAGGTGTTTCATGGAAGTTTCCTTGTTGGCTCCTACTAGCTCAGGAGCCCCCAGCTCATCTCCACAAAAGTTCAACTGTGCTGCAGCATCCCCAGCACACCCCGAGGCAACAGGTGGATGGCCCATACCAGCACCCCATCCCTCTAACCATTGTGTGTCCTCCTGCAGCTTGTCATAGGCAAGCCTGATATTATCCCCCTCCCCCTTCACATCCAGTTTAAAGCTCTGTCAATGAGCCCTAAAAGCTCCTGAGCAAAGACCCTCCTCTCCGTTGAGAAAGGTGGTTCCCATCTGATAGCTGTAAACCTGGTGCTGTGTAGGCCATCCCATTTTCAAAAAATCCAAAGTTGTTATGGTGACGCCATCCACGGAGCCATGTATTAATAGACTGGGCCCTTCTGATCCTTCCAATGTCACTGCCTGCAACTGGAAGGAGGGAGGAAAAAAATCACCTGGGCCCCAGATTCCCTCACTAGCTGTCCCAAGGCCCTGAAATCTCTTTTGATCATCCTTGGGCCATGTACTGCAGCTTCATCACCTCCCATATGTAACAGCAGTAACGGATAGTAGTCTGATCACCTTACCATACTGGTAAGTTTCCTAGTGATATCCCTAACCCAGCTTCCTAGGTGGCAGCAGACTTCCCTGTGAGTAGGGTGTGCTTGACATATTGGACCCTCTGTTCCCCTCAGCAGGGAGTCTCCTACAACTGTGACTCACCTTTTCTTCCTTGTGGCAGGTGTAGTAATATGGGGGAAGGGGGGGGGCAGGGCGGGGCAGATGTCATTCTGGTCTTGGCCCCTCCTCTGGTGTAGATGGATCATCACACACATTGTCCACCGATTGATCCTCCCTAGCTATAGCCTCATATCTATTGTGCAGAGACACCTGAGGACACATGGGCAAGGAGAGGGTTCATTTTCTGCCATTTGTGGATTTGCTTCCACTTGCTACTTCCCTTCAAGTCCCTGCCTACATCCTGATGGGGGAGGATACCAGATACCTTTGATCAGGGGCTTTTTCCAGTGGCTGTCTCTGTTCCTGTTTCAGGGAGCTAAGGGTGTGGTTCCACCAGTCTATCGCTTTTTCAGACTCCCTAATGCTCCTTAGCCTCTCTACTTCCTTTCGCAGCTCTGCCACCAGGCTGAGGAGATCTTCCACCTGCTCGCACCTCACACAACTGTTGCCCCGATGCCCTCTGTTTCCAGTGCAAGCTAGTGGCACTCCCTGCAGCAAGAGACCTGGACAGCTGCATATTTTCCTGGGAGCTCAGTCTGGGCTGATGTGTCCCTTCTGACAGGTGCAGAGGATGCAGCCTCCCACCTGGTGGACACCATGGCTGGGCTCTCTCTCACCGACTGAACTCACCTCCTGAGAGCAAAGACTGCACCCTCCCTGAACCCTTCCTGCTCGCCCTGCCTGCTTGCCCTGTGCAAAGTGCCCATGCAATCTGCCCTCACCCTGCCCTTCTGATGAGCCCCGCACCTGTTTGCCTGCTCCTGTTCACTGCATTCTGGTTGCTGGCGCTCCTTAGGGGCCGTTTAAATGTGCCACTGCTTCCAGGTATGCCTTCCCCCTCCACCCCGTGGGAGCTGCTCACCCCTAGCTCCCTCCTGGACTTCCCTCATTCCACTGTGTGTGTTTCTGCCTCGATTTAGTGCCCAGCTGCAGAACTTACTGTCGATTCTCACCAACTGAGATTTACGCATTCTGTAAAAATAGCTCATTGGGACAGATTTTGCTAAACATATTATGACTGGAAATATCTATTCATTTTCCAGAGGCAGAATTCTCCCACAGATACAAGCCTGAACTGACAGCTTTCAGTTGAAGACTACGAAGTCGTGCAAGTTATGATCCAAATTATATACTTGAGGGTTTTTTCCTGTTATAAAAATATATCTGAAGTTGACTCTTGCATGTGAATATTTCCAAATCTTCAGTCTCAGTTGATTTTTCATGAGTTTGACCATTGTTACTTTCACAAGGAAGATTTACTCACATAACAACCAGAAAGAAGGATGTCATCATAACATTTAAAATTCTCATTCAAATTTAAAGATCCCCAGAGTTCACAGTCATACAGAAATCAGAAGCTGGCAGGATAATTATCATGGCCTGATTCTTTAAAGGTGCATGAAAAAGGGTTTATCAATGTGCTGCACAGATCTGTGTATGTATACCTTAGCAGTGATATCTGCATCTGTGAAGATGATCCCTGATTTCCAAAATCAGGAAATTGCATATTAGAAATTGTTGATTTTTATTCCTTAATCCCTGTTTCCTAGGGGAAGAAGCTGCATTTCAAAGGATATCAAGAAAACAAGTTCCAAATCTCAACCTGTGAAAGTTTAAACTAGATGCCCACAACATTATTGAGGCCTTAGCCATGCAAATACACATAAGAATAATTTCAAACCAGTAAGACTGCTCTCAGCAGTAGACTTAAGCACATGCAGGGTCAAAGATTTGGCAGTGAATGAGTATCTATCACCTAGTACATGGCTCAGACTGAGACACCATACAAGGCACATGAAGAATACACGGGTGACTAACCTGGACCGTTTAAGTACTGTGTAAGTGAACAGTGCAATCTCACTATTATAGGCTCTGTGCGAATTACTTCCCAAGCCACAGCAATCTCTTCCTAGTTCAAGATAAAAAGAAAACAACATACACCGTTAGCCATTATGAGGAAGTGTTGCATTTTGTCAGTCTGCCTTAGGGTTGTTATAAACCCCATCCATCCATTTACCCAGTTGTGGAATAATTACTCCAACTTTAAACTCAAGACATAGGACAAACTATTGCCTGCTAATGCCCCTAAGACCAGTGTTAGACTGCTTCCAGTTCTTGAGCATGCTCATTAAAATTGAGCGCAGGTTTCTACATAACACTACATCTGCAGTGCAGGCAGACGTTCCCATCTATCAAGAGATACTGCTTCAAAGTTGAGAAGCAAAGGAGCAAATAAAGATGGAAACTCATCCCATAACACAAGCAAAGGAATCGTTCGCTCCTTCTTAAGACTAAATAAAATAATTCAAGGTATGATCAGATTTTCTTAAATTTTAGAAAAGCCTGAGAACTTATGTGTTGTGCTGACCTGAAAATATGACATATCTGTGCAAAAGCTAATGATGCCCCTAAAAGCACTAATTTTCATTCCGCATCTAGAGGACAGGAAGTTACTGCACAGATGAGGTGAGAAAGTGTGGAGTTAATGATAGCATAACTGTTATAGAAACCATGCTGCCAGTTGACAACACCACTGTCCTGTCTCTTTTGCTAAAGACTCTCCCTAATCAGTTGCAGATGTTGAGAAACACACAGGAAAGCTCCAGCCAAGTGCTTTCATCTAACTAATGTCTAGGAAAGAAAAAAAAATAATTCATTTATATCAGTTAAAACATATACCATTCACAAAACGTTTGAAAATAAATACATATGCAGTAAATAAAAGCCTATAGACCATTTTAACAACATGATCATAAAAGAAAGGAGATCTTTCCACTGAGTAGCAAACAATAATGTGACAGCCACTTGTAAAGATCAAGTCTCTGAAAAAGGAATGTCTCAGTGATTGCCTAGAGAGTCTGATGTGTAGCAGAATTAAATGGGTGTTAATGTTCATTATGCAGTCCTGTGATTAGATTACTTACATCAAGAAAGCTAACATCAATATGCAGATCAATATCTACATCATCAATGGCTCCGTATTCCCTGAAAGGAAAGAATTACATTACATTAGGGCTCTTTAAGATACTCCTCAGCCCAGAAGTACTTATAACAGAGAAGATTTTATAAAGGATAACATTGCCTTCACAATCAGAATGGAGACAAAATACACATCTACATAGATTGGATCAATATTTCCAGTGGGTGACTGCTGCACTGAAACCTTCTTTCAGTAGATCTTGCTTAAATAGGCTAAATGTTTTTTCTACTAATTCCCCCAAATTCTTTCTCTATTGCTGCTATGCATTTTTGTCTGCACAAATAAATCAAGAAAACAATAATGGTCACGTGCTGCTCCAATTTATGACAAAAGAAAACCCTAGTTAATTTTCAAAAGTGATTTATGTTAACAGCCAGCAACCCAAGGAGAGGCTTAAGATAAATCATTGAGGACAAACACAACATGGCCTAGGGGGTGGCATATTATACCTGTGGTATTGCTTCATAGATTCAAGAATTTGTTTGTCAAAACATAAAGATTGCCCTGTAATGTACTCAAGGCAATAGCTGCCTTATTTTATCTGTCACATGCAGTATTGCTGGAATCCCCAAGGTGCAGATTTAACTTATGCTCATAGGTGTTTCATTGCTCTCCGAAATCTTAAAGTGTGACTCTTCTGCCTCTTATTTTCTAGCTCATTCTGATTGCCCTCCCCCAATGTACCTGAAGACTTCTGAAAAACAGGACTAGAAAATACTCATTCATATACCTAAATAAAAAATTACTGAAGTGGACAATTCTGTAAAAGTGCAGTCACTCTCAGTTTTTCACAAATTATCTTCTAGTCACTAGGTTTTTGCATTACACTGCATTTATGTGCTTGTTCTCACAATGACTTCCACATTTTTCTATTAAACTAGACTAAGGCAGTGTACAGTAGTAGTTGTGCGTGAATAACTTGATAGGGTAATTTTGAAATCCAAAAATATTTTTGTAAATATAACTATCTCTCAACAAAGTGGCCTCTTAGTCCATGGAAAGACCTAGTTCACATTGGAAATGCCTTGACCTCTTGTGAAATTGTGTTGAGGGAAACCCTTCCACTGAACCTCAGCATCCCAGTGGTTTTCTCTGGCAAGGGCAAACACAGAGTCTCTCTCTAGATCAGATGCATCCACACATGGGGCAGGTGAACAGTTGATCAGGGCTGCATTACCTGGAGGCTTCCCAGCCACCCTTATGACTGCTCCAGAGTCCACTCACCCAGAGCCATACGGGCACTCGCTGACCTCCTGCAGCTCACTGAAGACTTGACTTTGAAAGAGTGAAATTCTCCACCTACTGAATGGCTTAGCTACTATGCTACACAACAGTAGCCTCAATTTTTTTGTAAATTTTCCAGACGATCTAAAGAACAGATTTCTATGAACTCCTAAGTAATATTTATGAATGCAGGCTGGTGTTACTCACATGACTGAGATTCAAAAGGCTGTGAACAGGCATAATTTTATAAATTAAACAGAAACATGGTTTAACTAAACAAAGAAATATTAGTGGAAGAAAGGATAAGATAAAAATAAGTGTGGAATTTCCATATTCACTGAAATCTCTTTGCTCCCTCTCCATTACCACCATAGAAAATGAATTTTAGACACATGATGCTGAATCTAGTTTTACTTCTCCAAGCTGAAAGGAAGGAAGAAATCATGTTTTCTTCCAGTGTCTGAAGCTTATGATCTCCTGCCTACAATGGCCCCAAGAACACATCTTGATTTTGAAGTTCCTAGAGGCCCTCTGTCCATCAATGCATAAGCAATATAAATAGATGCTGAGGAGTTTGGATCAGTCAGCCCAGAGGGCTTTTTCATGGCTCTGGTGGCCAGATTTCAAAGGGCTGTGATAAAAAAGCATGCAGGTATAGGAATTTCCCTTTTATATGAGTGAGCTAGAGATAGACTGGTGGAACCACACCCTGAGCTCCAGGATACAGGAGCAGACTCGGCCACAGGAAAAATCCCAGAAGCAAAGGGATCTTCCCCCCATCAGGTTCTAGGCAGGGCCTCAAAAGGAAGTAGTGAGTGGAAACAAGTCCACCGACAGGGCAGAAAACCAACCCCCACCTTGCCCAAACCTCCTCAGGTGTCTTTCCACAACAGATTTGAGGCTCTAGATGTGGAGGACAGACCAGAGGAAAACGTGGAGGAAGATGCACCTAGATCGGAGCAAGGGCAGAGACCGCCATGGCACACACAACATATTACCACAACTTCCACGAGGACAGATAGGAGAGTCATAGTTGTAGGAGACTCTCTACTGAGGGGGACTGAGGGTCCAATATGACGAGCAGACCCCACTCACAGGGAAGTCATCAAGGGAGATGATTCTGCCCCTCTACTCCTTTCTTGTGAGACCTCAACTGGATTATTGTGTCCAGTTCTGGAATCCTCTAAATAAGAAGCATATGGAACTATTTGAACGGGTCCAGAGGAGGGCTACAAAGATGATCAGAGGGCTGGAGCATCTCTAGTATGAGGACAGGCTGAGAGAGTTGGGCTTGTTCAGCCTGGAGAAGAGAAGGCTCAGAGGAGATCTTATAGCAACCTTCCAATACCCAAAGGGGGCCTACAAGAAAGCTGGGGAGGGACTTTTTACAAAGGCTTGTAGTAATAAGACTAGGGGCAATGGTTATAAACTGGAGAGGGGCAGATTTAGACTAGACATAAAGAAGAATTTCTACACCGTGAGAGTGGTGAGGCACTGGAACAGGTTGCCCAGGGAGGTTGTGCATGCCCCATCCCTTGAGGTGTTCAAGGCCAGGTTTGATGGGGCCTTGGGCAGCCTGATGTAGTAGGAGGTGTCCCTGCCCATGGCAGAGGGGTTGGAACTATATGAACTTTAGGGTCCCTTCCGACCCAAACTATTCTATGATTGATTCTATGTATAGTTGACTCTCTGACAGCAGTAGACTACTGAAACAGGGTCAATTGTCTAGAACATATACATCTTATTAGGTGTCACTGTCAGACAGACTTGTTTCAGTCACAGAAGTGGAGCTGCAGAAGAGGGATGAAACTGAATGCTCAATATCGCTTTTGTCATCTCCAAGAATTTATGAATATTTTCAGCTGCAACAGAAGAAGCAACCATAGATGTCACTTTCTACTACAGTGAGCCCAAGGAGATCATAATGCTTCAAATGAAACAGCTGATTCATTAAATTAGATACATTAAAGTTTTTTAAATGTTATGCATAATGTTTCAGTTTTAGGAGCCTGAGAGAGCCTATTATCAAGGTATGTTCAATTTTATAGTTATCAATTCAGCAACTAAAAATCCATCTCATTAATTTGCTTGAATATCTCATTCTTTGCTCACAAGCTAGCAAGGCTGATTGACAGAGCTTTAAACTAGACTTGAAGGGGAAGGCAGATAATATCAGGCTCGCCTGTGACAAGCTGTGGGATAACACACCAAGGTTAGAGGGGTGGAGTGCTAGCGAGGCCCCTCAGCCTGTTGCTCAGAGATGTGCTGGTTACACTGCAGCACACTTGAAGTCTTACAGAGATGAGCCATGGGCTGTTGAGGTAGTAGGAGCCAATAGGGAAGCATCAGTGAAATGCCTCAAAGGAATTAAGGGGCGTTCCTCTAAGAAGGTGACATAGCTGACAGCCCAGC
Organism: Cuculus canorus; assembly: GCF_017976375.1. Classification (NCBI taxonomy): domain Eukaryota; kingdom Metazoa; phylum Chordata; class Aves; order Cuculiformes; family Cuculidae; genus Cuculus; species Cuculus canorus. The sequence continues at coordinate 14,628,827 of NC_071440.1, forward strand.
TGAAGACCCTCTATGCCAATGCACACAGCATGGGCAACAAACAGGAGGAGCTTGAAGCCACTATGCTGCTAGAAAGCTACGACCTGGTTGCCATTACTGAAACTTGTTGGGATGAATCCCATGACTGGAGTGTGGCTGTCAATGGCTACAGGCTGTTCAGAAGGGACAGGCAAGGAAAGACAAGTGGAGGGGCTGCCCTCTACATCAAGAAATGGATAGTGTGTGAAGAGCTGTCTCTGAAGAATAGCCACAAGCAGGTTGAAAGCATATGGATAAGAATAAGATACCAAAGCAACAAAGGGAACCCTGTGGTTGGTGTCTACTACAGGCTGCCTGATCAAGGGGAAACTATTGACAAAACCTTCTTCCTCCAGCTACAGGACACACTGTGCTCGCAGTCTCTCATCCTGCTGGGGGATTTCAACCACGCTGACATCTGCTGGAAAAGTAGCACGGTGACCTGCAGGCAATCCAAGAGACTCCTTGAGTGCACTGAGGATAAATTCTTAAACCAGGTAATAAAGAGTCCTACTAGAGGGGATGCAACGCTGAATCCGATGGTCACCAACACAAGTGAGCTCATCAGTGACATCAAGATTGGAGGCAGCCTGAGTTGCACTGATCACACACTAGAGGAATCTGCAGTTCTGAGGTATATGGGACAGGTGAAGAGTAAAGTCAGGACCCTAAATTTAAGGAAAGCAAACTTCCAGCTGTTCAAGGAGTTAGTCAAAAGGACCTCCTGGGAAACAGTCCTCAGGGACAAGGGAGCAGAAAAGAGCTGGAAGATTTTAAAGTCACTTTCCATAAAGCGCAAGAGCTCTCCACCCCAGATGTAAGAAATCACGAAAGAGGCAAGAGACTGGCATAGCTGGCTCGAGACCTACTGGTCAAACTAAAGGGCAAGAAAGAAATGCACAGGCAGTGCAAGCAGGGTCAGGTATCCTGGGAAGAGTATAGGAACACTGCCTGGTTCTGCTCTCATCCTACTGGGGGATTTCAACCACCCTGACATATACTGGAAAAGTAGCATGGTAAGCTTTAGGCAATCCAGGAGACTTCTAGACACAATCAAAGATAACTTCTTAACCTAGGTAACAGACACCCCTACTCGAGGGGATGCAATACTGGACCTGATGGTCACTAATACAAGTGAGCTCATCAGTGATGTCAAAATCAGAGGCAGACTGGGCTGCAGTGATCATGCATTGGTGGAGTTCAAGGTCCTGAGGGATATAGGACAGGCAAGGAGTTAGGACCCTGAATGAAAGAGGACTTCCAGCTCTTCAAGGAGTGAGTCAGTAGGACCTCCGGGGATAAGGTCCTCAGGGACAAGGAAGCAGAACAGAGCTGGCAAATATTTAGGGATGTTTTCCATAAAGCACAGTCCCCAGATGTAGGAAATGTGGGAGGGAAGGGAAGAGACAAGCATGGCTGAGTTGAGACCTGCTGGTCAAACTGAAGAGCAAGAGGGAACTGCACAGGCAGTGCAAGCAGGGACAGGGAACCTGGGAAGTGTATAGGGACACTGCCTGGTTGTGTATGGATGAGGTTAGGAAGGCCAAGGCACAGCTGGAGCTGAACTTGGCAAGGGAAGTGAAGACTATCAAGAAGGACTTCAGCCAGAAAAGGAAGATCAAAGAAAGCATACCCCGTCTGATAAATATCACTGGCAAACTGATGGCAACAGATGAGAAGGCTGAGGTACTCATCAACATTTTTGCCTCAGTCTTCTTTGGCAACCTCTCTTCCCACACCTCTTCTGTGCATGAGCTGCAAGACAGGAACTGGGGGAGTAAAGTCCCCCCTCGTGTAAGAGAAGATGAGATTTGTGACCACCTGAGGAACCTGAACATGCATAAGGCTATGGGACCTGTCAAGGAGCATCCTAGAGTCCTGAGGGAATTGCCTGATGTGCTTGCCAAGCCACTCTCCATGATATTTGAAAAGTCATGGCACATCGAGGACAGGGAGGTGATTTGAGACAGCCTGTATGGCTTCAGCAAGGGCAAGTCCTGCCTGACCAGCCTAGTAGCTTTCTATGATGGGGTGACCGCATCAGTGCGCACAGGAAGAGCTATGGATGTCATCTCTCTGGACTTCTGTAAAGCCTTTGACATCGTCTCCCACAACATCCTTCTCTTTAAATTGGCAAGATATGGATTTGATGGGTGGACTGTTCTGTGGATGAGGAATTGGTTGGATGGTGGCACCCAGAGTGTAGTGGTCAATGGCTCAACGTCTAGATAGAGATCAGTGATTAGCAATGTCCCTCAGGGGTTGGTTCTGGGACCGGTGTTGTTTAATATCTTTATCAATGATACAGACAGCAGGATCAAGTGCACCCTCAGCAAATTTGCAGACAACACGAAGCTGAGTGGTGCAGTTGACACACCTGAAGTACAGCATGCCATCCAGAGGGACCTGGACAAGCTTGAGAAGTGGGTTCATCTGAATCACATGCAGTTCAACAAGGCCAAGTGCAAGGTCCTGCACCTGGTATCAGTACAGGCTGGGGAATGAGAGCAGCCCTGAGGAGAAGGACTTGGGGGTACTGATGGATGAGAAGCTCAACATGAGTCAGCAATGTGTGCTTGCAGCCCAGAAGGACAACCATATCCTGGGCTGCATCAAGAGAAGCATGGCCAGCAGATTGAGGGAGGGAATTCTGCTCTGCTTTTCCACTCTGATGAGACCCTACCTGGAACACTGCATCCAGCTCTGGAGCCCTCAGTGCAAGACAGACATGGACCTGTTGGAGTGGGTTCAGAGGAGGGCCACAAAAATAACCAGAAGGATGGAATGCCTCTCCTGTGAAGAAAGGCTGAGAGAGTTGGTGTCAGAGACTAATTCTTTAACAGAAATGGTATACCTTAATTACTTTCTGCCCATGGAACTGCAGGAAGGAGACAAGGCAGTGTCTCTGCCAACTTGCTTATCATGACTGCACTTGCATGCTGAAAGAGGTCATATGGCAATCCTACTGGTAGAGGGAACAAGTGCAGGATGATCACCAAAAACCCCAGAGACCACTAAAGACCCCCAGACTCATTTCCAGAACATTCCAGAAGGGGCACTATGAACAAATGAACCCTCCCTTCAAGGACCCTAATCTATAAATAACACTTTGGTAACGGCGTTGGTGTGCACATCCACCATCCTGGGACCCTGGAGACACCACTAGATCCTCGGGATGGTGATCTTCTTACAGTTTTCTCTCTTTCCTTTTCCTTCTTCTTTTCTTTCTTGCTTTCTCATCTTCCTTACTATAGATTTAGCAAGCCAATGCCTATCTTATTCCAAAGATAAATATTTAAATAAATTTCTTTCAAATCAATCATTTGGCTTCACCTTAATTTAGCCTGAGGGGAACAAACCCCACAAATTTTATGGGGAGCCTCAGTGTCTTCCCCAGAGACCCTCGACAGCGCAGTTTGGTTCACAGCAGTTGGGGTTGTTCATCCTGGAGAAGAGAAGGCTCTGGGGAGACCTTATTGCAGCCTTTCAGTACTTAAAGAAGCTTAAAAGAAAGATGGAGAAAAATGTTTTAGCAGCATCTGTTGTGATAGGACAAAGGGTAATGGTTTTAAACTAAAAGAGGGTAGATTTAGACTAGATACAAGGAAGAAGTTTTTTACAACGAGGGTGGTGAAACACTGGAACAGGTTATCCAGAGAGGTTGTAGATGCTCTGTCCCTGGAAAGAGTCAAGGTCATGTTGGACTGGACTCTGAGCAACCTGATCCAGTTAAAGATGTCCCTGCTGACTGCAGGGGCTTGGACTAAATGACCTTTAAAGGTCCCTTCCAATGCAAACTATGATTCTATGATTTCCTAAATCTATACATGACTGTTTGGATTTTAATTCCTCAGGTCCTCTAAATGCAATTAATTTCCACTTAATTTGAAAATGTGTAGTATACCATAGATGTAGCCATACTTTCTCAGACTAAAATAACAGAGCTTATTGTTTAGAAGTTAATGGGAATTATTACTTGCAATATATGTATGCCCAAGGTTACAATCATAGAATCATAGAATCATAGAAAAGTTAAGGTTGGAAGGGACCTTAAAGATCATCTTGTTCCAACCGCCCTGCCATAGGCAGGGACATCACACTAAATCAGGCTGCCCAAGGCCTCATTCAACCTGGCCTTGAACACCTCCAGGGATGGGGCATCCACAGCCTCCCTGGGCAACCTGTTCCAGTGCCTCAACACTCTCATAGTGAAGAAATTCTTGCTAATTTCTAGTCTAAATCTGCCCCTCTCCAGTTTATACCCGTTCCCCCTGGTCCACAATCAGACTGTTTCAAATCACAGACAGTCTGTTCCTTTTATTTTGTCTTAAACTGCTGTTTTTAAGCACGAGCAGAATTCAGTTTATCAAACCACGTCTCCCTTCCACTTGTGGGTTGGGGGAGGTCGGGACGCAATGGGTTAGTATTTTCTTTGTGTTTTATTACTTGTTTTTTATGATAACATTGATATTTTCTTTGTAATACATCTGACAGGTCTGTTCCATCTTGCCTACCTGTTATTTTTTTGAAATTATTAAGATTACATAGACGGAAAATGAAGTTATAAAAGACCTGAAGCATATTAAAAAAATCATACAGCTATGCCCTATGGCAGATTCATGCACACTCGTATTCCCAACAGAATCTCTGCAATCCACCCCTGACTAAGGTTCCACCATTTTCCTTTGTAGGATACTTTAGTTTCCCACAATTAGAAATATTTCCTAAAATCTAATCAAGTTCTTGTTCATTGCTAACAAAGCTAGTTTCTTATTGTCTCTCTCTCATGATGACAATAGAGAAAGTTGATCACTTCTCCTATCTACAAAAAGCTTTAGTTTTTGAAGAACTGTTTTTATGTCCTCTTCTGTCTTTTTTCCAGACTAGACAAATCTAATTCCTTCAATCTTTCCCTAGGGAAAATATTTACTAAATCTCTTATTATTCCTCTTGTTCACCTCCAGGATAAAAGACAGGATGTGACAGAAAAGATTAAAAATGGTTTAGAGTAATGATGAATAGTAATTTTCAGCACAATACAACAGCGTGATCAAATACTGACTGAACTTCCAGGGTTTGTTCTCAGCATAGTCAGTTGTACTGAACCACAAAAAGGAAAAAACAAAATCAGCATTACTGGCAGCCAGCAGTACTCCTTCCTTTTGCCACAATATACAGAAATCATCAGAAGAGACTCGTGTTTTGGCAGAGAGGGAAGGTCCACATGGAAGTCAATCTCCAAATCGTTAAAGATTCCACAATACAGAAAGGTCAATGACATACCTGAGAGATACTGCATTAGGTCCATAGATCTCTCTCACTGCTGTCAAATCAGCTTCCATCTGTGGATGCTTGTGAAGTTCTCCATCATAGCTAACCTACCAGAAAAAAATATTCTAGGAGTTCTTATTTATTTCATTGCTGGCACCTAATGTAGGCTCTTGAAAGTTCCCCCTGCAAAATATGCTGCATAAAGATTCCTTGATGCCATGCTCAGAAAGGATGCTGTGCTGATAAGCTGAAGCGCTGAAATGGTATAGCCCTCCTAAGCAATGTGATTGGCAAAGCAGGCACTTCTGCGTCAAAATTCCAGAGAGTCCCAGTCCTTGTTTGTGGGAAGAGAAGCTGCAAATACTCATCCCTCTGTCCTGTCTGTTCTGGGCCACTTGTGCCTTTTAAAATGGATAAGCAGGATAAAAACTAGATCTCCTCAGTCATAGCATCCCAGTATAACCACTACAGGACAAAGGCTTACTCCCCCTTGCATGTTGTCGCACTCTCATATTTTAGACACAGAATGGCTTGGGCTCAACAAGAGAAGCAAGAGACTATACTATATACCAAGTGTCTCAGCATCCAAGTTACATTTTCAATCTACTCGTTGGCTGTATTTGACTATTCTATCTACCGATGAGATCACATCAGATCAAAAAGAAAAATAATTAAAGAACACTTTCCCATTTTAAGTATTTTTCCAGAGAAGGTGTAAAGAAACATGTTTAGACATCATCCTCATTTCTTAAAACTCTGCATGGAAAGTGTAAACAGTTATGTTAGCGTTTGCACTATAAAGAAAAATTGTGAGCTGTTTTGGTTTGAAGTTGAAATAATTAATATCCTCCTATCTTCTACAATTACCAAAATACCTTTTTAGGCTTGTAACAATCTATTAAAAATCAATTGCTACTTTCTCTTTAAGCAATATGCTCCTGACTGTGTGAGCCTAATTCTACATCTTTACACCAATTAGAATGACAATAATTCCACAAAAGTCGAAAAACTCCTCGGATTTGGACAGATTCAGAAATGAAAGTAGGATTTGGCTTGTACCTTTGACAAATTCAGAGAGCAAAGCACAAGACTGCAATTTATCCCTTTAGACATATATACATCCTTATATAGGAATTCCTGCTGAGAATTCTTGCTGTTGCAGAATTGTATCTAACTGCAGTACTGTTTCTTCGATTTGTACATCCAAATCTATAGAAGACCAGTGCCATGACACTTTCAGCTCTGATACCTAGAGATGTACTTTTCAATCTAATTAAATAAATTTTAATAACATTAAAATAATAAACAGCCTATCACTTTTTACATGTGAAAAATTAACAAAGAATAATTTGATTAGACTTAGAATTCTTCAAATATAAGGCACAGAATTCATTAGCATAGCATGGGCATGTATTATCAGAGATATCAATGATATTCATGACCAGAAGGGTATAAGCCAAGTATCCCTGCCTTGTTTGGACAGGCATGTCAGAATAATTTCCCAAGTAGAAGAGCACAGGAAGAAAACTTTTATTATATTTTTTTTCCACTTAAGGCAGGAGCAAACCATTCCTTTTTACGTGCTAATTACTCAAAGATTAATTCTTTAAAGATGCATCAATAATTGCTGTCCTGCTTCCAAAGAAAGAGCAATCATTGCACTCATAGCTATGGCTCATCCATCACCTTTGTTGGTCCTAAATCACAGCTTTTAAGGAGTCTTCTGCATCAATAATAGTAAAATCCAAAAGGACCCCTATGCAGAATATGGAACTACTCAACATAATGCTTTCTCCAATCTATTTTCTGATGGTAAGAGGTTATGAACTCAAAAAGGAAACAAAGCAGTGTTCTGGCAAATTTTAAGATCACAACATGGTATTTTCCATCCCTGAATTAGTCCCACAGACATTCTGATGCACTCAGAGGAGACTGACAGAGTTTTGTATATCTACATTTGCAAGTATGTCCTGTAACTGAAGCACAAGAGAGAGAGTGCCAAAGGCAGTAGTTTTACCGTTTCTAACTCCTGTTCAATTTTGCAAATGTAGAAGATAAAGATTCAAAGTAAGAATTAACAAAGAATCTCAGAGAAAGTGAATATAGAAGCTAAAACATCTGATATCTTTGCTGTGTCTGAAAGGTCTCTGCTTAGAAAGTCTCAGTTTTTAATCTTAGACCTGATTCAGATTATTTTGTCCCACATAATGACACACTGAAAATCAATAGGACTTAAGCTATTGAATCACTTAGCTATTTTAAAGTTTTTATCCATTAAATCCTTAGGGAGGATTACAAGCAGGTGCCTAGGAAGTGGATACAAACATTAATTTATGACCAAAAGGTCATATCTTGTTTTCACTGTCCATCAAATGCCATTTCTCAGTTTCCATGGTCCTTGTTTCATCATCAGTTGCTCTCTTGTCTTTCAGTAGTAACCACTTGGAAATGTTAGAATTATCCCTGACCTCCATGTTTCCAAGTGTATTGCACACAATTACACTAGCATCTATTCCCTCTAGTTACTAAAGTCAATATTTTTGTCCCCTTTCTCTGTGGACACAGCACACACTTGTGTCAAATGAAGCAATTTACCTTACTGGTTTCCCACATATACAGTCAAATATTTTGTTTTTCCAATATACCTGATGCTCATTTAATAACTCTTACAATTTATTTTAAAAAGGACTGTTCTTTTTCTCTTTCCAGGGACTTCACTCATTATCTGATTTCCTATATATTTCCTAAGTCCTCAACCTTTTTTTTAAAATTCTTCTTTAGAATTTTGTCTTTTTGACCATGACATTTTAAATTAAAACTTTCCTTTATTATTTCTTGTTAAATATACTTTCTATGATATCTTTGGGGTTTTTTTTGTTTGCTTGTTCTCCTTATTTTGCTTTTTGAGTATTCTATACTCAAGATATTCACAGTCATCTGATATTTAATTTTTATTGCTGATTTATTGCAATTTTGCTACGTTTTTGACAGCTATCATTCCTTCAATTAAGTATACTACCTTAAAAAATGACAATGCAATATAGTTTCCACATAAACTATAGTGCAAATAAACTCTAAGCAGTATATCCTATTACACAGGTCTCTTACACCTTGCAACATTTGTTTTACTGCTCTCTGTGTTCATATCACATAGGCAGCATCAATATTTATTTATTCATTCATTTTGGCGCTGGTAAACATCCTTTACAAAAATGTATTTGTGCTGGTTCAAGCAGTAAGCACTCCCAGTAGTTTGCTGCCTTTTCCTTCGCCTTAAGGTTACTGCCCTTTCTGCAGAGATGAAAAATGAAGCCAGTACACACAACTCATCACTACAGGGCAAAATCAGAAGATTTTTCCTTTCAGGTAGATTAAAATAAGACACTGGTCTTTGCACTGTAGTATATGTACACAACACTTCCCATCTCTCTGCAGGGCCATAAGAGTCAGCAGCTGAAGGGAGCCATTTGCAGCAGTCATTTCTAAAGTGAACATGGGTCTTCCCAGTCTGGTAAGGCCATCAGACTATTACCCACTACTGCTGCTCCATGTGGGAGGTGATGAAGCTGCAGTACGTAGCCCAAGGATGATCGAAAGAGATTTCAGGGCCTTGGGACAGCTAGTGAGGGAATCTGGGGCCCAGGTGATTTTTTTCCTCCCTCCTTCCAGTTGCAGGCAGTGACATTGGAAGGAACAGACAGGCCTAGCCTATTAATACATGGCTCCGTGGATGGTGTCACCATAACAACTTTGGATTTTTTGAAAATGGGATGACTTACACAGCACCAGGTTTACAGCTATCAGATGGGCGCCACCTTTCTCAATAGAGAGGAGGGTCTTTGCTCAGGAGCTTTTAGGGCTCATTGACAGAGCTTTAAACTGGATGTGAAGGGGGTGATAATATCAAGCCCGCCTATGACAAGCTGCAGGAGGACACACAACGGTTAGAGGGATGGGGTGCTGGTATGGGCCCTCCAGCTGTTGCTGTGGAGCATGCTGGGGACGCTGCAGCACAGTTGAACTTTTGTGGAGATGAGCTGGGGGCTCCTGAGCTAGTAGGAGCCAATAAGGAAACTTCCATGAAACACCTAAAGGGAAATAAGGGTTATTAAGAAAGTGACACGGCCAAGAGCCCAGCTGAAGTGCTTCCACACAAACGTGCACAGCTTGGGCAACAAACAGGAGCAGTTGGAATCTACTGTGCTGCTAGAAAGCTATGATCTGATTGCCGTTACTGAAACTGCCAAATCCCATGACTGGTGCGCAGCTACAGGCTGTTCAGAAGGGACAGTCTGGGAAGGAGGGGTGGAGGTGTTGCCCTCCATATCAGGAAATGGATAGAGTGTGAAGAGCTGTCCCTGAAGAGTAGCCATGAACAGGTCGAAAGATTGTGGATGAGAATAAGAGACTGAGACAACAAGCAAAACTTTGTGGTTTGTGTACACTACAGGCCATCTGATCAAAGGGAAACTATTGACAAAGTCTTTTTCACGCTCGCAAGCTCTGGTCCTGCTGGGAGACTTCAACCACCCTGATATCTGCTGGAGAAATAGCAGGGCAAGCTGTAGGCAGTCCAGGAGACTCTGAGACTCTGGGAACTACCAATCTGTCAGCCTCACTTCTGTGCCTGGGAAGATCATGGAACAGATCCTCCTAGAAGCTATAGTAAAGCACATGGGGGACAGGCAAGTCATTCAAGACAGCTTGCATGGCTTCACCAAGAGCAAGTCATGCATGACTATCCTACTAGATTTCTGTGATGGGGTGACCACATCAGTGGGCATGGGAAGAGCTATGGATGTCATCTGTCTGCACTTCTGTAAAGCCTCTGACACCATCCCCCACAACATCCTTCTTTAAATTGGCAAGATATGGATTTGATGGGTGGACTGTTCTGTGAATGAGGAATAGTTTGGATGGTGGTACCCAGATTATAGTGGTCAATGACTCAATGTCCAGATGAAGATCAGTGCACCCTCAGCAAGTTTGCAGATGAATCTCATGAGGTTCAACAAGGCCAAGGGCAAAGTATTACACCTGAGTCGGGGCAGTCTGTAGTTTCAATACAGGATGGGGTATGACGTGACTGAGAGCAGCCCTGCAGTGAAGAAATTGGGGGTGCTGGTCAATAAGAAGCTCAACATGAGTCGGCAATGGGCAATGTGCGCTCACAGCCCAGAAGGCCAACTGTATCCTGGGCTGCATCAAAAGAAGCATGGCCAGCAGGTGATTCTGCCCCTCTACTCTGCTCTCGTGAGACCTCACTAGGAGTATTGTGTCCACTTTTGGAATCCTCAATATAAGCATATGGAACTGCTGGAACAGGTCCAGAAGAGGATCACAGAGATGATCAGAGGGTTTGAGGACCTCTGCTATGAGGACAGGCTGAGACAGTTGGGGCTGTTCAGCCTGGAGAAGAGAAGTCTCTGGGGAGACCTTATAGCGGCCTTCGAATACCTGAAGGGGGCCTACAAGAAAGCTAGGGAGGGACTTTTTATAAGGGTATGTAGTGACAGGATGAGGAGGAATGGGTTTAAATTGGAGGGGGGAAGATTTAGACTAGACATTAGGAAGAAATTCTTCACAATGGGGGTGTTGAGACACTGGCACAGTTTGCCCAGGGAAGTTGTGGATGCCCCCTCCCTGGAAGTGTTCAAGGCCAGGTTGGATGGGGCCTTGAGCAGCCTGGTTTAGTGGGAGATGTCCCTGCCTGTCCCATGGCAGGGAGGTTGGAACTAGATGATGTTTAAGGTCCCTTCCAACCCAAACCATTCTATGATTCTATGATTCTATGATTCTATGATTCCGTACTCCATGTCTGCTATTTTCTAACACCGAAAATCCATTCTTTCAGATCCAGTTTCAGTATGTCTTTTAATATATTTTTAAGGGTATGCTTTTTTTAGAATAAATCACCTCAATGTATATTTTGTGTTCAAACTCCACCACGTTGTTGGCTCTGCAAGAGAATAGGCTTGACAATGTTCTGTTCATGAGCATCCCATGCTCTCTGCACTGACCCAACCGTCTGTCACTGCTAGCGTGCTCCTGCAACCTCAACTGCACACCCAGGGCATGAATGGCTTTACTCTGAAGGCTGAGGCAGTGACAATTTTCATAAACAGCAACTGTAATTTGCTAAAATGTTCACTGAAATAAACAGTTCTAATAACATGTGAGGAATGATTCCTTTGGGGCAATAGACTTTTTTAAAAGATAAGAAAAATCTGAATAAAGAGACTAGCAGCATTAATTGCTCTATTGACATTGCAAAAGGAAAAGATATGAAAAGATTTTATTTCCCAGTACATAAGAGTATGTAGTAATAACTAATTCTGGTGAGGGAACAAGAAATAAAGACACAGAGAAGTATATTCATCTAAAAATATGCAGCCTTTTTTCATGGTGAATTTAACTGTAGAGCTCAGAAAAAGAATGCACTATTGCCTAGATCAAAATTGTTTTGTAATAACCTTTTTACCATTAAATTCTAGTGCTCTTGACTTTACAAAATGGCAGTCCTCTAGAAGGAAACAGATTTGGATCTAGCCTGGCTTCCCATTTGCATCAATAATGGGATATGCTTTAAAAAGTGAATATCTATTTCCTGGAAGTAAGCAACAGGCTTCTAGTTTCAAACACCCTGAAAAGCATTTGGTTTTTCTATTCTTATAGCCTTACAAATGTAAGGAAACTAATCCTATTTTAAATTTTATATAATTATACAGTATAATATATTCAATGCTTCTACTGTAAAATACTATATATATACATATGGCATTCTTGTGTAAAAATATCCTCCATTACCTCTCCTCCATAATAAAATTCCTCAGAATCATTATTTCCTTCAGAGTCTTCTTCAACTGTGCTGTTGTGCTGTGACTCCTTAATGGAAAAGGAAAGTTAACAATGACACAAGTGATACGTTTATCTTTCATTTATATTCTAATTATAACTACAGTAATTATGACTTTACAAATAATCTCTAAGCAACCTTTATTAAGACATCTTGGACAAAAGTAACTAACTAGGTACATAAAAACACCCTGAATGTATGTTGGAGAAATAATACTTTGTCTGGGAACAGACAGTGTGGTATTTTATGGAACTTCAGTAAAACTACAGGGACACTTCAAACTGTGCTTCTGATAAACAAAGCATAATTTCCCACTAAGAGAGGTTCTGGACTTAGTTCATTTGGCGGTTCAGTGACCTAAAAAAAATTTACTTTGCTTTATTCTGGTAAATCAATTCTAATAGTTTATGGAAATTATTTAAGCCTGAGCGTGGTATCTTTAAGTTCCTTTCTGAGGAAAACTCTCTGACGCACTGCTGCTTAATTATTAACAGAAGTACCAGCCTGTTGCCAGAAAAGTTCAGACTTAATTTTCTGACTAGCTCTGTTCTAAGACTTTGAAAATTAAGGATTAAAAAGTAATATGCAAGTAAAACTTGCTCTAAATAGGCTGCTCTGTGAATAATATCACTCGAGTAAATAGAACTGATCATGGTACAGACTGCAACTCAGCTTCCTATCGATGGAATCTTTACTTATAATTATGTAATTGCTTGAAGATATTAATTCTTGTTTCCCACAATCCATTTATTATTTCTAAATCCTATGCTATAAGGATCCCATAAAGAATAACTGATAAAAACATAATCCTTCACTTCAACCTGAACATGATGTATTTATTGCATATTTTTTATTTATGTCTTGCACAGAACTGCCATAATGGAATATAAACCAGATGTATGAATCAAATATTAGAAGTTACCCCTAAATCCCGCATATTCATAAATGTCAAATATACTCTTATCACCAATTTCTGTGGTCAGACATTCTAATCTCATTTCTTTACCTTTGTCTTCAAATTCCCGCTCTATTCACTGTATGTATAAATAGAACAAAAATTGTATTTCAGCTAATTTCACGGCAATTTTTTATACAAGGTATAAAAATAATTTCTGCTTCTACTTTACTGAAAAGAAACAAAGTGACTTGAGGCTTCTTTGTTTTATAATAACCTTAGCTCAAGGGGAAGCCTGTGTTAAAAGAGAACTCAATTGAACAAAAATTCATTGTAAACCAAAAAGAAATGAAACACACACTACTATTGTGACAAACTCACCCTATCCTAACCAAAACTTCCAACTGTCTGGACAACACAAATGGTCAATCTTTTATTTAAAGGCTTTCTTCAGTGCTCTCATACTTAAGTACCTCATTAAACTGGAAATATAAATACATAAAAGCTCAAACTCTGTCTCATAGAACCTAACAGTATCTCAGGCTTTTAATCAAAAGAGTAAATTCTTACTGCACTTGAATTTCTAATGTTTACAGAGCACTGAATACAATTATGAAGCAGCAGAAGCAAACTATATCCAATGCAGCTTTTTACATCTAATCAGATTCCATCTATTAAAAAAACCCAGCCATACCCATTATCATATCTGAACATGCTTATCTGCCTTTTCCAGGATCAAATACCAATCGGACCCTAAAAAGCAGCAGTCAAGAAAAAAATATTCCAAACAAAGTAATGCTTACTAAAGGAAGTTAAGCACTTGAATTCTTGGTACAGTGCTCAATTACTTGCTTGGAGTGGGAGTCTATGTGGTAGTTTCTTTGAGCCCATAACACTAACCCCTGTATACCTTACATTAGTGCCACTTCTTTCTTGAGTTAATGTCTCAGTGAGACTGATCAGGGACCCATGCTAGAGGTACAGCACAAATACAACCATGACTGGAAGGCCTTAATACTCCAGATGCTACTTATGGTGAATAGTGTCATGCAGAAGTCCAGAGACTTCAGCAGGACTGCTGTAGGTCACATGAAGAAGCAATGAGCTAATAAATGGGATGCGGTCTTATGTGCAAGAATAGGTTAAAAAGGTAATGGCATCATGGTCTACTTTTCCAGGAAAGCTGTATTTTTAGGGCAGACAGGGTCTATGCCACTACTGAACAAAAAATAAAATAGATGTCAAAATTATATCTCCTAGGATAGGAGTGTCCTTATCCCATCTAAGTGACTCACTGGTTAATCCACGTATGAAACCCAGAGAATTACACTCACCTTATAAAATGTGTAAACCTAGAGTTTGAGTAAGCATAGATTTGACAGGAAATCTATGGTAAATATTCATAGTTTATTATTTTCTATTGTTCCTTAAAATAACTTGTTAAAATATACATGCAAGAAATACATACCTCTCCATTTTCCCTCTGTAATTTTGATTTTATGGATAAGCAATAGTTGACATCACTGCTTTTTTTTAATTCTTAAAAGAAATGGGAAAATAGGGAACATATGTGAAAAACATGAAATAATTTTGCATGTGCAGACTTAAAATACTTGGAGTACTAGAGCAAATAAGGAACAAAAAGTTATAGATATGAAAAGCACCAGAGTTTATAATACAACATTCTAAAATTAAGAAGCCCAAACATCTCAGAAAACTCATATTTTTAACTGTGAAACTAAAATCAGCTGTCCATCTAGAAAATTTGGTTTTCCCAATCTGCATTTTACACTTTGCTGTCATTCATTAATTTTGTATACTTTTTAAAGGAACAAAACATCAAAACTCCTCAGCAAAATTAAATCAGATCATCTCCTACATAAAATATGGGGGTTTGCTCTATTTTAAATGACCAGCTTTATTTCTTTTTAAATTACAGAAATGTTTGCAAGTAAAATTTATCTTAAACTTCTGACTATAATGGCTAGCTTTTGTTTGGGTGCCATTCCACTGACTTCAACAAAATAATTTTTTTTATTTAGATCAGTATAAATAAGTTTAGAGACTGAAGATCATATTGGTTTCCCAGTGGAATTCAAAATTCTGTGTTTCTCAAAAAAAGCCCTAAAGTATCATCATAATAATAAAAAGTCTGCAAAGTCAAGTGTTCCTATCAAAAAGTTGCCAGAATTAGACTGGTCTATGCAGTTTCACTTGCAGCCTGAAAACATCGTGAATTTGGTTGCTAAAATCTAAAACAGTCTCAATGGAGTATGCAGAAATCTTGATTTTATGTTGTATGAATATCCCTAGATGTCTGAAAAACATGCCATTTCATGTATCAAATACTTTTTGAAAGTATGGAATTTCAGGTTCCTGAAATCACTGGGAAAAATATATCTTTTTCTACAGTTTCATTTAGTGAAACAGCTGAACCATTTTGTTTGAAATTTCCTGAAATAATTCACCAGAGGCAATGGTAGTTATCCCCAGTGGTGAAGATTTAATGAAGTTTTAAGCAAGTGAGTATGAAAACTTATAATTGGGAAGTATTAAGCACCTCTAACTGTATTCAAGGAAAATTGCTTTAGCACAGAATGCAACACATTAAAAGAATATACTCTGCCTATACAATTGTGTTGAACCTCAAAAGAAATATTTTAATTCCTTCTATTCCAAAATGTAGGACAATTTACTACAGCAACACTGGGAGAAAACAGCAAACTGTATACGTATTAAGAAATCTTCTTTTAAGTATAGGCAATGTCTTGTCTTTCCTCACAAAATATGAACTTGATAAAACACTCGGGACATAAGATTACCTGTAGAGATTTGGTTGAAAATTACTGGAATTGGCTCTGTTGTAACTAACACATCTTCATCATTATCAGAACTGGAAACATAAGTGTTATCTACAAAAAAAAAACATCTTGCATGGTGAAGTCCAACTGTGCTCTGCCAGCCCCTTCCAACATTGCCCATTCCATCCTTCTACCATAAGGAACTACTACCATGTGGTTAGGGAAGCCCAGCACTACCATCTTCCTGGTGTGTTTTTTTTCTGCTGAGATTGCCAATGATAAGAAAAAGGATTTGGACTCAAATTTTATAAAAGCAAATCCCTGGAGTCTGATGTCATGACTTTCAGGAATCATACCAAGCATTGCTCTGAACTGTCCCACAAGGCTATGGGGGTTTGAGTCAACTTTTTCCAAAATGAGGACTTGTTCTATGATTTCTGTCATACCTGACACTAAAACACAAGCTAGGTCTGTTGTGCAGAGTGAAGGCTGCATTCAGAGCTGGGTGTTAACAGCCCATTATGCAAAATACCTGTGCCTCATTTTGCCTAGTCACATAAAGGATGTTTGAAGTATCTTCTAATCAGTGGATAACTTTTCCAGTGCTTAATTCAAGGGAAAAAAAATATTCTTTCCTCCCACTTAACAAAAACATTAGGTATGTATATGAATATGGATAGTCTATTCCAAACCTTCTTATAAAATGTGGAGATTAGGCTGTGATTTTTTTGTTTGTTTGTTTCCAGCCAAATGTTTAGTAACAATAAACAAGGAGCAGCCAGTTTTTATGTAGTATCTGCAGAAGCCTATTTTGCATTAATTGTTGAACTGCCTATGAAAGTAACAAGATTTTGTTCTCTACTGGTCTGGGCTGAATTAAAATGCACGCTCTAGAGCAGAAAGGATGATAAGATAACTGCAGACAGAGACAAAAAAGGGTACTGAAACAAGGACTTGATCTATCATAATTTTGAACATGCCAGTCCCACATCAGCAAAGCAAAGTCGAGATTGGAGGCATCCTGGGCTGCAGTGATCATGCACTGGTGGAGTTCAAGGTCCCGAAGGATATGGGACAGGCGAGGAGTATAGTCAGGACCCTGAACTTCAGGAAAGTAAACTTCAAGCTCTTCAAAAAGTGAGTCAGTAGGACCCCCTAGGATATGGTCCTCAGAGGCAAGGGAGCAGAACAGAGCTGGCAGATATTTAAGGATGCTTTCCGTAAAGAGCAAGAGAGCTCAGTTCCCAGGTGTAGGAAATCAGGCAGGGAAGGGAAGAGACCAGTGTGGCTGAGTGGAGACCTGCTGGTCAAATAGGGATGCTGCCTGATTGTGTAGGGATGGGGTCAGGAAGGCCAAGGCACAGCTGGAGCTGGACTTGACAGGGGAAGCAAAGACTAACAAGAAGGGCTTCTACAGGTACGCCAACCAGAAGAAGAAGGTTAAATAGAGCATACCCCAACTGATGAATCAAAATGGTGACCTTGTATCAACAAGCGAGGAGAAGGCTGAGGTACTCAACAACTTTTGCCTCAGTCTTCACTGACAACCGCTCTCCTAACCCTTCCTGGGTAAATGGACAACAAGATAGGGACGGAGGGTATAGCCCCTTCCATTACAGTGGAGGATCAGGTTCATGACCACCTGAGGAAAAGTCATGGCAGTCAGGGGTAACTGGAAGAATGGCAATATTGCACCCATTTTAAAAAAGGGTAGAAAAGATGACCCTGGGAACTACCAACCTGCCAACCTCACCTCTGTGCCTGGGAAAGTCATGGAATACATTCTCCTAGAAGACATGCTAAAGCAAGGAGGTGATTTGAGACAGCCAGCATGGCTTCACCACGGGCAAGTCCTTCCTGACAAACCTAGTAGAGTCATAGAATCATAAAATCACCAGGTTGGAAAGGACCCACTGGATCATCGAGTCCAACCATTCCTAACACTTCCTAAACCATGTCCCTAAGCACTTCATCCACCCGTTCCTTAAACACCTCCAGGGAAGGTGACTCGACCACCTCCCTGGGCAGCCTGTTCCAGTGCCCGATGACTCTTTCTGTGAAGAATTTTTTTCTGATATCCAGCCTGAACCTCCCCTGGCAGAGCTTCAGGCCTTTCCCCCTTGTCCTGTCCTCAGTCACTTGGGAGAAGAGGCCATCTCCCTCCTCTCCACAACCTCCTTTCAGGTAGTAAATAGGTAGTAATAAGGTCTCCCCTCAGCCTCCTCTTCTCCAGGCTAAACAACCCCAGCTCTCTCAGCCGCTCCTCATAAGACTTGTTCTCCAGCCCCCTCACCAGCTTCCTTGCTCTTCTCTGGACACGCTCCAGAGCCTCAACAGCCTTCTTGGAGTGAGGGGTCCAGAACTGAACACAGTACTCAAGGTGCGGTCTCACCAGTGCCGAGTACAGAGGGAGAATAACCTCCCTGGACCTGCTGGTGACCCCATTTCTGATACAAGCCAAGATGCCATTGGCCTTCTTGGCCACCTGGGCACACTGCTGGCTCATGTTCAGTCGGCTGTCAACCAACACCCCCAGGTCCTTCTCTTCCGTGCAGCTCTCCAGCCACTCTTCCCCCAGTCTGTAGCACTGCATAGGGTTGTTATGCCCCAAGTGCAGGACCTGGCATTTGGCCTTGTTAAACCTCATGCCATTGGTCTCAGCCCAGCAGTCCAGCCTGTTCAGATCCCTTTGCAGAGACTCTATGCAAAGAGACTCTTCTATGATTCTATGACTCCCTACCCTCCAGAGATCCATGCTTCCACCCAGGTTAGTGTCATCTGCAAACCTGCTAAGGGTGCACTCAATGCCTTCATCCAGATCATTGATAAAGACATTGAACAGGGCTGGACCCAGTACTGAGCCCTGAGGAACCCCACTTGTAACTGGCCTCCAGCTGGAGTTAACTCCATTTACCACCACTCTCTGGACCTGGCCATGCAATCAGTTTTCAACCCAGGAGAGTGTGCGCCTGTCCAGGCCAGAGGCTGACAGTTTCTGAAGCAGAATGCTGTGAGAAGCTCAACATGAGCTAGCAATGTGCACTCGCAGTCTTGTAGGCCAACTGTATCCTGGGCCGCATCAAAAGAAGTGCAGCCAGCAGGTCAAGGCAGGTGATTCTGCCCCTCTACTCCGCTCTCGTGAGACCTCACCTGGAATATTGTGCCCAGTTCTGGAATCCTCTACATAAGAAGGATATGGAACTGTTGGAACGGGTCCAGAGGAGGGCCACAAAGATGATCAGAGGGCTGGAGGACCTCTGGTATGAGGACAGGCTGAGACAGTTGGGGCTGTTCAGCCTAGAGAAAAGAAGACTCCAAGGAGACCCTATAGCAGCCTTCCAGTACCTGAAAGGGGCATACAAGAAATCTGGGGAGGGACTTTGTACAAAGGTATGTAGTAATAGGATGAGTGAGGATGGCTTTAAATTGGAAAGGGGAAGATATAGATTAGACATTAGGAAGAAATTCTGCACAATGAGAGTGGTGAGACTCTGGCACAGGTTGTCCAGGGAAGTTGTGGATGCCCCCTCCCTAGAAGTGTTCAAGGCCAGGTTGGATGGGGCCTTGAGCAGCTTGGTCTAGTGGGAGATGTCCCGGCCCCTGGCAGGGGGATTGGAATTAGATGATCTTTAAGATGCCTTCCAACCCAAACCATTCTATGATTCTGTGTATATGAACTCACACATTATTTTAAGCATACTGCTTCAATCTCAAAGCCTTTGACCACAGTGCTTCCAGTGAAATGTCAAAAACTTTAATATTAATTGATCAGTAAATTCAGCAATATTAGTATTTTTATTACAGTGATTCTTAGAAGCCTGTATCAGGATGAATCCCTGGCCCTGCTGCCCCTTTTTCACACGTGTGCCATGCTGCCTTTGCAGACTAGCAGCTGCACTGCCACACCAAACCAGGCTTGCCGCCTGTGAAACAGTCTTTGTGCTACATTCACCAGCACAGAGCTTCCCAGGCTTGACACCATCACACCCTAACATGTCCCTGAAACATCCCTTAAAATACACGTGAGAGAAGAGAGAGCCACAGTCAGCATTAATGTTAAGTTAGAGATGTAGCATAAAGAAAGGAGACAAAGAATGTCTCATCAAGTCAATGCAAATATTTATAGGATCAAAGCTGTAAAATGGCAGAGTCATTATTGTTCCTAACAAACTAAACACCTTTTCATCACAAAGCAAACATACATACTGTGAAAGCTTGAGATATGAATGAAATTAGCTCTTCCAAAGGCTTGAAGTGATCATGCACTGGTGGAGTTCAAGGTCCCGAAGGATATGGGACAGGCGAGGAGTATAGTCAGGACCCTGAACTTCAGGAAAGTAAACTTCAAGCTCTTCAAAAAGTGAGTCAGTAGGACCCCCTAGGATATGGTCCTCAGAGACAAGGGAGCAGAACAGAGCTGGCAGATATTTAAGGATGCTTTCCGTAAAGAGCAAGAGAGCTCAGTTCCCAGGTGTAGGAAATCAGGCAGGGAAGGGAAGGTTTAATCAGTAAACATGTACAGCTGGCTTACTCCCCATCACCAAGTTAGCTACAGTGTAAAAATGTTCAAATTCTATCTGGTTTTAAAATATAGGGGGTGATGGCAGAGAATATTCATTAGGTTTTAGAGACACCAAAGTTACCCAGGCTTGTAGGACATTAGGGCATGCTGCAAACAGCATCTGTATGTGAAGTTTGAGGTCTGCCAGACAGAAGAGTTTGCCAAGAGATGAGATCGTATGTGCTGCAGGAGCAACTGCTGGTTTAGTGTTTCAGCTTGCCATTTAGTTTAGAGGTTCACAGAGATCAAGTTCAGTGCCTTCATAATAGCTTAATGCCTGAAATGAATGAATCCATTACTGATGATTCATAAAAGAAACTGTTAATAAAATATGATGCAGATTTTTTTCATCTATTTATCTCTCCTTTCATTGTCAGGTCAATGGAGTGGAGTAATCAGTGAATCAAATTTTTACTGGTATGACTGCGTATTTTGTGAATCTGTTTCTCTGCTGACTACATGTTAAATAGATTATTATTAGTAGTAGATTTTCCTCCAGTTTTTACTGGTGAAAAAAAACATTACTCACAAAGGTTGTGAGCATTCTTTCACGTAATCCATTGTATTTAGCATCACTGCTGACACTGATTTCTCTCTGCATCTGTTTCAAACACCGATGTTTTGAAAAGACATAGTCTACTCCTGCTTATCAGTGAAGATCAAAGCCTTACTTATTTAGACATTCTAAAAGAAACAAGAATTTTTTTTTCAGAAATATTACAGAGCTATTACAGACAATGATCACAAAAAGGCCAGAGGGTTTCATATCATTCATAGTACTTACACTATTAAATACTCTCAGATGCAAAATACATGATATGGTGCAATCCAATAGTACTACCATTTACCTTTTTTAGAAACTCATTACAAGACTTTGTTGTCAACCGTTAAGTGAACAGTTGTTTGCATTATCTAATTTGGTTAGGCTTATCTTTATATTTTACTAGAAGAAAATGATGTGGAAGAAGTTTATATTCTCATGTCATATGTTTATAATTTTGGTTAGCTCTGTTCAGAATTTAAGCACCTCAACCAATGTGGTTTGGGGATTGATACAAGGATGCGTGCATATTTGGAATCACACAAACAAGGGAATATGTGTTGCCCTCCCTAACTCACCCTTGGAAGGTTTTAATTTACTATAATTGGGTTGAATTTGTTGCATATATTAGAGAAGGAATTGAATAGTCTTAATAAGATGGGAGGAAACAGTACATGGGGAATAGTCCAGTTCCCTTTCCTTGATCAAGAGGGACAGCCCTGGAGCAAGAACAGGACATGGAAAGAATTTAAGGAGGACTTTTGTCAACTCCCAAGTAACTCCACTTGGAACCTTTTGTAGAACCAAACTTGTTACTGATAATTGATCAATAATTTGACTGAAATAAAGCAAAATGCCACCCCTATCCCTTGTATCATTGTCCCCTGGTGGGGACCTTCTCTAGAGAGTGGATACTTTGAGCACAAATACCATCTGTGTTGGAGTGTGAATTGGTGTATGCAAATCCCCGACAAACCTGGAACCCCACATCTTGTTAACTACACTAGGTATGAATGGGCCTGGTCCCTGAAACAGATGCTCAACCCCTGGTTCCTCCTAGAGTGAAGTTCTACTCTATCTAATGGAGAAAGTTATGAGATTGATGAAGGGGAGGGGTGCAGGGAAGGTCGATTGTCCAGACTACCTACTGGGGAAACTTTATGTTAGAGGACCCATAGGAATATTATCCCAGACAATGAAGGGACAAAATCATCCCTATTAGATTGTTCCTTTATATTAAACTACTCCACTGGATCAGGTAACCCCTTTGAGACTTGGTATGTTTTGGAATTAAAAACTTTATCTGAGATATGTGTACCTGTTGGGGTTACTCCAATTATAGAAATCAAGATCACAGGTGCAACAGCTCCCTTACGGATCTGGTGATGGTGCTACCTTGCGGTATTCCCACCACACATGGCCTGGACAGACAAAGGGACAGGGAAAATTCAGAAATAATCCCCGTGGCTGACATTCATGGGTGTGGGCAAGCAAGATATCTGTCCCCAAGAGGGACAGTATGGATTTGCTCAGAGAGGAAAATGTGCTCACACCTGAATGTGTTTAACCATGCTGAACTGCGGTACACAATTGGGGTCCCCTCCATGTGTCCCTCTAGAGCATTTAATTTTTTCTCTCCATCATAATAGAGAGCAGAGAAGTCTTGAACAATCAGACAATGCCCAGAATGTGATTCACAGCATCCGAATCCCTGACATGGAGGGACATTTGGAATAGGCAGCATCTGTATCTTCCCCATACATGGGGACAAAAGGTGTCCTTAGGTTTAGCAGCATTCTTCTCCCCGCCGTGCTCCTCCAGAAACATCAGTTTGTAATGGAAAATCTAACCTGGCAGGTCCATGCTTGAGGTAATTGAACTAAACGTGTGTTTGGGGAACCAAATTTACAAGTTCAAGAGGTATCAAAAATGGCTTTACAGAACAGGTTGGCTTTGGATTTGTTGCTGTGAAAGGAACATTTGGATATGCAGAATGTTGAACCTAATCAACAGAGAATGTTGCATTACCATACACAACGCTACCACCACCATAGAGGAAATGCAAAAGAAGATGAGGAAGGTGGCAGTGCAGACTGGAGAACTTTTTCAAGCAATGCAGCTGAAAGACTGGTTTGACAGATGGAGCCCCGGATCATGGATTGCATCACTGGTACCATCTTTCGGACTCTCAGGATGGGGAAAATGGCTTGTAAATACTGCCCTTATAATATTGCGTGGATTTTTGTTTCTGATGATAGGCCTTGCAGTAGTCAGGTGTATGATCTTTCGCCTTCTATCCTCCTTTTCCTCTCCCATCCACTACGTATAGGACAGTCGAAGATGACCTTGTAGTGTTTGAGACAGGGAGTGGTGTAGGAGACCACTGACAGACTTCTCTGAACAGGGACCCTGATGGCCTTATCAGTCTTTAATCCCCTGAAACAAAGGATTGATTAAAGGGACAGAATGTGCCCAGAGGAAGTACTTAGCAGCCAAAGATAATAACAAAGGGCAGAGGCTCTCTTGGCCTTATCTGTCTCAAACATTCCTGGAGCCATGAACATTCCTTTGAGCTGTACATAAAATGGGACTCCTGCAGCTATAAAAGGGGAAGGATAGAGACCAGAATAGGGGAACTTCAAGTGGAGCGCTCCTATGGAATGAACACACACACACCTCCCTCCCCTCAGCTGGTTTGAAGTTGGAACCAGGACTGGTAATATATGTCTCTTTTCATTTTTCCACTCTTTTTCTCTTTTTTGATTAGCCCATGGCCTATTGTAGTATTGTGTTTGGAGCCACATATATTATCTGTGTGATTAAGAGGTGTGGGCACATATTAGCAACAATTTGTTTTGTGTTTGTGGGCCTTCGGTGTTTTTCCACTGTATCTCTAACCAGGGGGAATTAACAGACTTCAGTCTCCTCTCCCCTTTCAGGATGAGACAAAGCGGGACTGAGCAGCTGAGAACAGCTTTGCAAGCTTATGTTACCAAAGACATATCCATACACAAACCCTTGGCTGCAACAGACCCTGGGAAGCATCAACGCACAGTCCACAGGCTTAACTTGAACTAAGAAGATGAGTAGTCTCATTAAGGTCTGACACAGAAGTGCTTTTCTGGCCCTACACCAGGCTGTGCACCCTCTTGAAAGATCAAGCTTTATCTACCATGCCAAGAGGAGTTGGCCACTTTCACACTCCTATCGCTTTTGGCTCCAGACATGGAAAGCATCACAACCTGTGGTCTCCATGAACTTGTGAACCAGGTTTTCTCACCCTGACCCAGTTAAAAAATGGTGCCTGAAAAGGAGAAATGACTGTGAAAATAATCAGACTAATGGAAAATGATTAGCACAAGGATGGACCTGGAAGACATTCACATCCTTTAAATATTCTTATCTGAATATTGAAAATTGCAATAGCATGCATAATAGTGTCATGGACAAGAACGTTGCACTGTACCTGGGTAATCCTCAGAGACATTCACTGAATAGGATACACTGTAAAAAGGGGAAAAAAAGAAACAATTAATAACAACAATATTAACTGCTGGCATAAGAGTCTTTTCTTGCTCCTGTATTATTTTATATTTATTTATAGATTTCTGACAGTTTCCAGGACAGAAGTTAACAACTGTTTTGATGGCTTTTGGAGTGTCATGCCTATTTTGAAATCTTACTTTACTAAATTGGTGGATTCCTATTTCAATCTTTGTAAAAAGAATATCAAGACTGCATTATATTCACTTCAGAGTAATATTTCACAATGTCTGTACTTATGCTTAAAAAAAAGTTAATCTTTGAACATCAGAACTCGAAAAGCCTAGTTTTCTCTACATCTGTTTCTGGGGTTTACTCAAGGCTCAGTAGTACTTCTGTATGTTCCTGTTAGTCTCAGTAAAGGCTCTGTATGATTTGGACTCCTTCCTCTCATCAAACTCCCATATTTATAACAGTTGCAGCAATCTTATTTGACACCTCTACCTCTCTGTCAAGCTGAGTTCAAACCAAATTTGAAAGATCCACAGTGACAGTAAAGGATAGCTTCACTACATAGATTACCTGAATCTGTTTCATCAGAAAATGGACAAACAAATATACTGTCCCAGTTCTCCAGCTCAGCTGATGTGTGCTTTCCCTACCACTCAGTGAAATGTTCACTAAATGCAGGACAAATGGGCATCATGGTCTGCTCAGTTATCTAAGTACCCACTAAGTCCCTTTGATTTTTTTAAGGTTAATATGTGTCTTCATTCTGCATTAAAAACATTCAACTCCGCAGGACACTGAAAGCTTTCTGTTGTATAATTCATGATCTTTCCACTTCTAAATCTTATAAATTGCTTGTGCCAACCTACACATATAAATAATACTTGATGTGTGTTCATGCCTGTAGTGAGACAACAAAAAGTCTTTCTATAAACACATTAACAGGAAAAGGAGGACGAGGGAGAATATCCAGTCCCTATTGGATGCAGAAGGAATAACAGTGACAGGGGATAAGGACAAGGCTGAGGTACTTAAAGCCTTCTTTGCAGATGACACTAAGCTGGGAGGAAGTGTCGATCTGCTGGAGGGTAGGGAGGCTATGCAAAGGGATCTGAACAGGCTGGACTGCTGGGCCGAGACCAATGGGATGAGGTTTAACAAGGCGAAATGCCAGGTCCTGCACTTGGGGCACAACAACCCTATGCAGCGCTACAGACTGGGGGAAGAATGGCTGGAGAGCTGCATGGAAGAGAAGAACCTGGGGGTGCTGGTTGACAGCCGACTGAACATGAGCCAGCAGTGTGCCCAGGTGGCCAAGAAGGCCAATGGCATCTTGGCTTGTATCAGAAATGGGGTCACCAGCAGGTCCAGGGAGGTTATTCTCCCTCTGTACTTGGCACTGGTGAGACCGCACCTCGAATACTGTGTTCAGTTCTGGACCCCTCACCACAAGAAGGATGTTGAGGCTCTGGAGCGTGTCCAGAGAAGAGCAACAAAGCTGGTGAGGGGGCTGGAGAACAAGTCTTATGAGGAGCGGCTGAGAGAGCTGGGGTTGTTTAGCCTGGAGAAGAGGAGGCTGAGGGGAGACCTTATTACTACCTATTTACTACCTGAAAGGAGGTTGTGGAGAGGAGGGAGATGGCCTCTTCTCCCAAGTGACAGGGGACAGGACAAGAGGGAATGGCCTGAAGCTCTGCCAGGGGAGGTTCAGGTTGGATATCAGAAAAAAATTCTTCACAGTAAGAGTCATTGGGTACTGGAACAGGCTGCCCAGGGAGGTGGTCGAGTCGCCTTCCCTGGAGGTGTTTAAGGAACGGGTGGATGAAGTGCTTAGGGACATGGTTTAGGGAGTGTTAGGAATGGTTGGACTCGATGATCCAGTGGGTCCTTTCCAACCTGGTGATTCTGTGATTCTGTGATTCTGTGAGTTAAGCAGACAGGCAAAGGCAGGATGGCACAGTCCTCTTAGTAAATGTTGGTATATATTGTACATTGCTGAAAACTGATTCAATGGATCTTTCTAAGTAACATGAATACAACTTCCATGTAGATTATAAAATAAAACCATGGATGATAATTTTATTTTTCTCTCTCAAGGTCTTCCATCAAATGAGATCTCCTTTCACTATCTAACGACTGGAAGAAGCAATCAGTATGAAAAAGTAGGTCTCATACTTTCTTCCATAAGTCAATCTACTACCACACAGCTCTGTCACCTGTTGTTGCACATAATTTGTTCTGGTGTAATTAATTTTATGCATTGTTTGAGTAAGAATCAAAGATGCCCGATTCTTCAAAAGCTGCAAATGTTCACATAAATTGAAGCAGAAAGATTGTTTATTACAGCTGACAACAAATTTAGCCACAATAAAGCCAGAATTAAATCCCATCATCATGTAAATTCAACATTTTGTGATTTTTCTCTTTTAGTTATTTTTCTGACATTTGGAATAGGCAGCATCTGTATCCCCTCATCTTGGAGCATTTTCCCTAAAGACTGGGTGTTGTGGTTTAAACCAGCAGGTGGCTAAAACAACCACACAGCTGTTCGCTTGCTCCCTGCCAGTGGGATGGGGGAAGAGAATTGGAAAAAAAGATAAAATTTGTGGGTTGAGATAAAAACAGTTTAACAGGACAGAAAAGGAAGATTATAATAATAATGATAAAAGAATATACAAAACAAGTCATGCACAAGTAATTCTTAACAATTGTGCATCTTATTTGTCAGAAAACAAGCTATACCAGGCTAACAAGAGGTTCCAGTCCTGCAGCCACCCAAGCATTTTCCTGATGACTTCTATGAGATTTACAGCCAAAACAGAAACACAGGACTGTGATGGCTTACAGCACCTTCAAAAAGCACAGACTTCAGTGAAGATGCAGATGTTCAACATCTCTCGGTGTTAAATCCTCTCAGAGATAAAGTAAACCTTTACTGAAGCAGCTTTCTCATTTAAGTACTCAGAAATGCAACTGGAATTAATTTAGGCCTGGCCTCCACATAGAAGTACAACATGATTATTCCAGTGAGGGATGTGGTTTTTCCTTCTGGCAATGCAGTTCCTCTGTACAACCCTATTGCAGTTGCATTGCTATAAGTACAGCTTATAGCACCATAATTTATTTCCATTCCTATTAAAGACATTCTAATGAGCAAACAATCATTCTTGCTCATTCAGTTATATTAGTGTAGCTACATGAACATAGTTAAACTCTTGGGTGTAAGCAAAGCCTCAGTGATTGTGTTATTTGATTTATTCAGCTTAGACCCTCTGTAGAAGGCATCCTACAGTACATATATTTCTCAGCTCTTAAGCTCAGAACAAGCTTCATACTAGAAATGGCCTTATAAAATTTTTGTTATTTAACAAACAGTAAAGCACCATATGAGAAATTAGTGAGAGTTATCATGTTTCAGTACTTATGAGTTTTTAATCCAAACTTTGTATTGCTTGAAATAACATTAACATGTAGAACCCCAGCCTTAGCTTAGTGTGGTGGGTTGACCTTGGCTGGATGCCAGGTGTCCACCAAGCTGCTCTATCACTCCCCCTCCTCAACTGGACAGGGGAGAGGAAATATGACAAAAGGCTCATGAGTTGAGATAAGGACAGGAGATCACTCAACAATTACTGTCACGGGCAAACCAGACTTGACTTGTGGAAACTAGTTTAATTTATTACCAATCAAATCAGAGTAGGATAATGAGAAAATAAAATAAAACAAATCTTAAAACACCTTCTCCCCACCTCTCCCTTTCTCCCAGGCTCAACTT
This sequence comes from Cuculus canorus, assembly GCF_017976375.1. NCBI lineage: Eukaryota > Metazoa > Chordata > Aves > Cuculiformes > Cuculidae > Cuculus > Cuculus canorus. The sequence continues at coordinate 14,657,037 of NC_071440.1, forward strand.
CATTCTCAATTTTCTCTACCTCCTCCCCTAGAGCAGCACAGGAGGATGGGGAATGGAGATTGTGATCAGTTCATAATACTTTGTCTGTGCCGCTCCTTCCTCCTCACACTCTTCCCCTGCTCCAGCATGGGGTCCCTCCCACAGGACAGTCCTCCACAAACTTCTCCAATGTGGGTCCTTCCCACAGGCTCCAGTTCTTCACAGACTGCTCCAGCATGAGTCCTTTCTGTTGCATAGAGTCCTTCATGAACAGAGGGCTCCAGCATGGGTCCCTCATGGGGTCACAAGTCCTGCAAGAAAACCTGTTCCAGCATGGACTCCTCTCTCCACAGGGTTCCTGGTCCTGCCAGGAACTTGTTTCAGTGTACGCTCTCCGCAGGGTCACAGCCTCTTTTGGGCTCATCCATCTGCTCTGGCATGGGTTCCTCCTCAGGTTGTAGGTGGATATCTGCTCCACCATTAACCTCCATGGGCTGCTGGGGGACAGCCTGCCTCACCACAGTCTTCACCATGGGCTGCAGCTGAATCTCTGCTCTGGCACCTGTAACATCTCCTTCCCCTCCTTCTTCACTGACCTTGGTGTCTGCAGAGTTGTTTCTCTCACATTTTCTCGGTTCTCTCTCTGGCTACTTTTGTGCACCAGGTTTTTTCCCCTTCTTAAATGTTATCACAGAGGCGCTACCACCATTGCTGATTGGCTCAGCTTTGATCAGCAGCGAGTCCATCTTGGAGCTGGCTGGAACTGGCTGTGTCTTACAAGTGAGGGAGGAAGCAGCTTCTGGCATCTTCTCACAGAAGCCACTCCTGTAGCCCCCCTGCTACCAAAACCTTGCCATGTAAAGCCAATACATTTAGTAACAATTCTATTCACAGGGCATTTCTTGCAAGCTTTTTCTAATGTTTTAACCATATCTGTTCCTTCTTCAGAGAGATTATCCTGCAAAGGTCTATCTGCATTTGAGGATTAATTCATGAACTAGATGGGGATCCACAACATAACTGCTACTTCTTCAGATTAATCTGTCCCATTTTGATACAGAATCAGCAGATTCACCTACATTTAACATTGCTATAATTTCTTGAAGCTAGTTAAAAAGGAGTCTAGAGTCCAAACTGATTATACTGCCAGGCAAAATATCATGTAAGCTCCTGAACAAAGAAAAAAAATCCATGAAAACTAAAAAAGGCAGCAAAGCAAAAGTCAGTGTGTCACAGCCCACTTTAAAAGAAAGTGAGCTCTGTATCCCAACACAGCGCCAGAGCAATCCAAAAATCACTCAGGGGAATGTGAGAAACTCTCATTCACTGGTAAAATATTGAAAAGGACCAAGTCTTTGAAGCAAAGGCAATAATGTTTTTATTTTACAATTCAGCGCTGAATTGGATGCCCAATCCAAGGCATCGCATCTTACAAAAGCAGTGGGTATATATACTAGTTTTAGACAAAGAACCGTGTAAATTCTCAAAGAATGTTCATTCTTTTTTAGATTATCCAACCATGTCTGGAGACTCCCTTCAGGTTATCTCCTGACCTAAAACAGCTACATCTTACAAGACACATTTTATATGATGAGATAATTAAACATACAAACCAGCTGCAGCAAAACTTATCAATTAATTCTCACAATTCACTCCCTTTTACTTATTACATTTTTTGCTGAAGCCCAGAACTTTGTTCTAATTTACACAATATCAATGGTAATTTCTCATCTTGTTCTTCTTTCTTCTGATCTCTTTTCTTCAACATCATAATTTTCTGGGCCATCTCATTCTGGCCTGAGGTTGCCATCCGTGGATTTGTCAGCATACTGGTTAGCTGCATTCCTTCAAGTACACTGGAAATCTATCTTATAAAACATGGTACAAGGCATGGTAAAAAGAGTAACCCAGCGAGTGCACATAATAAAAAGAAGTCTAATTTCTTCCACGAAGCTACCCCTAGGAGATTATCCCACCACCTGGAGTCTAACATAGATTTCCATTTCTGCACTGGGACATATGCAATTTTTCAAATTTCATTTGCAAGATTCATTACCACTTGGCCATTATCACCTATTTTAAGGCAACAATCAGAAGTGTTCCATTTTCCACACACACACCCTTCTTCTGCCAATAAATAATCTAAAGCTAGTCTGGTCTGATATATTGCCCCTCTCATCTGTGTTTGCTGTTTGGCCAACAATTGGAGGCTGGCTGCTGTCCAATTAGTAATTAAATCTACTACTGCCTATAACCTAATTATTCTATTCAACATGTAAACAGGTCTCCGATAGCCCCAACTTCCATCTTGTGCCCAAGTGGCTGGTCCATATGTCTGGATAATTCTTTCTGGGAGCCATTCGTCTTCTCCCCGGGTTTGCGTTCCTTCGACTTCTATGTCTGACCATTTTTCCCTCTTAAAATTCTCAAACAAGGGAATTCATAACTCATCCCCCTCCTTCAGGGGAAAGATAAAATAAAAAAAATCCCAGTTAGATTATCCCTAATATACAGCTCCCTTCGAATAGGCTCTTTTACCACAAACCCAGAATAACTCATCAGGGCCTTTCCACCAGTTCCTAGAGGTGTTTCCTGGATTTTCCCAAAACTTCAGGATCCTGTGTAATCCCTGGAATGGATTATTTCCGGTACAATTTAAAACTCCTTCCTCAGTGGCCTTGGTACAATTGTTATTACCTCTGGACCAATACCATAGGATTTTTTTCAGGTCACCAGGTCCCATGAGTGCCATTGTGGGTATACAGCCGTTTACAGGTGGTCTCTCCTACCCACTCTCCATATCCTACATGACTTATACATTCTATACCAATTACTTCGGAACTTAGGACTCACCCCAGTGGTCTTGTTCTTTCTTCTGAACTGAGTAAATGATTCCATTTTAATATTTGGAGAGGATCCAGACTGGTTCCTTTCCAGGGCCATTCTTCACTCATTAAAGGACCTCCACATACCCAACAACCAGACACATTTAGTTTCTTGGCTATTCTTTCAGCCAGTTCTACAAATAAACTCTTTCCCAAAGTGGGGAGTTCTAGCTGCTTTTGCAATTCCTCTCAGATTTCATTGCATAATTGCTTACTGTCTTTTGACTTTCCAAGTGGACAGAGTATGCTAATCAATTACTGTCTTCTGGTTTCCCTGACAGGAGAGAGTTTGCCAATTGCTGTGTAACATTCTTTACTAACTGTTCTTTGTATTTGTCTTGGATTCCCCCACCATCCAATATGTCCCAATGTCCTTCCTTGGTGAAACATATCCATTCTTCTCCCTTAGGGCACCCTATTCCCAGCCTTGTTCCTCCTTTTCCCAAGTTTCTTCCTACCCACAATTGTATTTTCCCCAAATTACAAGCTTTGCGATTTGTAGCAATACCTATTGTGAGTGTGGTAACTAAGACTGGAAGCCCCTCCTTAAATGTAGATGGTAACATTTAGAACATTCATTTGGAGAACTTGAGGTACAACTGGAGGTGAGCATAACCCAAAGTAGGAAAGTCCAAGCGACCATCATAAGCCAAGGTGTGGTATAGCATATATCTCCATCACTCAATGCCTATTGTATTGCAGCCAACAGCAGAGTTTTAGATTCCTCTCAGTGGCAAATATAGAGGTTAATCCAGTCTTGCCCTTGGCTTAGTGCACATCATATAGTGTGGAAGAGTTTTTAGCCCAGGGAGGCCACGACTTGTTCGCTATAGAAGTGAACAACCCAGGCTATGAGACAGAGGCCTACGTGACTGAAAACATGTAAAAAGTCCTTGAAATGTCCTTGACTCAGTCGTATGATGAACTAGGAGCAATGTTGTAAACAACTTTGAGGAAGTCGAGCAGGATGATAAACCGCAATGTAGGAGGAGAGACAGTAGCAGCTTGCCATATGATAGCCAATCAATAATAACCCTGAGCACGTGAACAATGCACTATAACCAATAATGTAATAGTATTGGGCACGTGGACAGCCTTAGGATGTATAAATGACAAGCACTTGCAGCAATAAGGTGAGAACAATTTAGCATCGTATCGGTGTACTGTCGTTACTCGGGACTCGTCTTCGTCGGGGACCCTGCAACAATATAGCTGAAATCACCTTTTAGATTTTCAAAAGGCTGTCACTTCCAACACACTCTACAGTACCATCAGTCTCCCTTGTGGGTATTTAGTTTTCGTAGTCCCTTATTATATACCTTACAACAAGAAACAATAATACAGGTAACCATCCTTACAGATTTTGCAAACCAATTTTGTTCACCCTTGACTCATTCTGACTTATTACCTAAATGTTAGCTTCAAAGGATCACCTCCTGGTTTCACAGTCCACTTTCTGGAAGGTGGAGCCACTGATTCCTTCACTCTAGTGACATGAGTCTACCCCTTCTCTTTAGTCCTCATGGCTGCTTCCATTGTCAGAAGTACCAGGAAGGGTCCTTCCCACATCAGGGCTAGAGTATTCTCCTTCCAGGATTTCACTAGGACCCAGTCTCCAGGTTTTATCTGATGTACACTGAAATACAGGGGTGTTGTTTGGGGCAGCAATCCACGCTTTCTTAAATCTGCAAAAGACCGAGTTATTCCACGCAAATAGCCTTTAAGTTACATATCATTGATTTCAGGGTTCGGCACACCCTCTTCTCTCCCTAAATATGGGAGGCTGAACAACAGTTCATATGGAGACACTCCCAAGTCTATCCTTGGGGCAGTTCTGATTCTTAATAAAGCTAAAGACAGACACTTGGTCTATGGTAGTTTCTATCACTAGCTTGGTAATGTGTGTACGTTCCCTCTTGACAAGTTCCCAGACCAAGCTGGCAGGTACAATAGTTCTGTTGTCTTTTAATTGTGCCCACTTCTGGGAAGGGACCTGTCCTCCAAGTTCTTGCATGAATTCCTGATCGGACTTGGAGTATCTAATATCTTCCCAGTTTTTAAGATTTCATCTCTATTATCTAGGATTAGAGCCAAAGTTTGCCCTTCTTGCATTCTTTCTGCCACCCATTTAGCCTCATAATCAGCCAATCTATTACCTGTTTCCTGGTCAGTGTTACCTCTCAGGTGCCCTCGACAGTGCATGATGGTGACTTTAGTTGGTAATTGTACTGCCTCCAACAGGCAAAATATTTCTTCAGCATGTTTAATCTGTTTTCCTTGTGCTGTCAATAGCCCTTGTTCCTTTCCATATCACTCCAAGAACATGAATGACTTCGAAGGCATATTTAGAATCTGTCCGTATATTTTTTTTTCCTTTTCACCAGTTCTAAGACTCTGGTCAAGGCAATAATTTCAATCTTTTGAGACAAAGTCCCAGCAGGCAATGGTTGGGATTCAATTACCTTGTCCCTAGCAGTCATTACAAAATCAGCTTTATGGGTACCTTGTCGGACAAAGCTACTTCCATCTGAAAACCAGAACTCTTGTGCATCCTCCAGAGGCTCTTCCTTCAGACCTGGTCTGCTGGAATACAGCTTCTATTGTTTCAAGATAGTCATGTGTTGGCAGTTTGGTTGTCATTCCACTGAAAAAAGAAGCTGGGTTCACAATGTTAGTTACTTCAATTTCGATATCGTCTGACTTGACCAGGATGGCTTGGTATTTCAGAAATCTAGATGAGGCATCTTCTGGTCCAAAGTGCCTTTTTAAGCATCTCAAATGCATTTTTAGCTCCCTTAGACCATGCCAGTTGGAGAGGGTTGGTTTTAAAAGTTAAATCCATAAGCAGCACCAACCTGTCATTCCCAAGAAGGTTCTGAGTTCTTTTACTGTCTGCGGAGGCAGAGTCTGACAGATGGCTTCCTTTCATTCAGTTCCCAGTTCTCATTGTTCCCTGGGCATTCCATATCCCAAGTTTATCACTCATTCTTGCACCATTTGGGCTTTCTGTTGAGACACTTGATATCCATTTAATCCAAGAAAATTAAACAAACTTACAGTCCACTGAATGCACTCAGGTCTTGTTTCAGTTGCTATTAACAAATCATCCACATACTGTAGAAGGATTCCATCTCTAGAGGGGGGAATCCCATCCTTCAATTTCTCGTGCTAATTAATTTCCAAGATTTGTTGGGCTATTCTTAAAACCTTGGGATAACACCATCCAAGTACGCTGGCTTTACCTGTCAGAGGTAGGACCGTCCCCTTCAAATGCTTTTGACTTTCTTTGGCTAGTGGCAGACAGAAAAATGCATCTTTTAAATCTAACATTGTAAACCACATCTGTTTATTTTTAATTTAGTCCACTACAGGATGTGAATCTTTGACAATCTTTTTATTTCTTTCAGGTCCTGTACTACTTGGTAAGTTCCATCCAGCTTTTTCACTATTCAGATTTGCATTCCACTAAGAGTTCCATGCTGTAAGAAGTTATTAATTGGGCTTTCTATTCCTTTGCAATCTTTTAATCTCAAAGGGTATTGTCTCTGGCATATATTAGGTTAGCTCCTTTTGGCCCTTAATCTATGCTTTTATCAGTATCTGCTAAAATCCCACTCACTATTGTCTTGCTAGAGCCCAGCAGTTACTGATCTGATAAGGGACACTGGAATGCAGAGTGCTACTAAATCAATTTGCTGTGAAAGGGAAAAACAAACAAACAAACAAACAAACAAAAACCATTTTCTTGTAAAATCACACATCTATTTTAAACAACTTTCACAAAAATATTCTGAGTTTTTTCCCCAGGTTAGGGTCGACCAAACAGTCCACCTCCTCACACTCACAAACTGTTGAATAATGAACAGTCTTCCTTGAATCTCTTGAAAAATAAACCAGGTGTTAATCTTATAGTTCTCATATCAGTGCTTGGATGGTTCAAGCTAGAAAATAAACAATCAAAGCAATTAAATTGCCAGAGGAACAGCTAGCAAATTTATTGCAGCTGGATACTATTCTGTTGCTTCTCAGCAACATTCTAAGAAGATGATCAGAGTTTTAAAAGTTTACCAGTCAGAGGCACATACCTTTGTTGCTTAAACCTTTTACACATGTCCAATGACCACTGTTACTTACACACTCAATACAAACATATTAACTATAAATAATTTTTCTTACTCCTTCTCTTCACGTACATTTTCCACTGCTGATAACTTCCACATACATGTTAAACCTCTGTTTTCGTACATTCTCAAAACAAACTTTAAATCTTTCTATTAAATGACATTAAGTTTTATCTCTGCCAATTAGGCAGGTGTTCAACATTTCTTACATTATTGATGCACATAACACACACATACACTAAAACTGTGTGTATTGTTCCTCAGTTACACACACATGACAATAAAAGTGCCTGCAGAGATAACCATACAACAAATTTGGAATAAATTGATAATTGGCACTCTATTAAAATTTTTAAGTGTCATGATGAGCAAAAGCAGACGGCGGGGTGTGTGTGTGTGTGTGTGAGAGAGTGTGTGTGTGTGTGTTTGAAAATATTCACTAGGACTTGGTGCTTCTGGCTTTGAGGACCTTGGGAGCTGATAACGGAGGAGCCAGCTAGACTGATAAACAGGTATTAGAATGCAGAAAGCTGGAAAACAACCAGAAGAGACTGTGTCTGTACACAGTTCAAGGGAAAAGCTTTTTTTCATCCTGAGGAAGACTTCTTACTTCATCCCTAAGACCCTGGCCCACGACCACCAGGAGGCACTACGCAAGCGCAAGACTGGAGTGAACCTTCCAGAACTAATTATAATATGAAGCGGGGATAGGTAATAAATATGTATTAGATGATTACGTATATCTCTATCTGTACACTATAAGTAGCCACTTGTTAAGCCATAGGGTGTGCGAGTTTGGACAGAGCTATCTCCCTCACACCCACCAGTGTAATAAACATACCTGCTTTATAACTCATTTTGGGTTATAGAGTTTGATTCTGCAAAACAATTTGGCGAGCCAGGCAAGAGACACTCTCTACCCGGCTGCAGGACTGGATGGGAATAGGACATTCTAAGGTGCACCCCAGACTGTTTTTCCGGAGAAGCTCCCATCCCCATCCGATCACTGCAGGGGAAGAGACAGACCGTTGACTGGTGGACCAGGTATGTAATTACTGTAATTTGGATTTACCTGCAGGGGAAGTAAGGGAAGAGTCTGTAAATTGTGTATGAGGGATGCCTCACATGATGATGAAGGGTGAGGATCACTTTGCCAAGATCCTGTAAGACTGTAAGAGGGGATATAAATCCCCTTCTTTTGCTGGGTGAGGAGGTGATACTGCCCGGCCCCGGGAAAAATAGCAAAGTCGCTGGTGTGGTATGGTATGGTATGGTATGGTATGGTATGGTATGGTATGGTATGGTATGGGTGCTCCCTGCTGTGATAGCAAATCACCGGGTAAAATATAATTCCAAGATTCTCGTAAGACACTTGATGCGGGGTGAGGAATTATGGTATTATAGATAAGATAGTATTATAATATTATTGTGGATTGGGTACTCCTTGCTGAGGAAGCAGGAGTGCTGCATATAAGATAGCTATCATCTTCTACATTCGTTGCAAATCTTCAGTAACAGTACCGTGTATATTTTAACATCATTAAGAGCTCATCCTAAATTTTTTATATGTGGTGGAGTGTTAGTATGTGAGTGCATGGTAGCGTGAGACATGCAATTGAGTGCGAAGCGAGTGCGGAGTTCTGATCCGCGGTTCTCCTCTCCTGCGAAGGAAGCAGCTGGAGATGAACGAAGCGAGAGATCACTGTTATATATTGTGTGTTTTGTGTCATAAGTATACACTGTGAATTGTTTGACATATAATAGAGTACCAATGGATTTGAGAGGGATAGCTTGCTGGGGAACGTTATCCCCCCCACCCACACAGACAGGGGGCCAGAGGTGGACAAAGTGTAAATCGTTTAGAAGCCCGACTTGTCTTGATCCTAGGAATGCACCTACGAAGCCTTTCAATTCCAAACATCCATTAAGCTGGCAAATAGGTATATTACCTTGGAACTTTGGAATGAAAGGCTGCAGGGGGTGAAGTTTTAAAAATATCTAGAAAAAAAAGGGGAGGAAGAAGAACGGGAGATGGGAGAAGCGGCTGAGAGCACCCCTCCATCTCCTCCTCCCTGGAATGTGAGTTAAGCTTATCTTTTGAAGCATTTGCTGTGTGGATTAACCCTCTCCTAGAATGTGAGTTAAGTGCTTCATGTATATAAACTGAAAGTGTAAAAGTAAGAGATTTGCATGGATAAGTCAAAATTCTGCAGGCTGTGGTTTTGTGGTTTTGGTTTTATTGTGCTGTTCAGCTAGGTTGGGGTCACTTTATTGTCCTGAGTGTCCATAATCTATAGACGGGATTTGTTGTTGCTAGTCTTGAGGGAAGTCCCTGAGAACAGTCATTCCTCCTATATTTTAATAAAATCTGTTTGAGAATTCCCCAATAATCACTGAGGTGTTCATTATTTTTATCTAAATAAAACTGCTCATAAATTGGCATGCCCCCATAGAGATAATAGGGTTAATTCCTTCGAACCCAGAGGAGAAAAAATAACCAAAATACTTCACATTCAGAAAGGAGAAGGGAGGGGGCATTCAAACCTACAGCCGCAGTGGGTGGTTTTGTTTGTTTTTTTGTTTGTTGGTTGGTTAGCTGTTGTTTTTTACCTTCTTGCTCGAGATTAAAACTGTTTCTGGTGGCCAGTCTTTAGCCAAACTTCTTGACATAATTTACCAGCTTGTTCTTTACATGCTGTCCATGCAACAGCTATTAGGTTAACAACAAAGTCATAAAAATTCTAAGACAAAACTTACAGTCACTTAATCCACCTACTCCCATCAACTTTAGTTCAAAACTACAATCGCTTCCTCCGTCTCCGGCTGTACTCTTCGTGAGATATCGGTAACACAAATCAGGACTCTGTATTCGCTTCATATCAGTGCTATGTCTCAGGGACACACATACACAGTTACGAAGTATATCAAACGTAAAATCAGTTATCAATATTTGATTTGTTATTATACTTTCCGAGTTCAAAATCAAAACGGCACACAAGTCTTATACCAATTATTAGTGGGAACTCAGAATCCTGGTACCAAAACCAAGACGGTGGGAACTTTAACCCCTGTCACCAAAACCCAAGAAACCATGTGGTTTCAGTCAGTAAGGCTCTTTGAATTACTCTCGAAAAGTCCATACGGCACTGCAAATTCAAAGTTTCCAAAGGCATACTCTGGGTTCCAGTACCCAGTATACCAGCACTGTGCAGGACATCTCCTACAACTTAAAGGGCTTCCAAATGGCTAGCCCCAAACAAAATTCAGTTAAAGAATACCTTTACAATCCGCCATGGTCCTTGTCTTTTCCCTGGGTGCTGCCTTGCCCCCATTCCCTGACCATCACACCTAAAGGACTGTCAGGTGGAATACTCGAAGAAGGATCCTCAGATTCCTCTCTCCTTTTTGAACCTCTCTTACTGAGCCTGTCTCCCATTATACTTTTCTTCCCCATGGGACACCATTCGCCTGGAATCTTTTCACTTTCGTCCTTTCACCGGCCAGTCTCCTCATGGAGATATGGAACTGTGGTTAGAAGGACTCCACAATCGCTTCGCAGGGACCCCTGTGTCTCACTCACACTTTCAGACCCACTCTCCCAGCCACCCAGATAATATTTAACAGTCACTTTTCTTACCTGGGTCCTGTGTACAGGATTTCTCGACTGCCACACGCAATTCAGATCCATTAATTCATTAAATTTCCCTCTCCCCTTCTTTGCTTCGAGAGTCCTCTCCCCGGATAAAACTCACTGCTCCTTACAGGGTAGGACAGTAGATTGGAGACTGCTAAAATCAGCAAGGCATGCCCTCTCCACTCCCACTGTCCTGTCCTGCAGAGACAGGATTACTTCTCCCAGACGAGCCCCCAAATTGTGAGAAACACTCATTCATGAGTGGATTGAGGCACAGACTCCTGAGCTTGTGTTAACAGAAGACCCTTTATTGCAAAAGCAGGCTGCTTTTATGCAACTCTGCTGAATTTCAAAAAACATGGCGTTATCTGATTGGTTACTAACAACTGTCCACACACTCAAACGTCAAAATAACTGGTCAAGAGGTAAATGATCATGCGCTGTTCACGCGCTGTCTCAATTCCTTCTTTGGGCATCAGAAGGCTACAATTGTTTCTTTTGTTCTTCTGTTTACGGTACTTTTGCGGCAATGTTCCTCTGTTGTCCGCTTCTTCAAGGTCCCTCAAGGGCATTCTTCAGCTCGGCCAGTTCTATGTGTCCTGCCCGTGCAGCAGCGCGGTGGTGGCCAGAGCAGGGGAGGTGGCCGCTTGGTTGTGGGAGCCAGCAGCATCCATGGGGCGTGGCGGACACAGGCAGCCCCACGCTCCACGCACTGGTGCCCAGTGAAAAACTCCCCACAATTCCCCCTTTTTGTTTTTCAACTCCAGTTATAGTATTAAAAGCTCTTTCTAACTGCTGCTGTAAACACTGCATAGTACAAGGAACTATCATTAACACTATAAAAACCATTAACAAAATCATTCCACCTCGCAATATGATTTCTTGAATCTAACCAACAATTCAACATTCAATATTACTGTCCATATTGTCCAAGTCGTTTTCATCTTGAATACGTGTCTTCTTCTCTATATATGATTGCATCCACTTTGCCGGTATCCAGCGTGTTCCTTTATCTGTAATGACACAGGCATACCCCCATCCCCACGTTATTAACTGAAATGGTCCTTCCCATTTTCCTTCCCATGTTTTTACCATTACCTTTTATCTGATTTTTATGTTCTAACATTCCTGTGGACATGGTTTGCATATGTTTCACAATTGGTGGAATTAAACTTTCTCCTGGTAGCCGCAAGAAATTCATTACATGTTGTACCTTAGCAATTCTATTTGCTGGTGATTCCCCTAAATCCTCCTGCTTTCGTTTTTGCAAATAGTTTTTAATTATTTGATGTGTTCGTTCGACAATTGCTTGTCTCATCAGGGAATGCGGAATGCCGGTAAAATGTTGCACTCCCCATTGTTGAAAAAAATTTTTTGTACTTTGTGAAACATATACTGGTCCATTATCCATTTTTATCTGGTTTGGGACTCCTAAGGTTGCAAACACATGTCGAAAATGTGTCTGAACGTGCTGTGAGGTCTCCCCACTAAATGCTGTCATACAAATTGCCAAAGAAGAGGTATCTATTGACACATGTATGTATTTTAATCTCCCAAATTCCAGGACATGTGTGACATCTGTCTGCCACAACTGCAATGAGTACAATCCACGAGGACTGACTGCAACATTGGGCCCTTTATTACATTGCTGACAATCGGGGTACACTTGTATAATTTGCCAGCTGATGGCAATCATACTGAGTCACCAAATGTCCACACAGTACATTCTCTAACAACGTTTGTGTGTAAGGGGCTTGTAAACCATTTTGCATCACTGCTTTTCTTACTTCTTTTATCAAGTCCCAATGAAATGCCTGATATTGTCCCGGCTGACCTGGACGTATGATCACCAGAAAGGCTAGTTGCAAATTTTCCCCTTCTTTCAGTCTATCCATTTGTATCTTCCTCCATCCTTCCCTTACCACACTTTCACTAAGTCGCCCTGCTTGCTCTCCATCACTATCACTACTCTGTTCCCCAAGTCATATCTTCCCTTGATCTCTCTCCTTTTTCTTCATTTGCCTTCTTGAGGACAACAAGGAGGTTTTGCAAACAACAGTTTTTTCACTGTCAGAACCATCAGTCTCGTTCCTTCCTCGTTCCTGCTCAATATCACTCTCATCTGTTTGGGCGGCCATTTCCTGCCTGTCCGACTCTCCTGACGAGCCCATATCTGTGGCCTAAGACCTTTGAACTGCCTATGCTACTCCCTTCTCATAACACATTTCTTTTAAAGTCTCAAAGGCTAAACGCCACATAGTCATAACACGCATTTTCATCACCTTTGGAAGCATGTTCAAAAAGCAAATTACCAGCTTCTTTCCAAGTCCAAACATCAAAAACACGCGGCAATTCCGCGGGCAAATTCTTATTGTTCAACCATGCTAATAATAATTCTAGCATATACTTGTCATGCTTAACTTCTTGTTTCTTTAAAATATGTTGCAACATTCTTATTATCACTTTTTCTCAGTCGACATATTAGAACCCATCTCTATCTCTCTTAGTTTCTCAGCTGCTCACCTGAATCTTGTGGAACATGCAATTGATTAGCCCTGGGGTCTTTGTCCGCTTGGTCTTGCCAGCAAGATGATCGTTCGGCTGAGAAGTCCTCTCCAGAACGCTACCCTCTTCCACGAGTGGCGCTTTCTGTCCCCGATCACACTGAGGTCACCATTTGAGGGGATTGAGGCACGGACTCCTGAGTTTGTGTTAACAGAAGACCCTTTATTGCAAAACAGGCTGATTTTATGCAACTCTGCTGAATTTCAAAAAAACATGGCGTTATCTGATTGGTTACTAACAACTGTCCATGCACTCAAACTTCAAAATAACTGGTCAACAGGTAACTGATCATGCACTGTTCACATGCCATCCCAATTCCTTCTTTGGGCATCAGAAGACTACAATTGTTTCTTTTGTTCTTCTGTGTTCCTCTGTTGTCCGCTTCTTCAAGGTCCCTCAAGGGCATTCTTCAGCTCGGCCAATTCTATGTGTCCTGCCTGTGCAGCAGTGCAGCGGCGGCCAGAGCAGAGGAGGCAGCCGCTTGGTTGTGGGAGCCGGCAGCATCCATGGGGCATGGCGGAGGCAAGGCAGCCCCACGCTCCGCGCACCGGTGCCCAGTGAAAAACTCCCCACACATTCCCTGATAAAATATTGAAAAGGACCAAGTCTTTGAAGCAAAAGCAATAATGTTTTTATTTTACAATTCAGCGCTGAATTGGATGCCCTTGTAAAAAAGGCATCCCATCTTACAAAAGCAGTGGGTATATATACTAGTTTTAGACAAAGAACCGTGTAAATTCTCAAAGAATGTTCATTCTTTTTTAGATTATCCAACCATGTCTGGAGACTCCCTTCAGGTTATCTCCTGACCTAAACCAGCTACATCTTACAAGACACATTTATATGACGAGATAATTAAACATACAAACCAGCTGCAGCAAAACTTATCAATTAATTCTCACAGGAAGTAGTGTAATGTTTTTACTAAACAAGATGCATGCCCTTAAAACATTGGATTCAAACGAACAAACAACCCATACTGGACAGAGCACCACCAGGAAAAGATACCACCGCAAAAATTACCGGAACAGCCCATCACTCAGCAACACTTAGCAACACGGTAACAGTCTGCTTAACCGAACCTTGAAAACAGCACAGAGAGTCCTAATGCTGCCTGGAGTCAAACCTGAAATTGAACCAAAACCGCTACAGCCTACTGATAGGAAAGGATAAAAGTGATAAAAAGTTACAAGAGAAATAGGAAAGATGAGAGATAGTCACCACCTTAGGGACTCTGCACATAGCAGCATGTGTTTCTTTGTCCAGTGGGTCCAGAAGATGGTGGATGACAACACCTACACACCCCCCACACCACACCCACACCACAACTGGATCAGGTGGGGGAAGGACAGGTAACAGGCTCAGGCATGCCCCTCCTCCCTAGACAAGTCTAGACATGCTCTCCAGCACTTCTGATCTTGCCACTGGGGCTGGAGGCAATCACTTGCTTTGAGCCATTTAACCCATGCCATGCCGGGTCCATACACTGTGACAAAGCATGTTCATAAAAAGGAAAAGCACCAGCTTTGTCTCTTTACATCAATTTGTAAGATTGTTTCCCATGCCTTGAACTGCAGCTTTTAATCCATCACAGCATAAACTTGCAGAATCAAACATGCATCCTGAAGCCAGAGCAGTGCTGCTGGAGCTAGAGTGCATGACTTATCTTCCCATCAAATTCACTTTATCTCAACTCTATGCTACCTGTAGTTTCTCTCTAGAAAAGTGTAAGAGATCAATTCTTTTGCTCCTCTGGCAGTTTGATTGTCTTGTTTGTTTATTTTCCATATTGAACCACCTGATCACTGGTACCCATGGGAAGAACCACGAAATTAACACCTTGTTTGTTTTTCCGAGATTCAAAGAATTCTAGCTGTGGCAGTTATAATCTAATCAAGGCACCACTGTGTATTTCTCTCTTTTTGCACTGTTTATTTTTCAGCAGTCTGTGTGCGCGTGTGTGTGCAGGCCCGCTTTGTCACTCTGTTTGTTTTGCTCTTCCCTGCTCTTCCCTGTTTAATCCTATCATTTTGTTAAATACATGTGCCGAGTATAACCCAACTCGGGATAATACCTAGATATTCTTGAAAGAGTTGGTTTTAAACAGATGTGAGATTAAATGATCTTATAAGAAAAGCTTTTTCCCCCATTCGCTTTTTCCCGTTCACAAGGGAGTTGAAATAGCAACACTCTGCATTCCAATGCCCCTTATCAGATGAGTGGCAGCTGTGCTCTGGCACAGAAAGCCCCAAATGGAATTTTTAGCAAATACTGGTGCAATTTTATCCTGGTACTCACCTCTGAATCCTTCCTACTTCAAACTCCACATTGCTGGCAAACAGGTGATTTCACCTGGGACTTCAGAGTAGGGAAGTTGCAGAGAGTGAAAGTTTAAACTGAAATTTTGTCTGTATCCATGTGCATATACCGTCATCCCATGAACATTATTTCAACATCGTGTGTTTATATATGTTTTGTTCTGGATACTTTAGTGAGGAATTAATGGAAAAGATCACCAGGTGATTGTGAATGTACTTGGTGCAGCCCAAAATAATATTTCTTTAGTTTTTAGCTCTATCCAGACTTAGCTGTGAATACAATCTACAGTAGCAGCAATTATAAAAGAGGGCATTTTACCCACTGAAATTCAAAAGGTAATTTGGGACAATGCAAATGAATTTGAAATGAAGTTCCAGTCCTAGTGGTATTTAATTAATTTTACCTATGATCCCATCAACCATAAGACCACAGTTTTTTTTTAACAATACACAATGCTTCAGTATCCAATCATTGCATTATGCTTCAATCACAATGGAGCTATGCTCTGTCCCTTAGAGCATAGAGTATGGGCCCACAAAAACCAAGATAAATGGCAAACTGTTGTTGTCGATGCATGTATTGTACGGGAACAACAAGGGTGTATGAGTGAGAGTAATGTCATCAAACTCAAAGACATTTGTCTTGACACTGAGCAAAACATTTGCCATTTTGAAATTTATCCTGATGAATCTCCGAAACTACACTATTGTATACTGGTAAAGGTTGTGCTTACATGAGGACTCTGTGATTCTATACTTGTAGATAATATTGCTGTAGACACTAATAACCACTCGAATATTTGTGTTTGCAATTCTGTTAAAATTGCAGGACATGACTTTACTTACTCAACACCTATCATATCTTATCAGTGGTTGCAATCCAACTACACAATAATTCAAGAACTGTCCATATTGCAATGAAACTTATAATTGGGTGAAAGTTTATCCAAACATCCCTCATAATACAACTTGAGCTATTTATTGTGGTGTTCCACATACCTATCATCCCATTCCCTTTGAACTACCAACATATCTGTTAAACTATAGTGATACCTGGACCTGTCAAACTAGCATCTCTCCTGCACCACTGGGACTGGCTTGGACATGTTCCAATGGAAAATTTTATTCATATTTGACTCTAGAACAACATATGGGACTACAGTGCAGAGTGGTGTTACTTCCACTCTGCCCAAACAGGGTTTCCAATTTTTCCAAATTCCAGGGACGAACCAAGAGGTCTTTTAAAGGTGTTGGTGATCCCAGGGATACCCGAAAAGTAACTCATGGTATAAAACCCCCTAATTATTATAGCTGGAGACAACAGGTGTCCTTAAGACTGGAGGCATTTTTCTTCTTTGTTGTACCCCACTAGGAACATCAATCTGTATTGGATAATTTAACCTGGCAGGTTCACATATTATCCAACTGGACTAAATGTGTTTGGTGAATTAAACCTACAGGACCACCAGGTTTCCAAAACGTGTTATTACTTTAAGGAATGAGGAATAAACTTGACAGAAGGAGAATGTTGCATCACCATCTACAATGCTGCCGTGGATATGCTCCCGGTCTCTGTTGTCACCTCCCGGGTTTGTGCCCGACAACCCGGCTTCTGTTTGGGTGCTGCTCTAACTCTGAGCTCCTCCTTTCAGTGCTCTATGAGCTCCTCCTTGGAGTGCTCTAACTTTCTCGGGCTGCTCTCTCTTGGAATGCTCTCTTTTACTCCAAGCACCTCCTTTAAATGGTCTTCCTAACTACTCTGCCATGCCAGGCTTTATACACCCTTATCACCTCGTTAGCAGCTCCCCCGGTGATTGGCCATTTCTCAGGATCTCATATCTGCAGCAATTAAGACTAGCTCAGCTGCCCTACAATTATCTCTTGTTTACAACCCACGATTTTCTTACATTTACAACATTACATCATTTTACATTTTACATCATTTTACAACATTACATCATTTACAACATTTACATTTCCCTACACTACAATTCCCCTTTCTTTGTTTTCACTTTACATTCATCTAGCCTACAATTCTGTTTCTATAATTTTCTTCCTACATAACGCTACCAAATCCGTAGAAGAAAAACAAAGGAGATCGCCAATCAAACAGGAGATCTTTTTCAGTCCATGCAACCAAGTCATCTTTAGGACTGATGGGGTGAGGAACATGGTTAATGCGAATCAGAATAATGATGTGGAAACTAACCTATTTGTTATCCCTATTTAACGTGCACCCTTTTGATGTCCCACTCACTATGAGTATCTCCAAATCTATTTAAATACCATGACATTTGAGTGACTGGAGCTACAACATGGGTTTTATAGGTGCAAGACAGGAAATAATTGATGCAAATTGGATTGATATTATTAATTGGATTTGTATTTTATGAACCATTGTTATTTCGATAATAACACACAATATCTCCTCCATCTCCTTTCTTTACTTTTTTTCCCCACTTTTTGCTATGCAAGGTTCACTATCCTGGGAAAAGAAGAATTGAAGGCGAAGAAGAATTTGAGAAGTCACCAAGGCTGAAAACAGCTCTTTAAGTTATGGGGGGGAAATGTAGGAGACTGATTCTTTTTGCTGCCTTAAAACTCATTTTCGAATGTTGAGACTGCAATGGAGACAATGTCCTTCAGTGTTATCTCACTCTCACAAGCAGCCCAGCTGTGCTTGCTGCCCAGAGAGGTCATGCTGCAGTCTTGGTGGTGGGGAGAGCAAGGGCAAAACAGTACCTCGGATGCCAGAGCCCCCTTAAGCCCCTGCAAAATCAGTTCCAGAACTTTCCTAGAAGAAGCACTGCACAGGACCACCAAAAACTATAAATAATACTCTGGAAGAGGGGCCATTTGCAGTGCACCCGCCATCCTGTGAGGGGAAGAAGAAGACTGGAACCCATGTAGTGTCCTTGCACTTTTCTCTCTCTCTCCCTTTCCTCTCTTTTCTCTTAACATAGATTTAGTGAGCTAATGCCAGTCTTATCCCTAAGAATGCCTGTACAAATAAATTCCTTTTTGTCTGGCATCATTTCAGTCCAGTGGGTACTGAACCCATAAATTTTATGGGGAAACCCAGGTTCTTACCCTGGTGACTCCTGGACTGTCCAAGCTGGGTCGCAACAGAAAGAAATCCTTTAAGTTGAATATCCAGGTGTTTTGCACAGCAGGAACAGCATGAAGCAGCTGACACAAGTCTAAGATTTGTGCCTATGGAATGGTTATGACAATTCAACCAGTTCTGTCCCATGGCAACAGCTGACTTAATGTCTTATTAAGTGTGGAAATTGAGGTCTATTTTCTATTCCAGTTTTAGCTGTGTCTACTAGAGCTAGAGCTCCATGTGCTAATGTTGTACCTAAAAATCTTGCTAAAGAAAGGAAACAATTTTTTGTCATGTGGAATCTTATGATAGTCTAATGTCAACCTATAACAAGATATGAGAGTAAATAAGACTTTCTTAATGCAGCTGGAGCTACATAATTCAGAAGAGATTATTTTTTGTTTACAGTGTGCGAAATTCTAGATCTAGCTCATCAATGAAGTAATACAAGAAGTTTATAGGATGCATGAAGCTCTATACCTGAAGAAAAAGTCTCAGCAAAGTAAGCTATGGACAAATATGTAAGATTAGATGCTACTGTGGCAGGATCAACCTCTGAACAGGTTGGTGAGGTAAAGATTAGTGAAACCCTGATAAGAAAAATAAAATTATATGGTGAAAACTTTGGGCTGAAGGGCCTTTTTAATATCCTGTATAATAATTCTGAAAGCACAGCATGATATAGACCTGATGTTTTTATTCTCTTCTAGATGAGGCAATAAGAAGGAAAAAGAACAAGGTTCAATTGAACTGAAATTTTATTCTTTTACCAATTCCTAGCTATAAATTCTCAAAATTACTACTCATCTTTAGTATCTATACATTTCATGAATGTCCACTAATTACACAGCAAATATTTCCACTTCCATCTTCACTCCTTTGTGAAGATCTTGATCTTCCACTCTGGAGCTTTTGAAAAAATCCATCCCACTCAGCACATACCAGCTCAGGAAGTACTCCACCGAAATCCACTTTCAAAAATAGACATAAAACTATGGCAGTATTCTGAATTGTCTTATTATGTAAATCATTTAGTCAACTATTGCTACTATTTGCTTCATAATGTCTTCAGTAAAAAATATGAGAGACTTCTAAAATGTATTTATAAATGGACATTTATAATAATATAGTGCATATTTTTAATGTATTGTAAAACACATTCACGAGTGAAGTAAATACTTTTAGCAAATACAAGTGTAAAGATCAGCAAGTACTGCATTCCATTTGTTCATACCTTTACAATAAAGTTCCAGTAGTGTGACTAAAACATAAATGAAATTGAAAAACATTCCAGTTGTGTAAAACACTAACCACAAAGTGATATGAATCTCCAAACAGATAGACAGATGAACAGTATTTAGAATCATGTGAGTTAGAAATACAGAAGATAGCACATGACATGATATGGTTCTGAAAAATAAGTTTGCAGAAGTCTTTTTAAAATAAAAATAAATGTACAGGCTTTTTGCTTTTTCACACAATGAAATAACTCTTGAAGCAGAGGACTTGTGCTTTTTTTTAAACAGTGAAATAAAAACTGATGCAATTAAATAAAATAAAAATTACAGGAAAAAATAACCTTATTATCTTCTGGAAAGGAGAATAAGAAATCTTCACAAATAAGACAAAAATTAAAAGGAGGTGTACCTAAGTTTTCGTGCACATATTAGCATAGCTATGGAAAAAGTGACTGTTAATCAAGGACAGCAAGAATATTCTGACTACGTTAATATTTATTTTCTTTTTTGTTACAGAATTTAGAACTTGAATTAAATCCCACTGAAATTCAAGAGAGTCTTTAGTAGTTGACAAAGAAGATTACAGACACGCTGCACAGAAAATACAAGATTCCTGGCCTCTGCCATGCTCCTGGTATTTCTAAAAACAAGTACTTAATCACTTTGCTAAACATTTCAAGATGTCAAGAGGGTCCTTTGCTCATGGATAGTGTAGCTACACTGCAGCACACTTGAAATTTTTGAGATGAGACAGGCCTGCTGAGGTAGTAGGAGCCAATAGGGAAGCACCAGTGAAATACCTCAAAGGAATTAAGGGGCGTTCCTCTAAGAAGGTGACATGGCTGACAGCCTAGCTGAAGTGTGTCTATACCAATGCACACAGCATGGGCAACAACCAGGAGGAGCTGAAAGCCACTGTGCTGCTAGAAAGCTACGACCTGATTGCCATTACTGAAACTTGTTGGGACGAATCCCATGACTGGAGTACAGCTATCGATGGCTACAGGCTGTTCAGAAGGGACAGGCAAGGAAGGAGACATGGAGGGGCTGCCCTCTACATCAAGAAATGGATAGTGTGTGAAGAGCTGTCTCTGAAGAATAGCCGCAAGCAGGCTGAAAGCTTATGGGCAAGAATTCGAGATTAAGGCAACAAAGGAACCTTGTGGTTGGTGTCTACTACAGGCTGCCTGATCAAGGGGAAGCTATTGATGAACGTTTCTTCCTCCAGCTTCAGGAGGCATAGTGCTAGCAGACTCTCGTCCTGATAGGGGACTTCAACCACCCTGACATCTGCTAGAAAAGTAGCATGGTGAGCTCTAGGCAATCCAGGAAACTCCTGGAGTGCATCGAGGATAACTTCTTAACCCAGGTAATAGACAGCCCTACCAGAGGGGATGCAATACCGAACCCGACGGTCAAATGAGTCAATTGGTCTGATGTCAACATTAGAGGCAGCTTGGGCTACTGTGATCACACACTGGTGGAATCTGCAGTCCTGAGGGATACAGGACAGGTGAAGACTAAAGTCAGGACCCTGAATTTAAGGAAAGCAAACTTGCAGCTGTTCAAAGAATTAGTCAAAAGGACCCCCTGGGAAACAGTCCTCGGGGACAAGGGAGGAGAACAGAGCTGGCAGATCTTTAAGGATCCTTTCTATAAGGCACAAGAGCTCTCAGTCATCAAGTGTAAGACATCAGGAAATGGAGGCAAGACGCTGGCATGGCTGAGTTGAGACCTGCTGGTCAAACTAAAGGGCATGAAAGAACTGCACAGGCAGTGCAAGCAGGGATAGGGAACCTGGGAAGAGTATAGTGACACTGCCCAGTTGTGTAGGGATGGGAAGGCCAAGGTGTGGCTGGAGCTGAACTTGGCAAGGGACACAAAAAACAATAAGGACAGCTTCTACAGATACGTTGATCAGAAAAGGAAGGTCAAACAAAGTGCACCCCTGCTTGTTCTGCGGAATCAAACCCTATAACCCAAAAATGAGTTATAAAGCAGGTATGTTTATTTCCAGCGCTGGGGCGCAAGGGGGTTCTCCTCCTAGCTTGCACACCACATGACTTAACAAACAACTACTTATAGTGTAAAGAAATGCATAGTTATAAGCGCCTACTACATATTCATAACTTTTCCCCGCTTCGTATTATAATTAGTTCTGGAAAGCCCACTCCAGTCTTGTGCCTGCGTAGTGCCTCCTGGTGGTTGTGGGCCGGGGTCTCAGGGATGAATTAAGAAGTCTTCCTTGGGATGAATTTTTTCTCCTCAAACTGTGTTTGGGCACAGTCCCTTCTGGTTGTTTTCAAACTACTGAACCAAGTGCAGCCAGCTTTCTGCATTCCAATGCCTGCTTATTGGCAAACTTCTGCAAGGTAGCTCTCTCTTGCTATCAACTTCCAAGGTCTTCAAGGCTTTGTCTGACAAGCAGCACAAGTTCCAATGAGCATTCCCAACCCCCCTGTCTGCTTTTGCTCATCAATAACCCCCTGTCCTTTTAACATGGGCAAATTCATTTGCCAAATGTATAATCTGTCTCTTGAAGGGGAATTGTATGATATTTTGCTTGAAAATTACTTTTAACGCATTCTCATGGGCACTAGATATAGAAGTCAAAATTGTTAGTCTTTGTAGCATTCTCCAATTCCAAATAAATAACATAGCAGAGAAAACAAAGCTAACTAAAACTAGCATCAAAAGGAAAATAATGGGATGACACAACTTATTTAGAATGCCAGTCGCAGTAGGGGAACATCCAAAGAGCACGTCCCACCAATGACGGTTCGCATCTTCTTTTACCCTTTTTAGGACCCCCTTTCTTTCCTCTGTGTTGTTGTGGACTGTTATCAGGGTCTTTTTCCCGTTTTCCTGGACCTCCTCCAAAATTTTGGTTGGGTCCTGATGTTTCATTAATTGTTTCACCAATGTAAGATTCATTCCAATAGGTACAGGTGATAATTTGTGATAATTTGTATAATTGGATTTTATCAGCTGATGGGATACGACTGGTGCTAAATAAGAAAAGTCACACAACAATCTTAAAAAAATGACAAATACAGAAATTAGAAATTAGAGTGATTCTTACTGTCCATAAGTATGTCATCTATTACTATAGAGGTACAAGCAATTCTCAAACACACAACCCTGGCCCATATATACAAGTACAGTCCTCTGATTAGCGTCTGAATGGATCTCAAAGTGACAGATGCTTTGCTCAGTGTTGAGGCAGATGTCTTGAGCATCGATTGCATTACTTTCACAAATGAATCCTTGTTGTTCTTGTCTAATGCAAGACTCTAAATTTACATATTGCCATGTCCCATTCACAATTCGTGCCCATGTTCTATTTTTGGAAGGACAGAGCAGTTTTATCATGGTTTAATCCTAATGAAATGTTGGGGCGGATAATATATATAGAATCATAGAATCATAGACTCATAGAATCACCAGGTTGGAAGGGACCCACAGGGTCATTGAGTCCAACCATTCCTAACAATCACTAAAGCATGCCCCTCAGCACCTCGTCCACCCGTTCCTTAAACACCTCCAGGGAAGGCGACTCAACCACCTCCCTGGGCAGCCTGTTCTAGTGCCCAATGACCATTTCCGTAACAATTTTTTTCTGATGTCCAGCCTGAACCTCCCCTGTCGGAGCTTCAGGCCATTCCCCCTTGTCCTGTCCCCTGTCACTTTGGAGAAAAGGCCAGCTCCCTCCTCTCCACAACCTCCTTTCAGGTGGTTGTAGACAGCAATAAGGTCTCCCCTCAGCCTCCTCTTCTCCAGGCTAAACAACCCCAGCTCTCTCGGCCGCTCCTCATAAGACTTGTTCTCCAGCCCCCTCACCAGCTTCCTTGCTCTTCTCTGGACATGCTCCAGAGCCTCAACATCCTTCTTGTGGTGAGGGGCCCAGAACAGAACACAGTACTCAAGGTGCAATCTGACCAGTGCCGAGTACAGAAGGAGAATAAACTCCCTGGACCTGCTGGTCACGCCATTTCTGATACAAGCCAAGATGCCATTGGCCTTCTTGGCCACCTGGGCACACTGCTGGCTCATGTTCAGTCAGCTGTCAACAAACACACACACACACACACACACACACACACACACACGCGCCCAGTCATTCTCCTCAGGCAGCTTTCTAGCCAGACTTCTCCTAGTCTGTAGCACTGCATAGGGTTGTTGTGCCCCAAGTGCAGGACCCGGCATTTGGCCTTGTTGAACCTTATGCCATTGGTCTCAGCCCAGCGGTCCAGCCTGTTCAGATCCCTTTGCAGAACCTCCCTACCCTCCATCAGATCTACACTTCCACACAGCTTAGTGTCATCTGCAAACTTGCTGAGGGTGCACTCAATGCCTTCATCCAGGTCATTGATAAAGACATTGAACAGTGCTGGACCCAGTACCAAGCCCTGGGGAACCCCACTTGTGACTGGCCTCCAGCTGGAGTTAACTCCATTTACCACTCTCTGGGCCCGGCCATCCAACCAGTTTTCAACCCAGGAGAGTGTGCGCCTGTCCAGTCCAGAGGCTGACAGTTTCTGAAGCAGAATACTGTGAGAAACTGTGTCAAAGGCTTTACTGAAGTCCAAGAAGACTACATCCACAGCCTTTCCCCCACCCAGTAGTCTAGTCATTTTGTCATAGAAGGTGATCAGGTTACTTTGGCAAGATCTGCCTTTCGTGAACCTGTGTTGACTGGGCCTGATCACCCCGTTCTCTTGCATGTGCTTCATGATAGCACTCAAGATTACCTGTTCCATGACTTTCCCTGGCGCTGAGTTCAGATTGACAGGCCTGTAGTTCCCTGGATCCTCCCTGCAACCCTTCTTGTAGATGGGCACATCAGCCAGCCTCCAGTCCAGTGGAACCCCCCCAGTCATCCAGGACCACTGAAAGATGATGGAAAGGGGTTTGGAAAGGACATATGCCAGCTCCTTCAATACTTTTGGGTGGATCCCATCCAGCCCCATAGACTTGTGTGTGTCTAGCTGGGCAAGCAAGCCTCCAACCTCCTCCTCTTGGATCATGGGAGCCTCATTCTGCTCCTCTAACTCCTGGGTTTGTACACAGAGGGAACAACTTCCCTTACTATTAAAGACTGAGGCAAAGAAGGCATTAAGTACCTCAAGCGTGTCCCATCCTTAGTAAGAAAGCCTGGGGGTGCGTGGGTCACCCCACGATCAAAGAACCCAAAGCCTTTCTCCTCCCACCAGGCTCAGATCCAGGCATTAATCAACTGTTTCTCTTTGACCTCCTGCTTCTCATTTGTTAGCACTGGAATCGAGCTAAGCACACCTTGTGCCCCAGAGCCCTCCATCATTCTCCCTAGAGTCCTGAAGTCTCTCTTGATGGCTTTCAGCTTTCTGCGCTCTAAGTCATCATTGCCTATTTGAAATACTACTAGAGGGTAATAATCTGTCTCTTTCACCAAGGAAGGAAGTTTTCTAGTTACATCCTTCAGTGATGCCCCCGGTAAGCAGCAGACCTTCCTGTGGAGCGGGTCTGGTCTGCAGATGGGTCCCTCTGTTCCTTTTAGAAGGGAATCCCTTAAGATGATCATTCTCCTATTCTTATTTATTGAGGAAGTTTTTATGGTCATCTGAGGATGGCGCAGCCTAGGGAATGTTTCTAGGCTGTGGGACCCATCTTCTTCATCCTTAGGGATGGTTTCCACCTGCAGCACTTCATATTTGTTCCTCAGGGGGATCTGGGGGTTTGTTGTCTGGGTGGGGGGAGCAGGTTTCCTGCACCAGGCAGGAACTTGCTGCCATTCCCCATCTCTTGTTCCCCCAACCTTGCAGTTTGCAGGTGGGAGTTGCTCAGTCGCACTAACTCCAGCAGCCTGCTGATTTTGTGAGAGGGCGCTGCTCCAGTGATCTATCTCCCTCTCACATTCCCTGATGGTCCTTAGTCTATTCACCTCTTCCCTCAGCTCTGCCACCATGCAAAGAAGTTCCCCCAATATGTAGAGAAGCGTTACATATGGTCAACACAAAGGCTGTGACCGTATTAGTGATAGGTTCACAGGTAAAATTTCCCAGAGTCTACCAGGATTGAAGCTTCCTCTCTAAGCCAGTGGCACTGTCCCAAACCACTTTCCAGATTTCAGTGGGAAAAGTACCCTCACCACCTTCTCTTATAATTAAGGCGGCCATTAATTGCATTCATAATTGTGCCTGTATACAACTGAGGGCCAAAGAAATGTTATCTTGGATCACACCAAGTGCATTTCCTATTAATTCGTGGTCTTGTTTCTCCACCTGTTCCCAGTTTGGCAACACTTCTGATAAGTGGTTAGTTCCTGAAGATAATAGATAAGACTGTAAAGGTCTTAATTTTGTTAAATCGCTAGTTGTGGTGGCCAATTTATTCATTAGTATTTCTGAGTCAATTACATTTAGGACCCTCAATTCTGTCTCTAACACCCCATTTAGGTCCCTTTGTGTTCTGCCCCTGAAGGGCACTTGTTTTCACAGCCAGATTGTCCAGCCCTCGAAGGATGTTTTTAGGAAATGAGAGCATGCTGGTTGAATTTCAGAAATATCAGTTTGCATTAGCAGTTCAACACGTTTAAGAGACCATTCTGGGTTGAACAGCATTTGCTATAATATTTATTTTAAATTTGAATGAGAGCCCAATGGTATCATAGGCCCAGAGACAAACCACCTTAATGGTCTGTACTAATGTAAAATTATGCCAAGTCTAATTCATTGGAAATACAGGTCTTTGTATTCTTATCTGTAGGCGTAGTTGAGATAGTAATTTGGCATGCCTTTTTATGGCTAGTTCCATTAACCATTTAGCATCCTACTTTGATTTCTTCTCCTACAATCCAATGAAGTTGTTGAATCCCCTGTTCTCTATCCACATTTCATTCTTGCCTCACATATACTTGATTTTCATGCATAACCACAGTTGATAGATTTAAACCCTTTCGATCAGAATATTTCCCATGGCTCTAGTATACCAAATAAAAGCTTGAGACCAAGGCCTCTCAGTATTCTTTTGGCTAGAGGTGCTTTTCCCTCCCTGGATTATAATTATGATCATGAGAAAAATATCTTTCCTGGTTGGACTTGTGTGACCCTTCAAGGAGACTTATGTGCCTTTTTCACTCGGGTGCAATGCATCCATGTGCTCTGCTCCTTGATTTTGATTGCTGTGAAGGAGGTAAGGAGCACCTGGAATGGTCCTTCTCACTGCGATTCCAGAGTTGTCTCCGCAAGAGGCTTTACATATACATAATCTCCAGGTCGTGTTATGCACAGGTCCATCCAAACTCCTACTTCGCGTCTCAACCACATGTTTTTCAGTTTTTTCAGAGTTGTTTGTCCAATGCCACCATGTGGCATGCCTCCTTTGCCTCAGTCTTTAATAGCAAGGAAAGTTGTTCCCTCTGTGTACAATCCCAGGAGTTAGAGGAGCTGGCAGATGTCCTTTCCAAACCCCTTTCCATCATCTTCCAGTGGTCCTGGCTGACTGGGGAAGTTCCACTGGACTGGAGGCTGGCTAATGTTGTGCCCATCTACAAGAAGGGTTGCAGGGAAGATCTGGGGAACTACAGGCCTGTCAGTCTGACCTCAGTGCCAGGGAAAGTCATGGAACAGGTAATCTTGAGTGCTATCATGAAGCACATGCAAGAGAACTGGGTGATCAGGCCCAGTCAACATGAGTTTACAAAAGGCGGATCTTGCCAAAGTAACCTGATCACCTTCTATGACAAAATGACTAGACTACTGGGTGGGGGAAAGGCTGTGGATGTAGTCTTCTTGGACTTCAGTAAAGCCTTTGACACAGTTTCTCACAGTATTCTGCTTCAGAAACTGTCAGCCTCTGGACTGGACAGGCGCACACTCTCCTGGGTTGAAAACTGGTTGGATGGCTGGGTCCAGACAGTAGTGGTCAATGGAGTTAACTCCAGCTGGAGGCCAGTCACAAGTGGGGTTCCCCAGGGCTCGGTACTGGGTCCAGCACTGTTCAATGTCTTTATCAATGAGCTGGATGAAGGCATTGAGTGTACCCTCACTCAATTTTTTGCGGATGACACTAAGCTGGGTGGAAACGTGGATCTGATGGAGGGTAGGGAGGCTCTGCAAAGGGATCTTAACAGGCTGGACCGCTGGGCTGAGACCAATGGCATAAGGTTCAACAAGGCCAAATGCCAGGTCCTGCACTTGGGGCACAACAACCCTATGCGGTGCTACAGACTAGGAGAAGTCTGGCTAGAAAGCTGCCTGGAGGACAAGGATCTGGGGGTGTTGGTTGACAGCTGACTGAACATGAGCCAGCAGTGTGCCCAGGTGGCCAAGAAGGCCAATGGCATCTTGGCTTGTATCAGAAATGGCGTGACCAGCAGGTCCAGGGAGTTTATTCTCCTTCTGTACTCGGCACTGGTCAGATTGCACCTTGAGTACTGTGTTCTGTTCTGGGCCCCTCACCACAAGAAGGATGTTGAGGCTCTGGAGCATGTCCAGAGAAGAGCAAGGAAGCTGGTGAGGGGGCTGGAGAACAAGTCTTATGAGGAGCGGCCGAGAGAGCTGGGGTTGCTTTGCCTGGAGAAGAGAAGGCTGAGAGGAGACCTTATTACTCTCTACAACTACCTGAAAGAAGGTTGTGGAGAGGAGGGAGCTGGCCTCTTCTCCCAAGTGACAGAGGACAGGACAAGGGGGAATGGCCTGAAGCTCCGCCAGGGGAGGATCAGGCTGGATATCAGAAAAAAATTCTTCACAGAAAGAGTCATTGGGCACTGGGACAGGCTGCCCAGGGAGGTCGTTGAGTCATCTTCCCTGAAGGTGTTTAAGGAAGGGGTTGATGAAGTGCTTAGGGATATGGTTTAAGGGAGTGTTAGGAATGGTTGGACTCGATGATCCTGTGGGTCCTTTCCAACCTGGTGATTCTATGATTCTATGATTCTATGTAGGAGGTCATGATTTCATACCCAAATAGTGACTGATCTGTTGTACTATTTTGGAGATAAATTGTGATCCCCTATCGGGAGACATAGTTGCTGGAACCACAAAGCATGGTATTATCTCCTCTGTTAATGTTCTGGTTACCTCCCGAGCCTTGGCTATTCTAGTAGGGAATGCCTCCGCCAACCTGAAAAGGTATCAGTTAATACCAATAAGTATCAATACTCCCCGCCCTGCTTTTTCTTGGGAGTTCTGAAAAATCAATCTGCCATTGTTGCCCGTTACCTCTTCCAATTTGGCCCATTTCTGGTTTGGGGTAATTCTAGGATTAGTCTGCAGTCAAAGGTCACACTGCTGAGCCACTTGTCTCACAGTGGTATATAAATTTCTAGCTGCAATCTCTTTAATTAGGTGTTTATAGAGCTTCCCCCCCCCCCCCCCCATCTCTTCCTGTGTTCCTCCTTCATCAAATGTGGGGTCCACAGCGGGCTGAGGACCCCTGATTAATGCACCCGGAAGGAGATCATGGGACGGGAAGTGGGCAGACAATATAGGACCATGCATGAAAGTAATACTATCCATTCAAAGATTGTTTATGTATAAGCTAATCCAATCATGCGGAGACGCGTGTGTTAATCAAGGGTATAAGAGGCGCGCGTAAGATCAAGCACCGGCCGGCCAGCCCTGTAACTTCAATAAAGAAACTTGCTTCCACATCACCGTGTCGTGTCTCAACAGCGACATCTGGTGACCCCCGACGTGATATAGCTAGCGATTTTCTGAGAGTTTTAATGTAGGGGTTCCCCGAGGTGGCACAGCCACTATAAAAGAGTTTTCGGCAAGAATAGCCAAGAGGAGCGGCGAGAGAAGCTGCTAAAAGAGTTTTCGGCAAGAATAGCCAAGAGTAGCGGCGAGAGAAGCTGCTTAATTCCGGATCCGGGACTTTTAAGAAGCCACCGAGTGCAGGTGAGCTGTTGGGGAAAAAAGATGGGAGCCTCACTAACAAAAGAGAAGGAAATGATTATAAGCATGTGGAAGCAAATACTAGAAAAGAAGGGGGTAAAGCTAGAGGAATTAATGTTGCAAAAGATGCTTTTATGGACTAAGAGACAGGGTTATACGCCAGATATAATGACATCATTTACTGTTTCGAATTGGAAAGAAATAGGGGACAGGCTGTTTGATAGTGCTTCACGTGGAGACAAAGAGTCAGTATCTTTGTTAACCACATGGTGCCTTTTGTTTGATACTTTGAAAGACTTTAAAAAACAGAGGGATCAGGCAGAGCAAGATCTTTCACCCCTTGCCTCCCGAAATGAGCCTCCATCTGCTGAGGATCTGTTAACGGAGCAAGAGGAATTTTCTGTATTAACTGCTGACCCAGACTCTGCATCTCTATCTGAGTTTCAACATCTAAATTCAAGAAATCCGGTAACGCACCCAGAGAATAAACCATCTCGGTTAGCGCGAAAACGTTTTCTTGTTGATGAGTCCGATGATGAAACAGACTCAGCTTGTCCGATATATAAACAAAGCCGACGGCGGGTTAACCCCGTAATGCCATCCGCCCCTCCACTGCCCCCTGAAGAGCGAGGGGCGAAGCGTACAATCCACTGGTACTCCCGCCTTTGCCAGATGAGCCGGATGATTGGGACAATCCCGTGGCGGGGGGGGGGGGGGGGGGAGGGCACTGAGGGCACTGAGGCAGCTGCTTCAGAAACCAGAAAGATCGAGGCTAACGCTGAGCCAACCTCTGGGGGTTCCTCTGGTAAACCTCAAACCCCTCAGACGTGGGATTCACCTTCAGCACAGGTTACTGTGAGACCATATGATCCATGTCTATTTTGGCAAAAGGTAAAACAACGGGCTATGCTAGAAGGACAGTGGACATTGTCTGAGGCAATAACCACACCCTTAAAGGAACGTGACCTGAGTCCTGTGACAGCTATGGCATTCCCGGTGGTCCGGGGGGATCCAGGACAGGGAATTATGGATGAGCACAGACCATACACCTGGAAAGTAGTACAGGAACTTCAAAAAACTGTTACACAGTATGGTCCCAACTCCCCTGCAACAATGCAATTGCTTCGATTATTAACTATGGAAGAAATGACACCATATGACTTTGCACAAATTGCACAAATTATGTTTCAGCCTGTTCAGTGCACAGTTTTTCGAAATATTGTCGAAAAATTTGCTTTTACAGATCCTTTGACTAATCATTCAAGATATCATTGGAAGGTTTTCCGAAAAAAAAAAAAAGAAAAAAAAAAAAGAAAAAAAAAAAAGGTTTGTAGCCCAGGCACTGAGTGTTGTACAGCAGAAATATCCTGAATGCTATTGCTATCATTATATGGATGACATCTTATTGGCTGCTGCAATGTCAGAACAATTAGGAGAATTGGAAAGGGACACTAGAGAAATGTTGGAATGTTATGGCCTGGTCATTGCCCCTGAAAAGGTACAACGTGTTCAACCGTGGTTGTATTTGGGCATGAAAGTACTGGCCAAAACAGTCCAACCTCAGGCAATTAAAATAGTAACTGAAATCAGGACTTCAAATGATGTTCAGAAAATAGTTGGAATTATAAATTGGCTGAGACCCTACTTGGGCCTTACATCATCACAAATACAACCCCTAGTTGATCTGTTAAAAGGGGACACAGATATTGCAGCACCCAGGGTTCTAAGGAAGCCAGAAATGTTCTGACACTTGTAGAGCAAGCCATTCAGGAAAAGCATGTCTGGTGCATTGACCTGACTGTAATTGTGCAGGCATTGGTCTTTGCGGAAGGCTCAATGCCCTATGCTGCGCTCGTGCAGTGGGATCAGGGGTGTGAAGACCCCCTCCATATATTGGAGTGGATCTTCTTACCATTTTGAACAAAAAAGGCTGCTCCAGGATTATATGAGCTGTTAGCTCAACTCATTATAAAAATTCAAACACGATGTGTGGAACTATTGGCACAAGATCCGGAATGTATTGTTATTCCTCTACAAGTTCAATATTTTGAATGGTGTCTTGCCAATAGTTCTGCACTTCAAGCTGCTCTCCTGAATTTTACAGGCCAGATATCGTATCATTTTCCTTCCCATCCACTTTGTAAACTGGGAACTCAAATCTCTATCGCACAGAAATTGTTAAGCCAAACAGCACCTGTTGATGGACCCACAGTTTTCACAGATGGGTCTGGGAAAACAGGGAAAGCTGCTGTTACATGGTTTGATGGACAAAATTGGCAACATTTAATTGAGCATCAACAAGGCTCCCCACAAGTGGTGGAATTACGAGCAGTCACATTGGCATTTCAACAGTTCCCACAAGCCATAAATGTGGTAACCAACTCTGCTTATGTTGCAGGTCTAGTGCAGAGATTGGATAAAACAGTTCTTGGACAAGTGACAAACCACCTGTTGTTTGGAGTTATGAAGCTCCTGTGGGAAACTGTACAAAAACGCAGCCTACCCTATTATATTCTACACATAAAAAGCCATACTGACTTACCTGGTTTTATAGCAGAAGGAAATGCCCGAGCTGACCAATTAGTATCTGCGGTAGCATTAGGACCAGTACCAAACATTATGCAACAAGCAATTGCTTCTCATCAATTTTTTCACCAGGGTCACAGAGCACTCAAGAGACAGTTTCAGCTTTCTACTACTGAAGCTCGATCTATTGTTGCCTCATGTCCAGATTGTCAAGGCCAACATTTTCCAACAGTTTATGGAGTAAATCCTAGAGGCTTGCAGGCCCTACAAATTTGGCAAACTGATATAACTCATATTACAGAATTTGGCCGACAAAAGTATGTACATGTATCAATTGATACCTTTTCTTCTGTCATTATTGCTACTGCACATACTGGAGAAACAGCAAAAGATGCTATTAGGCATTGGCAAAAAGCCTTCGCCACCTGTGGTGTTCCTCGACAAATTAAAACTGACAATGGTCCCGCTTATGTTTCTGGGCGAGTGAAAGCATTTTTACAGTCTTGGGGTGTCAGCCATGCTACAGGTATTCCTCACTCCCCCACTAGTCAGGCACTTGTAGAACATGCCCATGGTACACTTAAGTGCCTTTTACAAAAACAAAAGGCGGGAATGTCTGGGGAATCACCTGAAGCAAGGCTGAACAAGGTGATGTATGTATTAAATTTCTTAACTATCAATGATGAACATCAGAATCCCCCAGTGATTCAACATTTGGAATCCTTGAAGTCTACCACAGCTATCTCTGATGGAGTGAAGGTTCAAGTGAAGGACCTTCAAAGTGGTCAGTGGTCAGGCCCATGCAAGCTATTAACTTGGGGTCGAGGGTATGCTTGTGTTTCCACAGATGAAGGACCTCGGTGGTACCCTGCTCGTTGTGTTTGCCCTGCTGTGGATAAGCCACGGAGGCCACGTGTGGAGAATCAAACAGCTGGAGATGAGTGTGATGGATAGCCCTTGCTAACATCAAAGAACTGCCATAACAACTGGAGTATAAATCATATACCGGAACCACAAGTTAAAGTTTTTAGAATCAGTAGAAATGGAGTATAAGTCATGTACTGGAACCACAAGTTAGACCTGTTAGGATCAGTAGAAATAAAGTATAAGTCATGTACTGGAACCACAAGTTAGAGCTGTTAGGATCAGTAGAAACGGAGTATAAGTCAATGTTTGTATACTTTTCAGATGCACCTACAATATTACTCAGCGCGGTCAAGTATTGATGCTGCTTTGCTTCCCTGTTTCAAGAATGGGTATGTTTGTAGTTGTGCTGTCGATGTTGCCCTGCATTGTGTGTCTGCCGCGAAGGGCCCCGCAGCAGCCGACACAGGCAATCTTTAACGGGCAATTTTCTTTAGCACAAATACAAAAAGGGGGAATTGTGGGGTCCACAGCGGGCTGAGGACCCCTGCTTACTGCACCCGGAAGGAGATCATGGGACGGGAAGTGGGCAGACAATATAGGACCATGCATGAAAGTAGTACTATCCATTCACAGATTGTTTATGTATAAGCTAATCCAATCATGCGGAGACGTGTGTGTGTGTGTTAATTAAGGGTATAAGAGGCGCGCGTAAGATCAAGCACCGGCCGGCCAGCCCTGTAACTTCAATAAAGAAACTTGCTTCCACATCACCGTGTCGTGTCTCAACAGCGACAATCAAAGACCATGTTAAATAAGGGGGAATGATTAGTTTCCCTTGTGGAGTGAGGGCCCACCCTTCTTTATTATATGACCCTCCCAGGTCTATAATAAATTTCTGATTATCTGATCTTCCTTGGTATATTCTGGCTTACCTTCTATGGAGATTCACCTGTCAGGGATCAAAGACCCTTTTATTTTTACCTCACCTTTGGCTGCCAGTTTTGCCTCTCTGTCCGCCAGCTCATTTCCTCTCCCCAACTTCAAATTCACTTTCTGGTGCACCTTGATGTGCATGACTGTCACTTTCTCAGGTAGCTGGACTGCTTCCAGCAGTCTCAGAATCCCTCTGCATGCTTGATGTTTTTGGCCTGGCATGTCTTTTATTGCTTAAGACATACCTGTTTCCATCCATGAACCAGCTCTCAGCGTCTTCCATGGGACTGTCTTTCAGGTCCAAACACCTCAAGTATGTGACCTTGATGGTCTCTAAGCAGTCCTGGTGCACTGGTTCTCCTGTATTTCCACTGAGAAAAGAAGCTGGGTTGATGATGTTAGTAACCACAATTCCCATATCATGTTCCAACGATATAGCTTGGTATCTTAGGAAACTTTGTGGAGAAAGTCAGTGCCCACCTCTCGCTTCCAGACACTAACACAGTCATTTTCTGGCCCAGGGTAAATCTTCGTGCCTCCTGGATGTTTAGCAGGACGGCTGAAACCGCTCGTAAACACCGCTCGTAAACAGCCAGGCCCTAGGGCAATCCCTTGCTTCTCATGAAGAGAAAAGGAAAAATGGCTTACTCACATATTGAAGTCCTAAGGCCAGGGCTGACATCAGGGCTTTCTTCAGCTGTTCAAAGGCTTGCACAGCCTCTTTTCTTTGTTAGAGTTATCTCTGTTCGGTGGTGGTTAGTGCATACAGGGGTTTAACAAGCAGTCCATAGTTATAGATCCATAGCTGACACCACCCCGTCATCCCCAAGAAAGTTCGTAACTCTTTCACTGTTTACAGTCTCGTAGTTTGGTAGTTTGGTATATTGCCTCTTTTCAGGCCTGTCCCAAAGTTCTTCGTTCAGCGCTGATTTCGTAGCCCAAATAGATCACGTCGTGTTGCATTATTTGGGACTTGTTATAGATACTCAGTATCTCTGGAGCCCCAAAAAGTTTAACAGACTCACCATCCAGGTCATGCAAGCATTGTCTTGGTGGCAATCAGGGTATAATCTACATACTGCAACAGTCTCCCTTCCTCAGGTGGGGCTTCCCAGGCTTCAAGATCCTTTGCAAGTTGATTACCAAATATCCAGGTGAGTTGAGTTCTGCATCTGCTTTCAGGGTTTTCCCATTCAAATGCAAGTATTTTCTGACTGGCTTCATGGAGAGGGAGGCAAAAGTAGGCATCCTTCAGGTCTAAAACAGTAAGCCAGGTTAGTTCAGGTATTAATACAGTCAACAGGGTATGTGGATTTGCCACCACTGGGTATAGATTTTCGGTTATTTTATTTACAGCCCATAAGTCCTGGGCACATCAGTGGCCCATACCTCGGGGTATACGTGGTTTGTGATTTCCTCACTGATTTTACCTTCCGTTGGAACACTGGCTAGGGATAAACTCATTATTTGTATATACTGCTGGTCATTTACCTCCAGAGTAATCTCTCTGTTTTCATATTTGATTATTGCACCCAATTGTTCTAGTAAATCTCTCTCCAAAAGTGCCTTCGGGGAGTGGGCATATACAAGAATCTGTGGATGCCCCATTGTATTCCCAGTTTATATCTTAGAAGTTCACAGAAATACGCCTTTTCACTTTGGACAGTTGCCCCTTTTACCATGATGTAGTCATTTCCTACGGGTATCAAAGCTTAGTTCTAAACTGAATATGTTGCCTCTGTGTCAACTAAAATTCTACTTTCTTCTCCTCTTTCTCTGGCTTCATTACAAACAGTGGATCTGCTAGGGTCGATTCCCCAGGTCCCCATGTCTTTCTTCACATGGGCCACTCTTCCTCTTTTAGACTGGCCCAAATCCAAAGAAACTAGTTGTTGTTTTCCTACCCCTGACCAGGATCCAGCGGTGTGTTGCGGTGCATTATATCCCTCAGTCGATTTAGGAATTCTGATGGTGACTCAGTGGGACCTGGTTTAATTGTTTGAGAATGACCCCTTTCATTCCCTTCGAGATTCACCCTTGATATACGTGTAACTTTTCTACATGTTTAGATCTGTCTGGATCCCACATTGGGTCTTGAAGGGGAAAATACTCTTTCCAAATCCCCTGCAGTTTTAAAATTAATTTTTGTTGGTTTGTGGGTTTTTTTAAATTTTTTTTTTTTTTGTTTTTATTTTTTTGGTTTTGAGTCTTCCCAGAGAGGTGCCTGCAAAACTGTCAAAGCAGACCTTTTCCTCATGCAGGAAGACACCGGGCTGTCTGGGGGGTACGGATCCCATCCAAGTCCATATCCCAGTCCTGTGATTGAGGGGGAGACTTAAGCAAATCAGGTAAATCTTGTTCTGGTGTCTGGTGAGTTTTGTTTATTCTAGTGAACCTTTACTCAATATTGCACGCCGAACAACACTGCCTCAGTTTACCTTTAAATTCTTTGTTATTTTCCCTCTCAAGGTCGAGTACCATAGGATCCTGTGGCGGCACAATCCCACAGTCCCTTTGCCACTCCGGATGATTTCAGAGGGTGAAAAACACTTCATTCCACTTTCCCTTTCTCCTTAAAAATTAAAATCAGTTGCAAAACGATACTGTAATCCTCTTCTTACTCATTGAGTCCCCGGCTCCCCCCCACCAGTTCCTTCCAGTGTCTCAGTATGCGCCCCTAGGGGCTTGCTTGAGGAAATTCCTTGCTCGGTTTTGCCCCTATTTTACTATCTTCCGACTCTACCTTTCTCTAACTTCCACACAAACCGTTTAAGAACTTAAAAATGGCTTGTCCCTAAGTTCTCAGGGACCTCCCACAAGACTAGCAACAACAACAATTCCCATCCACAGATTATAAATACTCAGGACAATAGAGTGATCCCAACCTAGCTGAATAGCTCAATAAAACCTTATGATAGTCCGAACACCGAAACCCGATCTGTTCCCGCAACCTGCAGAATTCTGCCCCCCCTGTCCATACAAACCTTTTTGCTTTTACCCTTTCCATTTATTCTTTCTCTCACACAGAACACTTAACTCACATTCCGGGAGGGGGAGGGTTAACTCACACACAGCAATGAAACTGCTTAACAGATAAGCCTAACTCACATTCCAGGAAGGGGGAAAGGGAGGGGCACTCTCAGCTGTTTCTCCCTTTTTTCTCCTTTTATTTTTTTTTTTCTTCTATGCTAGGTATTTTAAAACTTCACCCTCTGCAGCCTTCCATTCCAGAGGTCCAAGGTAAATATACCTATTTGCCGGATCAATGGACATTCGGAATTGAAAGGTTTCGTAGGTGCATTCCCAGGCAGGGCTTCTAACCAGTTTGCAAGTCTTTCAACAATTTTGAGTGCTTGGTCTGTCTCTGCCCCCCCCCCCCCCGTGATTTCTTGCTTTGTTCATCTCTGGCTGTTTTTCCTCATGGGAGAACAGAACTGTGGATTGGAACTCCGCACTCGCTCTGCGCTTAATTGCACGTCCCAATCACGCTACCATACACTCCCATACAAGTGCTTGAACTTAAAATAGGCTCTAAATGATGTTAAAATATACAGGTACTAGTACTGAAGATTTGCAACAGATGTAGAAGATGATAGCGATCCCACATGGCGCTCCTGCTACCCCAGCAAGGAGTAGCCAATCCACCATAGTAGTATAGCTCCTCACTCTGTGCAAAGCACATCTTACAGGATCTTGGCACTATATTCTTCCCGGTGCTTTGCTATCTCAGCAGGAAGCACTCCTTTGGGCTCAAACCACCAATTCCCAGAGGCGAGCAGTATAGTTTATCTCACCTTGTGCAAAAACGGCTTACAGGGTCTTGATAACCTATCCTACTCCTCATCTTAGCATGAGGCGTCCCATACACGACTTATAGATTCTTCCCCTGTTTCCCCTGCAGGCATTCCCCAAATCACATACCTGGTCCACCCGCTGATGGGCCGTCTCTCCCCCTGCCACAATCGGGTAGGGATGGGAGATTGTCAGGAGAAGCAGTCCGGGGCATGCCTTAGAATGTCCCACTCCCAACCAGTCCTGCAGCCAGGCAGAGATGGTGTCCCATGTAGGGTGCCAAATTGTTCTGCGGAATCAAACCCTATAACCCAAAAATGAGTTATAAAGCAGGTATGTTTATTTCCAGTGGTGAGATGCAAGGGGGGTCTCCTCCTAGCTTGCACACCACATGACTTAACAGCTACTTATAGTGTAAAGACATGCATAGTTATAAGTGCCTACTACATATTCATAACTTTTCCCCACTTCGTATTATAATTAGTTCTGGAAAGCCCACTCCAGTCTTGTGCCTGCGTAGTGCCTCCTGGTGGCCGTGGGCCGGGGTCTCAGGGATGAAGTAAGAAGTCTTCCTCGGGATGAATTTTTTTTCTCCTCAAAATGTGCGCAGGTGCAGTCCCTTCTGGTTGTTTTCAAACCACTGAACCAGGTGCAGCCAGCTTTCTGCATTCCAATGCCCGCTTATCAGTAAACTTCTGCAAGCTAGCTCTCTCTTGTTATCAACTTCCAAGGTCTTCAAGGCCATCTCTGACAAGCAGAGCAAGTTCCAGTGAGCATTCCCAACCCCCCTGTCTGCTTTTGCTCATCACGCTGATAATACACTGGTGAACTGTTGACAATGGATGAGGAGAAGGCTGAGGTGCTCCAACATTTTTGCCTCAGTCTTCTCTGGCAGCCTCTCTTCCCACACCTCTTCAGTGGATGGGCCACAAGGCAAGGACTGGGAGAGCAAAGTCCTTCCCACTGTAAGAGAAGATCAGGTTCGTGACTACCTGAGGAACCTGAATATACATAAGGCTATGGGACCTGATGAGATGCATCCCAGAGTCCTGAGGGAATTGGTTGATGTAGTTGCCAAGCCACTCTCCATGATATTTGAAAAGTCATGGCAGTCAGGGGAAGTCCCTGGTGACTGAAAGAAGGGTAACGTTGTGCCCAATTTTAGAAAGGGTAGAAAAGATGACCCTGGGAACTACCAATCTGTCACCCTCACTTCTGTGCCTGGGAAGATCATGGAACAGATCCTCCTAGAAGCTATGCTAAGGTACATGAGAGACAGGGAGGTGATTAGTGACAGCCAGCACAGCTTCACCAAGGACAAGTCCTGCCTGACCAACCTAGTGGCTTTCTCTGATGGGGTGACCATATCAGTGGACACGGGAAAGCCAACAGATGTGATCTATTTGGACTTCTGTAAAGCCTTTGACATGGTCTCCCACAACATCCTTCTCTCTAAGTTAGAGAGATATGGATTTGATGGGTGGACTATTCTGTGGATGGGGAATTGATTGGATGGTCTCATCCAGAAGGTAGTGGTCAATACTTCAATGTCCTGATGGAGATTGTTGACAGGTGGGATCCCTCACGGGGTACTGGGACCAGTGCTGTTTAATATCTTCATCAATGGCATAGACTGCAGGATCGAGCGCACCCTCAGCAAATTGTCAGACAACACCAAGCGGAGTGGTACAGTTGGTGTGCCTGAGGGACAAGATGCCATCCAGAGGGACCTGGACAAGCTGGAGAAGTGGGCCCATGTGAACCTCATGAGGTTCAACAGGGCCAAATGCAATGTCCTGCACCTTGGTCGGGGCAACTCCTAGTTTTGGTACAGGATGGAGGATGAAGGGATTGAGAGCAACCCTGAGGAAAAGGACTGGTGGATGAAAAGCTGGACATAAGCCAGCAATGTGCACTAGCAGCCCAGAAGGCCAACTGTATCCTGGGCTGCATCAAAAGAAGCATGGCCAGGAGGTGGAGGGAGAGAGAGAATTCCGCTCTTCTTCTCTGCTCTGGTGAGACCCCACCTGAAATACTGTGTACAGCTCTGGAGCCCTCAGCACAAGACAGACATGGACCTGTTGGAGTGGGTTCAGATGAGGGCCACAAAAATGATCAGAGGAATGAAATATCTCTCCTATGAAGAAAGGCTGAGAGTTGGAGTTGTTCATCCTGGAGAAGAGAAGGCTGTGGTGAGACCTTATTACAGCCTTTCAGTACTTAAAGGAGGCTTATAAGAAAGACGGATAAAAATGTTTTAGCAGCGTCTGTTGCAATAGAACAAGGAATAATGGCTTTAAACTAAAAGAGGGTAGATTTAGACTGTATACAAGGAAGAAATATTTTACAATGTGGTTGGTGAAACACTGGAACAGGTTGCCCAGAGTGGTGGTAGAAGCCTTATCTCTGGAAACATTCAAGGTCAGGTTGGATGGGGCTCTGAAGAACCTCATCTAGTGGGAGGTGTCCCTGTTGACTGCAGGGGGATTGGACTAGATGAACTTTAAAGGTCCCTTCCAACCCAAACCACTCTATGATTCTATGATTCTATATAGGCTACCTTAAATATCTTTCTGAAACACATTAGTTCAACGAGTTTCCACATCCCCTATGATCCAGTAACTGATGATCCAGCATCAGTCACAGCTATTTTTTGCTGCTAGGTAGAGTCAGGTGCTTGCAAAGAACTGAAATTTGTCCATACACTTTTTCTTCCTTTCACTATACATCAAAACTCCCCATGGTGCACCTGCAGTTGTACAGAAAATAACAAGTGACTCTGAGTAATCTTTTCCTTTGGATATTGGAGAATGCGCGTTTGTGATGACATATGAAAAGTCCCAGGCACATCTATTGATAACGAATGAGAACTATTCCAAAGAGAGATGAGCAGTGTCAATATGTCAGAAATGGTACTGCTTTTATTTCTTGACATAACCAGGAGGAACAGAGGTGCTGAGTGAAAGATATTACATATTTGCATTCGTCATTAAGAATAATTGCACTACTGATCCTTTCACACAAACAAAGTGCATCTCAATTAAATGGTGAAAGTTATTCATAAAGCCTTGCTTGATTTAGCATGTTATTCAAATAAAGGGGATACAGAAGACTGCAACTCAACCATTTCCCTTTTGAAGAACTTTCAAGGAAAAAAAGCATGGCAACTTCTAGTAAATGCACAGAAGTCTACAGGATTAATCATCACTCCAACAAACACAAGGGCACTCCTAAAAATGAAAACAGCACTTACCATAGAATCATAAAATGTCATGAGTTATGAAATAAGCAAATCAAAGACACTTGGGGGGGGGGGGGGCATGTGCTGTGTGTCACTCATTTTATACACAGAAAGAGTTACACTAAAATATGGCTACATGTGCAAAGCCAGATTGTCCACAATTGGACTATACCAGAATCAGACAATTTCATCCAGAACTACAAAAGGAACCTCTTCTGGCAGTCACTCTGTCTAAGAAGGTCCAGCTCCCTCCTGTTAACAGATTCTTTTTAAACCTCTCTTCTGTGTTCTTCCTTCTCTCCACTGATCCCACTGGTTTGAATTCTCCCTCCAAACTCCCCATTAGCTCTTCATTCAGTCTTCTCCAGGATACAGTGTGCAAAACAGACTCGGGAGAGTAACTTCTTAAACTAGCTCAGCTGTAGCCAGAGCAGCAATATGATCATAGCCTTTAGGTACCTTATTTCCATGGTTGGGTCCATTTTCTTCCACTACATGTTTTCTACAGTTTTGATGTTTTGTTTGGTTTGGGGGGTTTGATTTGGGGTTTTTTTTAAGGAAAAAAATACCTATCTTCGGTATTTTCCTTTTGGAGCACTGCTGTCTGAAGAAACCACAATATGCTCTTTTTGGAGCCAGTTAAGAGTTATCTTAAAGCCATGAAGGTTTGGTCTACATTGTTCATATTGGAAGGTTGTTCTGAGGCTCTTACGGCTGTAATTCTAGTAACTCAGTTTTCAATTCAGATATATTGAACAGAAAATCCTTGTCTAGCCTCTGTATGAAGCCTCTGTATTGAGATCTTTCAAAATAAAAATAAAAGGACAAAAAAAGAACCAGCCATGATCACAAGATGGAGACACAAGGCAAACTGGAAACTGAACATTTATAGTTTAACGATGATGCAAGCAACAGAGAGTGTCATCACATGCCAACATCTCCCAGTGGTGAGGAGCACAGCGGTGGTACCGGTAAGCTCCTCAGCTGAGCAAGGTGTCGAAAACGAAAGGGAGGGGGCGGGGGTTCCCGGAGCCAGGGAAACTCGTGGATAGACTGAGATCAGCCGGGAGCCAGCAGATCCCGTGAACGCGGCTGACGCGGCAGGGGCATTCCCGGAAGGAACCGCGGGAGATTTAAACGTCCCTTAAGTCAGCGCCGCGACCAGGAGCGCGGAAAACAGACCAGGCTAACAGGACGTGGCACCTCAGAAGGGCATGGCATGCCAGTTTGTGCAGGCAGGACAAGCAGACAGGGCTCTCTCCCAGGGAGCTGAGAACAGAGGGAGACATGGTATCCACCCGGCAAAAGGCTGTGCCCTCAGCGTCCCTCACAGCCCATTGAGCTGCAAGGACGGATGCAGCCACCTAAACGGAACTCTCTAGGGAACATGCAGCTGTCCAGGTCCCGGGCTGCAGGGTGTGCCCGAGTTTTGGGTCAGTATCAGACAGCAGTAGTGAGGTAAACTGTGGGAGATGTGCCCAACTGCTCAACCTGGTGACAGAGCTTCGGAAAGAGGTGTCCAGGCTGAGGAGTATCAGGGAGTCAGAGAAGGAAATTGACTGGTGGAATCATACACTGCAGTCCCCAAGAGAGATGAACCAGCTACAGTGGCACAGGAGACAAAGGACTCCCCACCCTCCTCCCACTGGGAGGAGACCCAGGAGATGGAGTAGGATGGAAAATGTTTACTGCTTGGGGTGGCAGGTGAATCTGCTCTCAGCCTGTCTCACCTTCCCAGGTGCCTGTTCACAACAGGTATGAGGCCCTGGAATTGGATGGGCAAACAGCTGAGGATGTGGGCATAGGTCCTTCTGGGATGGAGGGGTTGTCTAGGCAGTCAACGCCCTGCATCACCACCACTCATGTAAAGACAAAAAGAAAGGTTGTTGTCACAGGTGACTCCCTTCTGAGGGGAACGGAGGGTCTGATATGCCAACCGGACCCATCCCATAGGGAAGTCACTGCCTCCCTGGGGCCAGGGTAAGAGATATAACCAGGAAACTCCCTAGTCTGGTAAAGTCCTCAGGCTATTACCCACTAGTGATTTTTCATGTCGATAGCAAGGAGAAATCCTAAAGCAATCAAAAGAGATTTCTGAGCCCTGGGACAGTTGGTTAAACGGTCAGGTGCGCAGGTGGTATTTTCTTCAATCCTTTCAGTAGTGAGGAAGAATATAGAATTAAGCAGGCAGACCCAGCTGGTCAACACATGACTCAGAGGTTGGTGTCATCAGCAGAACTTTGAATTTTTCAACCATAGGATGGTCTATTCATCATCTGGTCTACTTACGTCTGATGGCATGCACCTCTCACAGAAGGGGAAAAGGGTTTTTGCTCAGGAGCTGGCAGGACTGATTGATAGGGCTTCAAACTAGATTTGAAGGGGGAAGGGGCAAGAGCAGGCTACTCAGGGACAAGCAATGGGAAGGCACACCAAAGCCTGAGGAGCTGCATCCTAGTGAGTTTCAGACTGCTCCACAAGGAGATGGGCACGATGAACCACACTTGAAGTGTTTCTATACAAATGCGCGCAGCATGAGGGACAAGCAAGAGGAGCTGGAAGCCTTGACCCAGTCCCAGAGATATGACACTACTGGCAAACACAAAACCTGGTGAAATGAGTCCTGTGCTGGTGTGCTGTGATGGATGGTTACAGACTCTTCAGGAGGGATAGACAGGGCAGGTGAGGCGGGGTATGTGTGTGCATTGAATGTAGCAGAAGGGCTGGAATGCACAGAGCTGGCAATTGGCAATGGCAGAGTTGAGAGCTTCTGGGTAAGCATTAAGGGACAGACAATTAAAACAGATGTCGTCATGGGAGTCTGCTATAGGCCACCCAACCAGGATGATGACACTGATAAGTCATTCTTCAAGGAACTAAGGGATGCCTCCAAGTCATCTGCC
Organism: Cuculus canorus; assembly: GCF_017976375.1. Lineage (NCBI taxonomy): Eukaryota > Metazoa > Chordata > Aves > Cuculiformes > Cuculidae > Cuculus > Cuculus canorus. The sequence continues at coordinate 14,701,020 of NC_071440.1, forward strand.
CTCGGCCTCATGGGGGACTTCAATTTGCCAGATATCAACTGGGAGTACCACACAGCTGGTACAAACAGGTCCAGAAGATGCCTAAACTCTCTGGATGATAACTTCATGGCACAGGTGCTGAGGGAACTGACCACGAAAGGTGCCTTCCTCAATTTGTTGCTCGTTAACAGAGAAGGTCTTGTGAGTGAAGTGGCAATTGGAGGCTGCCTTGGCCACAGTGACCATGAAGCAGTCAAGTTTAACATCTATGGTAACAGGAGGCAAACTGACAGCAAGACCTCAACTCTGGATATGAGGAAAACAGACTTGAGGTTGCTCAAGGAACTGCTTAGTAAGGTCCCCTGGGAAAAAAAGCTTTTGAAGGTGCTGGGGTCCATCAGTGCTAGTTACTTCTTAAGTATCATCTCTTAAGAGCACAGTCAAGCAGGCGAGGCAGAAGGCCAGCCTGGCTGAGCAGGGATCTTCTACTGGAACTAAGGCATAGAAGGATGGTGTATGGCCAGTGGAAAAAAGGACCGGTGACGTGGGAGGAATACAGGGATGCTGTTCACCACTGTAGGGCAGAAAGTTGTGTGGCCAAAGCTCAATTAGAGTTGAAGCTGGCCAGCACTGTGAAGGACAATAAAAAGAGCTTTTTAAAATATGATAATAGCAAAAGGCAGGCCAGAAATAACATTGGCCCATTGCTTGATGAACATGGACATCTCACAAACAGGGATATAGTCAAAGCAGAGACATTAAATGTTTTTGCCTGTCTTCAGTACTGGTGAGCTCCTCCTCCCCCTTCCTCAGGTCCTGGGCTAGAGGACCATGACTGTACAAATGATAAACTACCAACCAATCCTGAACTTGTGCGGGATTTGCTTCTCCATCTGAATCTCTGTAAGTCTATGGGGCTTGACGGGATTCATCCAAGGGTACTGGCTGATGTCATTGTGAGGGTTACCAGCTGACTGGAAGCTGGCAAATGTTGTCCTAGTCTTCAAGAAGGGCAGCAGGGGTGACCCCAGTAACTACAGGCCTGTTGGTCTCACTTCAGTGCCTGGTAAGGTTATGGAGAAGATTATTCTGGCAGCTACTGAAAAACACCTTAAAGACAACACAGTCGTTGGTCCCAGACAGCATGAGTTCGTAAGGGGAAGGTCCTGCCTGACCAACTTAATCTCCTTCTATGACAAGGTCATCCACCTAGTTGACCAAGGGAAGCCAGGTGATGTAATCTTTCCGGATTTCAGTAAGGCCTTTGATACTGTCTCTCACAGCATCCTCCTGAACAAAATGTCCCGCATTCAGCTGGATAAATCATAGAATCATAGAATAGTTAGGGTTGGAAGGGACCTCAAAGATCATCTAGTTCCAACCCCCCTGCCATGGGCAGGGACATCCCACTAAAGCAGGCTGCCCAAGGCCCCATCCAACCTGGCCTTGAACACCTCAAGGGATGGGGCATCCACAACTTCCCTGGGCAACCTGTTCCAGTGTCTCACCACTCTCATGGTGAAGAAACTCTTCCTAATGTCTAGTCTAAATCTGCCCCTCTCCAGTTTGTACCCTTCCCACTTGTCCTATCACCACAAGCCTTTATGAATAGTCCCTCTCCAGCTTTCCTGTAGACCCTTTTCAGGTACTGAAAGGTTGCTATAAGATCTCCTCTGAGCCTTTTCTTCTCCTGGCTGAACAAGCCCAACTCTCTCAGCCTGTCCTCATATGGAAAGTTCTCCAGCCCTCCGATCATCTTTGTAGCCCTCCTCTGGACACATTCCAACAGCTCCATATCCTTCTTATGTTGAGGATTCCAGAACTGGACACAGTATTCCAGATGAGATCTCACAAGAGAGGAATAGAGGGGCAGAATCACCTCCCTCGACCTGCTGGCCACGCTTCTTTTGATGCAGCCCAGGATATGGTTGGCCTTCTGGGCTGCAAGCACACATTACCGGCTCATGTCGAGCTTATCGACTAGCACTCCCAAGTCCTTCTCTGCAGGGCTGCTCTTAATCACATCATCTCCCATTGTGTACTGAAAATGGGGATTGCCCAGACCCAGGTGTAGGACCTTGCACTTGGCCTTGTTGAACTTCATGAGATTCTCAGAGGCCCACTTCTCCAGCCTGTCCAGGTCCCTCTGGATGACATCCCGTCATTCCAGTGTAACATCTGCACCACTCAGCTTGGTATCATCTGCAGACTTGCTGAGGGTGCACTCAATCTCGCTGTCGATATCATTGATAAAGATATTAAACAGCACTGGTCCCAGTACGGATGCCTGAGGGACACCACTTGTCACTGATCTCCATCTGGACATTGAGCCATTTACCACTACACTCTGGGTGTGACCATCCAACCAATGCCTCATCCACAGAACAGTCCACCCATCAAATCCATATCTCATCAATTTAGAGAGAAGGATGTTGTGGGAGACCATGTCAAAGGCTTTACAAAAGTCCAGGGAGATGACATCCATTGCTTTTCAGTGATCATCCCATCACAGAAAGCCACTGTGTTGATCAGGCAGGACTTGCCCTTGGTGAAGCCATGCAGGCTGCCACTAATCACATCCCTGCCCTCCATGTACCTTAGCATAGCTTCTAGGTGGATGTGTTCCATGATCTTCCTAGGCACAGAGGTGAGACTGACAGGTCGGTAGTTCTCAGGGTCGTCTTTTCTACCCTTTTTAAAAATGGGCACAACATTACCCTTCTTCCAGTCACCAGAGACTTCTCCTGACTGCCATGACTTTTCAAATATCATGGAGAGTGGCTTGGCAACCACATCTGCCAACTCCCTCAGGACTCTGGGATGCATCTCATCGGGTCCCATAGACTTATATATGTTCAGGTTCCTCAGATGGTCACATAAATACATAATGTAGTGGGTGAACAGTTGACTGATGGGTCAGGCTCAAAGGGTCATAGTGAATGGGGATACATTGGGCTGGTGACCAGTCACTAGTGGGGTTCTGCAGGGATCCATCTTAGGACCAGTACTCTTTAATGTCTTCAGAAATGACCTGGATGCAGGACTCAAAGGTTTACTAACCAAGTTCACTGATGACACAAAACTGGGAGTAGCTGTTGACACTCTTGAGGGCAAAGAGGCTCTGCAGAGGCATCTTGACAAATTGGAGAGCCAGACAATCACCAACCTCATGAAGTTTAACAAGGGTATGTGTCAGGTTTTGCACCTGGGATACGGCAGCCCTGGATGTACATAGAGACTGGGGAGTGAGAGGTCAGAGAGCAGCCCTGCAGAAATGGATCTGGGGGTTCTGGTTAATGACAAGTTGAACATGAGCCAACAGTGTGCCCTGGCCAACCACGTCCTGGGGTTCATCAAGCACAGCATTGCTAGCTGGATGAGGGAGGTGATTGTCCTACTCTACTCCACACTGGTGCGGCCCCACCTTGAGAACTGTGGGCAGTTTTGGGTGCCACAGTATAAAAAGGCTGTAAAGCTACTGGAGAGTATCCATAGGAGGGCCACAAAGTTGGTGAAGGGTCTAGAGGGGAAGTCATATGAGGAGCGGCTTAAGTAACTTCATCTGTTCATCCTGGAGAAGAGGAGACCGAGGGGAGATTTCATCGCAGTTTACTGTTTCCTCACAAGAGAAGGAGGAGGAGAAGGCGCTGATCTCTTCTCTCTGGTGACCAATGATAGGACCTGAGGGAATGGCAGGAAGATGTGCCAGGGGAGGTTTAGGTTGGATATTAGGAAAAGGTTCTCCACTCAGAGGGTGGTGGAGTACTAGAACAGTCTCCCCAGGGAAGTAGTCATGGCGTCAAGCGTTCAAGAAGCATTTGGAGAATGCACTCAGACACATGGTGTGAATGTTGGGGTTGTCCTATGCAGGGATAGGAGTTGGACTCGATGATCCTTGTGCATCCCTTCCAACTCAGGACATTCTGTGATTCTGTGATGTTTTAGCTGATCATTTTAGAAGATAATTCCAGCATCTTAGTAATCATTAAAAACATAAATAAAACTCATATAAATCCCTGGAGACATTCACTGTTTAACTTCATTGTATCCCTATGTCACCATCAGACCCTCTGCTGCTATCTACCCCTTGAAGGAATAAGGTTTCGAGTCTAAGATACAAAGTGAGATTTATTGGCACAAGGCACTTTTTAAGTGGATAAAAACTACACCATCCTGCGAGTGGGGACTATTCTTCTTCTATTCCAAGTTCCTTATAATGTACCTAATAGGTATAACTCATTTCCCAGGAAAGTATGCTTACCTGGCGTCTCAAGTAAGAGGAGATCACCAAAGTGCAGGCTAGCTGTTCCTCAGGAGTGCTCAAATCTGGCTCTCAAGGAGCTGTTTATATGCCCTTCCTTGGTGGTTTCTGTGGTCACCGCCTAGTGGTATCATTTTGCTGCTGTAGGGCAAACTCAGGGTTTGCAGTTGCAGGGCAAGCTTGGGTCCAGCAAAGGAGAAAAGTGCTAGGCATCCTTCTTAGACCATTAAACACATTTATTAATTAGTCGGCATTTTGCTTGTTTATCTAATGAGATGTGCGATGGTCACTGTTGTGCAGGGAAAAAAGTAATAAATGGAAATATTCTTGCTCTTCAGTTCTTTGAATATCTGACAGAACCCAAATTTCCCTCCTTTTTTTTTTTTTTAAAGTCCCCAATACCTTTTTGTATAGCTGAAATATTGTATTTATGTACTAAAACTATTTTATTTCTCTAAGTTCCGTACATGCAGCTTCCATTAACATCAGCACAAACTGAATATAGATCTTAAAATATAAAATTTGGATGTCAAACTACAGGGTTTTTTAATATTCTAAACAAAAAAAATGCATATCCTTGTACACATTCAGTATAAGAAAATCACATAGGGCAAGATTTTCAATAGGTGTTACATGTTAAATTGTCCGACCCAGTTTATTCAATATGATGCATTCACATAATTCAGGCCCACTGCATGCCTACAGCCAGCTATTTATCTGTTGCTTACAGGTACACACAATCTTCTGGTCAAGTCAATAAGGTGGCACCCAGCACCTCTGAAATCTGCTAGATTAATATACACCACAGACCCATATCCTGCACGCATTTGAATACAAGGCAACAATTGCTGTTCCCGACTACTATGCTACACAGCTGCAAGAATTGCTTGCAAAACTGAGGGCTTGGCTAGTCCTGCTGTCATATTACACTAACATGGTCAAAACCACACAATTTTCTATGGTTAGACACAGAAGGAGGCACTACAGTTATATGCAATTCCAGCAAGCTTTACCTCCTCAGCCTAATAGACCCCAGAACTGCAGTGATGCAAGGGACAATGTGAAGCATGAGAGCGGCTCAAACTCTCAACCCTGGAGCCACGCTGGGATACTTGTAACACTATACTACAGTCATGAACAGCATGGACTCATGGACAGCAAATAAGATGTAAAATTCAGTACGAGATGACAAGAAGAAAAAGCAAACTTTTTTTCTTTTCAGCTTTGACAGTTTCAGTTTGAGGGTACAGATGAACTAACACTTCAAATACAACATTCAGCCCTGTGTGTCCTTACCATTAGAAAGATGTCAGTAAATTGGGGGGAGTTCAAGAATCATCAAGAAACATGCCAATCTCAAAGAACAGGCTGATGAGAAAAAAAATGGATTCGGACAGCTAGGTATACAGAGCGTGGCAAATCAATGAGCAAGTGTGGTAGGAAATGTGATGACTGTTGAGATGTTTTCCAGAGAGCAAACATGAAGAGGAATGTCATAGTTACATGACGGTCCAAGAGGAAAAGGCAAGCCATATTCAGGTGAAATTAGAGGAAAAAGTATAACTTGGCCAAAAATGAGAAACGGACAACCCCATTAAACAGTGAATTAGTCTCCCAAGGAAGGGGTAGAGGGCTAATCACATAGCCATTTAAAGCTAGGTTGGAAAAAGGAGCTTAAATAAAATTTATGGAAAAAAATTGCATTGGCAAGGTTGCTAACTAATGTTTCCCATTGCTAGTTTCAATGACTTACGAATGAGTAAAATGTTACTTGCCTTTCTCACTAGTAGCTCAGAGAACAAAGTTGTAGGTTGAATATGACATTGATAACTCTCAATGTTACTCATGGAAAAAAATTCAGAGAATACCCCTGTACTTTATTTTAACAGTGTGCAAAGTAATAGCAGCAGGGAATTTAATTTCAAGAGCTTTTTTTTGTGCATTTGAAGTGGTAGCATTGGCTAAGATCTGAAACAGTTCTTCCACTAACTTCTCATTATTTTTAGCTGGTTTTGAATATCAAACTCTCCGATTTCTTCTTCATAACAGAATACAACAGAAAGCATACTGTACTATTTTTTTCAGATTTTAGGCATATTTAGTAGCAGACCATCTAACAAGCAACAATTCGTAAATATATGGGCTGTTCCTGGGTCAAAGAATGCTTTTAGATGTATCACTGCTCACAGAATATTAATTTCTTACTATACTCAGACAACCATACCTGAATACAGTCTGGCAGACATTCCTACAGAAAATGTTAAGCAAACTATAGAACAAATAACAAAAGATAATTTTAGTACCCTGCCCCAACATGCAGTTAGATTGTGAATACCATTTTAATTTGTAAAGATAAAAATAAAAAAATCCCTCCACATGTCTTAATTAAATCCCTGTCTTCCTGTAAAGCTAATTATATGTCAGATGAAACACTGGCCTAGGAAGTCTCTATATTCTTGGAAAGATAGAGGTAGTTCTTTTTCGAGCTCTGTTACAGTGACTTGCTATGTGCCTCCCACTCACTCTTGTTGTGAGGGGCCCAAAACTGAACACAGTATTCAAGGTATGGCCTCTCTAGTGCTGAGTACAGGGGCAGAATCACTTCCCAAGTCCTGCTGGCCACACCATTTCTGATACAAGCAAAGACGCCATTGGCCTTCTTGGCCACCTGGGCACAGTGTTGGCTCATGTTCAGTCGGCTGTCAACCATTACCCCCAGGTCCTTCTCCTCCGTGCAGCTCTCCAGTCACTCTTCCCCCAGTCTGTAGCACTGCATAGGGTTGTTATGCCCCAAGTGCAGAACCTGGCACTTAGCCTAGTGGAACCCCATACAGGTGGCCATGGCCCATTGATTCAGCCTATCCAGATCCCTCTGTAGAGCCTTCCTTCCATCAAGCAGATCAACACTCCTGCACAACTTGGTGTCATCTGAAATCTTACTGAAGGTGCACTCAATACCCTTGTCCAGGTCATTGATAAAGATATTAAACAGCACTGGCCCCAAAACTGAGCCCTGGAGAACACCATTTGTGACCGTCTGCCAACTGGATTTAACTCCAGTCACCACAACTCTTTGGGCCTTGTCATCCAGCCAGTTTTTTTACCCAGCAAAGAGTATGGACATCTAAACCATGAGCAGCCAGTTTCTCCAGGAGAATGCTGTGGGAAACTGTGTCAAAGGCTTTACTAAAGTCCAGGTAAACAACATCCACAGCCTTTCCTTCATCCACTAAGTGAGCCACCTTGTCATAGAAAATCAGATTAGTCAAGCAGGACCTGCCTTTCCTAAATCCACGCTGACTGGACTTGATCACCTGATTATCCTGTACATGTCATGTGATGGCACTCAAGATGATCTGCTCCATAACCTTCACCAGCACTGAGGTCAGACTGACAGGCCTGTAGTTCTCTGGGTCCTCCTTCTGGCCCTTCTCGTAGATGGGCATCTCATTTGATGACCTCCAGTCAACTGGGACCTTCCCAGTCATCCAAGTCTGCTAATAAATGATGGAAAGTGGCTTGGTGAGCACTTCACCAGCTCCCTCAGTACCCTTGGGTGGATCACATCCGGCCCCATAGTTTTGTGTATGTCTAAGTGGTGTAGCAGGTCACTAAACATTTCTTCTTGGATTGTACGAGCTCCATTCTGCTCCCTGTCCCTGTCTTACAGTTCGGGGTGCTGAGTACCCAGAGAACAACTGGTCTTACTATTAAAGACTGAGGCAAAGAAGGAATTAAATATCTCAGCCTTTTCCTCATCCTTTCTGGCTATGTTCCCCCCCCCCCGCCCAATTCAATAAAGGATGGAGATTCTCCTTAGTCCTCCTTTTTCTAATTTTCTCCCTCTATAACCTCACATCTTTGTATTCCTCCTCAGTTCCCTGCCTCTTCTTCCAGAGCTTATAAACTCTTCTTTTTCTTCCTGAGTTCCAGCCAAAGCTCTCTGTTCAGCCAGGCCAGTCATCTTCCCCACTGTCTTGACTTTCAGCACATGGGGACAGTCAGCTTTTGTGCATTTAAGGCTTCATCTTTGAAGAATATCCAGTCTTCCTGGACTCATTTGCCCTTCAGGGCTGCTTTCCAGGGGACTCTCTCAATCAGTCTCTAAACAGGCCAAAGTCTGCCCTCCAGAAGTCCAACGTGGCAGTTCTGCTTACCGCCCTCCTCACTTCTCCAAGAATCAAAAACTCTATCATTTTGTGATTACTGTGCCCAAGATGGCCTCCAACTATCACATCACCCACAAGTCCTTCTCTGTTTGTGAACAACAGGTCCAGCGGGGCGCCTTCCCTAGTTGGCTCACTCACCAGCTGTGTCAGGAAGTGATCTTTCACACATTCCAGAAACCTCCTAGACTGTTTCCTCTCTGCTGTAGTGTATTTCCAGCAGACATCTGGTAGATTAAAGTCCCCCATGAGAACAAGGGCTAGCGATCATGAGGTTTCTCCCAGCTGCTTATAGAATAATTTGTCTGTCTCTTCATCCTGGTTGGGTGGTCTGTAACAGACTCCCACCATGATATCTGTCTTGATGGCCTTCCCTCTGATTATTACCCACAAACACTCAACTGCCACCTCTCCTTCCTTGCCTATCCCTTCTGAAGTGTTTGTAGTCATCCATTGCAGTACCCCAGCTGTGCGAGTGATCCCACCCTGTTTCCCCGATGGCAACTGTATCATAGTTTCCTGCTGTACAGTGGCTTCCAGCTCCTCCTGTTTGTTGCCCATGCTGTGTGCATTGGTGTGGCACTTCAGTTGGGCTGTTAGCCGTGTCACCTTCTTAAAGGAACATCTCTTAATTCCTTTTTAGGTGTTTCACTGTTTTTTCCCTCTTGGCTCCTATTACCTCAGTAAAGGAGGAGGAAGAATTCTCTCTTGCACATGAGGAAGAACTCAGAGGGAGGGCTCCTCCTCTTCCTTGGAGGGAGCAGAAGAACTTATAAACAAGATGATAAACACCCAATACCTATCCCTGAGTGAGCTGCGAGATATGCGAAAGGATTTCAGTCATCGTCCAGGTGAACACATTGTTACCTGGCTGCTCCGATGCTGGGATAACCAGGCTAGTAGCTTGGAATTAGAGGGTAAGCAAGCAGCTGAGATCCCTTTCTAGGGAAGGGGGCATTGACAAAGTGATTGGAAAAGGGGCACAAGTCCTCAGCCTCTGGATGCGATTCCTCTCAGGCATGAAAGAAAGGTATCCCTTTGAGGAAGATGTTATAATTCACACAGGCAAGTGGACCACCATAGAGAGAGGTATCCAGTACCTGAGGTAATTAACCATGCTGGAGGTGATTTATGATGACCTGAACAACGAGAAGTTATCCAAACATCCAGATGAAGGCACATGTATACAACTCATGGCAGAAGCTTGTACAGAGCACACCATCGTCGTATGGCAACTCATTGGTAGTAATGACCTGGAAAGATGGAGAGGAACAAATGGTGGATGAATTGGCTGGTCAACTCCAGCAATGCAAAGGAAGTCTCTCTTCTTCCCTATGGGCCTGCATCTCAGCTGTGGAGGCATTGCCACACATGCTAGCTGAGAAACTCTCCTGGGAGTTCCAGCAATTCAAAGAGGTTATGTCCTGCTCCCCATCTTTACAAACCAGTATCTCAGCCATTAGAAGTAAGCGTTCCTCTGCTCAAGAGAGAGGATATAATGGGTACACACCATGGAGCACCTTGTGATTTTACCTGCATGACCACAGAGAGGACCTGAAGAAGTGGGATGGAAAATCTACCTCGACCCTAGAAGCACAGGTACATGAGTTGCAAGGAAAAACAATCACAAAAGAGAGTTCTTCCAGGAAAATTGTTCCAGTTTCCAGTGAGTGGTTCAACAGACAGAGTAAAAGGGCTGATCTTACTTCTAGTTTTAAAGAAAGAGGTCTTGACTCCTATTTACAAGAAGTGAGTAATGAATACTATGATCAGGACTAGAGGAGCCCTGCCTCCAGTCAGGTGAAGGAAAGGGACAACTGTTTTTTACTGGACTATGTGAATTCAACAGCCTGACACATCAGACCCACAAGAGTATAAGGCTCTAGTGGACACCAGTGCACAGTGTACCCTGATGCCATCAAGCTATAAAAGGGCAGATCCCATATGTATTTCTAGATTGAAAGGGGGATCCCAACAGCCAACTGTATTGGAAGACGAAGTGAGTCTGACTGAGAATGAGGAGCTTAAATATCCCATTGCTACTGATCCAGATGCTCCGTGCATCCTTGCACAGACTACCTCAGGAGAGGGTATTTCAAGACCTCAAAGGGTACTGGTGGGCTTTTGTCATAGCGGCCATGGAGACAGAGGAAATTAAACAGCTGTCTACCTTACCCAGTCTCTTGGAGGATGCTTTTGTTGTGGGGTTGCTGAGGGTTGAAGAACAACAGGTGCCGATTGCTACCACAACAGTGCACTGGTGGCAATATTGTACCAATCGAGACTCCCTGATTCCCATCCATAAGCTTATTCATCAACTGGAGAGCCAAGGAGTGATCGGCAAGACTCGCTTACTCTTTAATAGTCCCATATGGCCAGTGCGAAAGTCTAATGGAGAGTGAAGACTATCATGGTTTGAATGAAGTCAGACTACCAGTGAGTGCTGCCGTGCTGGACATGTTAGAACTTCAATACAAACTAGAGTCAAAGGCAACCAAGTCGTATGCCACAACTGATACCATTAATGTGTTTTTCTCAATCCCTTTGGTGACAGAATATAAGCTACACTTTGCTTTCACGTGCAGGGGTGCCCAATACACCTGGAATCGACTGCCCTGGGGTGGAAACACATCCCTACCATTTGCCATGGACTGATCCAGACTGCACTGGAACAGGGTGAAGCTACAGAACACCTGCAAAGCATTGATGACATCATTGTATGGGGCAACACAGCAGAAGTTTTTGAGAAAGGGAAGAAAATAGTTCAAATTCTTATGAAAGCTGGTTTTGACATAAAACAAAGTAAGGTCAAGGGACCTGCACAGGAGATACAATTTTTAAGAAAAAAATGGCAAGATGGGCCTTGTCAGATTCCAATGGATGTGATCAATAAAATAACAGCTATGTGTCCATCAAATAACAAAAAAGAAACACAAGCTTTTGTAAGCATTGTGGGGATTTGGAGGATGCATATTACAAATTACAGTCTGATTGTAAGCCATCTCTATCAAGTGATCTGAAAGAAGAGTGATTTTCAATGGGTCCCTGAGCCATGACAAACCTTTGAACAAATTAAAGAAATAATTCACACAGTAGCCCTCGGGCCAGTCTGAACAGGACAAGATGTTAAAAATGTGCTCTATACTGCAGCTGGGGAGAATGGTCCTACCTCGAATCTCTGGCAGAAAGCACCAGGGGAGACTCGAGGTCAACCCCTAGGGTTTCGTAGCTGGGGATACAGAAAATCCAAAGCCTGTTATACTCCAACTGAAAAAGAGATATCGGCAGCATATGAAGAAGTTTGACCTGCTTTGTAAGGTACTAAAGCACAGCTCCTTTTGGCATCACAACTGCTAGTGCTGGGCTGAATGTTGAAAGGGAGACTCCCCCTCTACATATCATGCAACTGATACTGTGTTAAGTAAGTGGGCCACACTGATCACACAGAGGGCTCGAATCAAAAGCCTCAGTTACCCAGGAATCTTGGAAATGATCATGGACTGGCCAGAAAGCAAATATTCCAGAATATCGCCAGAGGAGGAGGTGACGCATACTGAAGAGGCCTCGTTGTATAATAAACTGCCAGAAAACAAGAAGCAATTTGCCCTGTTCACTGCTGGGTCCTATTGCATTGTGGGAAAACATTGGAGGTGGAAGGTTGCTGTGTGTTACTGTGTCCCAAATCACGGACTAAATTAGCTCAACAAACATTTTAGAGGGATGGCGCAAAGACTAAGAGAATGATATCTGTGTGTATATATCAAAAGACAGGAAAAGTGGTGTTTATTAATTGGGATGTATTTGAAAGTGTGGGACCTGGACATGACATAGTTGGTATAGAATAAGAGGTGGATACTGTCCTGGTTTTGGCTGGGACAGAGTTAATTGTCTTCCTTGTAGCTGGTATAGCATTAGGGTTTGGATCTAGTATGAGAATAATGTTGATAATGCACTAATGTTTTTAGTTGTTGCTGAGCAGTGCTTATACTAAGTCAAGGATTTTTCAGCTTCCCATGCTCTGCCAGCGAGGAGGTGCACAAGAAGCTGGGAGAGAGCACAGCCAGGACAGCTGACCCAAACTGGCCAAAGGGATATTCGATACCATATGGTGTCATGCTCAGTATATAAACTGTGGGAAGTTGGCAGGGCAGCTGCGATCACTGCTTCGGGGTTGGGTTGGCCATCGATCAGTGGGTGGTGAGCAATTGCACTGGGCATCACTCCTTTTGTATATTCCTTTATTATTATTATTTTCTCTTCTTTTGCTGTCCTATTAAACTGTCTTTATCTCAACCCACGAGTTTTACCTTTTTTCCGATTTTCTCCCCTATCCCACTGGGGGTGGGGATGAGTGAGGGAGTGGCTATGTGGTGCTTATTTGCTGACTGGGGTTAAACCACAACAATAAGTTTCACATTAAAGTACTCAACATTGGTACATACTTTTCAAAACACACAATGAAATTCTAGCCATATGAAATTCAATTGGCATAACTCTCACTGACTTCAAAAAAAGTGAAGGTTTAGCCTTATATCAGGTTCTTCACCAGCAAATCTGCAGCAAAAAAATTTCAGAGATGTTGTACTCCTTTCATGCCCTCCCTACTCCTTGCTCTGTCTGTACAGTTTAGCACACTCAGCCACCAAAATGATTGCCAAAATTTGGAAATCATCCTGAACATCAGAAATGACCTCTAAGTGACAAGATTTGTAGTCAGACATTCTATTATGAAATATTTCCAGTAAATAAATGTGGCAAGTCTCAAGGAAATAATAAATATACCTTCTATATCCTCAGATTGTGGAATTTCCTATGCTCACACCAGCATTATTATTATTTTTTATTATGTAGAAAATCAAGCAGGAAAAGGAAGAGACCAGCATGGCTGAGTCAAGACCTGCTGGTTAAACTAAAAAAGAAGAGGGAACTGCAGAGGCAGTGCAAGCAGGGACAGGGAACCTGAGACGCGTATAGAGATGCTGCCCGGTTGTGTAGGGATGAAGTCAGGAAGGCCAAGGCACAGCTGGAGCTGAACTTGGCAAGGGAAGTTAATGATTCTATGATTATTGATTCTATGATTATATGATTATTTATTACCACAGACACTTAGATGGGAACTGTTAATTCTGTGTCGTAATATGAATGGAGAAAAGAAAGACAATATTAATAATACAGAAATCTGTGTATTCTCTAATGAGGTTTATGTATCTCATCCCCTTTAGTGTTTTTGAGTAAATACTTCATAATACTTGGAAGTATAGCCCAGGGAGGATTTTAATTGTGAAAGTGCCATTTTCATAGAATCATAGAATGAATCATAGAATTGTAGAGTGGTTTGGGTTGGAAGGAACCTTAAAGATTATCAAGTTCCAAGCCCCCTACCATGGGCAGGGACATCTCCCGCTAGACCAGGCTGCTCAAGGCCGCATCCAACCTGGCCTTGAACACTTCCAGGGAGGGGGCATCCACAACTTCCCTGGGCAACCTATCCCAGTACCTCACCACTTTTCAGCTAAAGTTTATTTTTCTCTCAAAGAAGAGTCAAAAAAGTCTCTGGTGGAAGTGGTGTTAAATTTTAGAATGACTGAATAAGCTGAGGGGATGGAGTGGTACTAGGCCACCTTGACAACTTAGTTAAAACTTGCTTTGCCACACACCTTATTACTCAGACATCAGCATCTACTAAGAATTCAGGGAGAACTGGTGCTAATTGTGTAGCAGTTTTTATTACGTATAGAAATATTCACTGAAAGGTATTACGCTTATTTCACTGTTTAGTCTTCTAAGGTATTGGTTACTGTGGGGAGGATTTATCAGTAGTTAAAGATCATCTTACTGCCTCCTACCAGAGCACAGGATCTCACTGATGAATTTTATGGCTGTCACTGTCAGGTCATCCATCTTGCTAGGCAGGAAAATAATTGGAAGGTCTATGTCTGTCATCTGTCCAACATATATAAGCAAATCCATGCAGGCCTCCTGGGATTTTTGCCTGACTTCCTCTTTGTTGGCATACAAACATCTCAGCTTAGATACTAGGTAATATTATTTATTGTCTTTCTTCCTTATTGTTTTACTGGCAAGGAAATTGCAAAACAAATGTATGTTACTGTTCCTTGTGACTCCTGGGCTGTCCTGTGTCCTTTGTGCTTGTCTTACCTGGCAGCTCAATGTGGCAAAGTCCCAGTGTAAACTTCTTATTTCAGCCCAAGACATTTTGCACATTGGCTCCCATGGATCTTCTGCTCCTGTTTTCCCTCTAGAGTTCCTTTTGTTATCTCTGTGTGTGTTTGGTTGGTTATTTGCCTTGGGTGATGTATCATGTGCAATAGGATCTGCCCCTGTGTTAAATATAGGATACTTAATCCATTCAGGCCACAGAGGACACAAGGTTCCTCAACTACAATTTCCAGGATGCTCTGGGGCCATATAAAAATATTTCACTTGGAAGATATTCACTATTTTGATTGAAAACTCATCTGTAGGAACCATATGTTTCTCATGGATTTTTTTTTGTTTAGTGGAGACTTGATTTTCAATGTTTAAATAAATAATGAATTTTTAAACCCTTTCCATTTAGCATAATGAACTACAGCCCTTTTAGAGCTCTACGCAGACCAAGAGAGGAGAAATGGATGTGAAGAAAAGGTTAGAAAATAAAATGCAGAAGAAAATTGGGAAGAAGGAAGAGAATCTGATAGGCAAATCAGGAAGAAAGACGTCTTGAGGAAGAGAGGGAATGAAGGATTTTACTGTCTCGACATATTAGAATTAATTGAAGTTTGTATATCAATAAGTGATTAAAAGAACAGAACAATGAGAAACAAAAATTATCCCTTCGGTAATTTTAAAGCAATGTAATTTGAAGTGCAGGAATTCTTACCAAGTCTTTTAAATAATTTCTTTCATAAACAAATGTGCATTTTAAGATTGTAAACATAAACTGTAAGAAAAATGCTTTGGAAATCTTAGCTTTCCACAAAATCTGCAGCCTTCTATTTTCATAGGCAACAATGCTTTCCTAGTGTTATTTTGTAATTGAAATTTAGATTTTAGAAACTGTCAAATTAATGCAACCAGATTTTCTTTGTATGCTGAAAATATAGGAACTTACATATTTTTAAGTTAAAAATAGTCCCAAACTTATTGTTACTTAGGTTTTTCTACAGGACAGAGAAGCAAGATATCATGGAATATGAATAGTATTTTTTCAGGCTGCTCAATCCTGAGAATTAGATTAGTTGGGAATGTGGAAAACAGGTGGTGTTTTATCTCCTGCTTGAGGGTAGCAGAGGCCCCTGGGTCACCTGGGAGAGCTCAGTTGGCATTCTTTACAGAAAGCCAAGTGTTACACTTAATCAAAAAAAAATATTTATACTGGGAGAGAGGGACAAGTGGGGTTTTTCTTTTGGTATTTAAAATAATCTCTGAGGCCCCTACAGGATTGTGTCACATTTGCCATTGGCATCCTTCTGTTATTATTCCAGTGTCTTTTGTTTCTTTTCTGTTTCTCATATTGATCACTGTGAAATACCTATCAGCAAAAATATTTCTGCCAGACTTCTGACCTCAACATATCTAGATGAAGTGCCAAGGGTGAAAGGTTTCTCTCTCTCTGCAAAGGAGATAACAAGCTATAACTGAAAGTACAAGATTATCATCTAGATCAGTTTGAAAATGAGGGAAAGAGAAAGAAACCATTCTCCATTCTTGTTTGTATTAGGGTGTAGGGCATGTGTACCTACTGCTGTGTAATGTTTAAACCTGAATAAATAAGTTTATCTAGTAAATAAGAAAAGAACGGCAAGGGATTCCCGAGTCATCACAGACAACCATATAAAGTAATGACTCTTGCAACACAGCAAAGCATTAGAGAAAATGGTCATAAAATAACAAAGTACATTTGAATTTAAATATTCATATTTCACTGAAAATGAACATAAATGCCTTCCCTCTTAAGCTAAGAACAAGGCATGTCTTGGTTTATGTTTATGCACAAAGTGTAGGACTTGTTGGGGTAATCTGTATTTTGATCACCTCTTGTACAGTGAGAATTCCTCTGCCTCCTCCACACAGAAAAGATTCTTCTTTTTAATGCTTGCTCCTTCCATGGTGGCAAGGAACAAAGGGTACTGGCTTCCCCCTCGGCCAGCCTTGGCCAATCCCCTCCTCGGCAGGCAGGGAGGCACACGTGAGTAAGGGCAGAATGGATGCTTAGTCTGTGGGAGGCAGAGTGGCTCTTCAGGTTGTAAAAGAGGTGTGGGCTGGGGTCCCCACCTCTCTGCTGGAGGAAAGGGATATTGGAGGTGTATGGGGGCAGTGTGTGATACTGGAGAGCAGGAGGTATCATCTGCTGTTGCTTTCCACCTGATGAGAGCTTTCTGGTCCCCCTAGAAACTAGCTCCTCCTATCCCCCTACCTTTCCAAAAAAACCCCACTTTTTCTGTCATCCCCTTTCAACATGTTGGGGTTTTATTACTGCTCCTCCAGGATGCATGTTTTGCCATTGATGGAAAAGACTGTGCCTGTGCTGCTGAGAAACTGTGAGTCAGCTTGCTCAAGGGAAGGAGGAGGAGTCAAGGGAATCTTCTTTTATGATAAGTCTTCCAACACTTCCTGCTTTTTCTGTTTTGGGCACACTGTTTCCAGAAGCTGTGGGCTGTTTTCTGCCCAGCTTCTGAGTATATAAAAATTGTTCCTTCCCTATGAGGATGCTGGGATCACCTATTTCTCCTGATTCCAGGTATTAATATTCCACATCTTTTGTCATCTAGAACAAAAGGGATTATGTTATCATCTCCACTTGAAGTGTAGTGTAGTAGGGGGACACTGGTACAAGAGACAGAAACCCCTTGTTGAGCTCTGTAGAGTTTCAGAGTCCAGTGATGTTGCAGAGGTTTTCTGAGGTACTCCTTACTCCAAAAGTCTATTGTTATGGAGTCTAATACTGTGGGATAAATATATTCTCATTAAATTAATTCATTCATAACTTAACTAAAGCATGACTGGACTCACAACGGTAATAGCAAAGAAGTTTTAGCAAATATTGCACTGTTCATTTGATGGTTACAATAAAAACTCCACTTCTGCCTCTGTGGTTGGAAGTTTAGATTCTGAAGGTGAGTGTAACAGCGCTGAAATTATTTTAATATAATATACATCTAGATAAAAATGATGACAAAGGAGGTAACGAAAGAGTGTTGTTCAGTTCACTTGCTGGAAACATCTTGCAAGTGCTTCATTTCTATCTCATGCTGGAGTTTAGAACTGCTAAAATACTGACATAAGGGAGAAAAATATAATTACTTCAGCTCTGTTCTTCAACCCACAGATGTTCTTTAGTGTAGAAAATGAGTCATCAAGAAAAGATATTTTTACTTTGCAACAGACATTAGAGAACTGTTGACCTTCAAACAAACTGTGTCTCAATTGATTTACCAATCAAAAGGTCTGATCCTGCTTGCATTCCCTTACACAGATCTTTTCTTTGTAACCACTGGGAAGTCACAGCAAGAAGTGACCAACTTGAGCTACCCGGAATTCACAAAGAGCTCGGGTGTGGCTCCCACTTTGGCAGTTGTATGACATGGCTGATGTGAGGGCTGTGCCAAGCTGCTAAGCTATATGAGTTTCTGATTTTGGAAGAAACTGGGACAGAACCTTGGCAGAGATTGATTGTCCCAGGCCCTTTTCCAAGTGCTGCCCCAGCCTGCCCCACAGTGGTATGATGGGCCTGTCAGGACAGGGCTTGCTCACTGGTTCTGCCTTGGCTCTGTCTGATGTAGCCAGGGACATTAGTTGCTTTTGCAGATGGTCTTTGACAGTTTTTTAAGCAGTTTTTGAGAAGTCTTCTGTCACTGGTGAAAAGTAAAGTAAAAACTGATTTGTGAGCTGGCCTCTTGGTTTGAGAAAATTCTTAGCTGGGATTGGGAGGGAGGCTGATGGTTACTATCTAAAAATTTGGCCACTATTTTACTTTTACTTTGCATTTTATTTTGGAGTATAAGGCTTTAATAAAATGTGTAATAAATATAGGCTTTTCATCTGTAGTTTTCAAAGCATTTTGCAAAAAGGGAACAGGAAGCATGAGGCTCAAAGCTATGTGCGAAGCTCACAACTCATCCTCCTTTTTTTTCACTGGACCACACATTTATCAGCCTCAGCTAAATGTAAAGCTACAAACATGCAACCACAAACCAGTGTTTATCACCCCAAACCTGCATTCTGGCAAGATAATGTGACTTTTGAGTTAATATTTTCCCCAGTAGTATTGTAGATCATTTCTTACAGTTTCTACATCATTATTACACCTTTTATTAGATTTGTTAGTATTATATTTACTCTCAGATTTCAAATTTGTACAGGTAGAACATCTGGAAAGCTTTCCATATTGTTCCATAACTGAACTCTGGAAGTTTGTGAGCTGTGAGGATTATAGTTAGGATATATTATAGTTAGGATATATTATAGTTAGGATATCCTTAACCATACTTTGGTTGGTATATTGGTTATTCCTATTTGGATATCAAATGAGGAGTACACAATTATTTATGTAAATCCTATACAAAGACAGTATCTGCTAGGATTCGCTGACCCTGGTAGCCTGCCAAAAGTGAGGCTGCCACAGCTCCATGTTCCCAAGTCCACCTGTGTAGTATTGAGGTTGAGCATGTATTCCCAGTAGGCACAATATGTGCATGTATATATATATACACATACACATACACATATGAGGTCTGACACAAAAACCCCCAAGACTTAACCCTATAGCTCAAGAACCAAGAGTGAGAGGGGAGAGGCAAAGAGATGGTTATAGAATATGTTCTAACCTGTCACAGTGAGACAAGGCTCAACTTGAACGCTTCACTGAGTATGAGTGGACCCTTTCACAGAAAGGGTCATCAGGCACTGGAACAGGCTGCCCAGGGAGGTGGTTGAGTCACCATCCCTGGAGGTATTTAAAAGATGAGTGGATGAGATGCTCAGGGGCATGGTTTAGTGGTTGATAGGAATGGTTGGACTCAATGATCCTGGAGGTCTTTTCCAACCTAGTGATTCTGTGATTCTGCGATTCTGCGAAATATAGATGTTTTCTTACCCTTAGTCGGAAAATGTCGGTGTGCAAGAGAGAACAGTGAGTTAACATCAAGTTTCTTGTGAAACTAAAGAAATCCATGACAGAAACTTTTCAATTATTGACTGAGGCTTATGGTGAAGAGATCAAGTCAGTGCTCAAAGGAACCCATTTTTTGTCGGTAGAAGATGTGAAAACAAAAATGATGGAGATCCTCAACAGCCTTTCAGAAAATGATCTGCGGAATTGCTTTGAACATTAGCAGCATCGTATGCAGCTGTGTGTCAACTCAGAAGGGAACTATTTTGAAGGTGATCATAGTTGATTTTCTTAATTTGTTAAATAGAGTTACAGGCACAGGCTTGGGTTTTTTTGTGATGGACCTTGTATACATATATATATAGGCCCTCCAGTCTCCTATCCTGCTCATCAGCTAGTCCAGCTTGGTGCTCATAACAGTCCAGCCTGCACTGAGCTGGCACAGGGTGTGGCCAGACAAGCATACTGACCTGTTGACAAAGGACCAGCCTCTTCTATCTCCCTGTCCCTCTGTTTTCCCTTGTTTGTCTCCCCCAAACCACCTTTCCTGACCTTTGGTCCTTCCCTCAAGCAACCCATCATAAGCCCTGGGCAGTTCCAAAGCACTCTTCCTCAGCACCCCATAATGTGTCCCATGCACCCTGGCATAACCTCTCAGTCTGTAGAATGCTGCAGGGAGCTTCTCCCATTGACCTCCCCTGTGTTGTGTGTCAGCCCCAGCCCACAGAGCTGATGGCTTCCTGGGGCAACTCCAGCTCCCTTGGGGCGCCCTTGCTCAAACTGGGCTATCTAGGTTCTTCCATCAGCCGTTGTGCCTGCATGCTCCTTGGTGAGTGTATGGAGATGGTCACCTAACCTTCCAGTAACCTAAGTGAAGTGTGGAATGCCCCCATTTCCATCACAGCTGTTTAACACTTCCCACTGCCAGCTCCATAGAGCTGTGTGCTGCTGCCAGAGGCTTCAGCTATAGACCTTGTTATCATAGGCACTCATCATGTTTGAAAGCTGTGGAGATCTCCCTCAGCTGCTGCATCATACTGACTCATCAGGCCATTTCTAGATGGTTTTATCTGTCTATTAATCATAGAACCATAGAACCATAGAATCATAGAATGGTTTGAGCTGGAAGGAACCTTAAAGATCATCTAATTCCAATCCTCCTGCTGGGGCAGGGACACGTCCCACTAGATCAGGCTGCTCAAGGCCCCATCCAAGCTGGCCTTGAACACTTCCAGGGATGGGGCATCCACAACTCCCCTGGGCAACCTGTTCCAGTGATTCACCATCCACATTATGAAGAAATTCCTCTTTATATTTAGTCTAAACCTGCCCCTCTCCAGTTTATAGCCATTGCCCTCATCCTAACACTACATGCCTTTGTAAAAAGTCCCTCCCCAGCTTTCTTGTAGGCCCCCTTCAGGTCAGATACTGGAAGACTGCTATAAGGATTCCCCGGAGCCTTCTCTTCTCTAGGCTGAACAAGCCCAACTCCCTCAGCCTGTCCTCGTATGGGAGGTGCTCCAGGCCTCTGATCATCTTTGTAGCCCTCCTCTGGACCCATTCCAACAGTTCCATATCATTCTTATGCTGAGGATTCCAGAACTGGACAGGTGGGGTCTCACAAGAGAGAAACAGAGGGGTAGAATCACCTCCCTCAACCTGCTGATAATGCTTCACATGATAAAGCCCAGGATACAGTTGTCCTTCTGGGCTGTGAGCACACATTGCTGGCTGGCTCATATCAAGCTTCTCATCGATCAGCACCCCCAAGTCCTTCTCTGCAAGGCTGCTTTCAATTACATCATCCCCCATCCTGTATTGATACCACGGATTGTCCCAACCCAGGTACAGGACCTTGTACTTGGCCTGGTTGAACTTCAAGAGGTTCTCAGAGGCCTACTTCTCCAGCTTGTCCAGGTCCCTCTGGATGATATCCTGTCCTTCCGGTGTGGCAGCTGCACCGCTCAGCTTGGTGTCATCTGTAAACTTGCTGAGGGTGCACTTAATCTCGCTGTCAATGTCATTGATGAAGATATCAAACAGCACTTGTCCCAGTACGGCCCCCTGAGGGACATCACTTGTCACAGATCTCCATCTGGACATCAAGTCATTGACCACTACTCTCTGAACACGTCCATCCAACCAATTTCTTATCCACCGAATAGTCCACGCATCAAATTCATATCTCTCCAGAAAGAAGGATGCTGTGGGGGACTGTTTCAAAGGCTTTACAGAAGTCTAGATAGATCACATCTGTTGGTTTAACCGTGTCCACTGCTGTGGTTGCCTCATCATAGAAAGCCACTAGGTTGGTCATACAGGACTTACCCCTGGTGAAGCCGTGCTGTCTGCCATTAATCACATCCCTCTCCTCCACGTGCTTTAGCATAGCTTCTAGGAGGATCTGTTCCATGATCTTCCCAGGCATAGAGGTGAAGCTGACAGGTCGGTAGTTTCCGGGGTTGTCTTTTCTACCCTTCTCAAAATTGGGGACAATGTTACCCTTCTTCCAGTTACCATGGACTTCTCCTGACTGCCAAGACTTTTCAGATATCATGGAGAGTCGCTTGGCAACCACATCGGCCAATTCCCTCAGCACTCTGACATGCATCTCATCAAGTCCCATAGACTTATGTATGCTCAGGTTCCTCAGGTGGTCACAAACTTGATCCTCCTCTACTGTGGGAGGGGGTTTACCCCCCTGGTCACCATCTTGTTGTCCCATGACCCCGGAGGGGTGAGGAGAGCTGTTATTAGTGAAGACTGAGGCAAAAAAAGTTAAGTACCTCAGCCTTCTCCTCATCTGTTGGTACGTGATCACCATTTTCAGCCATCAGTGGGGGTACATTGTCTTTAACCTTCCACTTCTGACTGATATAACTGTAGAAGCCCTTCTTGTTGGTCTTTACTTCCCTTGCCAAGTTCAGCTCCAGCTGCGCCTTGGCCGTCCTAACCTCATCCCTACACAACCAGGCAGCGTCCCTATATACTTCCCAGGTTCCCTCTCCCTGCTTGCACTGCCTGTGCAGTTCCTTCTTCTTCTTTAGTTTAAATGTCAGGTCTTGACTCAGCCACGCTGCTCTCTTCTCTTTCCTACCTGATTTTCTACATATGGAGACTGAGTGCTCTTGCGCTTTATGGAAAGCATCCTTAAATATTTGCCAGCTCTGTTCCACTCCCTTGTCTCAGAGGACCATGTCCCAGTGGGTCCTACTGAGTAACTCCTTGAAGAGCTGGAAGTCTGATTTCCTGAAATTTAAGGTCCTGACTATACTCCTCGCCTGTTCCATATCCCTCTGGACCTTGAACTCCACCAGTGTGTGACCACTGCAGCCCAGGCTGCCTCCAATCCTAATGTCACTGATGAGCTCACTTGTACTGGTGACCATCAGGTCCAGTATTGCATCCCCTTGGGTGGGGGTCTCTATCAGCTGGACTAAGAAATTATCTTCAATATACTCCAGGAGTCTCCTGGATTGACTACAGCTCGCCGTGCTACTTTTCCAGCAGACGTCAGGGTGGTTGAAGTCCTCAAGTAGGATGAGAGCTTGTGAGCGAGAAGCCTCCTGTAGCTGGAGGAAGAAGACTTCATCGGTTGGCTCTCCTTGATCAGGTGGCCTGTAGTATACACCAAACACAAGGCTCCCGTTGATTCCTCCATCTTTAATTCTGACCCACAAGCTTTCAACCTGTTCGTGGCTACTCTTAACAACATCTCTTCACATTCTATCCCTTTCCTGACATTGAGGGCAACACCTCCACCCCTCCTACCAGGTCTGTCCCTTCTGAACAGCCTGTAGCCATCGATAGCCATCGGTAGTTCCCAGGGTCATCTTTTCTACCCTTTTTAAAAATGGGCACAATATTGTCATTCTTCAAGTCACCAGGGCCTTCTCCTGACTGCCATCACTTTTCAGATATCATGGAGAGTGGATTGGCCACCACATTAGCCAATTCCCTCAGGACTCTGGGATGCATCTCATCAGATCCCATAGACTTATGTCTATTCATGTTCCTCATGTGGTCATTAACCTGATCCTCCACTATAGTGGAAGGGGCTATACACCCTGGTCCCCTTCTTATTGTACATTGACACAAGAAGGGTGAGGAGTGTGGTAGAATAGATTTATTAGGCCCTGTGAATGGCAAAATAAGCTTGGTTTTTGCAAAAGAGAGTGGTTGGCAAAGGGAGTAGTCAGCACTAGACAAGTACATCCCATAAAACTGATGGATTGGGTGGTAGTCTCACATTCATATCAACCAAGTAGCACCTGGGGTAAGTTGGAGGCCTCACAGCCTGGTGTTACTTCAGATAAAAAACAAAGACACCGCCAAAAACACAGACTGAGCTCCCTGCCTCAAAGTCGTGGCAAACAGCCAAGTCCTTGCTTCTGATGACACAGGTGCAAGGGCAAATCAACACGCACTAATTGACTCAGTCCCCACCTCGTCAAGAGGCACCAAAAACTTTTAAAAAGGTATAAAACTGGTACCTGAAAACCCCTTTCTTGGGGGAAGAAAAAAAAATGACCACCTTACCTGACAGACGGGTCAATGGGCCTGGACTGCTCTTCCTCCACCAAGAAGAAATGTCTTGGTTAGAATTGTGCACCTCTGACTCTGTCACGTTTCCACAGGAAAATAACTACTAACGCGAGTTTTTACTGTTACTTGCTTTATATCTAATTGTTAACCGGTTGTAAATGTTGAAGCACTAACATAGCAGTGAATTTATCAAGGCAATCCCAAAATTGTTTTAATCTGTCACTTGAATTAAACTACTTACTGCCTCCAGCATTACAAAACTGTCTCTCTGATGGGCATTGCTGCAAGCCTCCTGGCCATCTCATTTGGGCCACAAACCTGTGAGTAGCAGTTTCTGAGGAGGTAAGCAGATTCTATCTTGTGGCAAAAACATGTATAAGCACACACATAATCCTTAGTCATAAACCGTCAACCAAGTCTGAGACAGAAATGGATCCAGCTGCACCTAGGCTCCTCTCTGAGGGGATGCTTAGAAAGCAAGGGGATCAATTTTGAACTTCGTGACTCAATGGGAGGGCCTCCTTAGCCACCTGTCAGAATCTCACCTGTTTAACGTGACAAGGAGAGTGTCAGTGAAGACTGAGGCAAAAAAGTTAAGTACCTCAGCCTTCTCCTCGTCTGTTGATATGAGGTCACCATTTTCAACCATCAGTTGGGGTAAGCTTTCTTTAACCTTCCTTTTCTGGTTCATGTACCTGTAGAAGCCCTTCTTGTTAGTCTTCCCTCTCCAAGTTCAGCTCCAGCTGCACCTTGACCTTCCCAACCCCATCCCTACACAACCGGGCAGTGTCCCTATACTCTTCCCAGGTTCCCTATCCCTGCTTGCACTGCCTGTGCAGTTACCTCTTGCTACTGAGTTTGACCAGCATGTCTCGACTCAGCCACGCTGGTCTCTTCCCTTCCCTGTCTGATTTCCTACATCTGGGGACTGAGCGCTCTTGTGCTTCATGCAAAGCATTCTTAAATATTTGCCAGCTCTGTTCTGCTCCCCTGTTCCCGAGGATCATATCCCAGGGGGTCCTACTGAGTAACTCCTTGAAGAGCTGGAAGTTTGCTTTCCTGAAATTTGGGATCCTGACAATACTCCTCGCCTGTCCCGTATCCCTCAAGACTTAGAACTCCACCAGTGCATGATCACTGCAGTCCAGGCGGCCTCCAATCTTTATGTCACTGATGAGATCACTTGTATTTGTTATCATCAGGTCCAGTATTGCATCCCCTCAGGCAAGGGTGTCTATTACCTGGGTTAAGAAATGATCTTCGATTCACTCTAGGAGTCTCCAGGATTGCCTACAGCTCAACGTGCTACTTTTCCAGCAGATGTCAGGGTGGTTGAAGTCCCCAAGTAGGATGAGAGCTTGCAAGCATGAAGCCTTTTGTAGCTGGAGGAAGAAGGCTTCATTGATAGGCTCTCCTTGATCATGTGGCCTGTAGTAGATACCAACCACAAGGTTCCTTTTGTTGCCTCGGTATTCTGACCCATAAGCTTTTGACCTGTTTGTGGCTACTCTTCAAAGACAGCTCTTCACACTCTATCCATTTCCTGATATAGAGGGCAACGCCTCCATCCCTCCTTTCTGGTCTGTCCCTTCTGAACAGCCTGTAGCCATCGATAGCCACACTCCAGTAATGGGATTTGTCCCACCAAGTTTCAGTAATGGCAATTAGGTCATAGCTTTCTAGTAGCATGGTAGCCTCCAGAATCTCCCGTTTGTTGCCCAAAATGCATGCGTTTGTATAGAGGCACTTCAGCTGGGTTGTTGGCCGCATCCCCTTCTTAGTGGAAGACCCCTTATTTCCCTTAAGGTGTTCCATGGAAGTTTCCTTGCTGGCTTCTACTACCTCAGGAGCCCTCAGCTCATCTCCGCAAGACTGCAGCTGTGCTGCGGCATCCCCAGCATGCCATGGGGGCAACAGGTGTAAGGCCCATATCAGCATCCCATCCATCTATCCATAGTGTGTCCTCCCTCAACAATGAGAAATGAATAAATTTTGTTCCACAGATACTTTGAGAATGGTTCAAAAGGCCAACAAGTATAACTTTATCTGATGCAAATGCCCCACTGCATTCTTACTAATACATTGACAGTTGCTTGGTATGTTCGTTCATCTTCACTTTCAATAGAAAAGAAAGCTCTTAGATTTTATTCCTAAAGATGAATGTTTTTACCATGCTCTTTCTCAAGACACCTCTGTAGGATCATTTGCCATTTTACTAGTGTAACTGTGAAGTAGCTGGTCATGAAATAATGAAAGCTGAAAGTTCAGTGACCCAACTTCCCATCATCAACATGAACATAAGCTTGTATCAGGAACATAAACATGGCATGTTACATGCTGGAGAATTCTGATGGAAATCTCAGATAAAGTAAAATCGCTCCAAGTTTAGTTAATGGATAGTCCCCTGACCATTTATTCCTCTCTGAAAATGCTATTGACCATGACATTGATGATGTGAGATGGTCACTGTTAATGAAAATAATACCAACAAAGGAATTACAAAGTATCTGAAGCCTCTGTAAATAAATATATATTACTTATATAGCTAGATGGCCCAACAGATACATTGAGTTAAGTTCTTTAAGTGTAAACAAAACCAGTATCATTGCTTCAGCTTTATGCAGATGAGTGCAGCTACAGGTATTAAAACAGCAAAATACATCAAAGCAATTTGAACTATAAATAGAATTATTTCAAAATTAAATTTGGCCAGACATTAAATATTTGCCTCAGTTACTTCAATAATGTCTAACTGAAATCAATGGAATATAAAGGTAAAATATGAACATATAAATGAAATTATACTGCACTTTCTCTTTAGTAAGGCATATGTCATCTCAGCAGTTTACATAGTCTTGAGATGGAGAGGAACAGGCTAAATGTAGAAACCTTTTATGTATTTCATTTCAGTCAAAATACCCATCATTAGTAAAATGAAAATTTTTATGCAATAATCTCCTGCAACTTTTCAACTACAACAATAAAAACCTCAGCAATTCTGACCAACTGATTTCAAAATAGAATAATCTATACAGGAGAGTCCCAACATCACCCCAGTCCACTCAGCCTTCACCTCATAATTCAAGAATTTTTCACTAGAGTATATTATCTAGTTAATCACAAGCATATTGCAATCATTAGACATTGAAATCACTGAAGTTTGAGAGGTGTAAAGGATTCTCATTCAATAGCAGCTAATGTCCCAATCAGTGTACTGTTCCAACAAGGAACTTCATGATGTGTTCAGAACTATAAAACTTCTGAGAAAGAAGAAAGGAGAGAATGTTAAAAAGAAAGCTGACACCGCTTGTCTAAAATCAACATGCCTGCATGCACTGGACATGGTCTGAAGCAGCTGCATATGCTGCAGGTTTGTGCACACTAGATTACTATATAAAATTAGCAATGGAAAAGAAATACTCTCCGCTTGGCTCCTCTCCAGGAGAAAATATTTTATTCTCAACCTGAAGGATTCAGAGCCTCTGGGAAGCCGAGGCCATGAGTCACACTTTTCCTGACATGGGAGGAGAGCAGTCATTCGGATGTGCATGCTCCGATGGCAGGCTGCCAGGCTCTGTCATGCAGCCTGCGGTGGACAGTTGGATGAGCACACCAGGGCACCATGCCATTCCACCTGGAGCAGCTTTCTGTCCTTGTCTGAAACCTCTCTGATCAAAAACAGTCAATTCAGATAGATCCCACATGTGCACATAGGTCTGCTAAAGGCAAGAGAATTTGCATCTTTGGTAGGCTGATTATTGTGACTCTACTTCATACTCTAGACACCAATACTAAACAAATTTAAAACTTCTGTTGGCCTGAGTTAACAAAATTAGCATTGCGTCCAAGTAGATTCTTGCAGAGGTTATGTTCTTCCTGTTGTCACCTAAACATATCCAATTTCACTCTTCTTGTCATCCACTCATAAAAGACGAGTCCTTTTTCAACATATAAGCTAGAGAAGTCTATTACTGAAATTTTATCAAAGCCTAACAAGCCTTGTTCTATAGGATGGTTAAAAGTCTTTATAGCAAAGTAATTCTCTAACACTATAACTTCTTAAAAGAAAACAATTAATAAGATCAGTTTTCAGCTGTAACTCCATTAGAGCTACAACCATGTACAAAAGATTTCATGCAATATTCATAGAGCCATATTAAGCCAGTAGACAATCTTAATTTATATAATTCCCTGTCTATAAGGGAAGGCTGTTGATACTGTACATAACTGCCATACAAAGGCATTAATCAAAGATATGTTTTCCAGACGTTTTTAACACTTGAAGGTTTTATTCTTTGGTCTGAAGTACTGTAAAATTATTTTGGCTTTTTTTATGTTTCAACTGTTTTGTAGAATTATATATAGAAATGACCAGATTTTACACAGTTTTAATCTGGACAAAGTTAATTTAATCTTTTTAGGTATTTCACAGAATAGTCGTCTTGAAGAAATTGTTATTTCTATTTTAACTAATGGTTATATCTACAAAAAACTCTGAAACTAATTTGGGACTCAGCCCAGCGGTCCAGCCTGTTAAGATCCCTTTGCAGAACCTCCCTACCCTCCAGCAGATACACGCTTCCACCCAGCTTAGTGTCATCTGCAAACTTGCTAAGGGTGCACTCAATGCCTTCATCCAGGTCATTGATAAAGACATTGAACAGGACTGGACCCAGTACTGAGCCCTGGGGAACCCCACTTGTGACTGGCCTCCAGCTGGAGTTAACTCCATTTACCACCACTCTCTGGGCCCAGCCATCCAACCAGTTTTCAACCCAGGAGAGTGTGTACCTGTCCAGGCCAGAGGCTGACAGTTTCTGAAGTAGAATGTTGTGAGAAACTGTGTCAAAGGCTTTACTGAAGTCCAAGAAGACTACAGCCACAACCTTTCCCTCATCCAGTAGTCGAGTCACTTTGTCATAGAAGGCAATCAGGTTAGTTTGGCAAGACCTGCCTTTCACGAACCTGTGTTGACTGGGCCTGATCACCCGGTTCTCTTGCATGTGCTTCATGGTAGCACTCAAGATCACCTGTTCCGTGACTTTCCCTGGCACTGAGGTCAGACTGAGAGGCCTGTAGTTCCCTGGATCCTCCCTGCAACCCTTCTTGTAGATGGGCACAACATCAGCCAGCCTCCAGTCCAGTGGAACTTCCACGGTCAACCAGGACCGCTGGAAGATGATGGAAAGGGGTTTGGAAAGGACATCCGCCAGCTCTTTTAATACTCTTGGGTGGATCCCATCCAGCCCCATAGACTTGTGGGTGTCTAGCTGGGCAAGCAAGTCTCTAACCACCTCCTCTTGCATCATGGGAGCCTCATTCTCCTCCTCTAACTCCTGGGTTTGTACACAGGGGGAACAATTTCCCTTACTATTAAAGACTGAGGCAAAGAAGGCATTAAGTACCTCAGCCTTGTCCTCATCCCTTGTCACTCTTGTTCCTTCTGCATCCAATAGGGACTGAATATTCTCCCTAGTCCTCCTTTTCTTGTTAATGTATTTGTAGAAAGATTTTTTATTATCTTTCACAGACTTAGCCAATTTGATTTCTAGTTGGGCCTTAGCCCTCCTGATTTTTTCCCTGCACGATCTCACTTCCTCCCTGTAGTCCACCCAAGACGCCTGTCCCTTCTTCCAAAGCTCATAGACATTCCTCTTCTTTTTGATGTCTCTCATGATCTCCCTACTCAACCAAGCTGTTGTTTTCCCCTGCCAGCTCCTTTTCCAGAACATGGAGATGGCTTGCTCCTGAGCTGCTAGGATTTCACTTTTGAAGAGCACTCAGCCTTCGTGGGGTCCCTTGCCCTTTAGGACTGTCTCCCATGGGACTTTGCCAACCAGCCTTCTGAACAGTCCAAAGTCTGCCCTCTGGAAGTTTTGCTAATCCCCTTCTTCAGCTCACCTAGAACTGAAAACCCTATCATCTCATGATTGCTTTGTCCCAGGCGTCCTCCAATCGTCACATCCCCCACAAGACCTTCTCTGTTCACAAACAGCAGGTCCAGGAGGGCACCCTCCCTTGTCAGCTCAAAAAAGACACAAAAAGAAAAGCATGGTTTTGGCCTTCTATCTGTGCCCTCTGCAACACCAGTGATTTGATAAGGATGCATGAAAGCAAGCTTTTTTCCTTGGATAAATTGCAGCTCTCCCACTATACAGGAAAGTACTCAAAATGAGAATACATATGCAAAGATGGCAGAAAACAGAATTCTGGACTTCATAACTCCCTCCAGGTGGAAAAAATCACCTGGATTGCCATTCACTGGGAGTAGTCAGGGCCAAATCAAAAACTTATCAGTATCGCTGAGGACCCAATAGACCCCCATCACATCAGTGGAATTACTCTGGATTTATACTACTGTAGTTGAGATCAAGCAGTTGACTATCAGCACGTACTTTTATGACAATGAAGTGCTTCCTGGTTTTGACACCTTTATCAATCCTAGGTCCTAATCTGACAGAAGAATGTCCTAATTATTTTCATATCTTGCTGTATGTATGATTATTAGGAGGTGAGAACTCCCCATCAAAGATAGTCTTTTCAACATTAAGGAAAGAGAATGAGCAAAACCACACCCCCACACCTCCACCCCCCAAAATGAAATACTCTGTCATTTGCAGAAAAGCTAAGGACCTGGAATACCATCTCTAGCCCATAGGCTATTTATTCTACTTGAAAGTAAATGCTGTCTGAACGGTGCCAAGTTATCTTCCCTTTTAGCTTTGCTCTTAAAATATGAAAAAATCTTATCTATAACCATAAAATGGAACATTCATTTAAAGCAACAAGGTGGCAACCTGTAATATGTGAGATAAAATGCAGAATGCTGCATAGTTTGAAAGGAATTTATTCTTTAATTATATACTTTTTTACAAATGGTATATCACCATTTTTTGTACTCTCTTTTGGCAAACAGTACATTTGATTATACAGGAGACATGCTGTTGCTCCTTTTATTTCTGATCATTGCTTCAAGGCTGAAGAGACATCCAGAGGGCTTGCCAGTTCCTTTGAGCTTGCTTTTTGCCCTCTGTTCTTTGCTCCAGACAAGTTCCCACTGAGCAGCACAGAAGTCTCTGTCAGAAGAACTTCATCAAAGGGATTCAGCTCAATCCTAATTGCTAGAATAAGTCACAGTTGTTGACAACATACAGGAGAAGCCAAAGCCTTCTACAGGGCTCACACAGGCACTCTGCCTTGAAGGAAGCTACAGAAAGATGCTCACCCTCCAACCTTCACCCAAGTCTGTTTTCTCCCTGTTACCTTATGTGATCATGTGCAATACCATGATTTACTCCCGCAAGATTACATAATGCAAAAAGTACATATGATATACCCTTGCAGTAAGGGGAACACGATGTCTGACATAAAGCTCCCTGGAGATAATGGGTCCTCCCAGGATTAGTCTGATTCATAAAAGCTACATTGTTTCCAGTCCTTAGGCAAAGTTCTTTCCTGTTCTTCCTGACAGAGAAACAGACTAGACGCAATCTTCTGTGAGCATGCAGGAGGCAGTCAGGGGAAAGGGATGTGTTTCTGTACATTGTTTAGTCCCTCAGCTTTCAGTGAGATTTTCTAACTACTGCTGCACAGGATAGTGGATTTATCTTTACAAGCCAATTTTACCTTGTTAAAAGAGTTACTTTTCCTCAGATGAGGCCAGTTCAATGAAATGTCTGTAAAAATTTCCACCCTCCTGTAGCAAGGACATTAATTTTTTAAGAGTTATCCTCTTAAGTGGGATTTATTTAATGCCAAGGCAGAAATATAAATTGGACTCTTGTTTTGTATTTACTCACATTTTGTCCCTTTCTCAGTTTTAATTGTAACTAAATGGAACTCTCCCAGCAGTTTAAAATTTACTTTCCCTCTAGGTGTTGAAGATTTATTAAAGCAATTTTTTTGACTCTGAGTGATTAGACTCTGACTCAAATGAGAATTCATATTCCACACAGCAAGTAATCCATGGAAAAGATATGCCAACAGGTATCTTCAGCTTTTTATTTATGAGTGATGAAAAATATGGAAAATTATTAGAGACTAACAGGAAAAAACAACAGACGTCATCATTCCCCATACAGAGAAAAGTGATCAAAAATAATTTTGTCACAGTGAACTCCACTTTCAAATGTATTTGTCTTATCACATAAACACTTTAACAACGACAGCCTATTTTTAGGTACTTAATATGTTAAAATATGTGATGAAAGCAGAGAAAGAAGGTACTGAAAATGTTTTCTATAAAGACTTCTACTTGAGCACTCTTCCCAGCTCTGTGCTAGTGGATCATAGAATCATAGTGATTTTCACTAGGTTGGAAAGGACCTTTGAGATCGTCAAGCCCAACTGTACCTGTCCACTACTAAATCATGTTCCCAAGCCTTTTAAATACCTCCAGGGATGGTGACTCAACCACCTCCCTGGGCAGCCTGTTCCAGTGCTTGAGAACCCTTTCGGTGAAGAAGTTTTTCCTAATGTCTAATCTGAATCTCCCCTGGCACAACTTGAGGCCATTCCCTCTCATCCTATCACATATTCCTTGGGAGAGGAGACCAATGCCCACCTCTCTGCAACCTCCTTTCAGGTAGTTGTAGAGAGCAATAAGGCCTCCTCTTCTCCAGGCTAGACAGCCCAGTTCCCTCAGCCGCTCCTCATAAGACTTGTTCTCCAGCTCCTTCACCAGCTTCATTGCTCTTCTCTGGACACGCTCCAAGACCTCAATGTCTTTTTTGTAGTGACAGGCCCAAATGTGAACACAGTATTCGAGGTGGGGTCTCACCAGTATAGAGTACAGAGACAGAATCACTTCCCTGGTCCTGCTGGCCACACTGTTTCTGATACAAGCCAAGATGCTATTGGCTTTCTTGTCCACCTGGGCACACTGCTGCCTCATGTTCAGTCGGCTGTCCACCAACACTCACAGGTCTTCCTCTGCCAGGCAGCTTTCCAGCCAATCTTCCCCACTCCTGTAGCACTGCACAGGGGTTTTGTGTCCCTCTGCACTTGGCTTTGTTAAACCTCAGCCCATTGGCCTCAGCCCATCCATCCAGCCTGTTCAGATCCCTTTGTAGAGCTTCCCTACCCTCAAGCAGATTGACACTTCCTCCAGCTTAGTGTCACTAAGGATACATTTAATCCTCTCCTCCAGGTCATTGATAAAGATATTGAACAGAACTGGACCCAGCACTGAGCCCTGGGGAACACCACTTGTGACCAGCCTCCAGTTGGATTTAACTCCATTCACCACCACTCTTTGGGCCTGATCATCCAGCCATTTTTTTCCCCCAGCAGAGGGTGCGCCTGTCCAGGACAGTAGTAACCAGTTTCTCAAGTAGAATACTGTGAGAAACCATGTCAAAGGCTTTACTGAAGTCCAAGTACACTATATCCACAGACTTCCCCTCATCCATTAAGCAGGTCACCTAGTCACAGAAGGCGGTCAGGTTAGTTTGGCAGGACCTGCCTTTCATAAACCCATGCTGACTGGGCCTGATCACCCGGTTGTCCTGTGTGAAAAAAAGAGATACTAGTAGCATATGAATCAGGTTATACCCCAAGGTTAGGCATACTGTGATATTAAAAGCAATTTCGGTGTGAGAGATGCAGGTGCTGCAGCAGGCTGTTGCCAAGAACAGAATGCAGCTGCCATGGAAAAGGCCTGTTCTAGACATTCTGCCTCAATGAAATGGAGAGCTGGGATGCTGTTATGATTGCGCAACCAGGCTCCATTATCAGCACTGAGCATTATGTGCATGGATCCATGAAGACAACTGCATAGTTCCTCTCAAGAAAGATGGATTACAGCTGCTGTCTCAGCAACCAGGATGCAAACTTGTACTTAAGCTAACTTTGCTCATTATAATGTCATTATAACACAAAACCACACCTCCATCTCAAAGGCTACCCACCTTCTCATCACCTCTAAGGTAAACCACTCCCATAACCACTCCCACTGGGCACGCACACTGAATTTTTATTGCTATACCTTTAAATGCAAAGCGAGAGCTTTTTACATCAATCAGAAGTAAAAGAATGTATGACTTAAGTCACTCAAGCTCCACCCAAACTCTGCCCAAAGGTGTAAAAATATTATAAAATGTAATGCAAATGGGAAAGTTTTGGGAAAGGCCCCCATCAAAACATCTAGGATCAGTCAGTGGATTGGACTCTATCTTCCCCGCTCATAGGGACACCTGTTGGGTAAGGATTTTGTGTTATGCACACTTATTTACTAACACCACGCTGTTAGTGTCTATCTCTACTTGGGGTTTAACTGTATATTGCTTTTATCTATACTTGGGGTTTAACTGCATATTGCTTAAGACGTAGTCTCACAGACAGCTGGTAGCTACCATCAAACCTTTATTCTGTCACAAGTTTTTATAATAAAATTTGTTTGTGCACATATATAAGTTTCTAGAAACTTTGATCTTTCAACACGATCCCAGTGGGCTGGACAAACCGTAAAGGGCCCGAGGTGGTCCCCCTTTCAATAAGGGATTTGTCCCAATGACGCTGTCAGCAGAGGCCTAGCAGGCTGGTCAAATTGTAAAGAGCCCGAAAAGGCTCCTCTGAATTTCCTTGCTCTGACATAAAATGTGACAGCCACACAAGTAAAGTCTCCCTGGAACAGAGGGCAGTGGCTGGGTTTTCAATATGACAAGGCCTGACAAATTGACTATATTGGACCACTGTCACAAACATACCAAGGCAAGCGCTACATATCCACCATGGTGGAAGCAACTAACGAGCAGCTAGAAACACACCCTGTAAACCATGCCACTGCCCAAAGCACCATCATAAGCCTCGAAAGGCAAATTCTGTGGTGACATGAAACCCTAGAAAGAATTGAGTCAGACTCATTTCCGAAATAACCTCATAAACTCCTGGGCAAAGAAACACGGCATTGAGTGGGTGTATCACATCCCCTGTGGGAATATAACAGAAGATTGGTGAGGAGGAATTGTAAAACACACTCAAGTGACCTTGCAGATGAGATGTAGAAAAACACCTAAATCACGCTAATCATTGCCTAATCTTGTGTGCTTGAAAAGTAGAACACTTTGTGTATTGGTAAACATAGGCCTCTGATAAACTCGGGGCCATCCCAGAAAACATGCTTGAGATTCCTGCCCTTCTGTAAGAAAGATCAAAACACAGTGGAAAACTACTATGCCATTCCCCAATATATACAAGGCAAAAGCAGCAGGTTTGATGCCATACTTTCTAGTAATGATTTAGCTCTGCAGTGCCTGACTATGAGAGCATTGGGCAATGGGGCATGGAAGCACTTAGATATAAATCATAGAATCATAGAATAGTTAGAGTTGGAAGGGACCTTAAAGATCATCTAGTTCCAACCCCCCTGACATGGGCAGGGACATCACACTAAAGCAGGCTGCCCAAGGCCCTGTCCAACCTGGCCTTGAACACCTCAACGGATGGGGCATCCACAACTTCCCTGGGAAACCTGTTCCAGTACCCTACCACTCTCATAGTGAAGAAATTCTTCCTAATGTCTAGTCTAAATCTGCCCCTCTCCAGATTATACCTGTTCCCCCTGGTCCTATCCCCACAAGCCTTTATGAATAGCCCCTCTCCAGCTTTCCTGTAGGACCCCTTCAGGTACTGGAAGGTCGCTATAAAATCTCCTCTGAGCCTTCTCTTTTCCAGGCTAAACAAGCCCAACTCTCTCAGCCTGTCCTCGTAGGGAGGCCATTTAAATTTAGCAGAAGGAGGACATTTAAATTTAGCAGAAGCCACTTGTCTGGTTAATATCTGAGGATCTGCTGCCCTGGTCCTGCCCAAACAAAACTCCTACATACTGTGGGAGGAGATAAGGTCCCCTTAGTGCACATGGGCAAGTGGCTGGGGAAGGTGGTGTGGATTGCTCCTCCCATGGGAAAAGGCAAACCCATTTGTGGGATTGTTTTTGCTCAAGGACCTGGGTGCACCTGGTGGGTAATGAGGAAGGATGGGGAGAACCGGCGTGTGCCTCAAGACAATTTAACCTTGGGGGAAAAACAAACTGTTGAGTGAGTTGTATGTTGTAAGAAGTAATCTAGCACGAACAACCTAAACCCACGAAGTGTGAGTTTTGCAAGGAACCGGGTGAGTGCAACCCAAATCAAGCTGGTGCTGATGCCCAAGAATGGAACATGCTGCTTTTCCTGTCCTGAGCACCAATCAGATGGGGCGCAGACAGCATGTGCTCACACACATTAGGGCTGTCTCTCCAACATTCCCCTCTCACCCAGTAGGCTGAGGGCAGGCAAGATCTTGGGAGGGGACAAAGCCAGGACAGCTGACCCAAACTGACCAAAGGGATATTCCATACCATACGATGTCTGCTCAGCAATAAAAGCTAAGAGAAAGGAGGAGGAAAGTGGGCCATTCATCATTACAACATTTGTCTTCCAGAGCAATCGCTAAGTGTACTAGAGCCCTGCTTCCCAGGAAGTGCCTGGACATTGCCTGCTGACAGGAAGTAGAGAATAAATCTTTTGTTTTCCTTTGTTACCACACACCATGGCCTTTGCTTTTCTTTATTAAACCACCTTTACCATGACTCATGAGGTTTTTTCCATCTTATTTTCTCCCCCTGTCCCACTGAGGAGGGGAGTGATAGAGCAGCTTGGTGGGCACCTGGCAGCCAGACAAGGTCAACCCACCACAACTGGAGACCTGCCTAAATTCTTCACATGGTACAGCATAGCCAATACTCAGCAAGCATCTTCTCTAAGAAGAAACAACTAACTGCTCTTCTATGTGAGAAAGAAATATTTGGCCTTTAATGGTCAAGGCTTAGGTTTTTCATTTTATGTACTTCACAAGAAAGCTTACTATCATAAACTTGCCACGCCATACACCACTGTATACTAAGAATATTGTAAAACATCTTTCTAAATCAAAATATAAACAAGCCAAGAACATGAAACCCCTCTCTTAAATGATGCCTTTTAAATGTCCTTAAAACTTCAAAAGGAAAGTGAAATTTGAGTATGCTCTAAGTAACAACCTACTTTCACCAATTTCTCTAAGTATAACATTTATTTCTCAATACAGTTTGAATTTTCAAGATACTGAGACTAGTTTTCAGTCAACAGTTTCCTTATAATCATAGAATAGTTTGAGTTGGAAGGGACCTTAAAGATCATCTAGTTCAAATCTGTGGGAGTCCACAGTTGGTCTTAGGAATCAGAGAAAATGGATATTGACCTTGAACAGATAACCGTGTTCCCATAATGAGACTGGAAAGTCCTGAAGAAGAATCTTGGAAGTGAAACAAGTAACATCTAATTGAAAGTTGGCAAGAAAAAGAGTAGATACAGGTAGCGCATGGACAGCGTTGTTCAATGAATCATAGTAAAGCTTTAGACGCGTGGACAGAGAGGTTGAGCGAATCGCTTCAACAGCTTTAGTGTATGAACACAGCCTGATAGATAAGGAAAAATATAAAGAGGCCTGTAAAACAATAAAGTTTGGCTTTTGCTCACAAACTTTTGAATGTCGTATCCGTCCCAACAACGACACCAATCCCCCTGCCAGGGTCAGGGACACGTCCTACTAGATCAGGCTGCCCAAGGCCCCATCCAACCTGGCCTTGAACACCTCCAGGGATGGGGCATCCACAACTTCCCTGGGAAACCTGTTCCAGTGCCTCACCACTCTCATGGTGTAGAAATTCTTCCTAATGTCTAGTCTGAATCTGCCCCTCTCCAGTTTATACCCGTTCCTCCTGGTCCTACCCCCACAAGCCTTTATGAATAGTCCCTCTCCAGCTTTCCTGTAGGCCCCCTTCGGGTACTAGAAGGTCACTATAAGATCTCCTCTGAGCCTTCTCTTCTCCAGGCTGAACAACCCCAACTCTTTCAGCCTGTCCTCGTAGGGAAGGTGCTCCAGCCCTCCCATCATCTTTGTAGCCCTCCTCTGGACACATTCCAACAGCTCCATATCCTTCTTATGTTGAGGATTCCAGAACTGGACACAATACTCCAGGTGGGGTCTCACAAGAGAGGAATAGAGAGGCAGAATCACCTCCCTCGACCTGCTGGCCATTCTTCTTTTGATGCAGCCCAGGATATGGTTGGACTTCTGGCTGCGAGCGCACATTGCCGTCTTATGTCCAGTTACTCGTCAATCAGCACCTCCAAGTCCTTCTCTACAGGGCTGCTCTCAATCATATTGAGTGCACCTTGCACTTGGCCTTGTTGAACCTCATGAGATTCACACAGGCGCACTTCTCCAGCTTGTCCAGGTCCCTCTGGATGACTTCCCGTCCTTCCAGTATGGCAACTATACCACTCAGCTTGGTGTCATCTGTAAACTTGCTGAGAGTCTACTCAGTCTCGCTGTCTGTATCATTGATGAAGATATTAAACAGCACTGGTCCCAGTACAGCCCCCTGAGGGACACCACTTGTCACGGATCTCCATCTGGACATCGTCATTGACCACTACTCTCTGAACACGTCCATCCAACCAATTTCTTATCCACCGAATAGTCCACGCATCAAATTCATATCTCTCCAGAAAGAAGGATGCTGTGGGGGACTGTTTCAAAGGCTTTACAGAAGTCTAGATAGATCACATCTGTTGGTTTAACCGTGTCCACTGCTGTGGTTGCCTCATCATAGAAAGCCACTAGGTTGGTCATACAGGACTTACCCCTGGTGAAGCCGTGCTGTCTGCCATTAATCACATCCCTCTCCTCC
The DNA here is from genome assembly GCF_017976375.1 of Cuculus canorus. Lineage (NCBI taxonomy): Eukaryota > Metazoa > Chordata > Aves > Cuculiformes > Cuculidae > Cuculus > Cuculus canorus. The sequence goes on from NC_071440.1 coordinate 14,739,797, forward strand.
ATGTGCTTTAGCATAGCTTCTAGGAGGATCTGTTCCATGATCTTCCCAGGCACAGAGGTGAAGCTGACAGGTCGGTAGTTCCCAGGGTCGTCTTTTCTACCCTTTTTAAATTGGGCACAACGTTACTCTTCTTCCAGTCACCAGGGACTTCTCCTGATTGCCATGACTTTTCAAATATCATGGAGAGTGGCTTGGCAACCACATCGGCCAATTCCCTCAGCACTCTGACATGCATCTCATCAGGTCCCATAGACATATATGTTCAAGTTCCTCAGATTTTCACAAACCTGATCCTCCTCTACTGTGGGAGAGGGTTTACTCCCTTGGTCACCATCTTGTTGTCCCTTGACCCAGAAGGGGGGAGGAGAGCGGCTGTCTCAGTGAAGACTGAGGCAAAAAAAGTACCTCAGCCTTCTCCTCATCTGTTGATATGAGGTCACCATTTTCAGCCATCAGTGGGGGTACATTCTCTTTAACCTTCCTTTTCTGATTGATGTACCTGTAGAAGCCCTTCCTGTTAGTCTTTGCTTCCCTTGACAAGTTCAGCTCCAGCTGGCCTTGGCCTTCCTGACCTCATCCCTACACAACCGGGCAGCGCCCCTGTACTCTTCCTTGGTTCCCTGTCCCCGCTTGCACTGCCTGTGCAGTTGCCTCTTCTTCTTCAGTTTGGCCAGGAGGTCTTGACTCAGCCACCCTGCTCTTTTCCCTTCCCTGTCTTATTTCCTACATCTGGGGACTGAGCGCTCTTGTGATTCATGGAAAGCATCCTTAAATATTTGCCAGCTCTGTTCCGCTCCCTTGTCTCGGAGGACCATGTCCCAGGGGGTCCTACTGAGTAACTCCTTGAAGAGCTGGAAGTCTGCTTTCCTGAAATTTAGGGTCCTTAAGTAAATGCTGATCCCAGTTAAAATTCATGGCTATGGGATGTAAGGCCATCTTCCATCTCTTGTTGTAGAAGTGACAATGTTTTGTTTCAACATTTATAAATCAGTTTGTTTTACATCAGTTATGCCTTTGGGCACTTTACTTTATTCAGCTTGGAAAAATGGAAACAATAGACAGGTTTCACTTCCTGGTTTCTTGCTGCAGTATTTGGTTTAGAAAACAGTGCAAAGTAACTTTCAAATTCTATTGTTTTAGTTACATGATAAATAATATTTGACAGATTATTTTTACTGCACTAAGCCTTTAAAAAATTGCCTTTTAAAACAAGACCACAACAAAACATATACTAAGACCCTAAATTAAAGAGCAAATTGCAAGCAACCTGAAAATACATCTGATTCTCAGATATTGGGTCAACTGAACTATTCTACTCCACTGAAAATGACAGAAGTTGTCTTTTCCTTTAGTAGGAAGAGACAGGGTAATGAGGTAGGAAAGCATTTTTCTGAGTAGTCAGTGTCACAGCCTGGGGACCATCCGGGAGCCTGGTCCTGCAGTCAGGCCCTGAAGTATGCGCAGGGGAGAGCCAATGGCTATAGGAGCGTTACCTGCATTGAAAGGTTCACTTGCAAGGAATACAATGCCTTAAGCTGATGCATCCCAGTAAAGAAAAACAATCACCAAAGATAACAGATTTACTGTCTGAGAAAAAAAAATTAAAACAAAAAAAATAAAACCAAGACATCTTGCCAAGTCTAATAAAATTCAGCTAAAAGATAAGAGGATGACCTAGCATATACTTTAAACATCATATTAAGTAAAAGGTAACTAAGAGCCAGGGAAACAAAAAGGATGTGTTCAAGCTTTTACATATATTTCCTTTTGAAAACAGAAATCACAACAAATAGTGAATTATAATAAAAAATGTGTACATGCACAATCCTGTTTATAACCTAAAGCTTGTAATTACTTAGAAATAATATTTAAACTACCATTCAATAAAACATTTTTTATCCTTAGAAGCCATACTGACATTTCACTGAATGTCTCAGTAGTTTAATTTGGTCAGTTGCAGACAGTCTCGCATCTGTCATGGGACTAAATATGGCTCTCATGCAAGAGAATAAGGTACTGATGTGAAATTTGGCCTACTCGTTATTAAAATAATAACTTTTTCCATTTTTTAAGACAAATTAACTTTATATGTCATATGTTGATGCATTTGCTGTGTTTCTGTTAAGTTTACGTATGGCATAAATTCTACATATACACATAAATTGAAAAAAGAGAAATGGTGAAGTGTCACAGGGCAGCACTCAGAGGAACAAGCCTCCAATAACTAGGATCACCTTTCTGATCACCTCCCTTGACACTTCCTCCTCGGTTTATGTTTGTGCAACAGCAGATGTTTTATTAATCCTCCTTGCAAAAGGAAAGGAAACAAAAGACCTGCCATGGTATTGAACCACTGCACCTCACTGCCATCAGGAAATGAAGGGAGTCATTACTGCAAAAAAAGTACCTTTTGGAGCCTCCAGTATAGGTGAAGGTAAAGGTGGAGTCTGCATACCTGAAATCTGAAATACAAACAGCTGCATTATTACAACTTGTCTTTACTTTGGCTGAAATAGCTGAAGTTTTGCAGACCAGCATACACGGGATGGGGGTCGGCATGAATTCAGAGGAAATGCTGCAACTCCCCCCTCCCAGCCCCTCGCAACAAGTGCCCGGTGCTATGGCAACGCCGGGGATTTCCATTGTTTGAAACGGCAATAGGCAGCCACAAGCCGGTCTCCTGCGACTACACAATCACTCTCGGCACCTCACCGTCCCCGCCAAGGAAGCGGCGAAACCCAGAGGGTTTTTTTGCACGGAAGGGGGAACGTTTACCGCTTGCCATGCCCCCAGCCCTGAAACCCTGAAGCCCTGAAGCCAGGCGGGCGGGCTGGAATAGAGGCATGCACCAAGGATGGCAGGAGCCCGGACGTCCAGAAAACAACTGTGTAGCGCCCGCCGGAGCAAAAAAGCACTAGGGCTGCACTTGGCTGTGCGCTCGTCCCAGCAGCCGCCAGGCAGCAAAGGGCACGAACACTTGCGCACACCCGCCCGGTTTCGCGTGTGACCACTGCCACACTCCCTGACTCAGGATGCCCCCCCTCCCGTTTTCCCAGCCAGCTGCTGGTCTCATCTGTCCTCACATGCCCTCGAAGAGAAAGATGAGGAAGAAGGGGGCTGAGAGCAGGCACAAGGCGGCTCGGCGGCGCTCCCCGCTCCCAGGAAGGGCGGCGAAGGGCACGGACACGGCCCGGGCAGCCGTGTAGCGGCAGGAGCGGGGTCTAAGACGGGCGGCTGGGGGCGGCAGCCTCCACGCCGCCAACCTGTGGCCCGGGAGAGAAACTCACCTGCAAACAAGCAATCCTTCTCTGCCTTGCACTTTTCGATCACAACGCCAATATCCTTCTGAATCCTCTCTTGTCTTGAACACATCCCTATGAAATAAATCCGGGGGGTGGGGTGAGAGAGGGAGGGAAACAGCCTTATTTCCACCCACCTCTCGCACTGTCGGTTTTAATATTCAGTCCGAAAGATGGACCCTGGGGCTGGCGAGCAAGAGTCTCTTTGCTCGGCCGGCTAGAGGACGCGGGAGGAAGACGACGGGAGCCGATGCTGCATGACCAGATCCTACGATACTGTGTGCTGCCGCTGCCGGCGAATGGCAATTTCCTCACATCCAGCGGAAGGTGGCGGCGGCGACACGGAATACCCCTACCCCCCACGCCTTCTAGGTTTTGGGGGATTTGTTGGCTGGTTTGGTCTTTCTTTGGAAGGAAAAAAAATAAATAAAAGAGTGGGGGCAAGCCGACCCGACCGCTCACATCCCTGCCACTCCCGCCAGCAGTGGCGATCGCCGCGCAGCAGTAGAGGGCCGACGGCGTTGCCCGCACCCGGTCCCTGGCGGAGCGGCGGGGCCGGCTTTACTGCAGCGACGCCGAGCCGCAGACCCTCCCCTCGCTCCCGGCCCGGCACGTACGGCCCCCGCCGGCTCCCCCAGGGAGGCAGTGCGGGGGAAGGAAGAGGCGAATGCACAGAGCCGTGCAGGAAGCCTCTGAGGCGGCGGCTCGATAACCCCGGCCCCGCTGCTGGCCCTCGCCTCCTACTCCCTCCCCGCCCCCGGGCATAGGCTTTCGCCTCCTCACGAACAGCGGAGAGATGTAAATGCCAAGTGATCTCGGGCCGGCACCGGGCAGGAAGCGGACAGCGCCTTGCTGCGCAAGGCCGTCGGTGGCGGGGCACAAGGAAGGGGGGTACTTTCTCCACAGCATCTCCCTTTCCGCTCTTCCTCTCCTTGTGGCGGGTGCTGTCCTACCCGTCATTGAGAGCTGGCGTCAGCAAGCGGAATCTCGGCCCCACCGCGGGCAGAGCTCCTCTGCCTGGCCCTTCGCCAGGCAGTAAAATCGAGCAGCTTACCCTTCACAGAATGCTATCCCCTGCCTGCCTCCGCGTTCGTCCTATTGACGGAGATACGTGCCCATGAAAACCATAAAAAGAGAGTTAACGTGGTTATAATCTGTCTCTAACTACCGTGATTTTTAATCATGCTTCTCTCCCGTCAGTCTTCAGCAAACCTGTCTCTCAAACCTAAGGGTTTCAGGAGAGGACTCCGGCTGTCGGTACAGTGCCTATCAGTCAGCACTAATCCAGACTAGAGGCTTTGGGCACTAATGCAATGCAAGTAATGACTGTAATATAACTCAGAAAGAATGGCCAGGTCTGCAAAAACAATTATTTTTCATCAGATAAAGAGCAAAGGGAATAATTAATAAAAAAATAAATGGATATGAAGACAGTGGAAACTGATTTTATTTTAAAAAAATCAAAGGAATATTTATAAATTTAATTTTTAGTGTATTCATCCAGCTCTATAAAGTTCTCATGGATTATTCATGGTAAATGGCAGTTGTCTAAACCTGAATGCTTTGAGCTAAGGGAAATGTTTTTCTAAAGGAGGACCAGTTGTGCAAGGAACAGGCATCCCGTAAAATAAGATTAGGAAGCAGAGAAGCCACATTGCTGCACCAGCAGAAAAGGACCGTTTTTTTCCCAAAGTTTGGGCTGCACCCCTCCTAAGGTTGAAAGTTTACAAACGAGGAAGACTTTGAGCCTTCATCTTTGGACCCCAGGAGGGGTCCTCACAACCACTCAAAGGACCGACTGCACATGCGAACAAGGCGTGGAGATATGTTAATGACTCTTCAAAAAAGAATGAATATGTAATACATTTTTTTGGGAAATGAAATGAATATGCATAGATCTGTAACATAAAAGATGCATGGTTTTCTTGCTTGGTGTGCATGTTTGGAGGAGAGATCCCCCATGCACCTAGCGCTGCTTAATAACAACCATCCAGTTGTTATTGAGTCATTATCTCTCAATCCTTACCCAGCTGCACCTAGCCTCCCACTTTTGTGAAGAGCGCTAGAACACAAGGGGGTTTGGAAGCTCCATTCTTTGAATCATTCATTACAGACCCCAGTAGTTTTAGAGTTTTATCATTAAGCAAGTCTATATTAATCATGTATTGTTGATTTCAAACACAGGAAGAAATACAATCGTTATTTTGTTATTTGTTCTTAAGTGGAAATATCTAAAATAGTAAGATCAAAAAAATTCCATATTTATTCCTATCTTGAAAAGATTAAGTGTCTGAAGGAGGGAACAGAAGGAAAACTATAAGAAAAAGCAGGTAGTGTTTAAAGAGAACAAAAATCCATCACATGATATTGTTTTGCGGAATCAAACCCTATAACCAAAAATAAGTTATAAAGCAGGTATGTTTATTTCCAGCGCTGGGGTGCAAGGGGGTTCTCCTCCTAGCTTGCACACCATATACCTTAACAAGCAGCTACTCATAGTGTAAAGACATGCATAGGTATAAGCGCCTACTACATATTCATACCCTATCCTCGCTTCATATTATAATTAGATCTGGAAAGTTCGCTCCAATCTTGCGCCTGCATAGTGGCTCCTGATGGTCGTGGGCCGGGGTCTTAGGGATGAAGTAGGAAGTCTTCCTCAGGATGAATATATTTCCTTTTGAACTTTGAGCAGACTCAGTCTCCTCTGGCTGTTTTCAAACTCCTGAACCAAATGCAGCCAGCTTTCTGCATTCCAATGCCCGCTTATCAGTAAACTTCTGCTAGCTGGCTCCTTCATTATCAACTTCCAAGGTCTTCAAAGCGAATAACACCAAGCTGTAATGAACGCTCCCAGCCCCCCTTGTCTGCTTTCGCACATCAATTCCCCCCGTCTTTTATAACATGGGCAAATTCATTTGCCAACTCTGTAATTTATCTCTCAAAGGGGAATTGGATGATATTTTGTTGGAAAATTACCTTTTTAATGCATTCTCATGGGCACTAGACATAGAAGTCAAAATTATTAGTTGTTGTAACATTCTCCAAATCCAAATAAATAACATAGCAGAGAAAACAAAGCTAACTAAAACTAGCATCAGAAGGGCAATAATAGGGTGACACAACTTATTTAGAATGCCAGTCGCAGTAGGGGACCATCTGAACAACACATCCCTCCAATGATGGTTTAAATTTTCTTTTACCCTTTTAGGACCCCCTTTCTTTCCAGTCGTCGTGGACTGTTATCAGGCTCTTGTCCCACTTTCCTGGACCTCATCCAGGATTATAATCAAGTCCTGATGTTTCATTAATCATTTTACCAATGTAAGATTCATTCCAATAGTTACAGGTGAAATTTTGTGAAATATTGTATGATCAGATTATATCAGCTGATGGGATACAACTGGTGCTAAATAAGAAAAGTCACACCCAACAATCTTAACAAGCTAACAAATACAGAAATTAGAAATTAGAGTGATTCTCACTATCCATAATTATCTCATCTATTACTACAGAGGTACAAGCAGTTCTCAAACACACACAACCCTGTCCCACATATACAAGTACAGTCCTCGGATTAGCATCTAGATGGATCTCAAAGTGACAGATGTTTTGCTTGGTGTCCAGGCAGATGTCTTGAGCATTGATTGTATTATTTAGCAAATGAATCCTTGTTGTTCTCATGTAATGCAAGATTCTAAATTTACACTTTGCCATTTCTGGTTCACTATTTGTGTCCATGTTCTATGTTCAAAAGGATAGAGCACAGTTTTATCATGGCTTAATCCTAATGCAATGATGGAGCGCATTACACATATTGCAGAGTTATGTATGGTAAACACAAAGGCTGTGGCTGTATTAGTGATGGGGTCATAGGTGAAATTTACCAGAGTCTACCAGGATTGAAGCTTCCCCTCTAAGCCAGTGGCACTGTCCCAAACCGTTTCCCGGATTTCAGTGGGAAAGTACCCTCACAGCCTTCTCTTATAATTAAGGTGGCCACTGATTGCATCCATAACTGTGCCTGTATACAACTGAGGGCCAAAGAAATGTTTTCTTGGATTACACTGAGTACATTTCCTATTAATTCATGGTCTTGTTCCTCCACCTTTTCCCACTTTGGTAACATTTCTGATAGTCAATTCCATTTAGGACCTCCAATCCTGTCTTGTAACACTCTGGTTGGGCCCCTTCGTGTTCTGCCCCTGAAGGGAACTTGCTTTCACAGCCAGATCATCCAGCCCTCGAAGGATGTTTTTAGGAAATGAAAGCATGCTGGTTGAATTTCAGAAATATCAGTTTGAGTTAGCAGTTCAACACATTTAAGAGACCATTCTGGGTTGAACAGCATTTGCTGTTGGCCTGTATTCCTGATTATATGGACCAATCTCATAAATTCTGGGTTGTAACAGGCTTAGCTATAACACTTATTTTAAATTTGAACGAGAGCCCAATGGTATCATAGGCCCAGAGACAAACTACCTTAACGGTCTGTCCTAATGTAAAATTATGCCAACAGTCTAATTCATTGGAAACACAGGTCTTTGTATTCTTATCTGTAGATGTAGTTGAGATAGTAATTTGGTATGCCTATTTATGGATAGTCCTATTAACCATTCGGCATCCTACTTTGATTTCTCCTCCTACAGTCCCCTGAAGTTGCTGAATCCCCTGTTCTCTATCCACATTCCATTCTTGCCTCACATATACTTGATTTTCATGCATAACCACAGTTGATAGATTTAAACCCTTTTAATTCAGAATATTTCCCATGACACCAGTATAGCCAATAAAAGTTTGAGACCAAGGCCACTCAGTATTCTTTTGACTAGAGGTGCCTTTCCCTCCCTGGATTATAATTATAATCATGAGAAAAATAATTTTCCTGGTTGGACTTGCGTGACCCTCCATGGAGATCTATGTGCCTTTTTCACTCGGGTGCGATGGATCCATGCACTCTGCTCCTCGATTTCGATTGCTGTGAAGGAGGCAAGGAACATCTGGAATGGTCCTTCTCACTGTGGTTCCAGAGGCCTCCCTGCAACAGACTTTACATATACATAATCTCCAGGTCATATGTTATGCACAGGTTCATCCAAACCCCTACTTTGCATCTCAGCCTCATGTTTTTCTATCTTTTGGTGCTGTTTGTCCAATGCCACATGTAGGAGGTCATGATTTCATACGCAAATAGTGACTGATTTGTTGTACTACTTCTGAGATAAAATGTGGTCTCCTATCAGGAGACATAAATGCTGGAACCCAAAAGTATAGTATTATTTCTTGTATTAATGTTCTGGTTATCTCCTTGTTCTAGTAGGGAATGCCTCTGGCCAACCTGAAACGCTACCAGTTAATACCAATAAGTATCAAAATCCTCCCTGTCTTGGGAGGTGCGAAAAATCAATCTGCCATTATTGCCCAGGCCCGTTGCCTCTGCCAATTAGGTCCATTTCTGGTTTGGGGTAATTTTGGGATTAGTCTGGAGGCAAACGTCAGACTGCTGGGCCACTTGTCTCACAATGGTGTATAAATTTCTAGCTGCAATCCACTTAATTAGATGTTTATATAAAGCTTCTGTTCCCCTCATGTCTCTTCCTGTGTTTTTCCCTCATCAAAAGCCATGTAAAATAAGGGGGAATGATTAGTTTCCGTTGTGGAGTGAGGACCCACCCCTCTTTACTATATGACCCTCCCAGGTCTATAATAAATTTCTGATTATCTGATCTTCCTTGGTATATTCTGGCTTACCATCTACAGAGATTCGCCTGTCAGGGATCAAAGACCCTTTTGTTTTTACATCACCTTTGGCTGCCAGTTTTGCCTCTCTGTCCGCCAGCTCATTTCCTCTCCCCAGTTTCAAATTCACTTTCTGGTGTGCCTTGATGTGCATGACTGTCACTTTCTCAGGTAGCTGGACTGCTTCCAGCAGTCTCGGAATCCCTCTGCATGCTTGATGTTTTTGCCCTGGCATGTCTTTTATTGCTTAAAACAGTTGTTTTTAGCTATAGTACTCAGTGTCTTCCATGGGACTGTCTTTCAGGTCTGAACGGCTCAAGTGGCCTCGATGGTCTCTAAGCAGTCCTGGTGCACTGATTCTCCTGTATTTCCACTGAGAAAAGAAGCTGGGTTGATGATGTTAGTAACCACAATTCCCATATCATGTTCCAACGATATAGCTTGGTATCTTAGGAAACTTTGTGGAGAAAGTCAGTGCCCACCTCTCGCTTCCAGACACTAACACAGTCATTTTCTGGCCCAGGGTAAATCTTCGTGCCTCCTGGATGTTTAGCAGGACGGCTGAAACCGCTCGTAAACAGCCAGGCCCTAGGGCAATCCTTTGCTTCTCATGAGAGAAAAGGAAAAATGGCTTACTCACATATTGAAGTCCTAAGGCCAGGGTCGACATCAGGGCTTTCTTCAGCTGTTCAAAGGCTTGCACAGCCTCTTTTCTTAGTTAGAGTTATTTCTGTTCGGCGGTGGTTAGTGCATACAGGGGTTTAACAAGCAGTCCATAGTTATAAATCCATAGTTGACACCACCCAGTCATCCCCAAGAAAGTTCATAACTCTTTCACTGTTTACAGTGTTGGGGTTTTGTGTATTGCCTCTTCTCAGGCCTGTCCCAAAGTTCTTTGTCCAGCGCTGATTTCATAGCCCAAGTAGATTGCATTATTTGGGACTTGTTATAGATACTCAGTATCTCTGGAGCCCCAAAAAGATTAACAGACTCACCATCCAAGTCATGCAAGCATTGTCTTGGTGGCAATCAGGGTATCATCTACATACTGCAACAGTCTCCCTTCCTCAGGTGGGGCTTCCAGGCCTCAAGATCCTTTGCAAGTTGATTACCAAATATCCAGGTGAGTTGATTTCTGCAGCTGCTTTCAGGGTTTTCCATTCAAATGCAAATATTTTCTGGCTGGCTTCATGGAGAGAGAGCCAAAAGTAGGCATGCTTCAGGTCTAAAACAGTAAGCCAGGTTAGTTCAGGTATTAATACAGTTAACAGGGTATATGGATTTGCCACCACTGGGTAAATGTTTTTGTTATTTTATTTACAGCCCGTAAGTCCTGGGCACATCAGTGGCCCATACCTTGGAGTATACCTCGTTTGTGATTTCTTCGCTGAGTTTTCCTTCTGTGGGAACACTGACTAAGGATAAACCCATTCTTTGCATTTACTGACGGTCATTTACCTCCAGAGTAATCTCCGCCTTTTCAACTTTGATTATTGCACCCAATTGTTCTAATAAATTTCTCCCTAAAAGTGCCTTTGGGGAGTTGGGCATATCCAAGAATCTGTGGATGCCCCATTGTATTCCCAGTTTATATCTTCGAAGTTCACAAAAATACACCTTTTCACTTTGGCCAGTTGTCCCTTTTACCACGACGTAGTCATTTCCTACGGACATCAAAGCTTGGTTCAAAACCGAATATGTTGCCTCTGTGTCAACTGAAATTCTACTTTCTTCTGCTCTTTCTCTGGCTTCATTATAACTAGTGGATCTGCTAGGGTGGATTCCCCAGGTCCCCGTTAATCTTCCTTTACATGTGCCACTATTCCTCTTTTAGACTGGCCGAAAACCAAAACCTAGTTGTTGTACTCCTACCCTTGAGCCAGGATCCAGCAGTGTTGCAGCACATTATATCCCTCAGTCGATTTAGGAATTCAGATGGTGATTTAGAGGGACTTAGTTTACTTGTTTGGGAATGGCCCTTTTCATTCCCTTTGAAATTCACTCCTGAAATACCTGTAATTTTTCTACATGTTTAGATCTGCCTGGATCCCATGTTGTGTCTTGGATGGGAAATACTCTTTCCAAATCCCCTACAGTTTTACAATCGGTTTTGTTTGTTCTGTTTTTTGGTTGTTTTTGTTTGTTTGTTTGTTTGCTTTCTTTTTTTTTTTTTTTTTTTTTTTTTGGTCTCATTCTTCCCAGAGAGGTGCCTGTAAAACTGCCAAAGGAGACCTTTCCCTGATGCAGGAAGATACCAGGTTATTCGATGGGACCCATTCGAGCCTGTATCCCGTTCCTGTGATCGAGGGGGAGGCTTAAGCAAATCAGATAAATCTTGTTCTGTTCTGCTGTCCAGTGAATTTCATTTATTCTAGTGCACCCTGCTCAATACTGCCTCAGTTTACCTTTAAATTGTTATTTTCCCACCTAAGGGTGAGTACCATAGGGTCCTGCAGCAACAAAATCCCACTGTCCTTTTGCCACTCCAGATGGTTACGGAGGGTGAAAAACACTTCATTCCACTTTCCCTCTCTTTAAAAACAACATTAGTTGCAAACCGGTCCTACAATCCTCTTCTTACTCATTGAGCCACCAGCTCTCCTGCCAATTCCTTCCAGTGATATGCATCCTAATAGGCTTGCCCGAGGAAATTCTTGTTCGGTTTTGCCCCCATTATACTACCTTCCCACTCTACCTTTCTCCAACTTCCACAAACCATTTAAACACTTACAAATGTCCTGTCTCTAAGTTCTCAGGGACTTCCCACAAGACTAGTAACAACAACAATTCCCATCTACAGATTACAGACACTCAGGACAATAGAGTGATCCCAACCTAGCTGAATAGCACAATAAAACTTTATGATAGTCTGAACATCAAACCTGATCCATTCTTGCAGCCTGCAGAATTCTTCCCCCCCTGTCCACTCAAACCTTTTGCTTTTACACTTTTAAATTATTCTTTTCTGTCACACAGAACACTTAACTCACATTCCGGGAGGGAAAGGGTTAACTCACACACAGAGCACCTAACTCACATAACTCGAATACCAGGAAGGGGGAAAAGGGAGGGGCACTCTCAGCCCACTTCTCCTCTTCTCCAGTTTTTCTCCTTTCCAAAGGTCCGAGGTAAATATACCCATTTGCCGGCTCAATAGACATTTGGAATTAAAAAGCTTCTTAGATTCATTCCTAGGATCAAGACAAACAGGGCTTCTAAACAGTTTGCAAGTCTTTCAACATTTTGAGCTCAATCCACCTCTGGCTCCTGTCTATGGAGGAAGAACGTCCCCCGGTAAGCTATCCCTCTCAATTCCGCTGGTACTCTGTTATACGTCAGACAATACACAGATTATACTTATGACATAAAACACACAACGTATAGCAGTGATCACTCGCTTCGTTCGTCTCCAGCTGCTTCCTTTGCAGGAGAGCAGAACCGCAGATCAGAACTCTGCACTCGCTTTGCGCTCAATTGTGTGTCTCAGGCATCCACGCACTCACATACAAACACTCCACAACATAAGAGAAGTTTAAAATGAGCTCTTAACGATGTTAAAATATACATGGTACCGATACTGAAGATTTGCAACAGGTGTAGAAGATGATATCTATCTCATATGCAGCACTCCTGCTTCCTCAGCAAGGAATACCCAATTCATAATAGTATATACTAAAATATCATCTTATCTGTAATACCATATATAATACCATAATCCCTCACTCAACGTTCTCCGCCTTACGAGAATCTTGGGATTATACCATAATCCCTCACTCAACGTTCTCCGCCTTACGAGAATCTTGGGATTATATTTCACCTGGTGCTTTGCTATAACAGCAGGGAGCTGAACAGACCACAGCCGTGAATTCGCCGTTTTACCCAGGGGCGGGCAGTGCCACCTCCTCACCCGGCGCAAGTAGGGGATTCATATCCCCCCTCACAGGCTTATGGGGTCTCAGAAAATTGACCCTAACCCTTCATCATCGTGTGAAGTTTCCCATCCATGACTTACAGACTCGTCCCCTCTTTTTCCTGCAGGTACATCCAAATTATCATACATAAATCACATACCTGGTCTGACCGCTGATGGGCCATCTCCCCTCGCAGCGATCGGGTAGAGATGGGAGATTCTCCAGAGAAATAGCTTACCGGGGCACACCTTAGAATGTCCCACTGCCCACCAATCCTGCAGCTGGGCAGAGAGGGTGTCCCATCTGGGGTGCCAAACTGTTTTGCGGAATCAAACCCTATAACCCAAAATGAGTTATGAAGCAGGTATGTTTATTTCCAGCGCTGGGGTGCAAGGGGGTTCTCCTCCTAGCTTGCACAACGTATAGCTCAACAAGCAGCTACTTATAGTGTAAAGACATGCATAGGTATAAGCACCTACTACATATTCATACTCTATCCTTGCTTCGTATTATAATTTGATCTGGAAAGTTCGTTCCAATCTTGCGCCTGCATAGTGGCTCCTGATGGTCGTGGGCCGGGGTCTTAGGGATGAAGTAGGAAATCTTCCTCGGGATGAATATATTTTGAACTTTGCACAGACTCAGTCTCCTCTGGCTGTTTTCAAACTCCTGAACCAAATGCAGCCAGCTTTCTGCATTCCAATGCCCGCTTATCAGTAAACTTCTGCTAGCTGGCTCCTTCATTATCAACTTCCAAGGTCTTCAAGGCGAACAACGCCAAGCTGTAATGAACGCTCCCAGCCCCCCTTGTCTGTTTTCACACGTCAATATAACACTCTGCTTCTAAGAAAATTATTTATTTTTTAAGGGAGACTTCCAGGCTATATTTCAGTGTCATTTACCAAATTTTTTTCTACTGTGGCGAGACTTTCTCTCGGTCTCTCTCAAATGACTCTGCAATCATTCACAGAGTTGATCAGCGCTGGTGCAGGTGTGTGCCACAACACAGAGTGTGCAGAGACCCACTAGGAAGCCACAGGTCTCAGTAGGGCAGGTGACGCAGCATGAGCAGGGCCAGAAGTGATGGTGGCCACCCGGTCAAAAGCAGGCTCTAATGAGAGTTAGTGACCAGAGTGTGGCATCGCAGTTCACGAGGAAGGGCGTGCAGGAAGGGGCATTCTTCAAAGAGGGGCATTCCTTCCACTGGTGGAGTGAGAATCCTGAGGCACTCATCCTACCTGACCCTCAAGGCGGAATGGTGGGCACTAATCTCAGAGCAAAGACTGCAGCTCTGGCAGAGCGATCTGCACCATCTACCCCAGTGGTGGCCGATGCCTCCATGCAGACGGAGCTGCTGAGGGGAGAGACTGTGGTGCAGCCCTCAGACAGCAAGAAGTGTCTAGACCTTTTTCCTGGGGCAGCAGCAGGCAGATGAGCCGCGTAAGGCAGCCCCATCTGCCCCACAGACAACAACCAGCACAACTAAGAAAAGGCAATGAGTAATGGTAGTGGGAGACTCTTCTGAGAGGGATGGAGGCACCCATTTGCTGACCCAACCCACTCTCCTGACAGGTGTGCTGCCTACCAGAGGCTTGTATCAGGTATAAATCATAGAATCATAGAATAGTTTCGGTTGGAAGGGACCTTAAAGATCATCTAGTTCCAACCCCCCGGCCATGGGCAGGAACATCCCACTAGATCAGGCTGCCCAAGACCCCATCTAACCTGGCCTTGAACACCTCCAGGGATGGGGCATCCACAACTTCCCTGGGAAACCTGTTCCAGTGCCTCACCACTCTCATGGTGAAGAAATTCTTCCTTATGTCTAGTCTGAATCTGCCCCTCTCCAGTTTATATCCATTCCTCCTAGTCCTATCCCCACAAGCCTTCATGAATACTCCCTCTCTAGCTTTCCTCTAGGCCCCCTTCAGGTACTGGAAGACTGCTATAAGATCTCCTCTGAGCCTTCTCTTCTCCAGGCCGAACAACCCCAACTCTCTCACCCTGTCAAGTCATCACCAGGAGGCTGCCAAGCCTTGTACAGCTTTCTGACTACTGTCCGCTGCTGCTGTTTCACATGGGCACCAGTGCTACAGCCAGGAGCAGTCAGAGAGGTATCAAGAGAGATTATAGAGCCCTGGGAGCAGCGGTAAGGGACTCTGGAGCACAGGTAATTTTTTCATCAATCCTTCCAGTCAAAGGGATGGGGCTTAAAAGGACCTGTCGAATCTGGCAAATAAACAAATGGCTGCAGAACTGGTGCTGTGGCCAGAGGTTTGGTTACTTAGACCATGGGACTTGCTTTGAGAAACCTGGCCTACTGGAGGCTGATGGGGTCCACCTGTCAGAGAAGAGGAAGAGCATCTTTGGTCATAGGCTTGCCAGGCTGGTGAAGAGGGCTTTGAAGGAAGGAATAAATCATTAAATCATCCCAGTCAACATGGGTTTACAAAAGGCAGATCTTGCCAAACTAACCTGATCACCTTCTATGACAAAATCACTCGACTACTGGATGGGGGAAAGGCTGTGGATGTAGTCTTCTTGGACTTCAGTAAAGCCTTTGACACAGTTTCTCACAGCATTCTGCTTAGGAAACTGTCAGCCTCTGGCCTGGACAGGCGCACACTCTCCTGGGTTGAAAACTGGTTGGATGGCCGGGTCCAGAGAGTGGTGGTCAATGGAGTTAACTCCAGCTGGAGGCCAGTCACAAGTGGAGTTCCTCAGGGCTCAGTACTGGGTCCAGCTCTCTTCAATGTCTTTATCAATGACCTGGATGAAGGCATTGAGTGCACCCTCAGCAAGTTTGCAGATGACACTAAGCTGGGTGGAAGCGTGTATCTGCTGGAGGGTAGGGAGGTTCTGCAAAGGGATCTTAACAGGCTGGACCACTGGGCCGAGACCAATGGGATGAGGTTTAACAAGGCCAAATGCCGGGTCCTGCACTTGGGGCACAACAACCCTATGCAGCGCTACAGACTGGGGGAAGAATGGCTGGAGAGCTGCAAGGAAGAGAAGGACCTGGAGGTGCTGGTTGACAGCCGACTGAACATGAGCCAGCAGTGTGCCCAGGTGGCCAAGAAGGCCAACGGCATCTTGGCTTGTATCAGAAATGGGGTCACCAGCAGGTCCAGGGAGGTTATTCTCCCTCTGTACTCAGCACTGGTCAGATTGCACCTTGAGTACTGTGTTCTGTTCTGGACCCCTCACCACAAGAAGGATGTTGAGGCTCTGGAGCGTGTCCAGAGAAGAGCAACAAAGCTGGTGAGGGGGCTGGAGAACAAGTCTTATGAGGAGCGGCTGAGAGAGCTGGGGTTGTTTAGCCTGGAGAAGAGGAGGCTGAGGGGAGACCTTATTACTCTCTACAACTACCTGAAAGGAGGTTGTGGAGAGGAGGGAGCTGGCCTTTTCTCCCAAGTGACAGGGGACAGGACAAGAGGGAATGTCCTGAAGCTCCGTCAGGGGAGGTTCAGGTTGGATATCAGAAAAAAATTCTTCACAGTAAGAGTCATTAGGCGCTGGAACAGGCTGCCCAGGGAGGTGGTCGAGTCGCCTTCCCTGGAGGTGTTTAAGGAACCGGTGGATGAAGTGCTTAGGGACATGGTTTAGGGAGGAGTGTTAGGAATGGTTGGACTCGATGATCCAATGGGTCCTTTCCAACCTTGTGATTCTGTGATTCTGTGATTAATAATAATAAGAATGAAATCTTGGCCAGCTTGCAGTAAGCAAGAATGGGATTGTAACAGTTTAGCTTGTTTACTAGTTGAAACAAGGACAGTCCGCCAACAGAAACAAAGGACAGACCTGAGTTCACCAAGAGGACACAATGAGGAGATAAAATAAAGAACATCATAACTTAATGTAATTTAATAGGAAGCATGATCAGTGGTAGAGAATATATGTGAAGAGAAGGAGAGAAAGGAAAGATTTAAATTTTATGTGAAGAGAAAGAGAAAAGAAAAAGATTTAAAGTTAATATGTTTGTACCAAGTGTGTAAGTAGTCACTGGATGTATGTAAAAGGTTTAAGCAACAAAGGCATGTGCTTCTGATTTGTAAACTTTCTAAAACTCTGATTTGTAAACTTTTTAAAACTCCGATCATCTTTTTAGAACATTGCTGAAATGCAACAGACTAATATCCAGCTGCAATAAATTTGCTAGCTGTTTCTCTGGTAATTTAATTGCTTTGATTATTTATTTTCTAGCTTGAACCATCCAAGCACTAATATGAGAACTGTAAGATTAACGCTTGGTTTATTTTCCAAGAGATTCAAGGAAGACTGTTCATTGTTCAACAGTTTGTGTGTGTGAGGAGGTGGACTGTTTGGTTGATCCTAACCTGAGGAAAAAACTCAGAATATTTTTGTGAAAGTTGTTTAAAATAGATGTGTGATTTTACAAGAAAAGTTTTTTTTTGTTGTTTTTGTTTTTGTTTTTTTTTCCCTTTCACAGCAAATTGATTTAGTAGCACTCTGCATTCCAGTGTCCCTTATCAGATCAGTAACTGCTGGGCTCTACAAGACAATAGTGAATGAGATTTTAGCAGATACTGATAAAAGTATAGATTAAGGGTCAAAAGGAGCTAACCTAATATATGCCAGAGACAATACCCTTTGAGATTAAAAGATTGCAAAGGAATAGAAAGCCCAATTAATAACTTCTTACAGCATGGAACTCTTAGTGGAATGCAAATCTGACTAGTGAAAAAGCTGGATGGAACTTACCAAGTAGTACAGGACTTGAGAGAAATAAAAAGATTGTCAAAGATTTGCATCTTGTAGTGGACTAAATTAAAAATAAACAGATGTGGTTTACAGTGTTAGATTTAAAAGATGCATTTTTCTGTCTGCCACTAGCCAAAAAAAGTCAAAAGCATTTAAAGGGGAGAATCTTACCTCTGACAGGTAAACTCAACATACTTGGATGGTGTTATCCCAAGGTTTCAAGAATAGCCCAACAAATCTTGGAAATTAATTAGCATGAGAAATTGAAAGATAGGATTCCCCCCTCTAGAGCTGGAATCCCTCTACAGTATGTGGATGATTTGTTAATAGCAACTGAAACAAGACCTGAGTGCATTCAGTGGACTGTAAGTTTGTTTAATTTTCTTGGATTAAATGGATATCAAGTCTCTCAAGAGAAAGCTCAAATGGTGCAAGAACAAATGACAAACTTGGGATATGGAATGCCCAGGGAACAATGAGAACTGGGAACTGAATGAAAGGAAGCCATCTGTCAGACTCCACTCTCACAGACAGTAAAAGAACTCAGAATCTTCTTGGGAATGATAGGTTGGTGCCGCTTATGGATTTCCAATTATGGAGTGATGGTAAAGCTGTTATATGAACTTTTAAAATCAACTGTCCCCAACTGGCATGGTCTAAGAAGGCTAAAAATGCATTTGAGATGCTTAAAAAGGCACTTTGGACCAGAAGATGCCTCATCTAAGTTTTTGAAATACCAAGCCATTCTGGTCAAGTCAGATGATATAACTAACATTATGAACCCAGCTTCTTTTCTCAGTGGAACAACAACCGAACCACTGACACATGACTGTCTGGAAGCTACGTCTTCCAGTAGACCAGGTCTGAAGGAAGAACCTCTGGAGGATGCACAAGATTCCTGGTTTTCAAATGGAAATAGCTTTATCCGACAAGGTACCCCTAAAGCTGGTTATGCAGCAACCATTAGGGATAAGGTAATTTAATCCCAAACATTGCCTTCTGGGACTTTGGCTGAAAAGGCTGAAATCATTGCCTTGACCAGAGCCTTAGAACTGGTGAAAAGAAACAGATAAATATATGGACAGATTCTAAATATGCCTTTGGAGCTGTTCATGCTCACGGAGTGATTTGGAAAGGAACAAGGGTTATTGACAGAACAAAGAAAACAGATCAAACATGAAGCAATACAATTACCAACTAAAGTCTCCATCATGCGCTGTCTGGGGCACCTGAGAGGTAACACTGACCAGGAAATAGGCAATAGATTGGCTGATTATGAGGCTAAACGGGCAGCAGAAAGAATGCAAGAAGGGTAAACTTTAGCTCTAATCCTAATAATAGAGATGAAAACTTAGAAACTCAGGAAGATATTAGATACTCCAAGTCTGATCGGAAATTAATACAAGAACTTGAAGGACAGGTCCCTTCCCAGAAGTGGGCACAATTAAAAGACGGCAGAACTACTGTACCTGCCAGCTTGGCTTGGGAATTTGAAAAGAGGGAATATAATAAAACCCCTTGGGGATCAGACTCCTTATATCAATTCTTAAGTCAGAAATGGATAGGAAGGAATTTATATACCGCTGTTCGGTAAGTGACTCAACAGTGTGAAATATGTTTGCAACTAGTAATAATTAGGAAAGGAAACGTGTCCAGAGAGTGTCTGCAAATTTATTTTTCTGAACTCCCAATAAAAGGGGGGTACAGATACTTGTTAGTATTCACAGATACATTTTCTGGATGGCCAGAGGTCTTTTCTTGCAAGACAAATAAGGCAGGGGAGGTAACAAAGGTTTTGTTGAATGAAATACCCCGATTCAGGGTACCCATGATTATTTTGTCAGATAGAGTCACTCATTCTTGTACACAAGTAGTACAACAGGTTAATAGAACATTAGGGGTCGATTGGAAATTGCACATTCCACACTGACCACAGGCTAGTGGCCAGGTGGAGAAAATGAATCATCTGATTGTTGCTGATAAAATAACAATTAGCTAAAATTTGTCAAGAAGCCAATTTGTATTGGTATCAAGCACTTCCTTTGGCCTTACTTGGGATTCAAACCAAGCCAAGGTCCAAGGAAGTCATTAGCCCCTTATATCAATTGCAGTATACAGGAGGAGATCTTACACAATTAGATGAGAATTATCTACAATGATGTTTAATTGGCTTGCAAAAACAACTGAAATTGTTAAAAATAAAACAAAACAAAAATAACCCATATTAGCTGTTAAAAATGTTATAGGTGATCCAGTTGAGAAGTGGATATCATCAATCACGATCAAGATTAAAGAACAACTCACTTGGATCTACTATTCCCGAGTGAAGGAGGCCCTGCGAAAACATTGGACTTCTGAAAATCTAGGGCCTTTAAAACTGAGACTACAAGGACAATAGGATGAAGAATCCACAAGTATCGATCCTAATAGCTGGTATTGTTAATATAGTAATTGCTTGGGATCAAAATATGTATCTGTGATTGGTACAAGAAGTGAGTAATAGTCCTAACTGGTCAGGTTGCGGGGTATGTACAGCTCATCCCAGAGGAAATATGCAGTCCCCTTTATTGAGGATTCCAATAAGTTATAGTAAGTGGAGTTGACCATTTAATGGCATGGGCCACAGATGACAGCAAAAGAGAAAATTATACCAAAGGTCCTCAATTTGAATTGCAAAGCCTGGGAAATGCCACCTTTATAAGGCGAAACAATTCTGATGCCTTAGAAGGATTTACAAGACTTAGAGGAAATTATTCCAGTGGTTGTTTACCCAAAGAATTATGGTGGTTGTGTGGTAATGGGTATGCTAGGAAAGGGTTACCAACACATTGGTATGGCACATGTACTATTGGTTATCTGGTACCCCAGGACCAAATTTATAACCATTCTCATACCCCTCTGGGACGACTACACATCCCTTGGAAAAGATTTGGCAGCAGCATAAATAGGATGGCCCACAGGATATCATAGTTTTGTTAGGTGGCTCTTCCTTCAGTTGAGGGAAAGTGAATTGGAAAAGGCAATTGTTAATAACAATAGATGCCATACGTAACTTGCAAATAGATGTACCTTTCCTTAGTAAAGTAGTATTATGAAATCGAATGGTACTAGATCTCTTACCTGCCAAAGAAGGTGATGTTTGTGTAGTAATAAATGCTAGTTGTTGCTCTTATATTAGCAAGGAAAAACGAATAGAAACAGACTGAGATGAAACTTGGAAATGAACTGATATAATGTATAGAATCTCACTGGCTGATACCTCACATGGATTTCAGAAAATCTGAGAAAAGCTTACATCCTGGCTGCCAAATCTGAAATGGCTCAAATATTCATTGTCATGGCCTGTATAATGTTTTGATGTTTCTTATGGTAGTGTCAAAATTCAGCAAAAAGTTAAAGTGATTGGAAGTGAAACAAAGACACCAAATAGAAACAGGAAAGTATTTCGTTAAGTCCATCGAAAAGGATGGTGTCTTCTAAAATTGCAAAAGAACTTGCAATGGAATTGAAAAGGGAGGAATTGAAGGAAGGAATAAATCATTAAGAATAATAAGAATCAAATCTTGGCCAGCTTGCAATAAGCAAGAATGTGATTGTAACAGGAGTTTAGCTTGTTTGCTTGTTGAAACAAGGACAGTCCCCCAGCAGAAACAAAGGACAGACCTGAGCTCACCAAGAGGACACAATGAGGAGATAAGATAAAGAGCATCAGAGGATTCTGAAGACACAAAGGAACTGTGAGGTACGTTTGAGAGTGGGTGATAAGATATGATAATGAGTTCTATGTATGTTTAACCAATGCCTGCCAGAATATGTAACCAGTGTTTCTCGGAATCTATATGAATATGTATGTTTAACCAGTATAAAAGTCCTGTAACCAGTCTCAATAGACACACACACTTAAGGTGAAATAACTCCCTGTGTGTCCAGCGTCGTTATTTATTAAAGCAATACTTGCTTAATAATCAAATTGGCATTGATTATTGAGTTTGGCCTTTTTCACAGCATCAGCTTTAAGCTAAAGTTGTTGGGGGAGGGGAACCTCAATCCATCCTACTCCTACCAGTTTGATGTGAGTGCTAGCAATAGATGTCCAGAGCCTGGAGAAGGAACACAGGTCAGCAGAAGAGCACCTGAAGAGACACAGAGGATCTTCTGCCAGTCAGACAGCTTCATATTGGGGCCCAACTTAAGTACCTTTATGCAAACGAACGTACCATGGGGAATAAACAAGAGGAGTGTAAAGACCGACTTTACTTCTCGCCTAAGGGCTGGCCATTTGTGCCTTTTTTTTGTGGTGTTGGCAATGAACAGTGGGGGAGGAGGGAGTGCAGCAGCAGGTGCTCCCCAAAGACCAGTCTTAGAATATCGACCGAGGGCTGGCTGCCTGCACCTGAGGGTCTCGTCTGTGGGGCTGGGTTCAATGGGAGGGGGGAGGTGTAGGAGTAAGCACCGCTGTGCTCCCCACATGGCATGCATGCCCATCACTCTGATTGGACCAGCCTGGACCACGTGGTCTGGAAGAAGCTGCTGCTGGAACCGCTGCTGGAGAGTATATCAAATATCAGATTCTTATGACTTTTCCAGAGACAATCATCTAATACCTTGAGCTTAGTTTAGGATATTGTTTTACTAAAAAGGGTGTTAAGCACAAAGTGCGATCAGCATAAAAGCCCAAACTCTCAAATACTCTGAAATCAAGTTTTACTTAACTTATTACAGCAAGAAAGTTAACAATGATTAGTAGTGATCAACAACGAGTAACAGCTTTAAAGGCAAAGTGTCTAATCATTACTACAAGAGAATAAATATACTAATTAAGAAAGGTACATCACCAGTTGCCCTATTACCTTCATTCAGATCTGCAGTCATCCTGGGAGCCCTTCTTTGTAGTGAAGATATGCAGACCCTGTCCCGGACAATTGGGGATCCTATGCAGTGTGTCCACTTGTAGGTAGGGTCTCCAATGACTGCTGTGAAGGGTCCAGCTTTTATATCATTGAATAAACAATGTACATCATTCTGAAAATGTGTGATCTCTGATCTCAGCTGCTCATTGCCCCCCCCAGCACAGCCCAATTCTACCGACAATAGGACTATGATACACTTTCCTCATGCTCTCTGCACTAAGAACAGCACAATTCCACTGATAATAGCAATGTGAGAAGTTGATCAGCCCCTGACATTTCAGATATCTATTTCTTAAGGTGCAATAGATCAAATCTGAAAAACATTAGCATAATAATCAAAATGCATTTTGACCCCCCAGCATTTCACAAGGGAGACTACAAAATGAGGAAGTGCATACTCTCAGGAGCTTTTTCCTTTCTGTGAAAGGTAGCAATTCCAAAGGGATGCCAAAATGCGGCCACTTTGCTGCTGTGTGTAAGCTCACTGGAAAATGGACTGTATTACTGTATATACAGTGCTTGGCATAATGGTATAATTTGCTAACAACTAGTGTAGCATCATTATATCAATGTATATCATGTGAACTGTATAAATATTCTAGTGTTTAGCTAAAAATGTGTTATTATTTGAAACAGTCATTATGCCAAGCTATGTCATTCGAATAATATACATTTTCTACTTTATTGGCTAAGCATATGTGATTATTTGAAATAAAGTCTTGATTATTTTGGCTTTATTCAAGCTTTATTATACTCTGCCATATATTTACTTCTAAGATGCATGCAGGATTTTTTCAAAGTTTACTTTATGTGTTTTCTTCTTAGTCCCCTGAGAGAAACAGAATTCCCATCTGAAGAAATTTAATACTAAGTTTAAGTTTCTGAAAGAAATGAAGACACAATGTGGTGTTTTTCTGAACACAACCTCTGACTTGTTTTGGGCAGAATATCCTGGCTGCAGGTCAAAATATACTCTCTTCTGACAAAGGATCTGAAGTCCCTGCATTTTTTATCTCTTTACAAACTCTTTTAGCAATCTAAATGGCTAAAAGATTAAGACAACAAAAGTGTCATTGCCATCATTTTAGACAAAGTAAACTTTTCTTTATGATTAATATTGATGTACGGTAGTAAATTAGGAAAAGAAATTAAAATGGATATGAAAATTGTGTTTTAATAAAGAAATACATGTTAGAATGTGGATATCCCAGAACCATACTTTGTTCTCAGGTATGGAATTTATTCATATTTGCTTCCTTTAATTTCACTAAAAATCAGATTTGCTCCATGTCCCAGTTTAGCCCCTTTTGATTGGCAGCTAAACAAGACAGCTTCTCTATCATCCGGTTCCACATCACCACCCGGGGAAGGGGAATCAGGAAAGCAAAAGAAGAGCCAAAGGTTGAAACAGAAATATTTTTAATAAAACAGCAAAACTAATATTGCTACTACTACTACTGTTAATAATATACAAATCATATGAAACACTCAGTCCAGACATGGAATGCATGCTACAAGCAATGGTTGCCAGATGGCAGACACTGAGAGCACAACAGTTCCAGTTGGCAGATTTAATTAAAGTCCTCAGGGAGAGATCACAAAAAAATGGAACTGGACTCCAAGCAGCATCTGGACTCGAAGCAGCATGGCAAGTGAGTCATCAAGGGGTGGTGGTCATGGAGAAGCAAGACCATCCCAGGAAAGCTTCCTGCTTATACAGGGAGCGTGATGTTTATGGTATGGAATACTTCCTTTGGTCAGTTTGAGTCAGCTGTCCTGAATTTGCTCTTCCCAGCATTATCAACCTGGTTACTATGAAACTTCAGAAGTCCTTGGATTCCATGGAAAAGACATTCCATGGCTTACCAAAAAATCTAAAACAGAATGTCTTGTCAGTTTTATTCTCACAGAACCTGAAATAGTGTAGCTACTTAGATATGTAACTTTCTGAGAAGAAAACTGATTCTATCCCAGCTGAAACCAAGATGCTCCACCAAAGTCTTCTCTAACTAAATATGTTGTTCATAGAGTAAGCTCACTTACCTCCTGTTGATCTCCGAAATATAATCATATATTACTGCTTTTTAGTATGTGTCTACACT
Organism: Cuculus canorus; assembly: GCF_017976375.1. Taxonomy (NCBI): domain Eukaryota; kingdom Metazoa; phylum Chordata; class Aves; order Cuculiformes; family Cuculidae; genus Cuculus; species Cuculus canorus. Next base: position 14,764,480 of record NC_071440.1, read on the forward strand.
TGGCTTCTTTTTTTTTCACTGATCATTAGGTCAGACAGAGTTTAATGAGGAACACAGTGTGCACAGAATGTGACCTTGCAAAGATGTTTTATTCCTTAGCAGCTCACAGAAAACAGTCCTTTCTAGTTTGCAGAAAGTCATTAATTTTAGCTGACAGACTTGAAGGCAACATAGATATTAGTATGCAGCTTGCAAGCCACCTCTCTCTGACTTGAACAATGAAATTACTCTAATTTCTTGTGTCTTCTCCAATTTACTAGCAGTTCAGAAATACTTCTCCACATCCACAGAGATGCTGTTTCAAAATTACCTGAAACTTGCAGCAGTATGCTTGTAAGGGACACCCAGCTGTCCAGCCCAATATACAGGAACAGTAACCATTTTATATGATGAATCAACAATTAAAGGGAGAAATATCAAATTAGCAATAATTTATTAAAGAGAAGCTGAATTTAGTTATAGAACTAAAAAGGGGGTTTATAACATTGTTTTTCCATGAAGAAACAGAATCTGGACAAAGATTAAAGGACTTTCACCATCGTTCTGTAGTATGCACCACTCTTAGTTATTAGTCCTAATATCTTATGTTCTCTTCCTGTTTTACCACAAGGGGGTTTCAGCACTAAGCACAATCAGCATAAAAGCCCAAACTCCCAAATACTCTGTGAAATCAAGTTTTACTCAAGTCACTACAGCAAGAAACGTAACAAATGATTAGTAGTGATCAACAAGTTAACAGTAACAGCTTGTAAAGGCAATGCATCTAATCATTGCTACAAGGAAATAAGTATAGTAATTAAGAAAGATACATCACCAATTGTCCCATTTATCATCATCATCATCATCCAGATCTGCAGTTGCTGGGAAGCCCCTTTACTGCAGTGAGGATTTGGAGACCCTGTCCCTGGACAACTGAGAGGGCCTATGCTGTGTATCCACTCGTAGGTGAGGTCTCTGACCATTGCTGCAAGTGACTTAGTTTTTATACCATTGAACGAACAACTTACATCACCCCAAAAATGCAGTCTCTGGCCCCAGATGCTTACTGCCTCTCTTCCTCATGCTTTCTTGCACCAAGAATAGCACAGCACAATCACACTGATAATAAAACACTTTCTCACGCTCTTATGTATTAAGAATAGCACAGCACAATTCCACTGATAACAGCAATGGGAGAAATTATAGATTGAACAGTACGCATAGCAATGCAATACGAATCATCCATGGGTCACCCATATTGTTTTAGGCCTGTTGATCAGGCCCTGTCACTTCACTTCCTCAGTGTCCCACCAGGTATCACATTATTTGTTCAAAAGCTTAAATAAAATGTCAACATTAATATGCATAAGACTCACTTTGGTTAGCACTGACAGCTGCAAGGAGTAGCATGTATTGATTAAGCTGCATGATTGATAGCATTCTCAATTCAAATTAATTTGGAGAGTACAAACTAAGACAGGAAGTTGAAATATCCAAAAAAGGACATTATTTTTTGACTGCAGAATTAAAGAATCAAGATCAGCTGAGAGATTAATTTTATAAAAAAAGGATTCAGAGAGAAACTTTCTAAGTGTATAGATGAAATTGTCTGCCTGTTTTTAAGATTTTGTACTTTCATTTTGCCATCATCTTTTCCAGTTCCTCAAAACTGGAGTTTTGTCTACATGGGAAAGTTTATATTATTTCAGTGTAGATAGGGCAGTAAGAACAGATATGTCTTGTTACAGGTCAGGAAGCGGAATTAGGCTGTGGACAGTGTCAGTTCCCAAAGACAAAGGTTCCTCTTTCCTAATTTCCTTCTGCTGAAAATAAACAGATTAGCCTAGTTTATATAGATGTCTGAGTTCACCTCACCGACTGGTTTTGCAGTTATGCATTTTGAATATGGTAGCAGCAACTTTCAAAGTACCACTGTCTTCAGTATTTCCTAGTAGAAAGCTGTGTCCTATGAGGTGCAGGTGGTTCCTTACTCACACAACGAATGTTTCTGTAAATATCTGAGGCATGTAACTCCTTTCCAGAATTGTATAGGAAACAATTGCGTTTCTCCAAGAGCTGTGATTCTGCTGAAGAACATCAATGCTAAAAAGGAGATATTGCAACAACCAGTGTCGTGGGTTACTAAGCTGCCAGAAGTAGTGATATCTGCAAGTACCTTTGTGCTATGTGCATATGTACCTTTGAATGATAATATATAGGGCTGTCTGCTTCTCTATGTAGGAAGATGCAAACAAAGATGATAAAAACAAGTTGAATGAGTCTCTGTATATTCTAGCCCTATAATGAGGAACGATGTTCTTAAATTTCACCATGATAGAAAGTTAATTTTATGCTTTAAAACCTTGCCTGTAATACGCAATTTTGTTTCATAGGGAGTTCAAACCATAAAGATGTGCTGCATCATTCTTGATGTGAATCCCAGTGCCTTGGGAATGCTTGAAAATCTGCAGCACATGCTTCTGTCAAGCTTCAAGGCCTAAGGTAACATGGCCTATGATAACACAGAATATTCAAGGCCTATAATAACACAGGGTGCCATACTTGGGGAGTTAAAGTTTTCCTGAGAAGGGATAACTAGAACCAATTTGCAAATAAGAAAATGGGCTCACAGAGTACCTTCAATTCAGCAGGGTGCAGTCTGATGCTCTGACTCTGATGATCTAACTGCCAAAAATGGGACGGTCACACTTCTCTGTTTTCAAAATGACCGTTCCTATCTGGTGCTTCTGTGAGAAAAAAGAAACAATCAATCACTCTGATTTGCAGGGTTAGTTTTTTAAAAGTGTCTGTCTGTGAAATGATTCACTAGGACAGTTGTCTCCAAAATGGGATGTGCACCTTAAGGGGTGCACAAGAAGGTCCATTGATGTTTGGTAAGAAAATATTTTTTGTATTGTTAATAAATAGAATAGAAAAGAAATAAAACAAGTGTTTATTTCATCTTTATGTCAATTTTTTTAATGTCTATTTTTGTGCATGCTTTACAGTGTACATAATACATTAGTACAATAGTACATGTATAAAATTTATTAATAAATATACATATATCAGAGGTTGTGCTCAAAAATTTTTTACTGATGGGATGCACAATCAAAAAAATTTTGAGACCACTGCACTAGGGAGTCAGACAATTGGCAAAAACCAGGAATAATAGTGTAGCCCACATGGGGGTTTGGTATCCTTTTTGACAGCAGCTGGCTAGAAGGTCAGCTTAGCTGCACCATCAGATCGGTCCTCAGTCATGTTAGTCATCCACCACTTCCTCTTGTCATTAGTGAGGTTAACAGAATGTCACATCCAGTATTTTACAAATGTCATTTCATATCTCAACAATACAGCTGTATATCTTTCTATATATCTTTTAGAACTACTGTGTGACTCAAGCTCAAAAGCAGAAGCAACTACTTCAAATTAAAGATCTAATCAAAAGCTGATGAGCTATAGAAACTGAGTCATATTTTTTGTCCGTTTTCTGAGAAGCCGCCAGAATGTATTGGTAACATATCTGGTGGTTCTGCAGAACTAAATCCTGCAGAACTAAAGTCAGAGAAATCTCCTTAGTCAAACAGTCAAAATCATATTTCATAAACATACAAACTCTCTTAATTGTACATTGATCTGTTACTTTCCTAATTCCCTTTTTTTTTTTTAGAAATTATACTTATATAAATCTGTCTGTGTATTCTGTTCTGTATCACTGGAATTTACTAATTCACTCAGCCATCATGCTAAGGATAAGGCTGTCTTATAAACCATTTCAACAAAACATCAGTAGATTATGTAATTCTAACTTCAAGTTTGGTTAATATCTCAAACGGATTGACAAAAAAACCCCAGGAACCCACTCCTCTTTACTATATGACCCTTCCAGGTCTATAATAATTTTCTGATTATCTGATCTTCCTTGGTATATTCTGGAAGGGGTCTTAGGGATGAAGTAATTATTCTTCCTCGGGATGAGAAAAAGTTTTCCCCTTGAATTGTGCACAAGCACAGTCTCTTCTGCTTGTTTTCCAGCTTTCTGCATTCCAATGCCCACTTATCAGTAAACTTCTGCTAGTTGGCTCCTTCGTTATCAACTTCCAAGGTCTTCAAGGCAAACAAGTTCTAGTGAACATTCCCAATGTGGGACTAAAAATGTTGACTTCTATGTCTAGTGCCCATGAGAATGCATTAAAAAGGTAATTTTCCAACAAAATATCATCCAATTCCCCTTTGAGAGACAAATTACACAGCTGACAAATGAATCTGCCCATGTTAAAAAAGACAGGGGGGAATTGATGAGCAAAAGCAGACAAGGGGGGTTGGGAGTGTTCGTTAGAGCTTGGCGTTGTTCACCTTGAAAACCTTGAAAGTTGATAACAAAGGAGCCAGCTAGCAGAAGTTTACTGATAAGTGGGCATTGGAATGCAGAAAGCTGGCTGCATTTTGGTTTAGGAGTTTGAATCAGTCAGAGGAGACTTCATCTGCGCAAAGTTCAGGAAGAAAAATATTCGTCCTGAGGAAGACTTCCTACTTCATCCCTAAGACCTTGGCCAATGACCACCAGAAGGCACTACAAAGGCGCAAGACTGGAGTGAACTTTCCAGATTTATTTATAATACGAAGCGGGGAAAGGTTATGAATATGTAGTAGGTGCTTATATCTATGCATGTCTTTACACTATAAGTAGCTGCTTGTTAAGGTATATGGTGTGCAAGCTAGGAGGGGAATCCCCTTGCACCCCAGCACTGGAATTAAACATACCTGCTTTATAACTCATTTTGGGTTATAGGGTTTGATTCCGCAAAACACAAGCTGCCTTGGTATTAATAAAATAGTTTAAATTAGCCGTACAGTGATGTGTCTCTACAATTCGCATCCTAGTATTTTGTTTTAACAAACTACCAACCCCTCTCCCACTTGTGGGGTGGGGGATGGGTCAGGATGGAACAACACATGGGGAGGGCAGTGCCAGCATGCCAATGAAGACATGCATTCTATAACCAGAGCTAACTGTGCACTCCTCTGCACTTGGTGGGTTTTGCTCCCCAGAAGCACTGGGTTCAGGATCCTGCTGGGAGGTGGTGTTTGGGGGCCTCGGAGCTCCATCATCTCTTGATGCTTAGTTGTGGAGTGAGGACCCACCCCTCTTTACTGTATGACCCTTCCAGGTCTATAATAAGTTTCTGATTATCTGATCTTCCTTGGTATATTCTGGCTTACCTTCTACGGAGATTTGCCTGTCAGGGAGCAAAGCCTCTTCTGTTTTTACCTCACCTTTGACTGCCAGTTTTGCCTCTCTGTCTACCAGCTCATTTCCTCTCCCCAATTCCAAATTCACTATCTGGTGCACCTTGGTGTGCATGCTTGTCACTTTCTCAGGTAGCTGGACTGTTTCCAGCAGTCTCGGGATCCCTCTGCATACTTGATGTTTTTTCCCTGGCATGTCTTTTTATTGCTTAAGACATACCTGTTTCCATCCATGAACCAGCCCTCCGTGTCTTCCATGAGACTGTCTTTCATGTTCAAACGGCTCAAGTATGTGGCCTTGACCTAAGCAGTCCTGGTGCACTGCTTTTCCTGTATTTCCACTAAGAAAAGAAGCTGGGTTGATGATGTTAGTAACCACAATTCCCATATCCTCGTGTTCCAACGTTATAGCTTGGTATTTTAGGAATCTTTGTGGAGAAAGCCAGTGCTCACCTTTCACATCCAGACACTAACACAGTCATTTATGGGTTGTTGTGCCCCAAGTGCAGGACCCGGCACTTGGCCTTGTTAAACCTCATGCCATTGGTCTTGGCCCAGCGGTCCAGCCTGTTCATATCCCTCTGCAGAGCCTCCCTACCCTCCAGCAGATGTTTAACAAGCAGTCCATAGTTATAAATCCATAGTTGACATCACTCAGTCATCCCCAAGAAAGTTCATAACACTTTCACTGTTTACGGTCTCATAGTTTGGTAGTTTGGTATATTGCCTCTTTTCAGGCCTGTCCTAAAGTTCTTTGTCCAGCGCTGATTTCATAGCTCAAATAGATCATCTCACGTTGCATTATTTGGGCCTTCTTTTAGATACCCGGTATCCCTGGAGCCCCAAAAAGTTTAACAGACTCACCATCCAGGTCATGCAAGCGTTGTCTTGGTGGCAATCAGGGTATCATCTACATACTGCAACAGTCTCCCTTCCTCAGGTGTGGCTTCCAGGCCTCAAGATCCTTTGCAAGTTGATTACCAAATATCCAGGTGAGTTGAGCTCTGCACCTGCTTTCAGGGTTTTCCATTCAAATGCAAATATTTTCTGGCTGGCTTCATGGAGAGGGAGGCAAAAGTAGGCATCCTCCAGGTCTGAAACAGTAAGCCAGGTTAGTTCAGGTATTAATACAATTAATAGGGTATATGGAGTTGTCTCCACTGGGTAGATATTTTCGGTTATTTTATTTACAGCCCATAAGTCCTGGGCACATCAGTGGCCCATACCTCGGGGTATACGTAGTTCATGATTTCTTTGCTGAGTTTTCCTTCTGTGAGAACACTGACTAATGATAAATCCATTATTTGTATATACTGCTGGTCATTTACCTCCAGAGTAATCTCTCCCTATTCAACTTTGATTATTGAATCCAATTGTTCTAATAAATCTCTCCCCAAAATTGCCTTCGGGGAGTTGGGCATATCCAAGAATCTGTGGATGCCCCATTGTATTCCCAGTTTATATCTTCGAAGTTCACAAAAATACACCTTTTCACTTTGGCCAGTTGTCCCTTTTACCACCACGTAGTCATTTCCTACGGACATCAAAGCTTGGTTCAAAACCGAATACGTTGCCTCTGTGTCAACTGAAATTCTACTTTCTTCTCCTCTTTCTCTGGCTTCATTGTAACTAGTGGATCTGCTAGGGTGGATTCCCCAGGCCTCCATCAGTTCTTCCTTCACATGAGCCACTATTCCTCTTTAGACTACCCAAAACCAAAAACCTAGTTGTTGTATTCCTACCCTTGACCCAGGATCCAGCGGTGTGTTGTGGCACATTATATCCCTCAGTCAATTTAGGAGTTCAAATGGTGACTCAGAGGGACTTAGTTTACTTGTTTGAGAACGGCCCTTTTCATTCCCTTCGAGATTCACTCCTGATATACCTGTAATTTTTCTACATGTTTAAATCTGTCTGGATCCCACATTGGGTCTTGGAGGGGAAAATACTCTTTCCAAATCCACTACAGTTTTAAAATCAGTTTAGGGTTTGTGGTTTTGGTTTTGGTTTTTTTTGGGGGGGAGTGGGTTTGTTTTTTACTTTTTTTCTCTTTTTTTTTTATTCTTGGTCTTCCCAGAGAGGTGCCTGTAAAACTGTCAAAGGAGACCTTTCCCTGATGCAGGAAGATACTGGGCTATCCGGGGGTAGGGATCCCGTCCGAGTCCGTATCCCAGTCCTGTGATTGAAGGAGAGGCTTAAGCAAATTAGGTAAATCTTGTTCTGGTGTCTGGTTAATTTTATTTATTCTAGTGCACCTTTGCTTGATACTGCATGTCACGCAACACTGCCTCAGTTTACCTTTAAATTCTTTGTTATTTTCCTGCTCAAGGGAGAGTACAATAGGGTCCTGTGGCATCAAAATCCCACAGCCCCTTTGCCACTTCGGATGGTTTCAGGGGGTGGAAAACACTTCATTCCACTTTCCCTCTCTCCTTAAAAACAACATTAGTTACAAAACGGTACTGCAATCCTCTTCTTACGCACTGAGTCCCTGGCTCCCCCCCCCAATTCATTCCAGTGATGTAATATGCATCCTAAGGGGCAAGAGGAGATTCTTGCTCAGTTTTGCCCCCATTATAGTACCTTCCGACTCTACCTTTCTCTGACTTCCACAAACCAATAAACACTTACAAATGGTTTGTCTCTAAGTTCTCAGGGACTTCCCACAAGACTAGCAACAACAACAATTCCCGTCTACAGATTATAGACACTCAGGACAATAGAGTGATCCCAACCTAGCTGAATAGCACAATAAATCCTTATGATAGTCTGAACACCAAATCTTATCCATTTCTGCAGCCTGCAGAATTCTGGCCCCCCTGTCCATGCAAACCTTTTGCTTTTACACTTTAAATTTGGTTTTGTTTTTTTTTTTTCTCACACAGAACACTTAACTCACATTCCGGGTAGAAGGGTTAACTCACACACATAGCACCTAACTCACATTCCAGGGAGGGTGAAAAAGGAGGGGCAGTCTCAGCCCCTTCTCCTGTTTTTCTCCTTTCTTTTTTCTTGTATGCTAGGTATTTTAAAATTTCATCCTTTGCAGCCTTCCATTCCAAAGGTCCGAGGTAAATATACCCATTTGCCAGCTCAATGGATGTTTGGAATTTAAAGGCTTCGTAGGTGCATTCCTAGGATCAAGACAAACAGGGCTTCTAAACAATTTGCAAGTCTTTCAACATTTTGAGCTCAGTCCACCTCTAGCTCCTGTCTATGGAGGAGGAACGCCCCCTGGTAAGCTATCCCTCTCAATTCCGCTGGTACTCTGTTATACTTCAAACAATTCACAGAGTATACTTACGACATAAAACACACAACGTATAGCAGTGATCACTCGCTTCATTCGTCTCTGGCTGCTTCCTTCGCAGCAGAGCAGAACCGCAGATCGGAACTCCGCACTTGTTTTGCGCTCAATTGCGTGTCTCATGCAACCACGCACTCACATACAAACACTCCACAACATATGAGAAGTTTAAAATGAGCTCTTAATGATGTTAAAATATACACGGTACCGATACTGAAGATTTGCAACAGGTGTAGAAGATGATAGCTATCTCATATGCAGCACTCCTGCTTCCTCAGCAAGGAGCATAATAATACTATAATACTATAATAATATCTATAATACCATAATTCCTCACCCAGCGTCAAGTGTCTTATGAGAATCTTGGAATTATATTTTTCCCGGTGCTTTGCTATCACATCAGGGAGCACCCATACCATACCATACCATACCAGTGAATTTGCTACTTTTCCCAGGGGCGAGCAGTATCACCTCCTCACCAAGCACAAGAAGGGGATTTATATGCCCTCTTATGGTCTTACAGGTCTTGGCAAATTGATCCTCACACTTCGTCATCGTGTGTGGTGTCCCATGCACGACTTACCGAATCTTCTCCTACTTCCCCTGCAGGTATATCCAAATTATCATACCATATCATACATAAATCACATACTTGGTCCTCCCGCTGATGGGCCATCTCTCCCCCCGCAGCGATCGGATAGAGATGGGAGATTCTCCGGAGAAACAGTCTGGGGCGCGCCTTAGAATGTCCTACTCCCCACTGATCCTGCAGTCGGGCAGAGATGGTGACCCATCCGGGGTGCCAAACTGTTTTGCAGAATCAAACCCTATAACCCAAAATGAGTTATAAATCAGGTATGTTCATTTCCAGCGCTGGGGTGCAAGGGGGTTCTCCTCCTAGCTTGCACAACGTATAGCTTAATAAGCAGCTACTTATAGTGTAAAGACATGCACAGTTATAAGCGCCTACTAAATATTCATACCCTATCCCTGTTTCGTATTACAATTAGTTCTGGAAAGTTCGCTCCAGTCTTGTGCCTGTGTAGTGCCTCCTAGTGGTCATGGGCCAGGGTCTTAGGGATGAAGTAAGAAGTCTTCCTCAGGATGAGAAAAATTTTTTCCCCTTGAATTGTGTGCAAGCAAATAGTTTTTTTCCAGCTTTCTGCATTCCAATGCCCACTTATCAGTAAACTTCTGCTAGCTGGCTCCTTCATTATCAACTTCCAACGTCTTCAAGGCAAACAAGTTCTAGTGAACATAACCAACCCCCCCGTCTGCTTTCGCTCACCACTTGCAAATATTCAGTTGTCTATTAGCATAAAACAAATATTGATTTATGGTGAAGGCAAAGATGTGTATGTGTGTATATATATATATAAATTGTTTAAAGTAATATCATGCCTCTCTGGAAATGAGAAGGGGGGAGAGAGAGAGAGAGAGGGATCGGAGAGTAGAGAGGCAAATTAAAAGAGGAAACAGAAAATGAGTGGAAAAGATACAGTTCACTTCCCAAGGATCCTGCAATGAAATATGATGTGATATCCTTAAAAAGATGGGAGCACTCACCAATGGAAAAGTGATTTCCTCTTTAATACAGTTGGTATCAGCTGATCACGCCTATTTACACCCACTAGACACTTTTTAGGAGGAGCCCTGTGTTGCGTAAGCTGTCACTCAGTTATCTCAGAAGAGCATGTGTAGTGTGCCTGAGGAACACTGAGCCCCCCAAGACCCCTCCTGAATCGCAGTGACAGACATCTGACTCCTTCTCTCACACCTGTGCAGAGAGCATTTTAGCAAGTGTGAGAACTGGTATCCTTGCTGTGCTTGTTTGAAACTAATTTCAACCACTTCACCTCAAAACATGGCTGGAAAACAGCAGCTTAAGAGAAAATATGAGGAAGTTTTTCTGTGGTTTACAGCACAGTAGTTGACACATGTCCAGCTCTCCTTTCAGAGAGTCCAAAAAGCATTCAGGTGCTTTTCATGGGGTGTTTTTTTCAAAATCGAAGAACAACCCATTGCAGGGAATACTTTCCAACACTGTCTCAATACAGAGGGGAAAATTTCCAGGAGTGTGTGGTGATTTTATTTAACATAAATGCTGCAGCAGAGCAGGCATTGCTCATACTCTCCTGGTCTCTCCCTTCAAAGCACTGGAGCCAGGTTATCCATGCCCTTTGAGTAACTGCCAGGCTGTTGGTTCTGAAGACCTGCTAATCCAGGTGCTGTGACCGCTGTCTGGCTGACAGCCCTGTCCCTGCTGGGTCCTCCTGTTTGCGCCTTTGCACCCAAATGGCCCCCGTTGTCCTTCAGTCACGCTAGTTTAAGACTTTCTGAGACACTTCTCTACAACAGCAGCCTCAACTCCTCCAGTCCCAAATTCCATGGCTGGTTCACAAAATCCACTGCAGGGGAATGAGACCCTTTTGTTGATCCCACACACCTTGGCTTGATACCTGTCAGGGAATCAAAGCTTCCAAAGCTCCAAACCCCAAGCATCCTGGGATTTCAGTAGCAATCCATGAGCAGGCTGCTACTCAAGCAAATCACATTTTTTTTCAGAGGCCTAAAGTGTGGAAGAATTGGATTTGAGAAGCAATACTTGGGAGCCTGTGTTTTACACCAGGAGGGACCAGTTTGTTATGATTCCAATAAGTAATTGACTCTGAAAAATATCAGTCTATCCATTAGAGCTAACAATATGTAGGAAGAGAATAGTAGTGAATAGTCCCCTTAGACAGAACTACCTTGGGCCATCCACAGGACAGTTTGACAGTTTAAGAGGCCCTTAAAGAAGGGAGAGAAATGGGTCTCTGTTTTTTTTGTCAATCCGTTTGAGATATTAACCAAACTTGAAGTTAGAATTACATAATCTACTGATGTTTTGTTGAAATGGTTTATAAGACAGCCTTATCCTTAGCATGATGGCTGAGTGAATTAGTAAATTCCAGTGATACAGAACAGAATACACAGACAGATTTATATAAGTATAATTTCTAAAAAAAAAAAGGGAATTAGGAAAGTAACAGATCAATGTACAATTAAGAGAGTTTGTATGTTTATGAAATATGATTTTGACTGTTTGACTAAGGAGATTTCTCTGACTTTAGTTCTGCAGGATTTAGTTCTGCAGAACCACCAGATATGTTACCAATACATTCTGGCAGCTTCTCAGAAAACGGACAAAAAATATGACTCAGTTTCTATAGCTCATCAGCTTTTGATTAGATCTTTAATTTGAAGTAGTTGCTTCTGCTTTTGAGCTTGAGTCACACAGTAGTTCTAAAAGATATATAGAAAGATATACAGCTGTATTGTTGAGATATGAAATGACATTTGTAAAATACTGGATGTGACATTCTGTTAACCTCACTAATGACAAGAGGAAGTGGTGGATGACTAACATGACTGAGGACCGATCTGATGGTGCAGCTAAGCTGACCTTCTAGCCAGCTGCTGTCAAAAAGGATACCAAACCCCCATGTGGGCTACACTATTATTCCTGGTTTTTGCCAATTGTCTGACTCCCTAGTGCAGTGGTCTCAAAATTTTTTTGATTGTGCATCCCATCAGTAAAAAATTTTTGAGCACAACCTCTGATATATGTATATTTATTAATAAATTTTATACATGTACTATTGTACTAATGTATTATGTACACTGTAAAGCATGCACAAAAATAGACATTAAAAAAATTGACATAAAGATGAAATAAACACTTGTTTTATTTCTTTTCTATTCTATTTATTAACAATACAAAAAATATTTTCTTACCAAACATCAATGGACCTTCTTGTGCACCCCTTAAGGTGCACATCCCATTTTGGAGACAACTGTCCTAGTGAATCATTTCACAGACAGACACTTTTAAAAAACTAACCCTGCAAATCAGAGTGATTGATTGTTTCTTTTTTCTCACAGAAGCACCAGATAGGAACGGTCATTTTGAAAACAGAGAAGTGTGACCGTCCCATTTTTGGCAGTTAGATCATCAGAGTCAGAGCATCAGACTGCACCCTGCTGAATTGAAGGCACTCTGTGAGCCCATTTTCTTATTTGCAAATTGGTTCTAGTTATCCCTTCTCAGGAAAACTTTAACTCCCCAAGTATGGCACCCTGTGTTATTATAGGCCTTGAATATTCTGTGTTATCATAGGCCATGTTACCTTAGGCCTTGAAGCTTGACAGAAGCCCTAGTGAATCGTTTCACAGACAGATTCACTTTAACCTTTGGTTGTCCATCTATAAAAAGGTAATAATTGATACTTCCAAATTATAATAGCAGATTAGGAGGAAAAATCCATTAGTGCTTGCAACATAATCAGATAATACTCAAAGAAGGCCTTAGAAATCACTCAAAGAAAACCAGTTATTACTATCATGCAGTTTGGAAGGTGCAAAGTAATTAAGAGCTGACGCTACATAAGATACAATGATAAATTATAGACAAGTTGCCTCATTCAGTGAGTATGACTGCTCTGTAGTATAATGACATAGGGCTGCTTCATGAATAATACCTACCAGAAATGTAATAAAATATTTCACAATACATGCACCATAGAAACACAATAAAGAAGAGTTATAAATAAAAATGTTCATTTGGTATGGAGTACAAAAATCCTTTATACATTCAGACGGAGATGTGTGTCTCAAACCACAAGGAGAAAGCAAGACCAACTTTTCCAGGTAGCTTATGTATTTCTTCATATTCCCAAACCAGACCCAGCCCTAGTACCAGGTAATCATACCTTCTTTTATATGTCAGCAAACCATCTTCTATGCAAGATCTTCATATTAATAAATCACTTAAAATTGTTGGGAGAAAATGCAGGATGAAGATCCCATTTATGTCATATTACATTCGTATTACTGTGGTGGATTGACCTTGACTGTATGCCATGTGCTCACCAAGCCTCTCTATCACTCTCTCACCAAGCCTCTCCTCAACTGGACAGGGGAGAGAAAATATAAGAAAGGACTTATGAGTCGAGATAAGGATAGGGAGATCACTCACCAGTTATCATTACAGGCAAACCAGACTTGGCTCAGGTAAATTAAATTTATTGCCAATCAAATCAGCGTAGGATAATGACACATAAGAACAAATTTTAAAACACCTTCCCCTCATCCCTCCCTTTTTCCCAGGATCAACATCACTCACAATTTTTTTCTCTAACTCCTTCCCCCTGAGCAGTGAAGTGGGACAGGGAACAGGGGTTGCAGTGTCTGTGCCGCTCCTTCCTCCTCAAACTCTTGCCCTACTCCAGCGTGGGGTCCCTCCCACGAGAGACAGCTCTTCACAAACTTCCACAGGGATCCTTTCCACAGGGTGCAGTCCTTCAGGAATGGACTGCTCCAACGTGAGTTGCTCCAACTGCTCCCATGGGGTCATAAATCCTGCCAGAAAATCTGCTCCAGCATGAGCTTCTCATGGCATCACAGCTTTCTTTGGGCGCATCCACCTGCTCCAGCGTGGTATCCTCCATGGGCTGCAGGTGGATATCTGCTCCACCATTAGCCTCCATGGGCTGCAGGGGGAAAATCTGCTTCACCATGTTCTTCACCATGGGCTACAGGGGAATCTCTGCTCCAGTGCCTGGTGCACCTCCCCCTCCTCCTTCTTTACTGACCCCATTTTGTTGATTTTGTCATTTGCCAAAAATTAAGATATTGTCTTTCAGGATTAACAATACATTGGGCATTTTTGGTTTCAAGAAAAATATGAGTTTAAAAAACAGGGAGAGTTGGCTAGACAATAGGTAAGTGTATACCACACCTACATGCATTCTATAGCATATGGTCCACACTGACCAAAGTTACTCAAGTTTACTGCTGTTGAAGACTAGGGATTAGATATCAAGTTTAATAACTCCAGGCATTATATGTTTAATTGCAACATTAACAGAACATAAACCTCAGCTTATTTTCTACTCACATAAGCTCAACTGTTCTAGAATTTTTATAAGGTTCTTTCAGACAAAGCACTGTTTTGGTTTTTTTTTTAATCTTCCTTATGGTCACCTGGGACTGACAAACCGAATCAGGCAAGAAAACTATTGTCAGCTTCACTCTGCTGGCTTATGACATATACTACTACAGTAGACCAGTGAGACGAAGTATTCATGCCCAACAGCTGTTTTAAATTTGAGTTTTTATAAAAATATGCATAACAGCTACAGGCCACAAGCCTGATGCCTGCTGACCTTTTCCCACAGAACACACCATCACTCTCACATGACCTTCTTCTGCTCTCCCTTACTACTTTTGCAGAGCTTCTATTTTTAATAAGTCTGTTGTAACTGTATACCATGAGGACCACCTAGGAATGCCACTAAAAGGCAACGTACTGGCAAAACTTAATAGTCAACTCATGCATTGGACTCATCAATATCCCATCTCTATTACAACCTCAGAACATTTATTTCATGAAAGTCATTGTCTCTCCCTTTTGATACCACTTTGAAACTGATTGGAGAAACCCTCCACATCTTATTTTCAATGTCTACAATCACAGAATCACAAGGTTGGAAAGGACCCATTGGATCATCGAGTCCAACCATTCCTAACACTCCCTAAACCATGTCCCTCAGCACTTCATCCACCCATTCCTTAAACACCTCCAGGGAAGGCGACTTGACCACCTCCCTGGGCAGCCTGTTCCAGTGCCTAATGACTCTTACTGTGAAGAATTTTTTTTCTGATATCCAACCTGAACCTCCCCTGACGGAGCTTCAGGCCATTCCCTCTTGTCCTGTCCCCTGTCACTTGGGAGAAGAGGCCAGCTCCCTCCTCTCCACAACCTCCTTTCAGGTAGTTGTAGAGAGTAATAAGGTCTCCCCTCAGCCTCCTCTTCTCCAGGCTAAACAACCCCAGCTCTCTCAGCCGCTCCTCGTAAGACTTGTTCTCCAGCCCCCTCACCAGCTTTGTTGCTCTTCTAGTATCATAAGGAGTTATGTAGCATAAGGAGTTCTTCCCCTCCCCTCCCCCATCTTTTTTTTTTTTTAAGATAATAAAAAAATCAGAAAACCCTGTTTATTTCAACTCTGTGTTTTTGTAATAAGATAGGCTTGAGTAAGTGTGAATTACACTGTGAATTACACTTAGTTTGTGTGAATACCCACAGTTTTATAATCAAATCCTCCTCTGAATATTTCTACATGCATGAAATACATTTATACATGTTTCTGCCCTAACTCTAAGTTCTTCATACCTGGTTATGCCATGCAAACTTCATTTTCACATACAATGCAGAAAGATAGCTAGAACAGTTGGTCAACCTTAAGAGATCCATACCTGTGAGACAACAGTTTTATTCAGACTCAGTATCCCGATGGCATATTTTTTCTTGAATTCAAGAAAAAGGATCAATACTATTTTTTAAAAGTTTGGACTAAAAGTACAGACTTCAGAATAGCTTTCCTCTTCTTCCACTCCCCAGTTCTCAATAGAGAACAGTCTCGTATTTCCAGTGCTTTCAATGGTAAGGAAAAGACCTTTGATTTTGATCTATTTATTTTTGTATTGTTAATTTTTTTTAATAAAACCAATAACCCTAGGAGGGTTTGAGAAAGAAAACATCTAAAAATCTTGCAAATTGATATATACATCACTTCCATCATATTCCCAGGAAATCTGAATTCCTTCCTCATTGCACTATTAGGTCATTTTCCTTTGCAACCCACAAAGGGTTTCAAACTGATCTCATTGCCACCTTTCCATAGAAGCCATTTTCCTTTCTGTGGATCCAGTCCTGGATTTCATAGCATTATCCTTATTTAAAGGGAACAACTGTGACAAAGAATGATGACAAGGCTGAGGTACTTAATGCCTTCTTTGCTTCAGTCTTTAACAGTAAGGAAACTTTTTTCCCTGTGTGTACATCCTCACAATCTAGAAGAGCAGAACAAAGCCCCACGATCCAAGAGGAGGTGATTAGAGACTTGCTTGGCCAATTAGACATTCACAAGTCTATGAGGCCAGATGGGATCCACCTGAGGGTATTGAAAGAGCTGTCAGACATGTTTGCCAAATCCCTTTCTATCATCTTCCAGCGGTCCTGGCTGACTGGGGAAGTTCCACTGGACTGGAGACTGGCTGATGTTGTGCCCATCTACAAGAAGGGTTGCAGGGAGGATCCAAGGAACTACAGGACTGTCAGTCTGACCTCAGTGTCGGGGAAAGTCATGGAACAGGTGATCTTGAGTGCTATCGTACAGCACATGCAAGATAACTGGGTGATCAGGCCCAGTCAGTACGGGTTCATGAAAGGCAGGTCTTGCCAAACTAACCTGATCGCCTTCTATGACAAAATCACTCGACTACTGGATGGGGGAAAGGCTGTGGATGTAGTCTTCTTGGACTTCAGTAAAGCCTTTGACACAGTTTCTCACAGCATTCTGCTTAGGAAACTGGCTGCCACTGGTCTGGACAGGTGCACACTCTCCTGGATGGATAACTGGTTGGATGGCTGGGCCCAGAGATTGGTGGTAAATGGAGTTAACTCCAGCTGGAGGCCAGTTACAAGTGGGGTTCCCCAGGGCTCAGTACTGGGTCCAGCCCTGTTCAATGTCTTCATCAATGACCTGAATGAAGGCATTGAGTGCACCCTTAGCAAGTTTGCAGATGACTCTAAGCTGGGTAGAAGCATGGATCTGCTGGAGGGTAGGGAGGTTCTGCAAAGGGATCTGAACAGGCTGGACCAATGGGCTGGCACCAGTGACATGAGGTTTATCAACGCCAAATGCCAGGTCCTGCATGTGGGGCATAACAACCCTATGCAGTGCTACAGACTAGGAGAAGAGTGGCTAGAAAGCTGCCTGGAGGAGAAGGACCTGGGGGTGTTGATTGACAGCCGACTGAACATGAGCCAGCAGTGTGCCCAGGTGGCCAAGAAGGCCAATGGCATCTTGGCTTGTATCAGAAACGGCATGGCCAGCAGGTCCAGGGATGTTATACTGTCCCTGTACTCAGCACTCGTGAGACCGCACCTTGAATACTGTGTTCAGTTCTGGGCCCCTCACCACAAGAAGGATGTTGAGGCTCTGGAGCGTGTCCAGAGAAGAGCAATGAAGCTGGTGAGGGGGCTGGAGAACAAGTCTTATGAGGAGCGGCTGAGGGAACTGGGATTGTTTAGCCTTGAGAAGAGGAGGCTGAGGGGAGACCTTATTGCTCTCTACAACTACCTGAAAGGAGATTGTGGAGAGGAGGGTGCTGGCCTTTTCTCCTAAGTGACAGGGGACAGGACAATGGCCCCAAGCTGTGCCAGGGGAGGTTCAGGCTGGACATCAGGAAAAAATTTTTCACGGAAAGGGTCATTGGGCACTGGAACAGGCTGCCCAGGGAGGTGATTGATTCACCATCCCTAGAGGTATTTAAAAGATGGTTGGACGAGGGTTTCAGGGACATCTTTTAGTGGCAGATACAAATGGTTGGACTCGATGATTCAAGAGGTCTTTTCCAACCTGGTGATTCTATTCTATGATTCTGTGATCATCTTATTGCAAGAACAATGTAATTTCTGAAGCTTTTATCTATTGGTTTTCTATCTGATAGCTGATCTATATTATTGCATAATAATAATAATAATATTATTATTATAAAGTCACCTCTGTTAGGGACAGCTGTATGCTTTCCTTTTTGCTCTGGACTTGCACAAGTGTGTTGCTACTGCTGTAGTTTATGTAAACTTCAATTCAGTTACATCCATATTAAAAAAATAGTACTATATAGTTAATGCTTATTATTCGACAAGCACTATTTCTAATCTTTATAGCACTGCAGTCTAAAATCAGTCTCTTTCCCTTCTCTAAGTGATCACCTTAGGAGTAATTTTGTATTTTCACAAAGCTGAACGTGAATCTTGATCCATTATGTGTCTTCTTCTGCCAGATATAAATCAGTCTTCAAATGTATGCAAGTCATCACCACAAACTGAAGATTATTTTTCTTTGACAGGGGGGTGGCAGTGGCTTCATGCTCTGGTCTGTGTTCTGTGCAGTTAATGGAATTTTATACTTTTGATTTTAGGAGTCCACTTGCTCCTCTTTACTTGCACCATAACTGTGGAAGCAGAGGTTAATCAATCTTCTCAAATAAGGTCTTGTACAGGACCAGATTCTCAGTGCCTGTACTGTTGTCCTGAAATCTTGCCAAGTTTGAAGAGAAAAATACATTTTGTACAAATGCAAGGCTGCATCTCAGGTCAGAAGTAGTTTATTATGAAGCAGATAATATATCCTGTCTCAAGAAGTTGGATTAGTAATTGTTAAGGTGATTCTTGTACTGTTCCTCATAGTGACAGAAAAGATTCGGCGATATCAGGAAAGCAAGACTAGAATATTTTATCCCCTCCTCCTGTGTTTGAGGGTCATTTATTGATTTTCACTAACTTTCCTTGGCATAACAGTAATGACAGAAGTCCAGGCTGGAGCTTTGAGGCAGATCTGTCTGCATCTTTTTTCTTTTTTTTTTTAAAGCATACCAAGATTACCAAAGACTGCTAAAACCTTAAATTAGCTCTTGGTTGAAAATAGGTGTATGGATGTTCTACGCCTTTCCCAAAAATTCTGAGTAGCTCAAAAGGACCAAAAAATCCCCAAAATATTGACAATCAAAAGGCAGATTTTATCTAAGTAGGTATTACAAACAGAGGATACCAAGTGAAGTAAAGAAGACAAAAGTATTTTCTCCCTACTGTACTTTGTGGACTTGTAGGGCATGTTGCTTCCTTCAGCCTTTTTCTTACAGAAATTATG
Source organism: Cuculus canorus (assembly GCF_017976375.1). Taxonomy (NCBI): domain Eukaryota; kingdom Metazoa; phylum Chordata; class Aves; order Cuculiformes; family Cuculidae; genus Cuculus; species Cuculus canorus. The sequence continues at coordinate 14,783,776 of NC_071440.1, forward strand.
GCCTAGCTTGATTGGCAGCTAAACGTGAGCAGTTGTGGCGCTCCCAATTCCCTTTCCCATCCACCCCCCAAGGGAAAGGGAAAAGGGAAATGAGAGAAAAAGACTTGTGTGTTGTAAACTAAAACTAACACAGCTTTAATGGAACAATAATAATAGCAAGGAAAACACTATTAATAAGAAAATAATAAAATATGTACAAATATACAAAATTGCTCCCCCCTCTCAATGACTATGTCACCACAGATATCGCAGAGCAGGAACAGGCAAAAGGTCCCAGGCTGGACCTTTTGCCTGTTCAAAAGGGAGGGAGGGAGCTGGACTCAGGAACTTGTGGATCCAGGAACAGGGGCAAAAAGACAGACAAGGTCCTTGCTGGACATTGGCCATGGAAGAAGCGAGCTTGACCCTTGTGATCCCCCAGTTTCATACCAAGTCTTTGCTCAGGATCTTGCAGGGCTCACTGATAGGGCTTTAAACTAGATGTGAAGGGGAAGGGGGATAATATCAGGCTTGCCTGTGCTGTCGTGGGCCCTCCACCTGCCGCCGAGGGGCATGCTGGGGATGCTGTGGCAGAGCTGATGACCTTTTGAGACAAGCAGGAGGCTCCTGAGGTAGGTTCCAGGAAGGAAACTGTAGAAAATGGCGGGCAATTATAGACCCTGATGAATTACCATGCCACTGAGTTATGTTGCAGAAGTTTGTGCAGAGTGCCCCACCGATGTATTCCCACACATTGTCAACAATGGTTTGGGGAGAAACAGCTGGTACTCCAACAGTGGGTGAAGCCGTTGACAAACTCCAACAGTACGAAGACAGTCTCTCTCTGCCTTTACAGGTCTGCATCTCAGCTCAAAAAAATGTCTGAAAAACTGTTTGATAAACTGTCCTATATGGAGGATAGATCCTACTTCTCACAGGCCCACATCTCAGCCATTAAGAAAAGACGTTTCCTACAGAACCAACTTGAGACAGTCAACAAACACCACAACACATCCCATGGCCTTTCCTGCGTGATCACGGAGAAGAGATGAGGAGATAGGATGGAAAACTTACTGCTGCCCTAGAGTCACAAGTTCATGAGTTAGAAAGAAAGTCAAATAGGGTTCCTTTCAAGAGAAATGTTGCTCCGGTCTCCAGTGGATGGAAATTTAATTCCTACCTACAAGGTGTGGGTAAGCAGGAAAAGTTTCGACCCCCTGTGATACAAACAAACCTATTCCTTGATGGGTACTATGTTCCAAATTAGAGGGACCCTGCCTCCAGCCAGGTGGAGGAGAGGGACAACCGAGTTTATTGGACTGTGTGGATTCGATGTCCTGGTACAAGAGAACCACAAAAGTATAAAGCCCTTGTAGATACTGCTGCCCAGTGCACCCTATTTCCATGGAAACAGAAAGGGACAGAATCTGTCACTATTTGTGGAGTGATGGGGGCATCTCAAAAACTTATTGTAGTGGAGGCCAAAGTGAGTCTAAGCAGGAATAAATGGGAAAGGCACTCTCATTTAACTGTTCGTAATGCACTGTGCATCCTTGGACTCTTAAAACAGAGTACTTTAGAGATGCAAAAGGGTATAAGTGGGCCTTTGGTACGGCAGCTGTAGAGATTGAGTATATTAAACTTGCCTGGTACTACAGAGGACCCTTCTGCTGTGGGATTGCTGCAGGATGAGGACCAACAGGTGCCAATTGCTAACACCATGGTGCATCGATGACAATATCATACCAACTGAGACTCTGTGATTCCCATACACAAGCTGGTTCGACAACTGGAAAATCAAGGAGTCATCAGCAAAACTCATTCACCCTTTAACAGTCCTATATGGTCTGTGTGAATGGCTAGTAACAAATGGAGATTAACAGTAAACTATTCTGGTCTAAATGAGGTTATGCCACCACTTAGTGCTGCTGTACCAGACATGTTAGAACTGCAATATGAACTAGAATCACAGGCAGCCAGGTGGTCTGCCACAACTGATATTGCTAATGCATTTTTCTCTATTCTTTTGGCAACAGAGTGCAGGCCACAGTTTGCTTTTTCTTGGAGGGTCATCAAATACACCTGGAATTGACAGCCCCAGGGGTGGAAACACAGCCCTGACATTTGCTCTGGACTGATCCAGACTGCACTGGAGAAGGGTGGAGCTCCAGAACACCTGCAATAAATTGATGACATCATCATGCGCGGTAACACAGCAGAGGAAGTTGTTGAGAAAGGGGAGAGGATAATCCAAATTCTTTTGATGGTCAGTTTTGCTATAAAGAGAAGCAAGGTCAATGGACCTGCACGAGACATCCAGTTTTTAGGAATTAAATGGCAAGATGGGCATAGCTAAATCCCATTAGATGTGGTCAACAAAATAACAGCTATGTCCCCACCAACTAACGAAAAGGAAACACAAGCCTTCTTAGGAGTTGTGGGTTTCTGGAGAATGCATATTCCTGTTCCTGGTTAGTCAGCTTGTGAGAAGTGACTCTATGAAGTGACCCCCAAAAAAACCAGTTTTAACTGAGGTCCTGAACAGCAACAAGACTTTGAAGAATATAGACAAGAGGTTGTGCATGCAGTAGTCCTGGGGCCAGTCCAAATAGGACAAGACATCAAAAACGTGATCTACACCACAGCCGAGGACAAGGGACCTACGATGTCGACCACTAGGATTCTGGAGTCAAGGATACAAAGGCTCTGAAGCCAATTATATTCCAACTGAAAAAGAAATCTTCAGCATATGAAGGACTTAGAGCTGCTTCAGAAGTGATTGGGACTGAAGCACAGCTCCTCTTAACGCTCCAGTCACCAGCAATGGGCTGGATATTAAAGGGCAAAGTCTCTTCTACTTGTCATGCCACCAATACTACATGGAGTAAGTGGATCACATTAATCACTCAGCAAACCCGCATAGGAAGCCCTAATCATCCAGGAATATTACAAGTGATTATGGACTGACTGCAAGGCAAAGGCTTTGTAATTCCACCAGAGGAGGTAGTGACACGTGTTGAAGAAGCCCCACCATGCAATCAGCTATCAGAAAATGAAAACTAGTATGGTCTGTTCACTGATGGATCCTGCCATCTTGCAGGAAATCACCAAAGATGGAAAGCTGCTGTATGGAATCCTACATGATGAATTACAGAAGTGACTGAAGGAAAAGGTGAATTGAGCCAATTTGCAGAGGTGGAAGCTATACAGCTGGTTTTCGATACTGCAAAACAAGAAAAGTGCTCAGTACTTTATACTGAATCATGGATGGTAGCAAATACTTCGTGGGGGTGGTTAAAGCAATGGAAATGGAACAACTGGCAGCGTAGAGGTAAACCCATTTGGGCTGCCACATTTTGACAAGATATTGCTGGCAAGATGGAAAAACTAGTCGTAAAGTGAGGAGAACCATTATACATTCTGAGGGCCTGAAAGGGTCAAAAGCAGAATGATGAAGCCAGAGGCCTTGAGAGCAGTGTTCTGTAGGGCCTGGAAGGGTCAATAACAGAACACTGTGCTGAGATCAAAAGCCGCTCCTCCTGGAAGGGAGTATGTGGACACAGAGGTTCTTGGCAATATAATGGGTTTCTCCCCATTCCAGGGCCCAAGTTAAATGTATACACTCCAGGAACACCTGCAGACTTAGTTAAGGATGTTATGTGAACTCTGGCCAGACACGTAGACCCTTGTTTGTAGAACTTATAGAGCCTGCTTTCTCACGACAAGAATAGTAATAAAGTATGTAAATAGTGCATACAAGTACGATGTTATCTCAACTAGAAGCATGTAATCATTATTTGAATAGGAACCAGAAGAGTATAAAAACTCCGTTTGGAGAATAAAATGTTGCTACTTGCCACCAGAGCAGTAGTCCGTCTGTCTCTTTAAGGCGTCCCTGTGAGCTGGTCTCCGTCATTTGGTGCCGAAACCCGGGATACTCGGTTGCTAAAGGACAGGACGTCGCTCGCCTTCACGAGCCGCGGTTGGTAAGTTGGAAACGAGGGCGAGGACAAGGGTATTTTAGACAGACGACAAAAAAAAAAATGGGAATTGCTTCAAGTAACGAACGTAGTATTTTTGCTAGCATGTTAAAGTCTCTGCCTGGTGCTAGAGGAGTAAAGATTACTAGAAAACAGATTGATCGTTTTTTAAATTTTGTGATATATGTGCATGTTTTGAGTGTTGTGTGTGTTCGGTGCCGTGTATAGTTTAAATATTCATACCATCATGCTGTTCTTATTGACCGGTCGTAAACAATATTGTATAAGTATATTAAGCTAGCTCTCAAAAGAGTGGTTCTATGTGTGTATGTGTGTGTGTGTTTAAAGCGCTTTAAATGTTTGTAAGACTTGCAAATTGGGTTTTGGTTATATTGAGCCTCTGTTTTGATTAATCTTTAAAATGCAACTCTGAAACCTTTCAATCTCAAACGTCCATTAAGCCGGCAAACAGGTAGATTTACCTGGGACCTTTGAAGTGAAAGGCTGCAGATGACAAGATTTTAAAATACATAGAAAAAAAAAATAGAAAAAAGCAAGAAAATATGAAATACAGAAAGAAAAACAGAAAAGAAAACGGAAAAAGAAAAAATAGAAAAATAGAAAAAAGAACGTAGAAAACAAAACAAAACAAAACAAAACAAAACAAATGGAAAAAAAACCAGCCCTGTGGCTGTGTGTGAGTTCCCCCCACCCCCACCCCCCCTTTACTCCTGATTTTGTTTGAAAGTGAAGGTTTTTTGTTTTGCTTCAGCTTGGGAGTTTCTATCTCTCTCTAGGGGAGTAACAGTTTATGAAGAACACTGCATTCCAGTGTCCCTTATCAGATCAGCAACTGCTGGGTCCTAGTGCAGACAGCCATAAAGGGAATTTTAGCCAGATACTAATGAAGACATGATTTAAGATCCCAAAAGGAGTATCCTCTGAGAGTAAAAAACTGCAAAGGAATAGAAAAGTTAATGCATTTGCACCCTTGAGAATTCCCATACAGGTAAAAACAGACAAAAGAAGCCGGGGGTAAACCGTTAACATCAAAGAACCAAGGAAACCAGCAACCCAGCATGCAGCGGAGACGTGTGACAACAGTAAATGCTCCTGCTTGGATCTTCTCTACAGCCTCCTCAATAATAAGGGATTGCAGGTTTCGCTTTAAGCTTTTGGTCCTATTGGTAACTGTTTAAGTGTTTTGGTTAGTAGGTCATTCGAGTGTCACTTTGCAAAGTCTTTTTGTGTAACCTGGTGTTATTAATTCTGATTTTACTGGACAAATACAAGCTATGGTTTATATTCCTTTCCCACCTGTGTATATCACCCAAAGCAGTTGTATTACTCAATTAATACCATTTCAAAGATTGTATTAGAGAAAATAGGCCTTCAAGTCGCACCTGGAAAAAATTCAAACCTGGAAATATTTTGAGTAGGAAAAGTTTGAATGCCACAATTGAACCCCAGCAAGCCAAATTGCAAATAGTAGTTAAAACAATTTACAAAAGCTCCGAAAAACAATCAATCGAGTTAAACCTTATTTGGGTATAACTAATGCAGAACTAAGTCCATTATTTGATCTTCTTAAGGGAGGACGTGGCTTTAACAGCACCTCGTACTTTTAGGAGTGATACACAACAAACTTTGGGCGAAATTGAAAAAACCATTGCTCAGAAAAAAAAGCCCATAGACGACTTGATGGTCATCCAATATGTATGTTTTTGTTATTCTGTGTCAGGCATTTGCTGATCATAGACTTAAAGGACTGTTTTTATACCATATTGCTGGATCCTGATGACTGCCAAAGATTTGCTTTTAGTGTTCCTTCTATTAATTACAGCGAACCTATGGACCGCTATCAATGGGAAGTTTTACCTCAAGGTATGGCTAATAGTCCTACATTATGTCAGAAATTTGTGGATAAAAGTCTTAAACAGACGAGACAGTGTTTTCCATCATTGATTTGTATCCACTATATGGATGACATCTTGTTGGCTGCTGAATCTGTCGAATTACTAGTAGCGGCCTATTCCCATATGGAGCAACAATTGGAACGAAGCGGGCTGAAGATAGCCCAAGATAAAATACAGCGAACTTTTCCTTTTAAATACTTGGGGTTTCAGCTATACCCTAAGTATTTTGCACCACAAAAAATTGCCCTTTCAGTACAACACCTGACAACCTTAAATGATTTTCAGAAACTTTTGGGTGATATCAATTGGATAAGGCCATTCCTGAAACTCACCACTTCAGAGCTTAGCCCTTTGTTTAAAATATTGGAAGGAAAACCTGATCCTAATTCTCCTCATAAATTGACGAAAGAAGCCTCTCAAGCCTTGGCAAAAGTTGAGAAGGCCATGGCAGGTGCTAAATTGACTTATGCTGATTTAACTAAACCTTGGGAATTACTTATTCTTCCCACTAAGTTGTCTCCCACCGGGGTACGTATCAAGATGGAATCCTCTGTTGGATCCATGGCCGTCATAGTCAAAATGTTGCCCTCAGCAACATTTTGTGGAAGGAGATAGAGTTCTTATGGTGCATGAAAGGAATTTGTTGGGGAAAATTGTTTGGGTTTCTCCTGCTTTGGGCAAAGGCAAACCCATTCATGGGGTTGTTTTCACTCAAGGACTTGGACATACTTGGTGGGTAATGCTGAAGGATGATGAAGTTCAATGTGTACCTCAAGGAAAACTGATACTGGATGAGAATGCTCAATCTTAAGCTATATTACTAACAGTGTTTACTAAGTGTTTTTCAGGATAATGACCTAGCTTCACCATATGGTATCCAGTGACCTTCTTGAGGTTGACATCTCTAACCTACAGCCTGTGGGCATGAAGCACAACAAATCCTCACGTTGTTATTCTTCTTACCCTGAGAGACTGCTATAATGGACGGACACCCATAACCGTGAACTTAATGAATTTTTGTGTAGGAAATAATGGATTAGTACTGTATGTGTGTGTGTGTGTGTGTGTGTATATTAAGGTTGTGGGCGAAGGCTCAAAAGGAGGTAGGGAGTGGAAGCGGATCCATTGACGGGGCAGAAAATCACGCCCCTCCTTGCCCACACCACCTCAGGTGTCACTCCACAACAGATTTGAGGCTCTCAATGTGGAGGACAGACCAGAGGAAAACATGGAGGAAGATGCACCCATATCAGAGCAGCGTCAGAGACTGAAACAGCGTAAATGCTCCATTGCTACAATTGCCACAAGGACCAATAGAAGAGTCATAGTTGTAGGAGACTCTCTATTGAAGGGGACAGAGAGTCCAATATGTCGAGCAGACCCCACTCACAGGGAAGTCTGTTGCCTCCCAGGAGCCCAGGTAAGGGATGTAACCAAGAAACTTCCCAACCTGGTGAGAACAACTGACTATTACCCGTTACTGCTGTTCCATGTGGGAGGGGATGAAGGAATTGTAAGAAGCCCAAGGGGGATTAAAAGTGATTTTAAGGCCTTGGGATGGATTCTGAGGGAATCAGGGGCCCAGGTGACTTTTTTTCTTCCCTCCTCCAAGTTACAGGTGGTGACATAGAACAGCTCAGATGGGTCCAGTCTGTTAATAAATGGCTCCGTGGCTGGTGTCACAACAATAACTTCGGGTTTTTCAATAATGGAATGGCCTACATGGCACTGGGATTACAGGCTTCAGATGGGAGCCACCTTTCTCAGAGGGCGGGGAGGGTCTTTGCCCAGGAGCTTGAAGGGCTTGTAGATAGGGCTTTAAACTAGATAAGAAGGGGGAGGGTGGGGGGGATAACACTGAGCTAGCCCTTAACAGGAGGTGGAAGGATGGGTGTCAGGGGTCAGGTGTTAGGGAGGATACTTCTCCAAGACACCTTATAGATGATAAAGGGTCCACTGGGAAGGTGATACAACCGGCAGACCAGGTGAAGTGCCTTTACACTAACGCATGAAGCTTGGGTAAGAAGCAGGAGGAGCTGGAAGCTACCATGCTACCTGAAATCTATGATCGAGTTGCCATCCCTGAAACTTGGTGGGACAAATCCCATGACTGGAATGTGGCTATCAACAGCTACAGGCTGTTCAGAAGAGACAGACCGGGAAGGAGGGGAGAGAAGGCCATGGCAGATGCGAAATTGACTTATGCTGATTTAACTAAACCTTGGGAATTACTTATTCTTCCCACTAAGTTGTCTCCCACGGGGGTATTGTATCAAGATGGAATCCTCTGTTGGATTCATGGCCGTCATAGTCAAAATGTTGCCCTAAAATCATATCCTCATAAAATTGCAGAGTGTGTAAAACAAGGGTGAAAATTAAGTATAACTTATCTTGGAAAAGAACCAGCTAAAATAGTCCTGCCTTATAAACCAGATCAAATTACATGGCTGCTCAATATGATGGATGAGTTTGCTTTATCCCTTGCAAATTTTCCAGGGGAAATATCCAGTAAATATCCATTGAACAAATTACTTAGCTTCACCACATACCATTCTGTCGTTTTCCCAACGATTGTAAAACAAGCACCTCTAAAAGATGCTTTGACTGTGTATACTGATGGTTCTTCAAATGGTCGTGCTGTGTTATTAGCACCATCTAATCATTATGTTTGGATATTACAGGACGTATCTGCACAAATGGCTGAATTATATGCTGTCTATCAAGCCTTACTGAAATATGCTCAGCCTTTGAATATCATCACGGATAGCCTATACATTGTGCAAGCCTTGTACATGCTTGAAACAGTACCAATCATAAATTCTAAAGTGACTTTTATCCAACAGCATTTGAGCCTTATACAATCCCTGCTGTTACAAAGGGATTGTCTAGTTTTTGTGGGACACATTCGTAGTCATTCTAACCTGCCTGGTCCTATGGCACAAGGTAATCAAGCAGCTGATAATCTGACGAAACCACAAGTATATAACATATCCAAAGCCACACACCTACATGAATTACATCATTTATCAGCTCGAACTTTAAGAAAAATGTGTAGTATTACTCGAGAACAAGCGCGATCAATAGTTAAGAACTGTCCCTCTTGTGTTCCATTATTACCTGCCCCTCAATATGGTATCAACCCTAGGGGCTTATTACCTGATGATTTATGGCAAATGGATGTCACTCATATTCCAGCCTTTGGAAAATTTTCATATGTTCATGTCACCATAGATACTTTCTCACATTTTTCCGTGGCATCTGCCCTGTCAGGAGAAAAATTATCACATGTATGCACTCATTTACTCCATTGTTTTAGTGTCCTGGGAATCCCAAAAACAATTAAAACTGATAATGGCCCTGCCTACACCAGTCAAGGATTCAGAACCTTTTGTCAGCAATTTTCCATCCAACACAAAACGAGCATTCCATATAATCCACAAGGGCAAGGAATTGTTGAAAAGTATAATCATCTTTTGAAAACTCAAATTAATAAAATAAAAAGGGGGACATGGGGGGTAAAGGATACCCCATTTTCTTTATTATCACATGCCCTATTCGTCCTCAATTTTTTAACATTGGACGAAGATGGTCAATCTGCTGCTGACAGACAATGGAATCATAAAATTAATATTAAGTGAGGTATACTGGAAAGACCCAATGGATGGAAAAATACGTGGTCCTGATCCGGTACTGATCTGGGGCAGAGGGTATGTTTGTGTTTTTCCTACAGATGAAACTTCGCCATGGTGGATTCCGGAAAGGTGCGTCCGACATGCCAAAAACAAGAATGGGGAAACTACGGCAACGAATGCAGAGGCTGTCATTGAGTAGAGAATGGGAGACGGGGATTTGATTGTTAGCAACATTGCTGAGCACCCTATGGCTGTTACAACGAGGATGTAAGGCAGAAACATATTGGGCCTTTGTTCCCAACCCTCCTGTTATCCATCCAGTTACATGGGAAGAGCCAACAGATATTCCCGTATATAATAATCAGACTATGTTTATGGGACAATATTCTGATAAACATATTGTGATCTTTTCAGCAAGTTTTAACTTTTCTGGAAGGTCAGATGGCAATCCAATGTGTTTTCAAATCAATCGTACCGAATCATCATGTGAGGAAGTGATTATCCAACATGACTGGGACACTAATGTGTCGGCAGGAATTCATTGGGCCTTAGATTTTTATTATCCAAATCTTAAGAATGGAAACAAAGGTCCTGGAACACCCCCACCGCATATTTCCCCATGCCGAAGTATACCTCCTCCAAGGATGGACTTTGCACCATCTTGGAGAATGTGTTATGCCAATGAAACAACATGTTCTAATACGTCCCTATGTGACTGGAACATGATTAATAGGCAATCGCAGCCGATAAATCTAGTCTCCGGAATATGGACAAAAAATAATCGAACATTTTATTCCAACTTATGGAAGGCTGTTGCTGCCTTGGGAAAAATTAAAGCAAAAAAACTGAACATCTCATGGATCCAAATGGGATCAGTATGGGCAATGGAAGAAACACAAAATGTTACTGAATTCTATATGTGGGCTTGTGTTCCAGAACCTTATGCGTTCTTAAGCGGAACGTTGATCATTGTTAACAATACAGTTAATTGTACCAACTGTCAAATCTCTAACTGTATAAACAGTACTAGTGATTCCTTTCTATTGGTAAAACAACCTGATTATGTATATTTACCTGTCAATTTATCACGAAATTGGTACGCTGATAGAGGATCGGAAATATTAGAAAAAGCGACGCAGCAGCTAATGTATCGGCATAAGAGAATGATTGGGCTGATAACAGCGGGAATTGCGGCCCTGATCGCTGCTATTACTGTAACAACAGTGGCTTCTATTTCCTAGGCCACCAGTATTCAAACAGCTGCCTATGTCACTGAGTTATCTATAAACATATCAAAGGCATTTAAGAGTCAAATGAATTGGGATGAAAAAATAGAATTACGTTTAAATTCGCTTAAGGACACTGTTGATGTTTTGGGAAGACAATTGCAGGTTTTAGCGACCCGGGAATCCCTTCTGTGTCATGCAGAATACCGTACTATTTGTGTAACCCCAGTAGACTATAATTGTACTATGTTTTCATGGGATAAAATCCAAAGTCACTTACAAGGCCTTTGGAATAATGCTAACACCTCTCTGGATTTGGATAAATTAAAGCAACATATTCAAGATATGTTAAACTCCCATAAGGTAGATCTATCAGTAGCCAAACAGACAGAAACCTTTGTTAATGCTTTGAGATCTGCCTTTCCATCTTTTGAATCTTTTAAACAAGGGATTTATGGCTTAATAACAATTGCTATTGTAATTCTTTTGGGACTACTTGTCTGTCCATACATCTTAAGGCTTATCATAAAATAGTTTCGACAAATAGTCGTGGACATGAGAAAAATGAAATTGGAACACATTAAAGGTAAGCCGATTCCGCTTTCAATTTAAAAAGAAAGGGTGAAATGAGGAGAACCATTATACATTCTGAGGGCCTGAAAGGGTCAAAAGCAGAATGATGAAGCCAGAGGCCTTGAGAGCAGTGTTCTGTAGGGCCTGGAAGGGTCAATAACAGAACACTGTGCTGAGATCAAAAGCTGCTCCTCCTGGAAGGGAGTATGTGGACACAGAGGTTCTTGGCAATATAATGGGTTTCTCCCCATTCCAGGGCCCAAGTTAAATGTATACACTCCAGGAACACCTGCAGACTTAGTTAAGGATGTTATGTGAACTCTGGACAGACACTTAGACCCTTGTTTGTAGAACTTATAGAGCCTGCTTTCTCACGACAAGAATAGTAATAAAGTATGTAAATAGTGCATGCAAGCACGATGTTATCTTAACTAAAAGCACTTAATCATTGTCCAAAGAGGAACCAGAAGAGTATAAAAACTCCATTTGGAGAATAAAATATCGCTACTTGCCACCAGAGCAGTAGTCCGTCTGTCTCTTTAAGGCGTCCCTGTGAGTTGGTCTCCGTCACCAAAGCACATTGTCAATGCCATCTGTTTGGCTTCTTTATGATTTAAGTCTATGGTATCAGCTCCGTTGCTCCAGCACCAGAGCAACCAGGAAGTAATTGACTCATCCTCTTGACAGCTAAAGGCTTTTCTGACATGTTGCAACTCCTTCATGGATAAGGATTTAATGACTACCTCTGGTTCTGATTGTCCTGAATCATCCCCCTCTTGATCCTGTAATGGCACTAGTTTCCAAGGACGCTGTCATGGTGAGGGTGTGTGTGGTTCTGAAGAGCTTTCTGATTGTAAATGACTTTGGGATCATAGAATCATAGAATAGAATCACCAGGTTGGAAAAGACCTCTTGGATCATCGAGTCCAACCATTCCTATCTGCCACTAAACCATGTCCCTGAATACCTCATCCATCCATTTTTTAAATACCTCTAGGGATGGTGACTCAACCACAAACCTGGGCAGCCTCTGCCAGTGCCCAATGATCCTCTCCGTGAAATTTTTTTTCCTGATGTCCAGCCTGAACCTCCACTAGCACAGATTGAGGCCATTCCCCCTTGTCCTGTCCCCTGTCACTTGGGAGAAGAGGCCAGCTCCATCCTCTCCACAACCTCCTTTCAGGTAGTTGTAGAGAGCAATAAGGTCTCCCCTCAGCCTCCACTTCTCAAGGTAAAACAATTCCAGTTACCTCAGCCGCTCACTGGTCTCACCAGTGCCGAGTACAGAGGGAGAATAACCTCCCTGGACCTGCTGGCCATGCCGTTTCTGATGCAAGCCAAGATGCCATTGGCCTTCTTGGCCACCTGGGCACACTGCTGGCTCATGTTCAGTCGGCTGTCAATCAACACCCCCAGGTCCTTCTCCTCCAGGCAGCTTTCTAGCCACTCTTCTCCTAGTCTGTAGCACTGCATAGGGTTGTTATGCCCCACATGCAGGATCTGGCATTTGGCGTTGATAAACCTCATGTCACTGGTGCCAGCCCAGTGGTCCAGCCTGTTCAGATCCCTTTGCAGAACCTCCCTACCCTCCAGCAGATCCATGCTTCTACCCAGCTTAGAGTCATCTGCAAACTTGCTAAGGGTGCACTCAATGCCTTCATTCAGGTCATTGATAAAGACATTGAACAGGGCTGGACCCAGTACCGAGCCCTGGGGAACCCCACTTGTAACTGGCCTCCAGCTGGAGTTAACTCCATTTACCACCAATCACTGGGCCTAGCCATCCAACCAGTTTTCAATCCAGAAGAGTGTGCGCCTGTCCAGGCCAGAGGCTGACAGTTTCCTAAGCAGAATGTTGTGAGAAACTGTGTCAAAGGCTTTACTGAAGTCCAAGAAGACTACATCCACAGCCTTTCCCTCATCCAGTACTCAAGTCACTTTGTCATAGAAGGCGATCAGGTTAGTTTGGCAAGACCTGCCCTTCGTGAACCCGTACTGACTGGGCCTGATCACCCGGTTCTCTTGCATGTGCTTCATGATAGCACTCAAGATCACCTGTTCCATGACTTTCCCTGACACTGAGGTCAGACTGACAGGCCTGTAGTTCCCTGGATCCTCCCTGCAACCCTTCTGGTAGATGGGCACAACATTAGCCAGCCTCCAGTCTAGTGGAACTTCCCCAGTCAGCCAGGACCGCTGGAAGATGATGGAAAGGGATTTTGAAAGGACATCCACCAGCTCCTTCAGTATTCTTGGGTGGATCCCATACGGCCCCATACACCTGTGGGTGTCTAGCTAGGCAAGCAAGTCTCTAGCTGCCTCCTCTTGGATCATGGGAGCCTCATTCTGCTCCTCTAACTCCTGGGTTTGTACACAGGGGGAACAACTTCCCTTACTGTTAAAGACTGAGGCAAAGAAGGCATTAAGTACCTCAGCCTTGTCTTCATCCCTTGTCACTGTCATTCCTTCTGCATCCAATAGGGACTGAATATTCTCCCTAGTCCTCCTTTTTTTGTTAATATATTTGTAGAAAGATTTTTTATTATCTTTCACAGACTTAGAGAAGAACTCTAAGAAGAACTCTTTGGCTGCTGTGAATTGCCCTCTCCTATGTCTTCCTCCTGCACTGGAATAGGAGCTATTTCTTCTTCCCTCTTTTCCTTCTCTTTGCGAATTGTCTTTTCATTGTGTTTCTTCCCTTCTGAGGTTTGTTTGTATTTCCTCATCCTCACAGGGGGAATCTGTACTGGCACAAGTACAGATTGAGCAGGAGTTTCTTTAGTAGTTGCCTGCTTAGCCATAGTACTTGCAGCCTCTGGCACTGGTATGAATTCAGTAGGAGTGTCTATAGTCAGCAGAGCTGCAGTATTTGGGCCCACTGAAATTGGTACAGATTCAGTAGGAGTATCCATGGTAGCTGTCGAAGTGCTTGCCACAACTGGATCTGGTTCAAATTTTGTGGTTGATTCCCTGATAACTCTTGGCATAGCTACAGTGCTTGCGGTCAGTTGCATGAGTTTAGGTTGAGTATCTGTCTGTGTAGCTGCTGTGCTGTGCTTGCAGCAGCTGGTGCTGTCCAAGTAGTTAGAGTGCTCATGAGGGCTGGTGCTGTCTGCATGGCTACAGTTCTTGTGAAGACTGGTGCTGTCTGAGTAGCTGCTGTTCTTGTTTTCTGAGATACAGCGGCAACTGTCCTGGATTTTCATTTTGCAGGGCCTCTTTTCAAAGCAGTATGCTTGGTGGAAACTGAGATGATTGTGTAACTCCTATTGTAGTACCTTACTGATCTAATCAGTACCCCTCACCACAAGAAGGATGTTGAGGTTCTGGAGCGTGTCCAGAGAAGAGAAAGGAAGCTGGTGAAGGGGCTGGAGAACAAGTCGTATGAGGAGCGGCTGAGAGAGCTGGGGTTGTTTAGCCTGGAGAAGAGGAGGCTGAGGGGAGACCTCTACAACTACCTGAAAGGAGGTTGTGGAGAGGAGGGAGCTGGCCTCTTCTCCCAAGTGACAGAGGACAGGACAAGAGGGAATGGCCTGAAGCTCCGCCAGGGGAGGTTCAGGTTGGATATCAGAAAAAAATTCCTCACAGAAAGTGTCATTGGGTACTGGAACAGGCTGCCCAGGGAGGTGGTCGAGTTGCCTTCCCTGGAGGTGTTTAAGGAACGGGTGGATAAAGTGCTTAGGGACATGGTTTAGGGAGTGTTAGGAATGGTTGGACTCGATGATCCAGTGGGTCCTTTCCAACCTGGTGATTCTGTGATTCTGTAATCACATACCCTACTTCTGATGAGCGAAAGCAGACAAGGGGGGTTGGGAGTGTTCGTTAGAGCTTGGGGTTGTTTGCCTTGAAGACCTAGGAAGTTGATAACGAAGGAGCGAGCTAGCAGAAGTTTACTGATAAGTGGGCATTGGAATGCAGAATGCTGGCTGCATTTGGTTCAGGAGTTTGAATCAGCCAGAGGAGACTGAGTCTGCGCAAAGTTCAAAAAGAAATATATTCATCCCGAGGAAGACTTCCTACTTAGCAAAGTGTCCAGCTTTCCCACACCTGAGACATCTGCTAACAGCTGATGTAATTCCTGACTTAGCAGTGCCATTATTCTTTTTTCGTCTATTTGAACAGGCAGTTTTGAGATGTCCAGTCTGGTTACATTTACAACATCCTTTGTCAGGTGTTCCCATGGCTGCCATAGCAGCAGTGAGAGCAGCCATTTTTTAGTCAGCCGACCCCATCTGGGCACAAGCCATGATCATAGTTTCAAGAGTCGGTTCACCTGGCAAGGCACGCATTATTTTTTGACAATCTGCATTAGCATTATCTCGCGCCAGCTGTGTGATCAACAGTGTTTTGACATAGTCATCAAAAACTTGGCGTTCTACAGCAGCCCGTAGCCTCTCTACAAATTGTAAAAATGGCTCTCGAACTCCCTCTCTAATTGTTGTATATTTACCCTTCGGTTCAGCGATCTCTGCTGTTCTCATCAGTGCTTCAAGCCCTACTGCTTTTACCTGTTCAAGCACTAAAGGGTGCCACTGAGTTTGATGCTGCGGATTACTAAACTGCCCAGTTCCTGTTAAAACATCTACACCGTTCCCATATCGGGGGTCTGACTCAGGGAGCTGCAGGTTCCATATTGCCTGTGCTTCTGCCCTTTGAGTCCAAATATTTCGAAAAACTGTGCACTGAACAGGCTGAAACATAATTTGTGCAATTTGGGCAAAGTCATATGGTATCATTTCTTCCATAGTTAATAATCGAAGTAATTGCATTGTTGCAGGGGAGCTGGAACCATACCGTGTAACAGTTTTTTGAAGTTCCTGTATCACTTTCCAGGTGTATGGTCTGTACTCATCCATAATTCCCTGTCCTGGTTTCCCCTGGACCAACGTGAATGCCATAGCTGTCGCAGGATTCGGGTCACGTTCCTTTAAAGGTGTAGTTATTGGCTCGGACAATGCCCAAAGCCCTTCTAGCATAGCTCGTTGTTTTACCTTTTGCCAAAATAAACAGGGATCATACGGTCTCACAGTAACCTGTGCCGAGGGTGAATCCCACACCTGAGGGGTTTGAGGTTTACAGGAGGAACTCCCAGAGGTTGGCTTGGTGTTAGCCTTGATCTTTCTACATTTTGAAGCAGCCGCCTCAGTGCCCCCCTCTGCCACGGGACTGTCCCAGTCACCCAGCTCATCTGGCAAAGGCGGGCATACCAAGGGATTGTACGCTTTGGGCACCCCTTGCTCTTCAGGGGGCAGTGGAGGGGCGGATGGCGTTATGGGGTCAACCCACCATCGGCTTTATTTATATATCGGACAAGCTGAGTCTGTTTCATAGTCTGACTCATCAACAAGAAAACTTTTTTGCGCTAACCGAGATGGTTTATTCTTTGGGTGTGTTACCGGATTTCTTGAATTTAGGTGTTGAAACTCAGATAGAGATGCAGAGTCTGGGTCGGCAGTTAATATAGAAAATTCCTCTTGCTCCGTTAACAGATCCTCAGCAGATGGAGGCTCGTCTCGGGAGGCAAGGGGTGAAAGATCTTGCTCTGCCCAATCCCTCTGTTTTTTAAAGTCTTTCAAAGTATCAAACAAAAGGCACCATGTGGTTAACAAGGATACTGACTCTTTGTCTCCGTGTGAAGCACTATCAAACAGTCTGTTCCCTATTTCTTTCCAATTTGAAACAGTAAATGATGTTATTATATCTGGAGTATAACCCTTTCTCTTGCTCCATAAAAGCATCTTTTGAAACATTAATTCCTCTAGCTTTACCTGCTTCTTTTCTAGTATTTGCTTCCACATGCTTATAATCATTTCCTCCTCTCTTGTTAGTGAGGCTCCCATCTTTTTCCCCAGCACCTCACCTGCACTCGGTGTCTTCTTAAAAGTCCCGGATCCGGAATTAAGCAGCTTCTCTCACCGCTCCTCTTGACTATTCTTGTCGAAAACTCTTTTAGCAGCTTCTCTCGCCACTCCTCTTGGCTATTCTTGCCGAAAACTCTTTTTTAGTGGCTTTTTTCTTTTGGGAGAACCCCAAAATTAAAACTCTCTGGAAATCACTAGCTATATCACGTCGGGGTCACCAGCTGTCGCTGTTGAGACACGACACGGTGATGTGGAAGCAAGTTTCTTTACTGAAGTTATATGGCTGGCCGGCGCTTGATCTTACACGCGCCTCTTATACCCTTGATTAACACACACGTCTCAACATGATTGGATTAGCTTATACATAAACAATCTTTGAATGGATGGTACTACATGCGTGCACAGTCCTATATTGTCTGCCCACTTCCCGTCCCATGATCTCCTTCCGGGTACAGTCAGCAGGGGTCCCCAGCCCGCTGTGGACCTCCACACAGAGGCAACGTGTTTGGTTTTGAACTAAGCTTTGATGTCCCTATGAAATGACTACATCGTGGTAAAAGGGGCAACTGGCCAAAGTGAAAAGGCGTATTTTTGTGAACTTCTAAGATATTAACTGGGAATACAATGGGGCATCCACAGATTCTTGGATATGCCCAACTCCCCAAAGGCACTTTTGGGGAGAGATTTATTAGAACAATTAGGTGCAATAATCAAAGTTGAAAAGGGAGAGATTACTCTGGAGTCAAATGACCAGCAGTATATGTAAAGAATGGGTTTATCCTTAGTCAGTGTTCCCACAGAAGGAAAACTCAGCGAAGAAATCACAAACCAGGTATACCCCGAGGTATGGGCCACCAATGTGCCCAGGACTTACGGGCTGTAAATAAAATAACCAAAAACCTTTACCCAGTGGTGGCAAATCCATATACCCTGTTGACTGTATTAATACCTGAATTAACCTGGCTTACTGTTTTAGACCTGAAGCATGCCTACTTTTGCCTCCCTCTCCATGAAGCCAGCCAGAAAATATTTGCATTTGAATAGAAAACCCTGAAAGCAGCTGCAGAGCTCAACTCACCTGGATATTTGGTAATCAACTTGCAAAGGATCTTGAGGCCTGAAAGCCCCACCTGAGGAAGGGAGACTGTTGCAGTATGTAGATGATACCCTGATTGCCACCAAGAAAATGCTTGCATGACCTGGATGGTGAAAGTTCAAAAAGAAATATATTCATCCTGAGGATGACTTCCTACTTCATCCCTAAGACACCGGCCCACGACCATCAGGAAGCACTACACAGGCGCAAGATTGGAGCGAACTTTCCAGAACTAATTATAATACGAAGCGGGGAAAGGGTATGAATATGTAGTAGGCGCTTATACCTATGCATGTCTTTACACTATAAGTAGCTGCTTGTTAAGGTATACGGTGTGCAAGCTAGGAGGAGAACCCCCTTGCACCCCAGCGCTGGAAATAAACATACCTGCTTTATAACTCATTTTGGGTTATAGGGTTTGATTTCGCAAAACACTTGAAACACATTAAATAAATTCAGTAATAAATTCAGAAGCATTATTAACAACATAATACTATTTTGTTTGAAATCTAGTGGAATCAGCTCAGTATAATACAAGGAAGTGTAGTTCCCCCAGTTTTGCTTGTCTAGCTGGCAGCCAAACTGAGTGTCCTCATTACCCCAGACAAGGCCAAAAGTGTAATTAAAAACAAAGTTCACTAAATGATGCCCAAGATTCTCAGGTAAGGTCATGGCTACACGTATCACAAGGTATATTACAATGAGGCCACAAATAACAAGTATTGTGGCATATTAACAAGCAAGGACTCAGCTTTCATTTCAAGCTAAGACCAAGTTTATTGTTACAAGCTCTTATTTATTCCTTACAAATAATGTCAACACCGGTCCCACAAGTCCTTCATAAAAATTTCCACAGCATGTTCTTCTCCTTCCAAGCTCCTCATGCCCACTGCTATTGTTTTCATGCCTTCTTGTTTTTGCTACCGATGCTGATTATTCTCAGGCCAGAGGCTCACTTGATATCAAACGCTCTGCACTCCTGCTCCAGAGGTCCAACAACATTATGGCCACAACTTGTGGCTATTTCTTGCTCACTATCTGTCCTGACAAGTATCACTTTCATCCAGCGCTTAAAATTGATCACTGCCAGGATGATGCAGACAGCAACTAAGCCATAACATATCTCCTGTCTCATATGCCACACTGAGGAAACTAGCTGTAAACAGAATTCCACAAAGGCATCATATGGTATTTTGTGCCCAAAATTCACAGGGAAATTCATGACTTCTATAAATATCACCAGATAGCTCACTGACAGGCCATACATGATAGAGATTGCCTTATGCCAGGGCCTACTATCAATAGTAATCAAGATAAGACTGCAGGCCATAAAGCAGCTGGCCACTACAAGTACTATAACCCATATGTAGGCCTTTAGCACCTGCATCATTGCTATGAACATAAACATTTTAATCAACATTTGGGAAAGTTTTTAAAGGACAAAATGTAACAGTTTTCTCAAAACCAGCATAAAACAGCTGTCCATTTGAATTTCCAACCCTTCAAATCTCAAGGGGAAAATCTGTAACACTTTCTGATTGTACCTTACCAATCTCTCCCTCATAAGATTTGACCTGAAAGCCTTAGGCTTGCAGGGTAAGTGCTCTACCAATTGAGCTATTTCAGCAGAAATATCCAACACCTGCTGCCAACCTGCAGAGACTCACAGCGCAGACCTTTCAAAATAAAAGTATGGTGCAGTCCTGACTGAGCTATCTGAGCAGGCTAGGTGGGTAAACGTTCTGGAGCAGTTTGGAGGGGGTTGATTCAGATTAGTTTGGCTGCCAAAAAACTGTCATGGTTTAGCCCCAGCCTAGCTTGACTTGGACCTATAACATAAGCAGTGGTGGTCCCAATGCCCTCCCAATTCCTCCCCAGGGAAAGAAAAATGAGAGAAAAAGACTTGTGGGCTGGAAACTAAAACTAAACCAGCTTTAAAGGAGCAATAATTAAAATAAGGAAAATACTATGAAAAAGAAAATAATAAAATATGTACAAATGTACAAAATTCTGTCTCCCCCCTGCAACTAGGTCAACTAGGTCACCACAGATGCTGCAAAGCAGGCATGGGGAAAGTTCCAGACTGAACTCAGTGGTGGGAGGGAGCTGGGCTCAGGAAGTGGATTCAGGAACATACAGATCTGAGAACAGAGGCAAAAAGACAGACAAGGTCCTCACTGGATGTCGGCCATGGCAGAAGCCAGTGAGACCCTCATGATCACCAAGTATGACGTATATGGGATGGAATATTCTGTTGGTCAGTTTGGGGTCATCTGTCCTGTCTGCCCCTCCCTGCAGGTGTGACTTTGAAGAGTAGCCATAAACAGGTTGAAAGCTTGTGGGTCAGAATAAAAGACAGAGGAACCAACAGAAACATTGTGGTTGGTGTCTACCACAGGCCACATGCTCAAAGAGAGCCAACCAATAAAGCCTTCTTCCTCCAGATACAAAAGGCTTCATGCTCACAAGCTCTCATCCTCCTGGGGAGACTTCAACCACCCTGACATCTGCTTGAAAAGTAGCATGGCAAGCTGTAGGCAATCCAGGAGACTCCTAGAGGGCAACAAAGATAATTTCTTAACTCAAGTAATAGACACCCTGAACCTCAGGGGATGCAATACTGGACCTGATGGTAATGAATACAAGTAATCTCATCAGTGACATCAAGATCGGAGGCAGCACGAGCTGCAGGTCCTGAGGGATATGGGACAAGTGAGGAGTATAGTCAGGACATTAAATTTCAGGAAAGTAGAGTTCTGGCTCTTTGAGGAGTCAGCCAGTAGGACTCCCTGGGATGTGGTCCTCAGGGACAAGGGAGTGGAACAGAGCTGGCAAATATTTAAGGATGCTTTCCATGAATCACAAGAGCGCTCAGTCCCCAGATGTAGGAAATCAGGCAGGGAAGTGAAGAGACCAGCATGGCTGAGTCAAGACCTGCTGATCGAACTGAACGGTAAGAAGGAACTGCATAGATGGTGTGAGCAGGGACAAGTAAGCTGGAAAGAGTATAGGGATGCTGCCCGGTTGTGTAGGGATGGGGTCAGGAAGGCCAAGGTGCAGCTGGAGCTGAACTGGGCAAGGGAAGTGAAGACTAACAAGAAGGGCTTCTACAGGTACATCAGTCAGAAGGAGTAAAAGGCTGAGGTACTCAACTTTTCTGCCTCAGTCTTCATTGACAGCCACTCTCCTCACCCCTCCTGGGTCATGGGACAACAAGATGGTGACCAGGGGGGTAAAGCCCCTCCTACTGTAGGGGAGGATCAGGTTCGTGACTACCCGAAGAACCTGAGCATACATAAGTCTACGGGACCTCATGAGATGCATCCCAGAGTCCTAAGGGAATTGGCTGATGTGGTTGCCAAGCCACTCTCCGTGATATTTGAAAAGTCATGGCAATCAGGAAAAGTCCCTGGTAATTGGAAGAAGGGCAACACTCTGCCCGTTTTTAAAAAGGGTAGAAAAGATGACCTTGGGAACCACCGACCTGTCAGCCTCACCTCTGTGCCTGGGAAGATCATGGAACAGATCCTCCTAGAAGTTATGATAAAGCACATGGAGGACAGAGAGGTGATTAGCAGCAGCCAGCATGGCTTCACCAAGGGCAAATCCTGTCTGACCAACCTAGTGGCTTTCTATGATGGGGTAACCACAGCAGTGGACACAGGAAAACCAGTGAATGTCATCTATCTGGACTTCTGTAAAGCTTTTGACATGGTCCCCCACAACATCCTTCCCGCTTAATTGGAGAGATATGGATTTGATGAGTGGACTGTTCAGTGGATAAGAAATTGGTTGGATGGTCATATTCAGAGAGTAGTGATCCACGACTCGATGTCCAGATGGAGATCCGTGACAAGTGGTGTCCCTCAGGGGACCGTACTGGGACCAGTGCTGTTTAATATCTTCATCAATGATACAGACAGTGAGACTGAGTAGACCCTCAGCAAGTTTGCAGATGACACCAAGCTGAGTGGTGCAGTTGCCACACTGGAAGGATGGGATGTCATCCAGAGGAACCTGGACAAGCTGGAGAAGTAGGCCTGTGAGAACCTCATGAGGTTCAACAGGGCCAAGTGCAAGGACCTACACCTGGGTTGGGGCAATCCCTGTTTTCTGTACAGGATGGTGGATGATGTGCTTGAGAGCTGTCCTGCAGAGAAGGACTTGGGGGTGCTGGTCAATGAGTAGCTTGACATGAGCCGGCAATGCATGCTCACAGCCCAGAAGGCCAACCATATCCTGGGATGCATCAAAAGAAGCATGGCCAACAGGTCGAGGGAGGTGATTCTGCCCCTCTATTCCTCTCTTGTGAGACCCCACCTGGAGTATCGTGTCCATTTCTGGAATCCTCAACATAAGAAGGATGTGGAACTGTTGGAGCAGTTCCAGATGAGGGCTAGAAAGATGAACAGAGGGCTGGAGCACCTCCCATACCAAGGACAGGCTTAGAGAGCTGAGGTTATTCAGCCTGGAGAAGAGAAGGCTCCAAGGAGATCTTATAGCAACCTTCCAGTACCTGAAAGGGGCCTACAAGAAAGCTGGGGATGGACTCTTCACAAAGGCTTGTAGTGATAGGATGAAGGGCAATGGGTATAAAGTGGAGAGGGGCAGGTTTAGACTAGACATAAGGAAGAATTTCTTCACCATGAGAGTGGTGGGGCACGGGAACATGTTTCCCAGGGAAATTGTGGATGCCCCATTCCTGGAGGTGTTCAAGGACAGGTTGGATGGGGCCTTAGGTAGCTTGATCTAGTGGGACATGTCCCTGCCCATGGCAGGGGGATTGGAAGTAGATGATCTTTAAGGTCCCTTCCAACCCAAACTATTCTATGATTCTATGGCTCTATAGCGTTTGCTACCTTAAACTATGGCTAAGTCAAATTAGCTCAATCCTTAATTTTCTACTGTTGAAGACCAGGTCAAGCATGGTCAGCCCAGGACTCATCCTAAAACTGGATGCAATTTTTTTCTTTTTTTTTTTCTTTTTAATCTTGATTTTAAGATAAGAACGATCATGAATATATGGGTCCTGAAATGACCATAAGCATGATAGAGTTGATGCTTCATGAGTTTCATTCTCATAACGGGTGTAATAGACACTGTTATCAATTGACATAAAACTACAAAGCTGGAAACAGATGTTTGAATTAAAGTAGCTGTTATCATGTATAACAAATGGACATGGAAACCACCATACCCATATTCAGCAAAGGGAAAACAAATTACCCACTGGACTTCAGTTTCATCAATTTGATCTCAATAGCATGCACTACTTTTGAGTCTCCAAGGAATGGAACATTCAAATGATGGAAACAAAGGAGAAATGGCATAAAAATAAATGTTTACTATAGAGAAACTATGTATCTCTCTCAAATAAAATGAATTTTTTTTTTTTTAATAAAAACGGTCAGTCCAATAGAGCTAAATGTTAAAATATTTAGTTTTTTCCATATAAGATATTTGCTATTAAGGAGCAGAAAATGGGAATTCCTTCAAGAGCTTTAAAGGGGTAATAAACTGCATTAAAGAGTTGATGAGACTAGAAACAGCTTAGTGACTGAGACTGGGTTCATGCATTATTAGTTTTTTAAACAGTGATCGTGGCATGAAGTACAGAAGATTGCTTATGAAATTTTTGATGGCATGAAGGAGGAAGGCATCATCAGTGCAGAGGAAAAATTAGATATCACATAGGAAGAAACTGATAATGTAGTGGACAAGGGTAAAGATGGCTAAATTTCTTACTACAATGTGGAGGCTTATGAGCTGAGGGATTAATAGCAAGAATTTAATGTATAAACTGCTAGGTCATCACTTAGTAACATCTTAAGGGAAGAAAGATCGAGATATTCTTATCAGTCATAGGGGGGGGAGTGTTCAACAGCATGCGGCCATGGGAAAAGCAGCCGTGATTGCTCCATGAGGTATTTTCTGTAGAGGTAAGTATTCATTAATTTCTCCACACAAAATTGTGATGAGAACTCACCTGAAATTGTATACATAGTTTTGACACGCAGTTTTAGAAAAGAAGTAATAAAACTGGAACAAGTTTAATGATGAACCTTTAGAGAAGGAAGACTGAATAATTCATAAAGGAGGATGCTGACACTGTGCCTACTTTCTGTTCACAGGAAAATCTGAGCAGTATGCTATGCCTAGCTCCAAACCAACTAAAATTGGTATGCTCACAGATAATGAGGCAGTGACTCTAAGATTATACATGCTGCAGCAAATAACAGTGTTTTAACAGACATTTGATTCCTCACTAATATAATTCAATGACTTGGAGCATCAGCATCTCCCTAAAGTGAGGGCAAAGGGATGCTTTGACTATAAAATCTTATAAGAAGAGGTTGCATTGTTTAGCTGAGGCCAAGAGGAGGCAAAATTACTCAAACTATTTAGGATAAGAAGGGTAAAGCATGCTATTTAAGCCAAGGAACATCTCTGGCACTAAGTCAATTATGTCCAATGAATGTACAAAAGGGCCAGTTGGATATTAGTGCTTGAACGTCAACAGTTTTTTCTGGTCCTGTGTTCATTTGAAGCTTGATTTTTCTCTATACTATGGGTACCTATCACAAGATATATGAAGTTGTCTTAGTAGTTAATGACCTTAGTAGAAGATTTGCTTTGGAAAATGTTATGTTTCTGTTGTTTCTGTTATTTCTGTCACTTATGCAAATTTGCCTGCTTCTGCTGCTTTGGCAGCCATGACTGCCTTTGCTGAGCTTCTTTCCCTAACCTGACTGTAGGCTCTGCTGTCAGTCTTTCCAGTGTTGCTGCCATCACCAACATGCTTTTGGTATGCATGCTGGGGTAGGGTACTGGGAGACAAGCGGAAACTAGAGGACTTTTAGTGTGGGGAGGACTGAAGTAGGAGGCTTCCCAGTGGTATATTCAAGGCTTGATATAGCTGTTTAATCACAGACATCAAGCAGCTGCCTGTGCAGAAGGGCACAGCTGTCCTACAGGCTCTGTATCATAGAATCATAGAATGGCTTGGATTGGAAGGGACCATGAAGGTCATCTAGTCCAAACCCCCTGCAGTGAGCAGGGACATCTCCAACTAGATCAGGTTGCTCAGAGCCTTGTCCAACCTGATCTTGAATGTTTCCAGGGATGGGGCATCTACCACCTCTCTGGGCAACCTGTCCCAGTGTTTTACCACCTTCAGCATGAAAAAATTCTTCCTAATATCTAGTCTAAACTTATTCTCTTTTAGTTTAAAACCATTACCCCTTGTCCTATTGCTACAGGCCCTGAAAAAAAATATTTTCCCCATCTTTCTTATAAGTCCCCTTTAAACATTGAAAGGCCGCAATAAGGTCTCCTTGGAGTCTTCTCTTCTCTAGACTGAACAACCCCAACTCTGTCAGCCTGTCCTCATAGGAGATGTGTTTCATCCCTCTGATCATGTTTATAGCTCCCTTCTGGACCCACTCCAACAAGTCCAAGGCTTTCCTGTGTTGAGGACTCCAGAAATGAATGCAGTAAAACCAGAAAAAACATTGGAAAAAAGTGGTCCTCACAAATAGTAAGAGCCTTAGTTGACACTGGAGTAGAGGCCTCCCTGATATATAGGAATCTCTATTTGTGGATCGGGCATTCCCGGATATCCAAAAAAATATATATATATTGCCTAATTCACAGGGAGTGTTGTGTGTATGTGTAATTGTGGGATAATGTGCACGGGTTTAATATGTGTGTGTTATGTGGATCAACAAATCAACAGTATAAGGATATGATAGTGTGATTAAAGAAGTAAAAAGAACCTCAGCGATGATGTCATTGTTGGATATGCGATAAAGCACTTTCTCATTGGTACAAGATTTGATGTATACAAGAAGACAAAATGTTACCTCTCTAAATTAGTATTAACCCCATGACAGAATAGCACACTTAGTGATATTGCCAGTTTTGGAAAAAAAAAAAAAAAAAAGAGAGAAAGAATCCACCTCAGGTCACCACCACTCACGGAGATAAAGGGTTTAGAATGACTAGTCTTAATGATGGGGCCAAAGTATGGAGTCAAAAGCCAAATGGCCCTCCTGAAGCAGCTGAAGTAATAGCCACAGGGAAAGACAATACAGTGTTAATCATGAAACCTAGGTGAGAAAAATGAGGATATGGCCTTGCAACTAAACATTATATGAGAAAATAACTAGATGGTATAGAATTTTGTTTTACAGATCCTGTGCGACTGAACCTACATGTTTGCTGCCACAGTCCATTTGAGAAAGGATATTACCCACAAAACCTCATATGGATATGAAGATCGACATGAACATTGATTTTCACAAACAGAAGAGAATCTATTGGCAATAAAACTGTTGCTGATATTACTAATTTTGTGTTATCATTCTAACCAGAGGATAAGTTGGGAAAATAGAGGGGCAGAGGGTAATGCCTGTGTGCCTAATTTAAAACCCATGAGAAGACTGTAATATCACACTGAAATTGTGAATGAATTAATTATTTGGGATACGAATCCTCCATCGGTCAGAGGACCGAATGAAGTGACAGGGCCTGATCGACAGGCCTGAAACAATATAGGTGACCCATGGATGATTCCTATTGCATTGCTAAGTGTAATGTTCAGTCTGTAATTTCTCACATTGCTATTATGAGCAGAATTGTGCTGTGCTATTTTTAATACATAGAGTGTGAGAAAATGCATCATAGTTACATTATTGGTAGAATTGGGCTTTGCCACTTTAATCGTAGCTTCTCCAGCATACACAGGAGGTGAAAAAAGAGCAACAGTCCCTGGCTGATCAGTCAGCACAATCATGAACACTGTGTGAAAGTAGAACTATGCAGGAATACTGTGCTTCAGCAGATCCCTTAGTTCAAAGATAAGAGATATACGGCTGTTTCCTTTATGTCCCTTCTTGAGCTCTGTCCAAAACTCCAAGAAGGAAGGGGCAATGGGGCAGCAGAGACCAGAGATTCCTCATTTTTAGAATTATGTGAGTTGTTTATTTAGCAATATAAAAGCTGGACCCTCTTGCAGTGACTTTGGAGACCTCACCTACAATTGGATGCACTGCGTAAGACCTCCCAGTTCTCATGGGAAGGCTTTCCAAATACTCACTGCAATAGGAGCTCCCCAGCGACTGCAGATCTGGATGATGATAATAGGGCAATTGGTGATGTATCTTTCTTAATGACTATACTTATTTCCTCGTAGTAATGATTAGATGCATTGCCTTTAAAGCTGTTAATGTTAACTTGTTATTAATAACTACTAATAATTTGTTACCTTTCTTATTTAGTAAAAATTGATCTAGCATAGTATCTGAGAGTTTGGGTTTTTTATGCTAATCGTACTCTGTGGGTTTTACTCTGTGGTAAAAAATTAACATGCTTAAACACACAGATTTTCAAGGTTAGTTTGACATTAGTGTATTTACTACTACTCATTCAGTGTGGATCAGTGGCAAGGAGGGTAAGATCTGCAGCTGAGCACTAGAACGAGATGAACAGGTGGTCCCCAGAGTGAGGGAACCCCCAGGAGAGAGCAGGGGCATGCAATTCTCAAATCCCAGAAGCGGTAACTCTCGCAAGCTAGGCTGACGCACCTGGGGCATTCCCAGAATTTTGTGGGAAATTTATATGGCCCCTAGGGAGCACGAGCAACCAGGAGCATGGTGAATAGGTGTAGGCATCAGGGTGTGGCATGTCATAAGTGTGTGGCACGGCAGTTTGTGCAGGCAAGGCAAGCAGGCAAGGGGAAGTAGAAAGGGCACAGTCACCCTCCCAGCTCAGGTGTTGAGTTTGATCGGTAGTCACTCCCTTCTCAGAAAGGGCTTAACTATGGTATCCAGACAGCAGAAAGCCAGGTCCACTGCTGTTGTCGAAATGGATGTAGCCACTCAGATGGAGCTTTCAAGGAAACATGCAGCTGTCCAGGTCTCTGGCTGCAGGGAATGCCAGAACCTCTCACTGGTTACCAGTGACAGTGGTGAGAATGGCTGTGAGGTGTGAGCTGGTGGATGACCTGCTCAGTATGGTAGCAGCGCTGAGAGAGGAAGTGGAGTGGTTAAGGAGCATCAGGGAGGTTGAGAAAGAGATAGACTGGTGGTACCATGATCTGCCCTCCCTGAGACAGGCACAGGAACAACCACTAAAAGAAAAACAAGGAACAGTTTTTTCCTCCTGCCAGCCCTCAGGCAGTAACTCAAAGGAGAGGAGTGAATGGAGGCAAGCCTGTACTCCGGGTGACAGGTGAACCCCCTCCTTGACCATTTCACCCCCTCAGATCACTCTGTGTAACAGGTATGAAGCTCTGGGTGTGCTAGGTCAGTCAGTTCATGATATGGAAGATGGTTCATCTACTCCAGAGTTGTCATCAAGGTGAGAAATGCCTACTCCCCGCATCACAACCATGTCCATGTGGAAGAAAAGACAGGTGATAGTTGTAAGTGACTCACTTCTGAGGGGAACAGAGGAACCGATATGTTGGGCAGACCCTCCTCATAGGGAAGTCTGCTGCCTCCCTGGGGCCCGAGTAAAGGACATTCCTAGGAAACTTCCTAGCTTGGTGAGGCCCTCGGACTACTAACCACTACTGCTCTTCCATGTGGGCAGTGACAAAGCTGCGACACATAGTCCAAGGGCAATCAAAAGAGACTTCAGGGCCTTGGAACAGTTGGTGAAGGAATCGGGAGGACAGGTTATTTTCTCTTCTGTTCTTCCAGTTGTGGGCAGTGACATTGATAGAAACAAACATGTGCAGTCTATTAATACATGGCTCTGTGGCTGGTGTCACTGCCACAATTTTGGGGCTTTTTGACAATGGGAAGGCCTTCTCAGTGACAGGCTTGCTAGCTTCATATGGGATTCATCTATCTCAAAAGGGGAAGAGGGTCTTTACACAGGGACTTACAGGGCTCATAAATAGAGCTTTAAACTAGATTAGATTGGAAGATGGAAGGGGATACTATCAGGCTTGCCCATGACAAAATATGGGAGGAGAAGCCAAGGCTGGAGGGATGGGATGCTAGCAAGCGCCCTCAGCCTGTTGCTCAGAAATGTACTGAGTGCACTGCAGAACGCTCTAAGAGAGGGGATGCTGAGGTAGCACTAGTCAACAGGGAAATACCTCGGAGGAACAGAAGTGCTCGTCTAAGAAGGGTACAATCCAGATGAAGTGGCTCTACATCAACGCACGCAGCCTGGGCAACAAACAAGAGGAGCTGGAAGCCACCATGCTGCTAGAAAGCTATGACCTGGTTGCCATTACTAAAAGTTGGTGGGATAAATCCCATGACTAGAGTGTGGCTATCGATAGCTACAGGCTGTTCAGAAGAGACAGGCAAGGAAGGAGGGGTGGAGGAGTTGCCCTCTACATCAAGAAATGGATAGAATGTGAAGAACTGTCTCTGAAGAATAGACATGAGCAGGTTGAAAGCCTATGGCTAAAAGTCAGAGACCGAGGCAACAAAGGGAACTTTGTGGTTGGAGTCTACTACAGGCCACCTGATCAAGAGGAGGCAATTGATGAAGCCTTCTTACTCCAGCTTCAGGAGGCATCACGCTCTCAGGCTCTCATCCTGCTAGGGAACTTCAGCCACACAGACATCTGCTGGAAGAGTAGCACCGTGAGCTGTAGGCACTCCAGGAGACTCATGGAATGCTTTTTAAGCCAGATAATAGACATCACTACCAGGGGAGATGCAATACTTGACCTGGTGATCACCAGCACGGGTGAGCTAATCAGGGACATCAAGGTTGGAGGCTGTCTGGGATGTGGCGATCATGGTGGAGTTCAAGTTCCTGAGATCAAGCAAAGAGTAAAGTCAGGACCCTGAATTTCAGGAAAGCAAACTTCCAGCTGTTCAAGGAGTTAGTCAATAAGACCCTTTGGGAAACTGCCCTCAGGGACAAGGGAACAGAACAGAGCTAGCAGGCCTTTAAGGATGCTTTCCATAGAACACAAGAGCTCTCCATCCCCAGGTGCAAGAATTCTGTCGAGAGGCCAACATGGATGAGTCATGACCTGTGGCTCAAACTAAAGGACAAGAAGGGAATGCACAGGCAATGGAAGCAGGGTCAGGTATCCTGGGAAGAGTATAGGGACGTTGCCCTGTTGTGTAAGGATGGGGTCAGGAAGGCCAAGGCGCAGCTGGAGCTGAATTGGTGAGGGATGCAAAGAATAACAAGAAGGGCTCCTACAGGTGTGTAAATCAGAAAAGAAAGGTCAAAGAGAGTGTGCCTGCCCTGATGAGTGAAACTGCCAAGCTGTAACAACAGACCGGGAGAAGGCTGAAGTACTCAGCAACATTTTTGCCTCAGTCTTCACTAGCAAACTCTCTTCCCACATGTCTGATGGGCTGCAAGATGTGGACTGGGAGAGCAAAGTCCCTCCTGCATTAAGAAAAGATCAGATTTGTGACCACCTCGTGTACCTGGATATCTATAAGTCCATGGGACTAGATGAGATGCATCTGAGAGTTCTGAGGGAACTGGCTGATATAGTTGCCAAGCCACTCTCTATGATATTTGAAAAGTCATGCCAGGAGAAGTCCCTGGTGACTGGAAAAAAGGAAACATTGCACCCATTTGTAAAAAGGGTAGAAAAGATGACCCTGGGAACTACCGACCTGTCAGCCTCACCTCTGTGCCTGGGGAGATCATGGAACAGATCCTCCTAGAAGCTATGCTAAGGCACATGGAGGAGAGGGATGTGATTTGAGACAGCCAGCATGGCTTTACCAAGGGCAAGACCTGTCTCATCAACCTGGTGGTCTTCTATGTGGGAGTGACTACATCAGTGGATATGGGAAGACCCATGGATGTCATCTATCTGGACTTCTCTAAGGCCTTTGACACAGTCCCCCACAACATCCTTATCTCTAAACTGGTAAGATATGGATTTGATTTGATAGATGGACTGTTTGGTGGATAAGAAATGGTTGGATGGTCGCACCCAGAGGGTAGTGGTCAATGGCTCAATGTCCAGATGGAGATCAGTGACGAGTGAAGTCCCTCAGGGGTCTGTTCTGGGACTGATATTGCTTAATATCTTCATCAATGACATAGATGGCACCTCAGCAAGTTTGAAGATGGCACCAAGCTGAGTGGTGAGGTTAACACCCCTGAGGGATGGGATGCCAGCTAGACGTACCTTAACAAGCTGGAGAAGTGGGCTTGTGAACCTCATGAGGTTCAACAAGGTGAAGTGCAAGGTCCTGCACCTGAATTAAGGCAACCCTCAGCATCAACACAGGCTGGGGGATGAAGAGATTGAGAGCAGCCCTGGGGAGAAGGGCCTGGGGGTCCTGGTGGATGAGAAGCTGGACATGAGCCAGCAATGTGCACTTGCAGCCCAGAAGGCCAAACATATCCTGGGCTGCATGAAAAGAAGCATTGACAGCAGATCAAGGGATGTGATTCTACCCCTATATTCTGCTCTGGTGAGACCACACCTGGAATACTGCATCCAGAGGGGTCCAGAGGCAGGGCCACCAAAATGATCAAAGTCCTGGAATACCTCTCCCCTATGAAGAGAGGCTGAGATGGTTGGGATTGTTCAGTCTGAAGGAGAGAAGGCTCCGGGGAGACCTTATTATGGCCTTTCAATGTTTAAAGGGGACTTATAAGAAAGATGGGGAAAATCCTTTTAGCAGGGCCTGTAGCAATAGGACAAGGGGAAATGGTTTTAAACTGAAAGAGGAACTGAAAGACTTAGACTAGATATTAGGAAGAATTTTTTCATGCTGAGGTTGGTGAAACACTGGGACAGGTTGCCCAGAGAGGTGGTAGATGCCCCATCCCTGGAAACATTCAAGATCAGGTTGGACAAGGCTCTGAGCAACCTGATCTAGTTGGAGATGTCCCTGCTCACTGCAGGGGGTTTGGACTAGATGACCTTCATGGTCCCTTCCAATCCAAACCATTCTATGATTATATGATTCTATACTACTAAGGTCATGTGATTGTCTAAAGCACTAGTTCAGCTCAACCCGCCTGGTATCCCAATGTGTTCTACAGTTCATTTGTATAATCTCTGTATAAGTCTGAACTACAGAGCATGTTATTGCTAATAGAGCGATGTTTGTACCTTCCCTAGGGGACCTGAAATCCTCTGATTGCCAAGTGGCAATATGTGTGGCCTGAACATTATGACACGTCAGTCATGGTCCTTTCAGTAACTTCAGCAGAGTTATGGAGAAGTTTTCATCTTCTGGGTGTGTGAAACAGTCCCTCTTCTATTGGTTCGATTTACTTCATCCATGGTTTTCTGTAATGTTATTGTGATTAAAAATGCTTGGTACAGTTAAAACAGGCAAGCATCTCCACACCTTTCCAATCCTGACTGATTTAAACGCCTCCCAGAAAGTGAAGGCAATTTTATGGGAATTCTGTCTTGTATCTCTGCTGATAGATTCACTGTGATCTTATAGGATTTTTTTTTTTATTCTGCTGTTTAATATGTATAGCCTCACAGATTCTGCCTGGTATAATTTCACAGTAGGGGAAACATAGCCACAGTAAGATTAAAGGCTTTTTTTCCAAAAAAAGGAATGAGTTAATAATACTAGTAGGAACAGAATAGACAATAAACCCCTTGACTCTGTTTTCTGTTGTACCCAATAAGCAGTTTCCTCCTACAGTAAGAGTAGCTGTAATTAGGGAAATGGGTGGCTTTGCACAAACAATCCTTTTCATGTCAGTAACAAAAGGATGGCTAGGGAAAAAGTGGGCCCTCTCAGGAAACAGAGACCTAGTTGCCCAGGATATGTTGAAGGCTGAGGTACTTAAGGACTTTTTTGCCTCAGTCTTCACTGGCAAGGGCTCAAGCCACACTGCCCAAGTCACAGAAGGCAAAGGCAGGGACTGAGAGATCAAATAACTGTCCACTGTAGGAGAGGAAAGGTGTGTGACCATTTAAGGAACCTGAAGGTGCACAAGACCATGGGACCTGATGAGATACATCTGTGGGTCCAGAGGGAATTGGTGCACTAAGTTGCTAAGCCACTATCCATCATATCTGAGAAATCATGGCAGTCCGGTGAAGTTCCTACTGACTGGAAAAGAGGAAACATAACCCCCATTTTTAAAAAGGGAAAATAAGAAGACACAGAGAACTACATGCTGGTCAGTCTCACCTCTGTGCCTGGCAAGATCATGGAGTAGATCCTCCTAGAAACTACTGAAGTGCATGGAAGATAAGGAGGTGATTGGTGACAGCCAATACGGCCTCACTAAGGGCAAATTTTGCCTGACGAATTCTACGATCGGGCTACAGCATTGGTGGATAAGGGAAGAGTAACTGATATCATCTACCTGGACTTGTGCAAGGCATTTGATACTGTCCCACACCACATTCTTGTCTCTAAATTGGCAGGGACCTTGATAGGCTTGAGAGGTGGGCCTGTGCAAACCTCATGAAGTTCAACAAGGCCAAATGCAAGGTCTTGTACCTGAGTCACAAAAATCCCAAGCACAAATACAGTCTGGGTGGATAATGTATTGAGAGTAGCACTGAATATTGAGAGTAGGACTTCGGGGTATTGGTGGATGAGAAGCTCAACATGAGCTGGCAATGTGTGCTTGCAGCCCAGAAAGCCAATTGTATCCTGGGCTGCATCCAAAGAAGTGTGACCAGCAGGTCAAGGGAGGTAATTCGGCTCCTGTACTCTGCTCTTGTGAGACCTCACCTAGAGTACTGTGTTCAGTTCTGAAGTCCTCAGCACAGGAAGGACATGGATCTGTTAGAGCGTGTCCAGAGGAGGGCCAAGAAAATGATCAGAGGGCTGGAGAACTTCCCATATGAGGACAAGCTGAGAGAGTTGGGCTTGTTTAGCCTAGAGAAGAGAAGGCTCCGGGGAGACCTTCTAGCAGCCTTCCAGTACTTCAAGGGGACCTACAGGAAAGCTGGGTTGGGGCTCTTTATCAGGGAGTGAAGTGACAGGATGAGGGTTAATGGTTTTAAGCTGAAAGACGGTAGATTTATATTAGATATTAGGAAGAAATATTTTACTGTGAGGGTTGTGAGGCACTGGAACAGGTTGCCCAGAGAAGTCGTGGATGCCCCATCTCTGGAAGTGTTCAAGGCTGGGTTGGATGAGGCTTTAAGCAATCTGATCTAGTGGAATGTGTCCCTGTCCGTGGCAGGGTGGTTGAAACTAGACGCTTTTTGAAGTTCCCTTCCAACCCAAACCATTCTATGATTCTATGATTCAGCATTGAAAATATTGTCCAGCAGAAATTGAATATCTATATAGCTTTCCAGCAATGTCTTAATACGAGTACAAAAATAATAATTTAGGTATACGTATACATATACATACACTTACCAGCACTCTGTTTTAATTGAACATTAAGCTAATGCCGCATTAGTTTACAATGCACTTCATTTGGAAGCAAAAGCAGCATCTATATAAATATCAGATAGATGTATTGTGATCTGCACAATTGCAATAAATAGCAGATGGCTACGCATTAATGGGACACAGAAAAATATCACATCTTCTGAGAGTACTGCCACTCCTATTTGTGTTCAGGGTCAATGGCTGTTTGATGTGCAGCTGTTGGTTTGGCATCTTTCCAAATGTGTGGTGACGTTGCAAATCATGCAGGGGTTTCAGTGAAAATGATCTGATCCTGATACAGTTATCCAGGTTCCCCAGACTAATACATCTCTCCACGTGCAGGGACTATGGTATGGCTTTTTGTGTACACTCAACAGGAGTGCGAATGAATTGCTCAATAATATCCCTAAAACTCTTTGGGTATCTTTTCTTCCTCTTTCCTGCTATGCCAATTTTTCAGAGTCTCCTTCTGAAGAAGGAGTTTCCACATGTAAAATTGTCTCTCACAGATCTGGTAGGTCTTCACTCTGTGTCAGCACCTGTCTGAGCTTAGGTACACACCTGATTTATACTTCAAATTGGATCCACATAAAGAAGTTTTTTATTAGAATTAGTTTGAAATTTCAGGGCTTTTTTTTTCTTATGTTCCCGTTTTCTCTTTTGAAGTACAATGACTTGTATCTTATTTCTTCCTCTGCGTTAACTCTTTTTTCATTGTATAACTCATTTTTTTTATCCTCACTTGTCTGTCTGGCTCCTTCCCTTTTCTTTTTCATCTTATGACCTACTTGACTTTCTTGTTCACTTTAGCATCCTCATACATATTATCAGCAGGGCTTATGGACTTCTGGCTCTTTAGTGACGTGCATCATTTTAGTGCTCCAGTTTTGCTCTACTGGGCATCCAGGTACTCATGCACCCCACTGGCAAATGTGCGTTTCTGCTCTGTGCTCTTCCAGAGATGAAGTACGACAGTATCATCCTGAGCCTGGGAAGACTGTCTCTTTAGACTGGTGAAACAATTCCTGGTCCCTATTTCAGTTTGCTATGCATGAAACAAGTTGCTGGCCGTTACACTAGGCAAAGTCTGAAGCTTTGCTGAATCTGTCTATTTATAACCAAATATAAGTACTGAATAGAAGAATATGTTTCTAAGGATAGACAGGCAAGGATATACGTCAGATAGACTTATCCATTAATCTATATTATTTGTATTCTGGGTAGTGAAGTACACTTGAAAAAAAATAAGCAAGATTAGTTCAGGTCATGTCTGTAGCTGCCCATTCTAAAGCAAATACCCTGCTATGACTTCCTCTCTTCTCAACCCACATCAGTCTCAGTCTCACCTTCTCTGTAGCTGTTAATCAAACCAAATTCCCAAGCATATGTGCAGGGAAAGGAATCTGCTCTGAAGTTGTTGCTAAAGATGATCTCTTAGTAAGGACATTTCAGCCATGTAAAGCAAATCTCAGCTCAGCACTACAAGAAGTCAGAAATTCAGAAATTCTACCTTAGTAGAAGTTATTTCCTGAGCTTTTATAGAAAGATTTGGCAACTGGCAGCCCTGGTACACATTTCAGCTGTGATGTTTATCTGTTCTTTGTGGCTCTGGTAACATGTGATGTATCAAAACCCAAAGCTTATCACATAAATAGAGAATGGCAACAAAACAATCTTATTGGATAATCGGGAGAAACCCAACTTTTATCACTGTTTTAGCTACTCACCTTTTATGTGATCATGGGCAACTTACTTTTCCCATCCACACCAATGTTACCATCCATGATGCTGACAAAGATGTTTCTTCATCATAAAAAGTGATTTGAGACTTGTGCATGAAAGCAGATGTGTTAAGAGTTTTTGGACACTCACAGAATACAGAAAATCCCTTCATGGAGAAGTATTAGCTTCACCAATTAGTTACTGCTCACATTTCCCTTGTTTCATAAATCATGGTCATAGAAGGCCTGGTCTCAAAAGAAGGATGAAAGTTATTCTCAATACACAGAAGTTGAATAAGTACTTCTGTTCCTTAAGGCAGTGTTATCAAATTAGATTTTTTTTCATTAAGCGTATCATACAGAGATCAATGAATGTTGAAGAGTTCTCTCCCCCCCCATAGCAGTGAGTGGTAATGGTGCTGAATTGCTGTGATACTGCACACCTCTCAGGTTTCTAATGGAGTGCACAGCATTTGTTTCTTTCTAAGAGTCTTTGCTACTATCAGAAGAAAGTTCCATTTTGAGCCTTGATTAATTGAAAGTTATACAGCTACAAATCCACCGTTAGTATAGGAAAGGATCTTTTTTTGTTTTCTGAGCCCCCAGTTAATGTCATTCAGGAAGAGAGTAGGAGGACTGCACACTGGCAATCTCTTCTCTTGAAGACTGTTTAAAATACAAACATTCACATAGACCCAGGCTCACTACAACAACTGCAACTGTAAATATTGAAAAAATCAAGTTTTGCACATATGAGAGTCAGCAGACTCAGCAGAAGCAAGCATGATTTTGTGACTGTCATTTTTCACCAAGTGTCACCATCACACATGCTGGTGGTAACTACCAGCTGACTGCAATGTAAACATGCAGTCATTCCACTAAAGCCTCTTTCTGACACCTTTTCAATGCCTGGAAAAGTCTGGAACTTCTGTAAGCCAACATGGAACAAAATATTATAGTTCAAGTCCAAAAGGAAAAAGATAGGTTTTGTTTGGTATTCATGCCTTCTTTCACATTTCACCATTTCATTTCAAAATTAACTTTTAGCTAGCAAAATTTTTGGTTTTTACAGTAAGAAAATAAATCAAATTTACTTCAGCAAGTCTCAGCAGTACAGTTTATTCTGAAAGTAAAGGCTGTACCACCAAGATGGGTGTGTTTGAATCATAGAATTGTAGAAAGCTTTAGGTGGGAAAGGACCTTAAAGATCTATTAACTTCAGTCAATATAGAAAAAATGGGTATTTTTGCAGTATAGTTCATCTGAGCTTTATGACTATATTTATTCATGTGAAATCAAGCCAGAGAGGTTTAACAAAGACAGTCTTACTGAAAGAGCAAAAATTCGTGAGTATGTGTCTCTGTGTCTTCTAATTGATCAACTGAAAAATTACCTTCTGCTGCTGGAATCATTAATT
Source organism: Cuculus canorus (assembly GCF_017976375.1). Lineage (NCBI taxonomy): Eukaryota > Metazoa > Chordata > Aves > Cuculiformes > Cuculidae > Cuculus > Cuculus canorus. Next base: position 14,821,499 of record NC_071440.1, read on the forward strand.
CAGGATTCATAATGATAAAATAGATGTTGGCTTTAATTCATCTATATCATTAAATACGGTGAATTATTTACATCTGCTATGGAAGCTTCCAAGAACAGAAGCATGAAAATAATTGTGTCTTTTCAACAGTGCTGCTCACAGAGCTTAGGTTAATGACTAAATTAAGGAGTCACAGATCCACTGACTTCAATAGAGCAATTATAATTTCTATAAACAGAGAATGTCCTGGGGTTTATTAAACAAATATATCAAAAAGAGCATGAGGAGAAACTTTATTGTTTGGTACAAAATATTCCCAAGAAACTCCCACTGAAATACTTCAGAATTATTCAGGGAAAGAAGGAAAGTTTGCACAAAAGTCGTTTTCTCTTGAAATGTAAGCTGTCTCCCTGCAGCAACTCAGCACTTGTAACCATTCCTGAAGTATGAAGTAGTCTTGGGATTATTCAGCCATCATGTTTAAATAACTGAGTTATGTAGTTTAATGTTATCTTTTGTAGTTAGATTGAGAACAAATGCTGCCATTTCCCAATTTGTCAAATTTAATCTTGCTTTCGCTTTGTCTGAGGGGTCTCTTGTGAAAGCACCACATAGTTTATTTGTGCTTCATTTGTAAAGCAGGTAGGTTTGGATAAATAGATAGTTAAAAGTAAACTAATGTGGAAGCTAGCATACATATTTTGCCCTACATAAATTACATTTAACCTTTATATGCAAGACTTCAGTAGCCTGCAGATACTCTGTTGGCACTCTGCAGCTACATTTTATGCCCTGAATAAATCCATATGTTTGTGGATATTTATCCTAGCTGGACCTATGTATCCAGGTTTTCTCTATCATGACAAACTGTGCCTATTAGGCCTTTGTCTTTTCTACCATTATCGTTTTCTTACCATATACAAAACACCTGATTCTGTACTAACTAAAAGGTCAAGATGATTGCTGCTACAGTTATTCCCTTTCCCTGGACAGATCAGGTCATCTTGATTCTGTTGTGTAAGTACATTTGATACCTTACACAGCAAATAACATTACTCATGCTAATTGAAGGCAGTTTGGCTTATGTGTCCAGGAATATGAAACCAAAGGAAATTAAACAATGATGGCAGAAGAAGGCAGCAGTGATGCATTCTAGCAGTTGGAAAAAGAACAAAAAAAAAAAAGCAGTTCAGAAGATGGGGAGTGAATAAAAGTCTGACTCGGATTCTGTAAATTCGCTGTTAACCTTTCAAATGAGTCAAGTCTCATCCTCCTTTTACCCATTTCCTACCACGAATAACCCCTCTTGCAGTTAGCCAGGGATCCTTGAACCTACTGCTTTCAGTGTCAAATCATCAGACCTCAGGAATGTATCTGACTTGACTCTTGCCAGCAGTTGCAATAATCTTTTCTTTCACAGTGAGGATAATTAGCTCAATTAGGTTACTAACTAGCTAGCTAACTAATTAATTTTCAATTTTGAAACAAGATGGGTGCCTTTTTTCCTTGAGAAATCCTCAATCAGAGTGTGCATTATCAGAAACATATGGGTAAATATTGTGTTCTGGGCAGAAAATCAAAGTAGACACCTAAATTTGACCAGCTAAGTATCTGTCTTTTTTGATTTTATGCATTGACTTGATTTCCATTGATGGCAATGGCAGTTTTGATACCTAACTCAGACAACTCTTTGTAGATAGGTGCCTAATTCTTTTAGATGCGTGTATTTGAGGAATTAATCTTTTTAAGGGCAAGTGATCCACAGATCTTCCAGGAAAGACTAGTTGATCAATAACATCTCACCCTTTCATATTCACTTACATGGTTGTATTCACGACTCAGCACCATGTGTACTACTTATTAGTCTATCTTTCTGATGCTGCTTGAATCAGTCTATTCATATTTAAATACCTCATGTTGTTGCAATTATTATTCTTTAAATTAATCTAAAATGATTTGACCCAAACATGTGGGCTCTAAAGATCTATCAGTTCCTTAACATATTTGCTTTCACATTTTCTTCAGCAAAAAAACAGTTCCTGACAGAATGGCAGTCTTTTTATGCCTGTCTTCTCATTTCGTGTCCTGGATACTGTGTTTCCAGACTTTGTGATCATAAACTGGGCCTGAAAGCAAAATTTTATTGTTTTCATATTTTCCTTTATTTAAGTCCTGATTTTATTTCTTCATTCAAGGGAAAATGTATGTCATTTTTCACTTCTGAGGTGTAACCTGCATTAATTAACACAGATTTAATTCCTCTATGTTATCTGAAGATATGTATTAAGCAGTCTAGTCTTGCTCCATGATTGACCTTTCCTATTCCTCCTCTACCCCTCACGTTTTCCTGTGTGCTTCTTCTACCTAGTAAAGGTTAACTCCAAGAGCTATATGGATTTTTTTTTAAGGTCCCTAAGCACTTCAGTTGTCCGCTTTGTCCACAACTGTCTAGTTTACTAAGGACTTATCTCTCTGACAGCTTAGAGGTCTAACCTTAACTTAAGCCAAACTATAATTCACTTGCTTTTTCCCTGACAGTGATGTATGTCTAAGTGTAGTGGACTCTGGACTATGACAAATGTGCTCAGGCAGTACAGAAAAAAAGAGCTATTAATTGTGTTGTCACAGAAATAGAAAATCACCAGTTTTACTCATCAACATAAATCCTGAACAGAAAGAGGGGAAAACAGAGAGAACAGAGTGGAAGTTGTCTTTCTGTTGTTTTCTTTTCATGGTAACAATTTTGTTTGGCTTCTTAGGTAAATTAGACGATTAAATACCTTAAAGAGGGATAGGCTGAGAAACAGAGTAGGAGTAATGGAGACTTTTTGTGGTGGGAAGAATAGAGAGGGATCTGTGGGTTCCTCTGATGCGAAAGAGGTTGCTGGAGTTCTTCTCAGATTTAATCCTCATTACATCAGAGGAGAATAACACAAGCCAGCCTAGTAGATTCATTTCCCTAAATTAAGTCATGTGTTACAAAAGAGAAGGGTGAAAAATTAAAACCACGCAAAAAAAATTACCCAGGTTTTGAGGTACATAGAAGTTGCAAAAAGCAGAGGTGGAGTGTTTGTGACCAGAGCCCTAATTTTGCAAAAGGGAGTTGTAAGAATAACAAAAAATGAGGGAGTGTGGCAACCAGTGTGTAGCAACCAGAAAAACATGGTTAAAGGAGACAGTGTAGTAGTAGTCACGCCCTAAAGCATACTATAGCCTTCAGGTTGCTGAGCTGTCATGTCTTAACACCAGCAAGCAACTAAGCACCACATAGCCGCACTCTCATTCCCACCCAGCAGGATGGGGTGAAGAGAATCGGATGGGTAAAAATGAGAAATCTTGTGGGTTGAGAAAAAATCAGTTTAATAACTGAAATATAGCAATAATAATAGTAGTAGTAATAATATTAAATTGTAATGAAAAGCAAAATAACAAAGAGAGAAATAAATCCCAAGAAGGACAAGTGATACAAATGAAACTAATTGCTTACCACAAAATGACTGATGCCCAACCAGTCCCTGAGCAAACAGCCTCCCAGCCAACCTAGGTTTTTTTGCTGAGCATAATGTCATATGCTATGGAATGTCCCTCCGGTCAGTTGGGATCAGCTGTTTCAGCTGTGTCTCCTCCCAAATTTTTGTGCACCCCCAGCCTACTCACTGGTGGGGTGGAGTGAGAAGCGAAAAAGGCCTTGAGTCTGTGTAAGCACTGCTCAGAAATAACGAAAACATCCTTGTATTGTCAACGCTGTTCTCAGCACAAATCCAAAACATGGTCCCGTACTAGCTACTATGAAGAAAATTACCTCTATCCCAGCCAAAACCAGCATGTTGGAAGAGATGGTGAGCAAGAAACGGACATGAGTGTTGTTAAGCCTCTGGAGCAGGAGTACAGAGTATTTAATATCCAGCAAGCCATGGGCCTGAGAAGAATAAGCATCCCTGGCAGAAACAAGAAGGCATGAAAACAATAACAGTGGTCACAAGGAGGTCAGAATGAGAAAAACTTACTGTGGAAATTTTCATGAGGGACTTGTGGGAGCGGTGTTGACATTTTTAGTAAGGTATAAATAAGAGCTTGTAACAATAAACTGGGTCTTAACTCGAAATGAAAGCTGAGTCCGTGCATGTTACACCATGCCAGCACATGAGCCATTCATGCTTAAAGAATGGCTCAGCAACCACAGAAAAACACACAGGGAGAATTAACTGATCCATTAATGGGATCTACAACCAAAAATCAGTTACTTAATTTGGGAAAATATTCATGGCTAAAGTAAAGAAGAGGAGAAAACACAACTTTGGGATTTAGTCTGGAGTCTATCTCTGACCTCAGATCATTAGTTTGTGTTGCGCTGCTCAGGGGGATTGATGGTACAGATGCCAGTAGTAGTTCCAGAAGCAGCATGGGAGGAACCAGTGAAGTACTTCAGAGAAGTTAAGCCTGTCAGAAGGTCATAACTGTCCAACTACAGATTTAGCCTGAAACACCAGTATCAGAACTATAAACTCCAAATACCTCACTGGAATTCATAAATATATCAACTTGTTCAGCATAATCTGATGCAGGTGATTCAGGCAGGGTGACACACAGTACAGCATCCTGTCCTGTATTGTTACAAAATCCCAGACCAGTCATGGAGCAACAGTGTTGGAGGTAGCTCAAGCCAACTCTACTGTCTTCCCCCTTCAGTCAGGATGCTGTGCAGTGAGTTGTGGAGAGAGCACAAAATCTATGGTCAAAAGCTAATTTTCAGCAGATAAGAATCTGCCTAACTGTCCAAACACAGAACACAAATGCTGTTGCACTTAATTTATTGGGGGACTATATCTACATGAATAGCCCACCTGTCACAGTGGAACCACTGATTTTTGTGGGCATATTTCTGATTCCATAGGAGCTAATAGAAAAAGCTGCATGTTTAGAGGGTAAGAGATCAGAAGAGATCCTCAAACTCATAATACAGTCCAAGAATTTTTTGACTCAGGAGAGTTTTTTAATCTAGCTTTAAACAAAATTCTAGGTACCACACAGACACAGCTTAGTCTAACATGCTTACCTTAGCTAAAATAACTCTTCCCCTTGGAAATGAAATGTGCAGTAGTATCAGACAGGAAAAGTAGTCCAGTGTCCTAACTTCTGCCATTATGAAGCAGTTTGTCAAAATTCCCCAGAGAATCCTTCTCATCACGTTCCATAGCAGGGAACACTAGCATTATAACTCTCAGTTCACAACTGATACATAAAGGACGCATACTTGTATAGGCAGTTTGTATATGTGAAATGCAATTGTTTAAGTGATACAAACTGGTTAGCTCTGCAGTTTTATTAAAGCATATTTGATGCTGGAGAATAGGCCTGCATTTACATAATTAAGACAGATGTTACCACTGCAATAGACTCTCTGTACACTGTTTATTTTGTTGTCTTATGATTATATCAGTTTGGAAAGTCTAGAGCTGATGTTCTTCAAATGGTCGTGCTGTGTTATTAGCACCATCTAATCATTATGTTTGGATGTTACAGGACGTATCTGCACAAATGGCTGAATTATATGCTGTCTATCAAGCCTTACTGAAATATGCTCAGCCTTTGAATATCATCACGGATAGCCTATACATTGTGCAAGCCTTGTACATGCTTGAAACAGTACCAATCATAAATTCTAAAGTGACTTTTATCCAACAGCATTTGAGCCTTATACAATCCCTGCTGTTACAAAGGGATTGTCCAGTTTTTGTGGGACACATTCGTAGTCATTCTAACCTGCCTGGTCCTATGGCACAAGGTAATCAAGCAGCTGATAATCTGACAAAACCACAAGTATATAACATATCCAAAGCCACACACCTACATGAATTACATCATTTATCAGCTCGAACTTTAAGAAAAATGTGTAGTATTACTCGAGAACAAGCGCGATCAATAGTTAAGAACTGTCCTTCCTGTGCTCCATTATTACCTGCCCCTCAATATGGTATCAACCCTAGGGGCTTATTACCTAATGATTTATGGCAAATGGATGTCACTCATATTCCAGCCTTGGGAAAACTTTCATATGTTCATGTCACCATAGATACTTTCTCACATTTTTCCGTGGCATCTGCCCTGTCAGGAGAAAAATTATCACATGTATGCACTCATTTACTCCATTGTTTTAGTGTCCTGGGAATCCCAAAAACGATTAAAACTGATAACGGCCCTGCCTACACCAGTCAAGGATTCAGAACCTTTTGTCAGCAATTTTCCATCCAACACAAAACGAGCATTCCATATAATCCACAAGGAATTGTTGAAAAGTATAATCACCTTTTGAAAACTCAAATTAATAAAGTAAAAAGGGGGACATGGGGGGTAAAGGATACCCCATTTTCTTTATTATCGCATGCCCTATTCGTCCTCAATTTTTTAACATTGGACAAAGATGGTCAATCTGCTGCTGACAGACAATGGAATCATAAAATTAACACTAAACCTGAGGTATACTGGAAAGACCCAATGGATGGAAAAATGCATGGTCCTGATCCGGTACTGATCTGGGGCAGAGGGTATGTTTGTGTTTTTCCTACAGATGAAACTTCGCCACGGTGGATTCCAGAAAGGTGCATCCGATATGCCAAAAACAAGAATGGGGAAACTACGGCAACGAATGCAGAGGCTGTCGTTGAGTAGAGAATGGGAGACGGGGATTCGATTGTTAGCAACGTTGCTGAGCACCCTATGGCTGTTACAACGCGGATGTAAGGCAGAAACATATTGGGCCTTTGTTCCCAACCCTCCTGTTATCCATCCAGTTACATGGGAGGAGCCGACAGACATTCCCGTATATAATAATCAGACTATGTTTATGGGACAATATTCTGATAAACATATTGTGATCTTTTCAGCACATTTTAACTTTTCTGGAAGGTCAGATGGCAATCCAATGTGTTTTCAAATCAATCGTACCAAATCATCATGTGAGGAAGTGATTATCCAACATGACTGGGACACTAATGTGTCGGCAGGAATTCATTGGGCCTTAGATTTTTATTATCCAAATCTTAAGAATGGAAACAAAGGTCCTGGAACACCCCCACCGCATATTTCCCCATGCCGAAGTATATCTCCTCCAAGGATGGACTTTGCACCATCTTGGAGAATGTGTTATGCCAATGATACAACATGTTCTAATACGTCCCTATGTGACTGGAACATGATTAATAGGCAATCGCAGCCGATAAATCTAGTCTCCGGAATATGGACAAAAAATAATCAAACATTTTATTCCAACTTATGGAAGGCTGTTGCTGCCTTGGGAAAAATTAAAGCAAAAAAACTGAACATCTCATGGATCCAAATGGGATCAGTATGGGCAATGGAAGAAACACAAAATGTTACTGAATTCTATATGCGGGCTTGTGTTCCAGAACCTTATGCATTCTTAAGTGGAATGTTGATCATTGTTAACGATACAGTTAATTGTACCAACTGTCAAATCTCTAATTGTATAAACAGTACTAGTGATTCCATTTTATTGGGAAAACAACCTGATTATGTATATTTACCTGTCAATTTATCACAAAATTGGTGCGCTGATAAAGGACCGGAAATATTAGAAAAAGCGACGCAGCAGCTAATGTATCGGCATAAGAGAATGATCGGGCTAATAATAGCGGGAATTGCGGCCCTAATCGCTGCTTAATAATAATTGCTATTGTAATTCTTTTGGGACTACTTGTCTGTCCATACATCTTAAGGCTTATCATAAAACAGTTTCGACAAATAGTCGTGGACATGAGAAAAATGAAATTGGAACACATTAAAGATAAGCCGATTCCGCTTTCAATTTAAAAAGCAAGGGTGAAATGAGGAGAACCATTATACATTCTGAGGGCCTGAAAGGGTCAAAAGCAGAATGATGAAGCCAGAGGCCTTGAGAGCAGTGTTCTGTAGGGCCTGGAAGGGTCAATAACAGAACACTGTGCTGAGATCAAAAGCCGCTCCTCCTGGAAGGGAGTATGTGGACACAGAGGTTCTTGGCAATATAATGGGTTTCTCCCCATTCCAGGGCCCAAGCTAAATGTATACACTCCAGGAACACCTGCAGACTTAGTAAAGGATGTTATGTGAACTCTGGCCAGACACGTAGACCCTTGTTTGTAGAACTTATAGAGCCTGCTTTCTCACGACAAGAATAGTAATAAAGTATGTAAATAGTGCATACAAGTACGATGTTATCTCAACTAGAAGCATGTAATCATTATTTGAATAGGAACCAGAAGAGTATAAAAACTCCGTTTGGAGAATAAAATGTTGCTACTTGCCACCAGAGCGGTAGTCCGTCTGTCGATTTAGGCGTCCCTGTGAGCTGGTCTCCATCACTAATTGTCACTGAAAAAGAGGAATATGTAATCTTTATGACCAGATAAAGATCAGGAAGGAAAACTGCAGCAGAATTTGAATTGCAGCTCTGAAGCCTAAATGCATTGTCCAAACATTTAAAACATCATTTTTCTCTAGACAAATCTTTCTTTCTAAATGTGAGTGTCACGTGTCACAGACAGACGTGATGAACATCATGAGTGGGAAAATTTGAAAATATGCAAGAGACTTCAAAAGGAGAGTTTACCAATCTATTTAACCCTTTAAACAACAGTGTTGCAAGGACGAAAATATATATATATCATCCAGTTTGCCAGCTAGAGTAATTAATGAGCAATAACAAGGATAATTAATATCCAGGTTGCTACATACACAGTAATTAACAAGCAATGATGCAAGGATAATATTATCCAGCTTGCTCTATCCTTATCAATGATTTTGCAAAGACAAATAACCTTGCCTAGCTCGTTGAATTTCAAATCAGAAAATCCCTTTAAATCTCTCGGTATAATTTCTGAGTCTTTTTTATATATATATAAACAAGTTGATTTTATTAGAATAGCAGCTCATGACTTAATAAGGTTTGATGGCGGCTGCAGAGAAGATACTGTTTGTGAAAATACATCGAACAACCCTATATATGACCCAACATCCGAACACATACAAGAACACAACAAGCAATGATATATGCGTAGCAATAACAATCAGATGCAAGTAAAAACACATAGATAGAAGATATATAGTTAAGGTTAAAGTACAGAGAGATACTAATAATTAGCTTGATGTTAATTAGCTTGATGTTAAGATATATATTTAGTGCACACAACACAAAATTCTTACCCTGATGGAATTTGGGGAGGAGGGGGATGGTGGGGTCCAGCCTGTCAGATGATCCCAAAAGTTTTGATCGCATTTTTCCCCTCTCCAAACTTTCTCTTTATTCTAAACTATTTATAGTAACCTGCAACTTCAGGGAAGAGTTTAGATCGAGCTTGAGTGACTGAAGTCATTGCATCAAACCCTGCTGACTGGTGGAGAAAGAATTCTCACTTTGCATGTCAAAACTTAACTGCACAATCCCAGTAGGGGTGGCCATAGGAATGGTTTGCCTCAGAGGCAGGGAGGAGGTGGGTAGCCTTAGGTGTGGAGGTGTGTTTTAGTATTATAATGATATTACAATGATGAGTACAGGTCATCCGTAGGCTGAGTTGTCAGAGCAGCAGCTGCTATCCATCTTCTTAGAAAATAATTAGGCTCTTGTCCTTGAAAGGGCCTTGCTGATAAGCAGGAGGTGACTACGCCTACTTTAGGCATCTCATCCCCCATTTCAGACACTGATATGCCCTTGGTGCATTCCTTTCTGCTGAAAGCCTTGTACTCAGCCCATGGCAAGCGGGGACACACGTGCGCATGCGCACACGTGCACATGCACACGACAGTGGGACATCCAGTCTCATTTCTCCCCACATTCAGCCTCATTCCCATATTTAGCTTTATTCTCAAACACAGCTTTATTCCCACATACAGCCCTATTCCCACAGTGGGAATACGTTTTCTATTTGAGCCTGATCTTCCACTTCTAGAATAAAAAAAAGAAGAAATAATGTGTCAGCGTTATAAAAACTAGGTGTTGTTCTCAGTATTATCTCCCTGTTCCTAGATGAGTCTGTGGAACTCATGTTTCAGCCCCAAAATCCAGTGTTGCAAAACAGATTTAGTCAGAAAATTCTCAGTGTGCAAGTGACACAATTTCTAAAGGAGAAAAAAAGGAATATGTGTGTTTGCTTTTCTCAGATATGAGGTGGTTGACCACTTTGCCACTAGGGGCATCCTTCCACTAGAGTATCTAGAAAATAAGTTCACAAATGAATAAATACTTTAAAAAAATAAAATCAGTGCATCAGGACATAGGAAATATTTGAACAATGAAGTGAATTAAATTCCAGATAGGGAATTTACGACACTATAAAAGATCCTCTATGGGAAACTAATCTTTTATCATCCAGAAAAAATTATGGTCTGAGCTTCTGTCCACTAATAAAAGTCTAGGTTAACATCTCAATTTTTTAATATGTGGGTTTTTTTCAAACATCTGGTTATTCCTATATGAGCAGGAAGGAAATTCAGACTCATAAAGTTGTTAATATTGATCATTAGACCCTATTGCAAACTTAAAGTGATATAAAATAAATTAACTAATCTGCTATATTTTCTGGTACACCTCACAGTCTGATATCTGATGCAAAACTACTATAGATTCTCTTATTGTCTCTGTGGCTTATACGCCTGCCGCTGTTAAGGACAGATTTTTGTTGGTGGTATCATCTCTGGTAGAAGTACCTGGGGCAAGAGCAACTATTATGGGTATGTAAGGTGCACTCTTAGTTTCCACTGCCAGACACAGGGAAAAAGGAGAGAGAATAAACCTCACATAGTAAAATACACAGAAGGACTTCCATTAACTGGGTCCAGCTTTGCTTTACTCTGCTTTAGAAGAAAGCAGCAAACACTTTCTAAGAAACTAAGCAATTGAAAAACAGAAACAAACAAACAAAAACCCCAAACCAAACAAAAGCATACACACACAAAAAGACAAAAGTACAAAGACTTAATCCCAGCAGGAAATTCTGTCTCTTCTGCTTAAAATATTTGTGAGTACAGATGCAAAGGGTTACACTAGCTTCTCCCAGGTTAATATTTAGTGTTGTACATGCCATTCATTTGAGCAAGAAACCTACTTCCCTTAACATTGGGGAAGAATAAAAAGGCTTCATAGTTTCATTTACTTTCTTTTCCTACACATTCCTGTTGGCATTGAGTCCTGGATTCCTTCCCTAAAAAACAGTTCATATCTTTCTGAAGAAAAGGAGAGCAATTCAGGTGCTCAGGCATAGGTATCCACTGCTTTTTCAGGCACCATTTATAGAGTATCCTGCTTGGCCTTCAGCTGCTGCTTCAAAAGCTGGAAGACCAGCAGATACCACATCATGTCTACTGGTCTCATGAGGACATCTTGGATGCCCTCGTATATCTAGAATATATCAGACACTTATCACTCCTGAGATCTCTCCCACTGAGTTTAACAAGAGAAAAAAAATATACTTTCTTTGCCCAAAGAAAAATAGTGTGGCATAGCTGTATTTCAATTTTCAAAGCGACTCTCCCAACTGTCCTTTAGAGTAGCCTTTTATGGACGTTTAAGCTTCTTCTTCTTCTTCAATTAATTGATTTTATTCTCTTCCATAGCTAAGTAAACCTTGTAAGTATTTATAAAGAAAACAACTTTGTGGGTTTTCTGGCTTGCTTTCCACCTCTTTGCTGATGGATAACATTCCACTCAGAGTCTGATTTTATGAGAAATCACACTTTTTAAATTCAAAGGCTAAATATGATCTACCAGTTTCTGTGTAACTGCAGAGAACTGATAGCATGCACAATAAATAGCTTTTTATCATTTCTGATTCTGTCATGAGGCAAAAAGTTGTAAGGGTTTAATACGATTGGACTTGATGATCTCAGAGGTCTTTTCCAACCTAGGGACTCTATAATTTTAGGAATTATTTGGTAAATGCAGAATTCCAGCTGGAACAGGAAAAACAAGTGCATCAAAACTCTCACAGAGTCATTTTTGGATCGCAAAACAGAAGCATTTTTATGTGATACTGAGGCAGTTGTACTGGAGGATATGAGCAAAATAGGGAGAAGTGAGTGCAGTGTCTCAGTATTAACCACTCACTAGAGTTGGCAAAGTGACAATTATTTGCAATAGGAAGCAAAACTGCATTATGAACAAAGTTTGTCACATTTCAGTGAAAATCAAAGCAAAAGCCAATTTCTGAAAATGCTGTGTGAGTCCATAAAGCCATATTTATGTACTTTAGGAAAATACACATACGTCTGAATGTGTCATGGTTTTAAAATAAAGCACAGTCACTTGATTTTATATATTTAATGGGTAGTTTTTTCTCTTTCTATGAAAATCTAAGCATATTGTTATTCTATACTACACCTGCCCCAGCTGAGTTTGTACATAAAAAACTTCAAAACAGCATACTACACTGACCAGTGTTTGTTCACTGACTAGATGAGCTGTAGTCAAAGGTATCACTACATGTTTAAGAGCTCATGATATATAGGGGTCCTTGTTTAGATAGATCTGCTGTCTGTAGCACTATGTAAGATTTTTTTTTCAATTCTCAATGTAAAATCTAGCTGTCAGGTTTCGTAAATCGTAAGGGAAACATTTAAAAAGCTTTATCAGCAAGATTTGAATAGAAAACTTCTCTTTCTTGATCCTGGGGTGAGTTTCAAGGTTGTGTGGTTTTTTAATTTTCTTTTTTTTTTTTGTTAATAATGATGGTCATCTCCAGTGTGATATTTCAAAATTAATGCAGATAGGTTATTCAGATGCAGTTTAGCGTTATTGACTGTATCATTATATGAGGCATTGTTGGTTGACCATTATGTCTTGTTTTCAGGTTATAAAGGTGCTGAACTGGATGTGAAACTCAATAATGCATTAACAGTAAATGCAGATTTCCTGTGTTTAGTAAAGGAGGGAGAAGAAACTTGCTACCAACAAACCATTAGATTAGGCCATGCTTCAATGGGTGTCTTTGGCAGCCTCCATCATTTTGCTTTCCCAAATGTGCTGAGCTGACAGAAACTTCTACAGTGATGTGGCCCTCTTCCAGGCCCCTGATGCCCCAGCATTGCCAGCTGCTGCTGTTGAGATAGTGACAGGCTCTGACTTCTCTGTGAAAGCTGAAAGGCCAACTTATGGCTCCAAACCTGCCTTTTCCAGGTCACAACTTCTTTCAGGAATGTAAATCCTCTGCTGGGATGCGGTAGTTGATATTCCTGACAAGATCACTGCTGCTGGGAATAAAAGACTACACTTTTTTTTAGCAGTCATTTTGCAAGAACAGACTTTCAAAGTACTCCAGTCCTCATTAACTTTGCAGATAGCGGGAGTTCTTATCTGTTTCATTTCCTTTTGTTGGAAACTTCAGTTCTAATAATCATTAAATGGCTGTGCTTAGTCGTATCACAGTATCGCCTCTTTTTGAAAGAATGTGTTACAAGGGAATCAATAGAAACTGTAGCTGTATTGCTTTCTGATCTGCAACTCTTCATCCCTGTAATCTATTACATTTTTTCCATAATTGTGAGAATTTTAAAGAGATAAACACAGAATCACAGAATCGTAGGGGTTGGAAGGGACCTCTGGAGATCATCCAGTCCAATCCCCCTGCTAAAGCAGGTTCACCTACAACAAGTTGCACAGGAATGCATCCAGGCAGGTTTTTAATACCTCCAGAAAAGGAGACTCTGCAACCTCTCTGGGCAGCCTGTTCCAGCGCTCCATCACCCTCACAGTAAATAAGTTTTTCCTCATGTTAAGGTATAACTTCCTGTGCTCCAGTTTGTGCCCATTGCCCCTTTCCCTGTTGCTGGACACCACTGAAAAGAGTTTAACCCCATCCTCCTGTCACCCATCCCTTAGATATTGATAAGCATTGATAAGATATCCTCTCACTCTTTTCCAGGCTAAACAGACACAGGTCCCTCAGCCTTTCCTCATAAGAGAAATGCTTCAGTCCTCTAATCATCTTTGTAGCCCTCCACTGAACTCTCTCCAGTAGTTCTTTGTCTTTCTTGAGCTGGGAAACTCAGAGTTGGACACAGTACTCCAGGTGCAGCCTCCCTAGGTCAGAGTAGAAGGGGAGGATAACCTCCCTTGATCTGCTAGCCACACTCTTCTTAATGCACCCCAGGATACCATTGGCCTTCTTCGCTATGAGGGCATATTTCTGGCTTATGGTTAACTTGTCCACCGGGTCCTTCTCTGCAAAGCTGCTTTCCAGCAGGTTAACCCATAACATGTACTGGTTCATGGAGTTATTCCTCCCAAGGTGCAGGACTCTGCACTTGCCTTTGCTGAACTTCATTAGGTTCCTCTCAGCCCAACTTTTCAGTCTGTCCAGGTCTCACTGAATTGGCAGCATAGCCTTCCAGTGTATCAGTCACTCCTCTCAGTTTTGTGTGATCAACAAACTTGCTGGTAATACACTCTGTCCCCTCATCCAGGTCACTGATGAATATGTTGAACAATATTGGACCCAGTACTGATCCCTGGGGAACACCGCTAACTACAGACCTCCAACTGAGGCTATAAACTGCAGTGATGAAGGAGACACAGCAGTATTCTTTAACTATATTCTTTTAATCAGCACAGCACACTTAAGTCACATTAAGAAAGTACTACTACTGCCGCTTCTCTCATTCAGGCAGACCTATATACAGTCCCTCAGTTTTCTGACCTTCACACAAACAGGATGTTTTTGTTTATTCCACACTCTTGTGACTGTTTTAAGTCATCTCTCCAATTCACTTATTCCCAGGTGTTTTTTTTCCAGCCTGGCTTTCTCACACATTCAAGATTCATCATCCCGTGTTTCGAGCTCAGAACACCTGGTCTTTTTAATAATGTTTATTCTAATATGCTTGATACCAGCTTCATGCTTTATCTTAGTCCCAATTAATCTTCCATATACTTGGCATTGCTCCCACAATAAACTTATAATTTTGAGATCATAATTGTTATGTAGTTTGATCTGAGGCATAAAAACGGCTAAAGAATTTAATGAAGAGGCTCCTGAATCAAATTAATTGTTTCTACTATAAAAACAGAACCCAGGGTGATGCTTTGTGCTGTATAAAAACATAGAATGTGCTAGTGTAAGAAATACCCAGAACACCTCTTTTCTTCACAATACTGTCCCTTGCAAATACCGTAATACGTGATTTGCTGTTCCCATGGACAGAGTCCAAGAGAACAGCCATTTTCCTTGCATGTTTTCTTTAATATCTCTTTGTCAGGAAGATAACTTTGAGCATTCATCATAAAAGCATAAAGAACTGGAAAAGTTGTCAGCCTCAAATGCAAATGTAACTGTATGGATAAGCTACTCAACTCCTAGTTCAAAATGTGCCACTTGTTTTGAGCAGTGTGGGCAATCCACAATTGCCCTCACTGCTCAAAACAAGTGACACATTTTGATTCAAGTTTGTTAAACATATTTCCACCCATTGAACTGTCTTGTCATTATCAATGCAAAACAAATTTTTATCACGAATTTTCATCACAAATTTTCTTCTCGTATTTTTCCCCCATGAATCCTCAAGAAAATGAATGTCATAGAGGCAATACAGTGAGAATGATGAATGATAGTAGAGCATTGACCTGTTCTGCTTTATAGACAAACCATAATGATGATGGAACACAAACTACCCTTGATAAAACAAAAAGCATTTGGTCCGTAATACTTTCTCTGAAACATTAAGGCCCCTTTCTTCAAACAGATCATAATAATTTTACTGAGAAAGCAGTTTTAAATAATCCATTGCTCAAAGCCTTTTAAAGTTTTAACAAGGAAAAATTCAATGAGAAGAAACAGACAAATGCTAATCTGAGCTCTGTCATGATTTCTTTTCATTGCCACGGTGCCATAGAACTATTCAAGAACCACAGCCCATTGTACTAAATAACATATTAATATGGGTTGCTATTTTCAAAAATTGCTAGGAATTTTAAGCATCAGGGCTCAATTGTAGAGGAATCTGACTTTCAAAAGCAGACTGTTCAGTAATATTAAAACAAATCCCATCAAAGGAGTTGCACAGCTAAAAGAACTGAATTATGAGGTTATTCCAAAATCACTAACAGTTTTGATAAACATTAGCCTTGACCCATTCCCACAGTCTCTTGAAGCATGCCACCCTTTCACACCTTGACTCAGTATGCTGCTGTCTGGAACAAAGATCCCGTCTCTGTTCTTGTTTGCACAGACCCTGTCAAAAGATGTATGCCATGCAAAAATAAATAAATAAATAATAAAACACCCATATTATCTTTGTCAAGAAAAGAAGTTGAGTCTCAAAATAGCTTAGCAACTGTTATACTAAGTTTTAGATCAGTTCCCTGTCTGGCGTGACAGTTAATATTTTATCAGAAAATATTGCAGCTTCTGCAGTTCAACTAGCATTGCTTTTG
Organism: Cuculus canorus; assembly: GCF_017976375.1. Lineage (NCBI taxonomy): Eukaryota > Metazoa > Chordata > Aves > Cuculiformes > Cuculidae > Cuculus > Cuculus canorus. The sequence continues at coordinate 14,837,895 of NC_071440.1, forward strand.
GCCTGCTGTTCTGGTTAAATCACAACACCTGCATAAACCTGAGGTGCTTTTATTCACTAAAAGGTCAGGAATTCCTTGAATTCCTTGAATGCTTAGAGATTTCTAACTTTTCCCTTGAAATGTGTCATAATAGATAGAAGATGACTGTAGGCATTCAGAGAGGAAATATGGAGGTGGGACCTTCCTCTTCATGAATGACTTAAAACACTTCAGCTTCCCAAGTGGTTTGAGCAATATCTAGCCCAAAAGAGTAATTCCGATCATGTTTTATCCTGGAGGCACCTGAAATTGTTTGGCATCCCCTTGTTGGACTGCATGTTTCCCCTAATATTAAAATGCATGCTGCTATGTACAATCAGAAGCAACTCAGTCTGAGCTGGAAGCTACCCAAGCTCAACAATAATTCATATGCATAATTCTATAGCTTAGAAATGTTCAAAGTGATAAAATACAGCTACTTTGAAGCAAAGTCACAGCACCAGGTCTCAAGATCTACTGTCTGGACACTAATCTAGTTTTTGCCCTGGAGTGACAGGTGATAACATGAATGAGAAAAAAAAAAAGTCCTAAAGTCCATATTTGTGGAAGTATCTTCTTCCAGCAGGAAAATATGTAGTTCTATATTTAGTACCTTATTATTTTTTCTAACTGGGGAAAATGCAGTTTGATTTCACATAGACTGACTACATGACTAAACACTTCCCCTTCATGAGTTTATCTTAATATTTTTACATTCTTGGTATTTTTATATCCATGTATGTATTCTGTATCCATGTAGACACTTACACAAGCTAACACACAGCTTTGAAGATATAAATATGGCAGACAGTGTCACCTGTTTGCTGATACTGCATACAACTTACCAATACTAAATCAACTGCTGTACAGTGCACTTGGCATATAAGATCCAACTTTTATCATAAATTAATGGTGAATTAATTAACAAGATGGTAAAGAAAGGTTGCACCTCATATATCACTGAGGATATATCTGTAACACACCTACAGCATTGACTAACTCACTGGTATTGCAGATCTTCATAAATAAGTTCTTACCATTATATAGGAAACCTGTTTCTTGCAGGTCCAGCTCACAGTCTGATTTAAGTGTGAAAGGGTAAGGGGCAGAAGAAGGCTTCATTGATTTTGGGCAAGAGTAATGTTGGAATCCACTCTGAAAGCCTGGATATTAAAGAGTGCCTCCATATTAAATACATTTATAAAGCTTCAGAGTTCTTTAATATTACATTTGTTCACTAGAGAATTAGCCATAAAAAAAAATCAAGTGCGATAGGATGGAAGGGAAGACTCTCCTCTCAAGGTATTTTCCTACTGTGGAAACACCTGCAGCCATCAAAATAAAGCTCTCTCCCTTTTCTTACACTATTTTGTGTGCCTGTATCATTGATGAAGATATTAAACAACGCTGGTCCCAGTATGGACCCCTGAGGGACACCACTTGTCACGGATCTCCATCTAGACTTCGAGCCATTGACCACTGCTATCTGAATATGACCATCCAACCAGTTTCTTCTCTACCAAACAGTCCACCTATCAAATTCATATCTCTCCAACTTAGAGAGAAGTATGTTGTGGGGAACCGTGTCAAAGGCTTTACAGAAGTCCAGATAGATCACATCAGTTGGTTTTCCCATGTCCACTGCTGCAGTTACCTCATCATAGAAAGCCACCAGGAGGGTCAGGTAGGACTTGCCCCTTCTGAAGCCATGCTGGCTGCCACTAATCACCTCCCCGTTCTCCATGTGCTTTAGCATAGCTTCTAGGAGGATCTGTTCCATGATCTTCCCAGGCATAGAGGTGAGGCTGACAGGTCAGTAGTTCCAAGGGTCATCTTTTCTACCCTTTTTAAAAATGGGCACAATGTTACCCTTCTTCCAGTCACTGGGGACTTCTCCTCATTGCCATGACTTTTAAAATATTATGGAGAGTGGCTTGGCAACCACATCAGACAATTCCCTCAGGACTCTGGGATGTATCTCATCAGGTCCCACAGACTTATATATGTTCAGGTTCCTCAGGTGTTCACAAACCTGATCTTCCTCTACTGTGGGAGGGGGTTTATCCCCTGGTCCTCATCTTGTTTTACATTGACCCAGGAGGGGTGATGAGAGCAGTTGTCAGTGAAGACTGAGGCAAAAATGTTGAGTACCTCAATCTTCTCCTCATCTGTTGATACTAGGTCACCGTTTTCATCCATCAGTGGGGATACATGTGGTATTGAAGGACACGCAGACCTCGCAGTTTTCTCTAAGAATATCCTTTTAATCAGCACAGCATACAGAAGTCAATTTAAGAAAGTACACTGGCTTCTCTCTTTCAAGCAGATTTTATACAGGTTTTTGGTTCCCGAAATAGAAGACAAACCACATATTTTGTTTGGTCTATTCCACACTCTCGTGACTGTTTTCAGGCACATCTCCAGTCCAGTTTTTCCCAGGTGGGTTTTTCCAGCGTGGCTTTCTCACACATTCAGGATTCGTTATCCTGTGTGTCTTGTTCGGAACACCCGGTCTTTTTAATAATGTTTATTGTAATATGGTTGGTACCAGTTCCACACTTTATCTTAGTCCCAATTAATCTTCCATATACTTGGTGTTGCTTTCTTTAACCTCTCTTTTCAGACCTTGGCCTTCCTGACCCTATCCCTACACAATCAGGCAGCATCCCTATACTCTTCCCAGGTTAACTGTCCCTGCTAACACTGCCTGTGCAGTTCCCTCTTGTTCTTGAATTTGACTGGAAGGTCTTGACTCAGCCATGCTGGTCTCTTCCCTTCCCTGCCTGATTTCCTACATCTGGGGATTGAGCACTCTTGCGCTCTATGGAAAGCATCCTTAAATATTTGCCAGCTCTGTTCTGCTCCCTTGTCCCCGAGGACTGTGTCTCAGGGGGTCCTATGGAGTAACTCCTTGAAGAGTTGGAATTCTGCTTTCCTGAAATTTAGGGTCCTGACTATACTCTTTGCCTGTCCCATATCCCTCAGGACCTTGAACTCCACCAATGTGTGATCACTGCAGCCCAGGCTGCCTCTGATCCTAATGTTGCTGAGGAGTTCACTTGTATTAGTGACCATCCGGTCCAGTATTGCATCCCCTTGGGTGGAGGTCTCTATTAGCTAGATTAAGAAATTATCTTCAGTGCACTCCAGGAGTCTCCTGGATTGCCTACATCTTGCTAATCTTTAGCTATCAGCTTTCAGCTGTTGTAATAAAGTAAATACAATTTGTGTCTGAGAGACTGCTAAGCATGTATTTACCTAAATTTTTGTGCTGTTAAGAAAGTTTGGTCTACTGCATTCTTAATGCATAAATTCCAGTGTGATTGATGTGCAAATGGCTTTTTGTCTGGAGTTTGGTTCAAATCCATTTCTAATTAAAGTACTTGGATTTTGAATCTACTAGGTTAATCACCTTTTCTTTCTGCTTGTAGCACATATATTCACTATTTTGGTCATTCAGCTACAGGAGATTGCTCCCCTCCACAGGCCATCCTTTTCTTTGATATTTAGAAGACCCTATAGCTCAAAGTGACACCAGAAGCAGCTTTAAGAAATACCTGGCTTACATCAGATAGGTGTTACTATGATTGAATTTATATTCAAGTTTTACAATCAAATTAGTTTGTTGCAGGAATTAGTGATTTTAGTTTGGTATAAGGTTATATGCACATCCTCCAGTCAAATTTGAACTCATAAAAGTTAAGATCAGTTAAAAAAATATTGGCTTGTAGAACTGTTGTGGTGTCAAAAGTTTAAAGAGTAATATTTATAATGAGTTGTCTCTCTAAGGCAGGCTGGCTTTTATCTTCTGCTTCCAACTTTAAGATGTAGATTTACCAAAAAGATGGCTCTAGGGTTTTAAATTTAGGTAACCTATGATACACAGATATCATTGCTCACAGAGAATTAGAGCTTTGAATAGCTCTTGTATTGATTTCAGTTTGTCCCATAACAAAGTCCTACAGAAGACTTTGAAATAAATTCCTCTCTTCCCCCAGATGGTGGGTGTTCAGATTTCTCCAGTCTTTCCTCTCTCTCTCCTCGAATAGGACTTTCAGATTTAAGTAGTGACTGTTTAACAAACATATGCCACAAACAGCCTTATGTAATTGATTCCCAGTGCTGCTATTTAACTGCATATATTAATAACTAATTTGAGATATATATAAAGTTACAAATACATTTTTAATAAAAACTTAATATTTTTATTATTCCTGATTTTGTAGCAAAAATGCTGCACTCCTCTAAAGTAATGATATCTAAATTTTACATACTGTACATCTTGCCCATAATTTGCATGTAGGTCTGCTGGCAGAGATTGTAATTGAACAGCTGAAGAAAGCCCTGATGCCCGCCCTGGCCTTAGGACTTCAAGATGTGAATAAGCCATTTTTCCTTTTCTCTCATGAGAAGCAAGGGATTGCCCTAGGGCCTGGCTATTTACGAGCAGTTGCAGCCGTGGCACGAAGATTTACCCTGGGGCCAGAAAATGACTGTGTTAGTGTCTGGAACCAAAAGGTGGGCACTGGCTTTCTCCACAAAGGTTCCTAAAATACCAAGCTATAACGTTGGAACGTGATATGGGAATTGTGGTTACTAACATCATTAACCCAGCTTCTTTTCTCAGTGGAAATGCAGGAGAACCAGTGCACCAGGACTGCTTAGAGACCATCAAGGCCATATACTTGTGCCATTCAGACCTGAAAGACAGTTCCATGGAAGACGCGGAGGGCTGGTTCATGGATGGAAACAACTATGTCTTAAGCAATAAAAGACATGCCAGGCCAAAAACATCAAGCATGCAGGGGGATCCTGAGACTGCTGAAAGCAGCCCAGCTACCTGAGAAAGTGGCAATCAAGGCGCACCAGAAAGTGAATTTGGAATTGGGGAGTAGAAATGAGCTGGCTGACAGAGAGGCATAACTGGCAGCCAAAGGTGAGGAAAAAACAAAAAGGGCTTTGATCCCTGACAGGCAAATCTCCGTAGAAGGTAAGCCAGAATATACCAAGGAAGATCAGATAATCAGTAATTTATAAAAGACCTGAGGAAGGGTTATATAGTAAAGAGGGTTGGGTCCTCACTCCACGAGGGAAACTAATCATTCCCCTTCATTTAACATGGCTTTTGATGAGGGAAGAACACAGGAAGAGACATGGGGGGGCAGAAGCTTTATATAAACACCCAATTAAAGGGATTGTAGCTAGAAATTTATACACCACTGTGAGACAAGTGACTCAGCAGTGTGACCTTTGCGTCCAGACTCATCCCAAAATTACCCCAAACCAGAAATGGGCCAAATTGGAAGAGGCAACGGGTCTGGGCAACAATGGCAGATTAATATTTCGGAACTCCCAAGACAGGGAGGATGTCGATACTTATTGGTATTAACTGGTACCTTTTCAGGTTGGCTGGAAGTATTCCCTACTAGAACAAGGAGATAACCAGAACATTAATACAGGAGATAATACCACGCTTTTGGGTTCCAGCAACTATGTCTCCTGATAGGAGACCACATTTTATCTCAGAAGTAGTACAACAGATCAGTCACTATTTGCATATGAAATCATGGCCTCCTACATGGTGGCATTGGACAAACAGCTCCAAAAGATAGAAAAACATGAGGCTGAGACGCGAAGTAGGGGTTTGGATGAACCTGTGCATAACATATGACCTGGAGATTATGTATATATAAAGTCTGTTGCAGAGAGGACTCTGGAACCACAGTGAGAAGGTCCATTCCAGATGTTCCTTGCCTCCTTCACAGCAATCGAAATCAAGTATGCATGGATCCATCACACCTGAGTGAAAAAGGCACATAAATCTCCATGAAGGGTCACGCAAGTCCAACCAGGAGAATTATTTTTCTCATGGTAATAATTATAATCCAGGGAGGGAAAGGCATCTCTAGCCAAAAGAATACTGAGTGGCCTTGGTCTCAAACTTTTGTTTGGTATACTGGAGCCCTGGGAAATATTCTGAATTAAAAGGGTTTAAATCTATCAACTGTGGTTATGCATGAAAATCAAGTATATGTGAGGCAAGAATGGAATGTGGATAGAGAACAGGGGATTCAGCAACTTCAGGGGACTGTAGGAGGAGAAATCAAAGTAGGATGCTGAATGGTTAATGGGACTATCCATACAAAGGCATCCCAAATTACTATCTCAACTATACCTACAGATAAGAATACAAACACCTGTATTTCCAATGAATTAGACTGTTGGAATAATTTTACATTAGTACAGACCGTTAAGGTGGTTTGTCTCTGGGCCTATGATACCATTGGGCTCTCATTCAAATTTAAAATAAATATTATAGCAAATACTGTTCAACCCGGAATGCTCTCTTAAATGTGTTAAACTGCTAATGCAAACTGATATTTCTGAAATTCAACCAGCATGCTCTCATTTCCTAAAAACATCCTTCGAGGGCTGGACAATCTGACTGTGAAAACAAGTGCCCTTCAGGGGCAGAACACAAAGGGGCCTAACCAGAGTGTTACAGACAGGATTGGAGGTCCTAAATGGAATTGACTATCAGAAATGTTACCAAAGTGGAAAAGGTGGAGGAACAAGACCATGAATTAATAGGAAATGTACTCGGTGTGATCCAAGAAAATGTTTCTTTGGCTCTCCATTGTATACAGGCACAATTATGGATGTAATCAGTGGCCGCCTTAATTATAAGAGAAGGTGGTGAGGGTACTTTCCCACCGAAATTCGGAAAGTGGTCTGGGACAGTGCCACTGGCTTAGAGAGGAATCCTAAATCCTGGTAGACTCTGGTAAATGTCACCTATGACCCCTATCACTAATACAGCCACAGCCTTTGTGTTTACCATACATAACTCTTCAATATATGTAATCCACTTCATCATTGCATTAGGATTAAGCCATGATAAAACTGTGCTCTATCCTTCTGAACATAGAACATGGGCACAAATAGTGAATGGGAAATGGCAAAGTGTAAATTTAGAATCTTGCATTACATGAGAACAACAAGGATTCACTTGCAAAATAATGCAATCAATGCTCAAGACATCTGCCTCGACACTGAGCAAAACATCTGTCACTTTGAGATCCATCCAGAGGCTAATCAGAGGACTGTACTTGTATATATGGGCCAGGGCTGTGTGTATTTGAGAATTGCTTGTACCTCTGTAGTAATAGATGACATAATTATGGATAGTAAGAATCACTCTAATTTCTAATTTCTGTGTTTGTTAGCTTGTTAAGATTGTTGGGTGTGACTTTTCTCATTTAGCACCAGTTGTATCCCATCAGCTGATAAAATCCAATTACACAATGTTTCACAAATTATCACCTATACCTATTGGAATGAATCTTACATTAGTAAAATAATTAATGAAACATCAGGACTTGATTATAATTCTGGACGAGGTCCAGGAAAGCGGGAAAAGAACCTGATAACAGTCTACCACGACACAGAGGAAAGGGGGTCCTAAAAAGGGTAAAAGAAAATGCGAACAATCATTGGAGGGATGTGTTGTTCATATGGTCCCCTACTGCAACTGGAATTCTAAATAAGTTGTGTCACCCCATTATTGTCCTTCTGATGCTAGTTTTAGTTAGCTTTGTTTTCTCTGCTATGTTATTTATTTGGAAATCGAGAATGCTACCATGACTAACAATTTTGACTTCTATGTCTAGTGCCCATAAGAATGCATTAAAAGGGTAATTTTCCAACAAAATATCATACAATTCCCCTTTGAGAGATAAATTACAGAGTAGCAAATGAATTTGCCCATGTTAAAAAAGACAGGGGGGAATTGATGAGCAAAAGCAGACAAGGGGGGTTGGGAGTGTTCATTAGAGCTTGGTGTTGTTCGCCTTGAAGACCTTGGAAGTTGATAATGAAGGAGCCAGCTAGCAGCACTTTACTGATAAGTGGGCATTGGAATGCAGAAAGCTGGCTGCATTTGGTTCAGGAGTTTGAAAACAACCAGAGGAGACTGAGTCTGCACAAAGTTCAAAAAGAAATATATTCATCCCAAGGAAGACTTCCTACTTCATCCCTAAGACCCCGGCCCACGACCATCAGGAGGCACTATGCAGATTGGAGTGAACTTTTCAGATCTAATTGTAATACAAAGCGGGGAAAAGGTATGAATATGTAGTAGGCACTTATACCTATGCATGTCTTTACACTATAAGTAGCTGCTTGTTAAGGTATACGGTGTGCAAGCTAGGAGGAGAACCCCCTTGCACCCCAGCGCTGGAAATAAACATACCTGCTTTATAACTCATTTTGGATTATAGGGTTTGATTCCACAAAACAATAGTTTCATAGTTTTCTCTGCTTATAGGCCAGCCTTTACTGTGTGCAGCAAAGTAAAGTTCTTCTTTACCTGTGTGGCCCAAGTTTTGATGTAACCATGCTTCTAACTGATACTACTCAGGATTTAAGGTAATTGTCCTAATTTTAGTTAGCTCATCTACCTTTTGATTCCACTTGGTGGCTAGTTGATTATCCTTGGCATGAGCTTTTACTCCTTCCATCTTAAAAGGCATTTTCCTGGCTATATCTAGTAATAACTGCCAGTCTTTGTTTCTCCAGACTGGAGATCTATTTACTTCCCAATTCAAGTTTTCCCACTGACTAAGCCACTGTGTGGCACCATCCCAGACAGCATAACAGTCTACATATATGATTTTTGCTCCATTGTGTGCCAACAAAACAGCTGCTCTTATTTGTCCTACTTTTGCACTGCCTTCACCTTCATCTGTTACTTGTTTGCTGTTGGTAATGCAACGGCCTTATATTGCCATTTAGCCTTTTTGCTGAAGCATCTGTTAAACAGATGTTTTCTATTGGTTTACCCTCAGTGAGGAGCAGTGCACCCAGAATGGGTGAAGGTTTAAAAGGTTCTTGTAATGCTGAAAGGTCTGTATTTATGGGCATCTGCAATTTGGAAAAGCTTAGTGTGTCCTTCAGTTAATTGCATATTTTCTGCAACTCCTGACAGGTAAGCATACAATTTTCTAATAGTGGGGGTTTGTGCAATTCCTTCTGGAAGAGCAGTCCTCTTTAAGACTGCTTCTAGTAAAGTAAATGGTCCTCTAGTTTGCACAGGTGGTCCTTGATGTATTTTCTCAACTTGTTTAGCTGCTCCGACTAAAGATAAGAGTCCTTTTCCCCATTCAGAGTCTCTGTGTAAACAATAGATGTCTTTGTGGTGCCTTAGGTCCAGACTGGAAGAGATTACACTAAGTAGTATGTTCAGCAAAGCCCCATTTAGCTGTAATAGCAACCCCACTGGTCCCAGTGACTGATATGGTTTTAATTCTTCAGTTAAAGTTTTGACTGCCTCTTTGTATTCTAATTTCCACTCCCAGAGTTTGTCTTTCTTTAAGAGTGAGTATAATGAATGGGAAATTATAGAAAATCTAGGGATATGTTTTCTCCAGTATCCTAAACTTCCAATTAATCTTTGTAACTCCTTTGACTGGAGAATTTGCAGCTTTTCAATTTTTCATGAAGTATCTGGAGGAATTACTGCACTGCCTGCCACCCACCAAGTACCCAAAAATTTTACTTCTTTACTTGGTCCCTGACAGTTTTCAGGTGGAACCTCAAGTTCTACTTTATTCAATGCTTGCCCTACTGCTGCTGCTGCTTCCCCCACCTTTTCAGGGGAAGTTCCTCCAATTAGAATATCATCTATGTATTGGTACAGTTACACACATTGGGGGAGTGAGACTGTCTGCAGTAGTTCAGCAAGTGCAGAATGAGTAACCGTGGGTGAACGTTTATACCCTTGTGGGAGTCTGTTAAATGAATATTGTATTCCCTCCCAATTAAAAGTGAACTTCTTTTAATCTTTTTCCTTCAAGGAAACCATAAAGAACATATCCTTTACGTGCAGTACTGCCATCCATGGATGTGTGGCTGCCTGTAGCGTAGCTGATAAGCATGCAATGTTTGCTACAGCAGTTGTTAATGGGTCTGTATTAGCATTCAGGCACCAGTAGTCATCTGTTAATCTCCATTTCCCATCTGTTTTCTGAACTGGCCAGACTACTGAGTTATATGGGGAGTGCATCCTGGAGATAATCTGTTGTTTCTCCAAATCAGCTATAACTTCAGAAATCTTGTCTTGTAACACAGCAGAAACTAGATAACTCAGTACATTTGTAATTTTTGAACCAGGGAGTGCAGGGGCTGCACGAAGCAGCATATATTCTAGCCTCACTATTTTTAGGAGATTGGAATTGATATTTGAGCTGAAAGTCTATACGCTACCATTCAGCAGGTGCCAGGTTTGTCCATTCAAAACATCAAAACCTAAAATATTTTTGTGATGATCTTTAATTGTGAAGCAAGTAGTCAATTTGCACTTCTCGCCCAGGAGCCATAAATTGACTTTAGCAGTTTGGCACACATTACTATTGATACCAAAAATGCCAGCAAATAAACTCTCTAAGACTCGTTTTGGAGTTCTAGAAAGGAAGCATCCTTTTATTACAGTGCAGGACACATGGGGAATAATTCCACCAATCGTGCATAATGAGACAAGAGCTGGTTACAGAATATATTTGCCACCTACATGCATATGTATAACATTTCCCAGAAATCTTATGCATATTCTACTACTTTCCAAGGACTAATCTTAGTTTTATTATGAACTTCACAACAGCCAAATCTCTGCTAATTGGTATGGTACCAGTTCTCTGTCTGATCTTACATTCTTTACATTGACAGATATACTATAAACAAAAGGAGATGATTACAGAAGACACATCTGTTCAGCACATATCATACTTAACACAAGGCATTATCATTTCTCCAGAGAACAGTGTCTGGAAAAACACTGTTTAAATAAACACTGTGCTATCAGAGGGACATTCTCTCTGTAGATGTAAAAAAACACAGTTACTTAAATGAGACTTAACTGAAGTCAGAAAACTGATTCTAATTTAGCTTTAAGCAGAATATTTCACTTTTGCAGTATTAACTACTTCTTGCATCAAATTCCTCCTTTTCTTTATGGACCTTTTGATTGTCATCTAAAGGTCCACACCACCCTTTTCCCCACAAGATAACAAGCAAAGCAGAATAATACCAACAATGTTTATCTACCTCTATTCTAGAAAATTAATCCTTTTCTAAACTATGCATGTTACACAACTTAATATCAAAAAGACAATCCTTGTTATGACAATGATTAACACTAAAGTTTGCAACAGGGAAGCAAGCCACCCGGTCAGCAATATTCCACCTATGTGGCCTAAAAATTTATTCATTTTTGTCTTCTGCATCCTCTCTAAGAGTTTGTTGGGCAACAGCCTGAATTTGTTCTATCTGCTTATTAAGATCTTCCGTTACATTCGAGATATAGATGTGACAATGATGTCTGTCCAATTGAAAATATCCATGAATTCCATGCTCTTTGTCCAGCAATAAAACTAAAACCAGGCCATGTTGTAACACTGCCTTAGTATTGGCCTGTACCTGCTGAATAATGAATTTGAATCCTTTGGCAACAGAATTGGCCAGTGTTTCCACTTGCCAAGTAAGATTATAAAATAAAATCCAATTTTCCAGTGCAGTCAACCCTAGGAATAAAAACCCTAGGAATAATCCCCATCCAGGCTCAGTGGATATGCTTGGCCCTTGCTAATTATCCTCGCCACGGACTCTTTTGCTTTTTCCCCAATACTGGGGGTTTATCAGGTTCCACTTCCTGATAGGACACACCCTGATAGGGTCAGGAGACCTAAAGTTACAGGTGTATTTTCTTTAGTAAAAGATAATCTGATAGTCCAGGTCCCACTTCCCAATGCCCATATGCTGTACACAGGGGCTGGCATTTTGGCCTGTGAACAGTTGGAAGTGTTGAATAATGAATATCACTGAATAATGGCTAGTAATTTTTGAATTTGTTCTGTATGCTTGATTCCAGTCCCTTGGGCTATTAAAAGCCCTCTCCTTTTCCATATGGCTCCATGGGCATGCACAACTGCAAAGGCATATTTAGAATCTGTCTATATATTGACTCCCTTGTCTTGAATCAGATTCGAGGCCTTGGTTAGGGCCACTAATTTGGCTTTCTGAGCAGAGGTTGTTGATGGCAAATCGTGAGCTTCCACTGCTGAGCTTATTTTGGTAACTGCATACCCTGACAACCTCTTTCCTCCTCACACAAAACTGCTCCTGTCCATAAATAATTACCAGTCTGGATTCTCAAGTGGTTGATCTTTAAGGTCTGGGTGGCTGGAATATACTTCTTCAATCATCTGCAAACAGTCATGCTCCAGAGTCCCTTCTACGTGGTCAGTAGAAAGAAACACTGCTGGGTTAACAACTGAAGTGGTCCTAGGGAGGACATCATCTTGCTCTAATAATACCAACTGGTACTTTAACATTCGACTAGGAGAGAGACAGTGTCTTCTTTTTGTTCCAGGACAGTGATGACCATATGTGGTACATATACTGTGTATCAGATTCGTCTATAGATCCCAGTGTGCAAAGACCACTAAATCAAAGTTAAATCAAATATGTTTTATTGTTCAAATAACCTATTACACCTGGCTACATAAAAAAACTATCAGCTTACCGACCCATGAATTGGTGTCATCTCACCAAGCGGGAGGAGGAGATGGAGCATGATGCTTGGATGGTCAGAGTCAATAGGTACTGCACCTTCAGAGTGTCCTCTGGTAAAAGGCATGCATGTAGTCCTTCTCCACTCTTACCTGTCCAGCCCGGCTCCTTTTATCTTCCTCCCAGGGACTGGAAAAGTGTTAGCAACATCACCCGCCCCTCACATGGCCAGTGCGTGAGCAGCTGAGTGCCAAATTGTTGTCTGTCCCATGCTAACAGTGATTACGACACCATGCCCTATCTTCATAACAACTACAAAAGTATTTATACTTTCTACCTTTCCAGGCTGGACTGCTGGGCTGAGACCAGTGGCATGAGGTTTATCAACGCCAAGTGCCAGGTCCTGCACTTGGGTCACAACAACCCTGTACAGTGCTACAGACTAGGGGAAGAGTGGCTAGAATGCTGCCTGGAGGAGAAGGACCTGGGGGTGTTCATTGATATCCGACTGAACATGAGCCAGCAGTGTGCCCAGGTGGCCAAGAAGGCCAATGGCATCTTGGCTTGTATCAGAAACCGCATGGCCAGCAAATCCAGGGAGGTTATTCTCCCTCTGTACTCAGCACTGGTGAGACCGCACCTTGAGTACTGTGTTCAGTTCTGGGCCCCTCACTCCAAGAAGGATGTTGAGGCTCTGGAGCGTGTCCAGAGAAGAGTAAGGAAGCTGGTGAAGGGGCTGGAGAACAAGTCTTATGAGGAGCAGCTGAGGGAACTGTGGTTGTTTAGCCTTGAGGAGAGGAGGCTGAGGGGAGACCTTATTGCTCTCTACAACTACCTGAAAGGAGGTTGTGGAGAGGAGGGAGCTGGCCTTTTCTCCCAAGTGACAGGGGATGGGACAAGGGGGAATGGCCTCAAGCTGTGCCAGGGGAGGTTCAGGCTGGACATCAGGAAAAAATTTTTCATGGAAAGGGTCATTGGGCACTGGAACAGGTTGCCCAGGGAGATGGTTGAGTCACCTTCCCTGGAGGTGTTTAAGGGACAGGTGGATGAGGTGCTGAGGGGCATGTTTTAGGGATTGTTAGGATTGGTTGGACTCGGTGATCCAGTGGGTCCCTTCCAACCTAGTGATTCTATGATCACATCGATCGAAGACAGAGGCAGAGGAACGCCTTCTGGACCGGGACCCCCAGAGACGTAGCTATAAACCCCTTTTTCCTTCCCTTTTCTCCCCATCCTTTTCCTTACTCTCTCTCTCTTTCTATCACAAGCCGCTTTACAGGCACAATTAATAAAGTTCCTGTTTGGATTGTGATTTAACTCCTTTGACTTGTTGAATTATTACTATGCTTTCTTTTTGCACTCCGAGATCATAGCTGAAAAGAACCATCACGCGTCCGCTTATGAGTGGACCATGACAATTGCCTGGAAAAAAAGATCTTAGAGAATAAATAAAAATGCTAAGAAATGTTGTAGGAATTATTAGTAGCTACTGTCTCCAAAATCAAAGTCTGCTTTTTGATACCTTATTACATAAATGTACCTGTAACCCTCAGAGAGCTGATCTGCAGACACTTTAGAAAGACAGCGCATGCCAGTACATACAGACTGAAATCAGTCTGGTCTCTTTGCTGAAAAAAATTAATATCAACAATGATGATGTTTCTTTTTCCCTCTCTTCATCCACTGTGTGGAATTGCAGGGAGGTCTTACCATGAAAAAAAAAGAAAAACAAAATGCATGTCATTGTGTACTTAATAAAATGTTGTACAAGCTGCCCCAAACTCTGAAGGGACAACAATATTTCTCATTCTTGGAAGAACCTTGTCATCAATCAAACAACCAATGATGCTTCTTTAATATAAACATCACCACTAAATTACTGAAATTATATGCTTCACCCAGTCTTACAGTCTCATCAAGACGCTGATCTACACAGTGTCACTATAGAGAAGAAAAATACTTGTTTTCAATATATTTTTTTAAATTAGTAAATGTAACAGTAACTTTAGACACCTTATCTAACCTTAGGAATGGAGGTCTGCCCTAAAACTAGTATGCCAAACTTCCATCTCTGTATGTGCAATAGGTGTCCTAAATTCCCGCTATAGAAAATGAGCATCTAGTCAATACAGCCGGTGGAGTCAAGAGAAAGGTTCTGCTCAGCTTAAAGCTGATCCTTGGGGCATGACTCAATTTCATGTTTAAAACATTAATTTTGACTTCTACACATCTGTAGGTGAGCTAGGGAATTTTTTCAGTTGCTTAAATGACGTTGTATGACATTTGAGGCAGTTTACCTAGACCAACCACTCCAGCAGGCACCTCTACCTCATCTTCAGCTGCTGCTCCAGGTTTGTACAGGTGTGCTGTTCATCCCATCTTGTATTCACTAGTTCCATCTGGAAGTTTAGGGCTTTTCAGTGACTCTAGACACATGTTCAGGGGGAATTCATCCAAGCCCCAGAGCAAGAAGAATTCATCTCTAGATTTGTAGGCCTGAAATTAGATGTCTAAATGTGGTGTATGAGCTAGAGAATGATTCAGTTACCTAAATCCATATCTCTTGTGCCATTTCAGGAACTCTCTGGCATTTGATGTATCCACATGGGACTGCTAAATGCAGTCCAGAAAATATACACCATTTTGCAGCAGAAACTGGAGGTCATGCTGAAGTATTTCATGTAGCACTGGACATTAAATGTGTGGAGCTGAATTCAGTCACAACCTAGGAAACAGCAGTAAGTCTTTAAGGTCAAATAGGCAGCAGGCTGAATCTTCAGGTGTCAGGTTCAGGCTTGTGGATATGTGTGGAACCCAAAGACATCCTTTTAGGCATTTAAGGCTGAATGATGAGACAGGGAGGGATGCTAACCCCTTTCCTCTGTCTAATTTTAGAGCTAACTGAAGTGGAAATTAAGCAGTGTAACTACCAAAATCCTTTGTAGATCCCTTTGAAGTTGTTTGACTTCCAGAAGCATTGAAAATGCTTCCCAAAAATCAGGCACCGATACCTGTGTTCTCACTAAGATTTTATTTTGTAAGCACGGCTGGAGGCCTTGATTGTCATAGGTGCTGAATATTATTAATTAATTGTAAAGCCCGACTATGTTTCTTTGCCTTAAACATTTTGTCTGAAGACTGCCCATTTGTGTGCTTTCTGGCACCATCTTGTCTGTGGTGCCAGGTTCAGCGGAGGGGCAGTGCAGGAGTGGGCACCGCTCTCCCTGCTTGGCTGAGCTGGGGACCCGGAGCTGGCTGCCACGGGGGAGAGGTGGTGCAGCAGTGGGGGCTGCCCCCCCATCTTCCTCTGCCCGCCAGACTGCCCGGGCCAGACCCTCCCAAAAGACATGTCGCAAGACCATTCCAACACGTGCTGTTGGGAGTCAGATGGGCCTTATAGAAGGAACTCACAAGGAACCAGGTGGGGGCTCTCACTCCCATGCTCTCATGGTCTCTCGTCCATCACTTCGATCGGACCAGCCTGGACCACGTGGCCTGGAAGAAGCCGCTGCTGCAACGACCATATGTTCCCGAGAACTGCTGCTGCCATCGATGTGGTGGTTTCTTTCCTTCCCCTTCTCTCTCTTTCTCTCTGTATCTTGTTTAGAATAATTTTTTTTTTCTTTTTCAAAGGGAGAGGATTAGGTTTTCTTTACATGTAGGCTTTGGGATCTGAAGAACAGTGACAGTTCATTTGCAGGTGAGGGACCACCTTTTCCATCCCCATATGCTTATTTGAGGACTATCTTCTTTGGTAAGCGTACAGACTCTGTTGCTTAGCAACCACTCTCCCTCTTCTTGGAGTAGCAGGAGGATGCTCTGCCCATGCACGTGCACTAGTAATCTGATTTTCAGACTGCAGAAGGCCTTGTTGTGGTACAACCAACCAGATCATATGCAGAGATATTTTGCAGATGATCAATCCATTTCAACTCAGCACAGGCAAAAACTGAACCAGCTCGTTTTAATGTTCTGTCTCTGAGCTGGAATTATTTAAGACCATTGTATTTGTTTTCTGGGAAAATTAAGGGAATATTACCCGGGCGGTGAGTTCCCAGCCCAAGTTCTTACTGAAGAATATGTTCCAAACTGTGTGAAGTCTTGCTAAAGTGTCCAGGAGGTTTTATGAGAACAGAGGGAAATGTGAAGAACATATAACCACAAAAAATGGAGAGTCACAATTGCTATGTGGGACTGAACTGAAAGTTAGTTAGTTAATTGGTTAAGAAACACACAGGGTTCATATGATGATTTTTTTTTCCCTCTGACCAATTGTCAAAAGTGTAATGAAGCAACAGTGAATTGGTTATATGTTTTTGTGTTTGTACTACCTATATGAGTACATGCTAGTCATCTGATGCTGATAGGTCTGAGATGTACACTAGATGGTGCTTGCACAATGCAGGGAGCAAAAAGTGTGTCTGTCTCAAGATGTGTCAGCAACTCAATGCTCCACTTCCTCCTCGAGTATTTTGTGATGTGCACTCTATTCCATTAAGCGGAGTCACGTTTATATATGCTTATACATGCTTATGTATATACACAGTCTTGGCAGCTCCAAGTTTCTAAAGACAGAGAAATGAAATGTTTTCTGTATTGCTTTAAAGAGCTACAGATGCACAGAACTGAGATTAAAGAAAGAGCTCTTTACTATATGTTTGTAAAGCACCCTGCACCATATAGGTCTTAATTAGTGTCTAAAATCTAGCATGAACTACCAGAAATTTTGGAAAAGGAGGAAGAAAAAACAAAACCCAACCAAAAAAGTCCTATGTATCTTACACATTTCATCAGCATTGTCACAGAAAAAAAAAAAAAAAAACAAACAAACCAAGAAAGAAAATTCTGAATGATGAAAGAAATTATCCCTGTGCATTATATAAAGACATATAAATTGTGCAAAAACTTGTTATATGTCCTTGGTACATGTGAAAAACTGAAGGGAAGAAAACCTGAATCAGTCATTGTTATACAATTTCCACATGCTCCATAAATTTTGTATGTATAAACAAGGTGTTTTGGATTTCATTCACAAAATAAAAAGCTTCAAAAAAATTTACAATAATTCAAGTGTCAGCATAATATATATGCTCACCATATCCCAGTTCAAATAGGATAAATACTCTACCAAGATATACCATATATTGATTTTCAGTCCACTGCTTTTAAAATCCAGACACAGTAACAGCTTACGATAGTCTAACATCCCAGTTAAACATGTTTAACTCTAAATTTGTTTAAGGATATTACATATTTCAGTCATGTCTGGAGGCTCATATACCTGGAATGTGGTCTAAAATAAAATGTAACTACTTTCAATGCGTGCACATTTTGAGCAAGGCTGGATTTTGAACAGAGAAAGGAAAGTGGGTAGCAGGGCTGAGGTGAGGGAGGACTGCCAGAAAGAAGAGAGAAGTTGAGCCATGTTTGCTTGGACCGCTGCCAACATATGAACCCAAAAACACCAAATCAAACTGGACTGCCAAAACACAAACAAGACATAAGAGTTTCTGCAGTCTTCTAATACCTCACTACCTTGTAGTTGTGTTTGCAAGAGGAACAGTGGTGGCAAGCTGTTGTCTGTGTTTTATTAAATGGGATGCGATGTAGTGAAGATTGGGGTAGTGGTATGGCTGTTCCTGAAAGAGTTATGCAGGTGTATACAAAGGCCAAGTTGCTGAAGGTGTAGCAGATACACATAAACAACATTAACCAATAGGTTTTCAGCTCTCAGGATAGGCCAGACATTTCATTCAGCTGTGTTTTGACACTAGCTTGCCATGATTCCTTCATGATTCCCTATTTTAATTTTTCTGAAATCCAAGGTTCTTCACCGGCTTTGCTGTGAAGCAAGAACATGCTTTAAAGTGGGCCAAGACATATTAGCTTCCAAGTGGCCCATTGTGGAGCAGGGTCATGCAAGACTATGCCTGCATCTGGATTTTGTTAATTAGAAGAGCAGCAACACCTGTTTCCCATTTATGCAGCAGAATTAGCAGTTGGCCTCCAAACTTGGCTGCTATGATGCCTTCTGAATCCAGGAGTAGTCAAATGCCAGGTGCTAGCTTTTGCGTCTCTGTTGCATCAGGATTTAGTGTTATTATACAGTGTAGCCGTTCTAGTTACAGACAGCCCTGCTTTCTTGTTCTGTTCCCCCCCCATTCCTCCTGCCTGCCAGCCCCCCCGCCGATGTTCTCAGTCTTCAAATCCAGTAAGTGTATCATGTCGGTCATAGGAGAAATGTGTGCCTTCCAGTTGCAACCAAGATGTCTGAACCATCTGAGTTGGCATCTCCTTCACATTGTTGCAGCCTGTCCTGCTGTTGGATAAAAAAGCAAATAAATAAATCTTGCAAAACAGACATACCCCTGTATTATACAAGGTGCACTGAATCAGAGTCGTGAGCATTTCACTGTCTGTGTCCGATGGAGGATGGGAACTCATGTCCTGCATCAGGGCAGTTAAAATAAGTGATGAGTGTATGTTCAGTCCCCGGAAAGGGGAGGGGGAGAGTGGAGGAGAGGAGGGAGGGAGAGAGAGAGAGAGGATGTGGTGGTTGGGGAGGGGGGATGGGATGTGGGAAAGGTGCTGTAGCATCAGGATTACATCAGTTTGGGTTTTAACTAAGTCTTCAGTCTCGGAGCAGAGCTACTCAGAAGAGCCAAAACAGGAAGGGGGTTGCAAATCAGAGTGCAAAGGGGAGGACCGAAGCTTCCCCTCCCCCCTCTTTTCCAGCCTCCTCACAGCTTCCTTCTCCACCTTCCCCATCAAGTCATGTCCCCGGGTTTGTTTTTTATTGTGTTGTTGTTGTTTTCTTTTAAAAGCAAAGCAAAACAAAACAAAAAAAAAAAACACTTTGGAAAAAAAATGGTTACCCGGGCACTGTGAGAGCAGAGAGCCGGGAACAGCAGGGCAGTGCGTTTGGCTCCCCGAGCAGGTGGCTCTGCACCCCGGACAGAGGTTCCAGCACCGCGGATAGCGCACGCCGCCAACATGGCTCCGATCGCGGCCATCCCGCAGCAGTTCAGTAAGCGCGTCCCGGCCCCAAACTCCCCGCCTGTGGGGCTGGGGGTTGCTCCCCTCCCGAGGCGAAGTGCACGCAGGCAGCCTTTGCTGAGCCACCCTGTGCCTCCCAGCACACAGCTTGTTGGGAGAAACCCAATTTCCCCCATTTCTCTTCAATCTCAGAAGTTGCATGAATTTGCTTTCTTTTCCTTCTCTCTCTGTCTCTTCCTTCTTCCCTAATCCATTGGCCCTGGTAAAGCATTGGGAGACATGAAGAGGTTTGTGTAGGTGCATTTTCTGAGAGAGGTTTGAGGTTTTCTCTGTTTTGGTTAAAATAACTTGGCTTCAGAGTTAAATATGTGCACTAATAAATAGATATATAAATAGCTTTACTCAGAAAAGCAGTAAGTAGAAATGTTCTGAACTGTGCTTTACAAAGACTGACTTTATCCTAGATTGCCTTAGCAATGATTTAATTCAAGGATCATTCCATTGATGTAAATGAAGTGACTCCAGATTTATATAACGTAACTGAAAGAATGACTTCTACCAGGATCAATAGGTGTTGTTTCCTATTAATGCACTGACTTGAACATCAACAATTATGAAAACAGCAATGCTAAATATTATGATAACAGTAAGAAATTCAGGTTGCAACATTAATTGTAAATATCAAACATTTTAGTGCTTTCCTAATCTTCTTTCCTACCCCACCCACATGATGTTCCTAACCACACTTGTGATGTCATGCTTATCTAATTACTTATTTAGATAAGAAAGATAATTAATATTTTAAACACCAAATTGATTATACCACTGGTTTTCAGTGGCTGTAGAATTAATATATCACACAATTTCCATTACTATAAAAAAGTCTGTCATCTCATGAAAAAGTATTGTAAATGTGCAAATCATTCTTGAAAGCTATTAAAGCATTCTGATTAGTTTTCAATTACTCCTTGCTTTCTACCTTTCTACCATGTATATTTAAATTTCTGCAGCTCAGGGAACTCTTGAAACTCAGAGCCATGTGCTTAACTTAGAAAAAAATACTTTTTGGTTATGTATATAATTTTCAGTAATTTCATTAAGTTCTTACAATTGAGTATGTAGACTTATACAGCTTGTAGGCAAAGGAAAAGTGGCATGAATATTGTCAGAAGAAATTAATGGCCAGGCCTGATCCTTTCTGTGCTGAAACATTGTCTTACTTTTCTCTGATAGTATTATTGTGGATTTTTTTGATTCATCCCACAAAAATGCAAAGGTATACTGACAGCATATCTATCTGCCCAGCTTTTACCTGGATGAAGCTGATTTAGTAATACATAGAGGGGGATAGCTTTTCTTTTCTCATCCAGAATGATCTGCTAATCATTTGCGAGAGAACCAGAACTGTTACACAATTGCCTTTATACATAAACAATCCCATTCCATTAATATTCTACTAGTCTTCTTCCACTGTTGCAGTGAATAAAGATTAAGCTCCGATTGTTACACTGTGGGAGGGTTAAACTCACTTAGTAATGTTACTTATGGGCAAAATTAGATTTCCGATTAGTTGTGCTCATTTACCCCTTCCATGTGTGCTTTGAAGGGCTAAGGATGCTCTATATGTAACTAATGTAGCCACATGATAGTTGAGGTTGCAACACTTACTCAGTTTTCTCTTTATTCAGCTTTAAGCATAGGATTCATTTTAAGGTAGAAGAGAATTATGATTTAATGTTTTTCGTATATACTCCTAAAAAAGTAGTGACCCTTCATGTAAACTCCCCATAGCACAATTCATAGTCTCTTAAATGTAAAGCTTAGTGGTTATCAATGATGCACTTAATAGTTTTTTCAGCTTTGTACTCACATGTGACTGCCCAATGTCACATCCACAGAAAATGTGAAAAGACACTTGGTATATAATCATTCTAAATTTTCTTGATAGACTTCATCCTGCAAAGTATTGAAAATCCCATTGAAACTGTTGAGTGTTATAACCTCCAATTAAACTCAGTTCCTTCAAGAGATACCTCCAGGCAATTATGGGATCAGATAAAAAAAATTAGTTAATTGAATATACAATGTATTCTAAGAAGCAGTGTGAAAAGCAAATGATATATCTATAAGTAATGTATATTTCAGAATCTGTTTTATCTAACCAACAAAACTCCATAAACTCAAAACTGAAGCCTTCTGAAAGCTGGTATTATTCACAGACATATAAACTCAGAAACTACACACAGAGGGATGAGATAGCTGAGCAATTACTAATGGTTATTACTATTAGGAAGGGTATTGTATTTTCTTCCCAAACACTCTGTGTATGGAAAAATGCTATCATAAGAAGTGTGCCTTGGTATGGAACTACACATTCATGCCTGCAGGTGGCAAGCAATATGTACAATGCAAAGCACTCAGTCTGTCAGTCCTGCTGCTATTACTATCTTGTATCAGTTTGTTTTACTAAATCATTACTTTATTGAATATCACATAGAGTCCAAGGTATTGCTGCTTATGTGCTTGTTGCTATTTATTTGCTTTGCAGATGAAATTCCTACAGTGGTTGGGATTTTTAGTGCATTTGGCCTTGTCTTCTCTGTCTCCCTTTTTGCTTGGATCTGCTGTCAGTGTAACTCTTCCAAAACCAATAAGACTCCTCCGTATAAGTTTGTCCATGTTCTGAAGGGGGTTGATATTTACCCTGAGACTCTCAATAGTAAGAAGTTTGGAGCAGATGATAAAAGTGAAGCAAAGAACAAATCAGCGATGCCAAAGAATCCTCTCTGTCTTGACCGGGACAAAAGAGATCTAAATGGCAATTTTCCCAAAACAAACCCTAAAATGCAGAGCTCTCCAGATCTTGAAAATTTGTCTCCTAAGCACTTTGCAGAAGCAAAGAAAGATTCAGTACCCTCTGATAGTTTTAAATCCATCACTTCCCTGTCATCTGAAGATATAAAAGACAAGCTAGGAACTCTCTTCTCCTTAGAGTACAACTTTGACAAAAAGGCATTTGTAGAGAACATCAAAGCAGCACGTGGGCTGCCAGCAATGGATGAACAGTCAATGACTTCTGATCCCTACATCAAAATGACAATCCTGCCTGAGAAAAAGCACAAGGTGAAAACCAGAGTGCTGAGAAAAAACTTTGATCCATCTTTCAATGAGACCTTCACGTTTTATGGAATCCCCTATAGCCAAATTCAAGAGTTAACACTTCACTTCATGATCCTGAGCTTTAACAGGTTTTCCAGAGATGACGTCATTGGTGAAGTCCTCATTCCCCTTGCAGGAACTGAATTATCAGAAGGAAGGCTGCTAATGGACAGAGAGATCATCAAAAGAAATGTTAGGGTAACATGTTTTTTATTTAAACTTTAAAAGTATTGTGCTAATATTAGCTATGATTCTTGTGTAATGCTGCTAACATCTTGGAAAGAAATGGGAACAAGCTCATCATGCAAGTCACTGATATGCTTTCATAACAGCAGTATGAGGAAGCAATTACACAAATGTAATAAAAGACATTACAATGAACATGTTGCAAGAAATTGCTAATGTCCTAAATGCTACTTGCTTATTCAGCTGGTCCAGCAGATTTGAGTGGACCAATTTACATTAGGTCAAGAGACCTCAATCCACGTTAATTTGCTTTAAAAGGAAAGAATGCAAAGATTTATATATTCATGGAACAGATCCTCCTAGAAGCTATGCTAAAGCACATGCAGGGGAGGTAGGTGATTAATGTCAGCCAGCATGGCTTCACCAGGGGGAAATCCTGTCTGACCAACTTGGTGGCTTTCTATGATGGGGTAACCACAGCAGTGGACACGGGGAAAACCAGTGGATGTCATCCATCTGGACTTCTGTAAAGCTTTTGACACGATCCCCCCACAACATCCTTCCTGCTTAATTGGAGAGATATGGATTTGATGAGTGGACTGTTCAGTGGATAAGAAATTGGTTGGATGGTCACATTCAGAGTAGTAGTCAATGGCTCAATATCCAGATGGAGATCCGTGACAAGTGGTGTCCCTCAGGGGGCCGTACTGGGACCAGTGCTATTTAATATCTTCATCAGTGATATTGACAGCGAGATCGAGTGCACTCTCAGCAAGTCTGCAGATGACACCAAGCTGAGTGGTGCAGCTGCCACACTGGAAGGATGGGATGTCATCCAGAAGGACTTGGACAAGCTGGAGAAGTAGGACTGTGAGAACCTCATGAGGTTCAAGAAGGCCAAGTACAAGGTCCTACACCTGGGTCAGGGCAATCCTCGTTTTCAGTACACAATAGGGGATGACGTGCTTGAGAGCAGCCCTGCAGAGAAGGACTTGGGGGTGCTGGTCGATGAGAAGCTCGACATGAGCTGGCAATGTGCGCTTGCAGCCCAGAAGGCCAACCATATCCTGGGCTGCATCAAAAGAAGCATGGCCAGCAGGTTGAAGGAAGTGATTCTGCTTCTCTATTCCTCTCTTGTGAGATATCATCTGGAATCCCGTGTCCAGTTCTGGAATCCCCAACATAAGAAGGATATGGAGCTGTTGGAATGTGTCCAGAGGAGGGCTACAAAGATGATCGGAGTGCTGGAGCACCTTCCATATGAGGACAGGCTGAGAGAGTTGGGCTTGTTCAGCCAGGAGAAGAGAAGGCTCAGAGGAGATCTTATAGTGACCTTCCAGTACCTGAAGGGGGCCTACAGGAAAGTTGGAGAGGGGCTATATGTAAAGGCTTGTGGGGATCGGACAAGGGGGAATGGGTATAAACTGGAGAGGGGCAGATTTAGACTAGACATTAGGAAGAGTTTCTTCACCATGAGAGCGGTGAGACAGTTCAACAGGTTGCCTGGGGAGGTTGTGGATGCCCCATCCCTGGAGGTGTTCAAGGCCAGGTTGGATGGGGCCTTGGGAAGCCTGCTTTAGTGGGATGTCCCTACCCATGTCAGAGGGTTGGAACTAGATGATCTTTAAGGTCCCTTCCAACCCAAACTATTCTATGATACTATGATATTATTCCCCCTCTCCTTGCTCCCCTTTTCTGTTTTAAATCATTCTTTCTTAAAGCTTATTGAAGTTAATGTAAATCTTTCATTTCAGCTATGTGAGGTTTATAGCAGATCCTTAAAGAATGCAGGCAGTCTTCAGTTAAGGAACTGGAACCTGTTAGAAACCATTTTGGTGATGCAGTAGTATGTTCTTGCACTTCAGTGCTCTTACTACCTTCTCTCCCAAGAACTGTGGCACAGGCTGCAGCAAGCAGGACAGTAAGGACAGTAAGGACAGTAAGGACAGTAAGAAACAAGGGAGAAGCCAAAGCCTTACTGAAGTCAATGGCAAAACATACTGCCTTCACTGGGCTAAAATTATTTCATACCATTTTGTCTCATTTCAGAATATAAAGATCATTTACAACCATCACAGCTGAACTACAGAAATGCACACGTACATCTCTTAATCTCTGCTAAGGAAGTGGAATGTGTCTTGACTTTCAATTTGATTGTTTTCAAAGGGCAAGCATGCTGCCAAATCAAATAAATGTATACTAGATGTAGAAACATTTTATATTAACGAAGGCCACAATGCCCTTGAAGGACCATGAACAGTGCGGTAAGAGGAAACAACAGATAGCAAAAGTGAGCTATGGCTGTATGCCCAGAAACTGAGAGGGAGGTGTAAGCTAGAAAAGTAGAAATCATGATAACTTAGGGGAAAAGCATGTAAATATGCAAAGCTAATTAACCAAGTAAGCATTTGATCTAGGTGTGTGGACAGTAGCAACTAAGCAATAGCAGTATAAACGCGTGAACAGTTGTTTGTAACCAATCAAATGATGCCAAGTTTTAGATTTAACACAACATTGTGTATATAAGGAGCTCGCTAAGAGCAATAAAGGTCTTCGATCCAAGATATCGGAGTCCGTGTCATTAATCTCCTCAAATGGTGACCCTGACAGTCATGCGACGCAGCAAGAGAGGTGCTGATCTGGGGATCTGAGAGACACTGGAAAGGATAGCACACGGGGGAGATGTCTCAGCTGAATGATCGTCTTGCCGGATGAACCGAGCGGACAAAGAAGAAAGTCCCAGGGCCCACAATCACCTGTTCCAAGAGATTCAGGTGAGCAGCTGAGAAACTAAGTAGTGTAAGACAGGGGCGAATATGTCAACAGAAGAAAAGGCAATAGTAAATATGTTTAAGCATATTTTGAAAAGGAAAGGAAATCATTATGAAGAACATAAACTGGAATTGTTATTAGCATGGTTAAGGAGTAAGAATGTGCCTGCGGAATCACTGCATGTTTTTGACATTGGGACTTGGAAGGAGGCTGGTGAATTACTGTTTGAACATGCCACCAAGGGAGATTTAAATGCTTCCCGTGTGTTAATAACATGGCGACTGCTATATGAGACACTGAAAGATTTAAAGCACAACAAGATCTAGCAGAGGCTAGTGCCTTAAATAATACTAACCTTCCTGGTCCAGTACTGAAGGACCTAAAGGCGACTTTTAAAAGGACTTCAAGGAAAATGAAAAATCGATCACCATTGTGGAGTGATTCTGAGGATGAGGAAGCTTTTAAGAAACAATCATATCCAACTAAAGATAGGACTTACAAGACGCCCACCGAACTTGCGAGCAAATCCAAGCTAAATGGTAAAGGCGAATGATTAGCTGTAGTACAATCCCCTGCCCTGCCTCTTTCCGATGTAAGATCTCCTCTGAATACCACTAATCCACTTCTCTGTCCTCCACTATCAAGTGAAACTTCTGAGGATGAAAGTAATTGAGATGGGCACAAGTCCTCCTCCTCGAGGAGGGAAGCACAGCTGCGGGAACAGGTTGAAGTGTTGCAAATTTTTCCCATGATTTATCACGAGATGCAGATATTCGCTGGGAATCAGTTAGTTATGTAGCAATCAAAGAAATTCGAAAAGCTGTAAAAAGAGAAAGTACTGACTGTTTTGCCGCCAAGCTGCCCACCGCCCCAGCGCTTGAAGCAGCCGCCGGCTTCATCACATGCATGCATAATTCACAGCTGCCACAGGATAGTCCTTTGCCACAAAAATGCTGTAACAACCAAAGACTATTACCTGTTAAACAATCGATACAAACCTTATTTTATAATACATGTGCATATTTTAAGTGTTGTATGTGTTCGGTACCGTATATAGTTTAAATATTCATACCATCATGCTACTATTATTGACTGGTTGTAAACAACATTGTATAGGTATATTAAGCTAGCTCTCAAAAGAGTGGTTCTCTGTGTGTGTGTTTAAAGCGTTTTAAACATTTGTAAGATTTGCAAATTGGGTTTGGGTTGTAGGAGTTTGAGCCTCTGTTTGTTTTGATTAATCTTAAAAATGCAACTCTGAGACCTTTCAATCTCAAATGTCCACTAAGCCAGCAACCAGGTAGATTTACCTGGGACCTTTGAAGTGAAAGGCTGCAAAGGACAAAATTTAAAAATACCTAGAAAAAAAGAAAGGAGAGAGAGAGAGAGAAAAGAAAATAGAAAAAAATAATAGAAAAAAAAAAGAAAATACCTAGAAAAACAGAAAAGAAAATGGAAAAAAGAAAAAATAGAAAGTAGAGAAATAGAAAAGGAACATAGAAAACAGAAAAATAGAAAAACAAACATAGAAAAAGAAAATGGAAAAAAACCCAGCCCTGTGGCTGTGTGTGAGTTCCCCCCCACTTTTCCTCCCCCTCCTTCTCCTGATTTTTTTTGAATGTGAAGGTTTTTTTTTTTGTCTTTCAGCTTGGAAGTCCTTATCTCTCTAGGGGAGAAACAATTTATGAAGAACATCCTGCATTCCAGTGTCCCTTCTTAGATCAGCAACTGCTGGGTCCTAGTGCAGAGAACCGTAAAGGGGATTTTAGCCAGACACTGATGAGAGCATGATTTAAGAGTCCAAAAGGAGTATCCTCTGAGATTAAAAAACTGCAAAAGAATAGAAAAGTTAATGCATTTCCAGCCTTGAAAATTCCCATACAGGTAAAAACAGACAAAATAAGCCAGGAACTGGACAACACCTGGACTGTTACCATAAATGTCAAAAAGGTTGTCACTTTACAAATCAACGCCGTTCCAAATACGATATTGGGGGTAAACCGTTAACATTAAAGAACCAAGAAAACCAGCAACCCAGCGCGCGGCGGAGACGCATGGCAACAGTAAATGCTCCTGCTTGGATCTTCTCCACTACCTTCTCAATCACAATAAAGGATTAATATAGTGACAAGGTATCGCTCCAAGCTTTTGGTCTTATCAGTAATGGTTTAAGTGCTTGGTTAGTGGGTCATTCGAGTGTTACTTTGCAAAGTCTTTTTGTGTAACCTGGTGTTATTAATTCTGATTTTACTGGACAAATACAAGCTATGGTTTATATTCCTTTCCCACCTGTGTATATCACCCAAAGCAGTTGAGTTGCTCAATTAATACCATTTCAAAGATTGTATTAGAGAAAATCAGCCTTCAAGTCACACCTGAAAAAATTCAAACCTGGAAATATCTTGAGTGGAAAATTTTGAATGCCACAATTGAACCTCAGCAAGTCAAATTGCAAACAGTAGTTAAAACGATTTACAAAAGCTCCTAGGAACAATCAATTGAGTCAAACCTTATTTGGGTATTACTAATGCAGAACTAAGTCCATTATTTGATCTTCTTAAGGGGGACATGGCTTTAACAGCACCTCCTACTCTTAGGAGTGGCACACAACAAACTTTGGGCAAAATTGAAAAAGCCATTACTCAGAGAAAAGCCCATAGACGACTTGATGGTCATCCACTATTTGTGTTTGGTTTTGTTGCTCTGTGTCAGGCATTCAGTCTAATAGCACAATTAGTACTGTTTAAAAGTAAAGCTCCCCAAACTGAAAACAAAGAAAGGGCAAGTGGAAGCTTCATACCTACAAGACAAGATAAACAGATAACATGGGCATTAGAAATTAAAAAATCAAAACCACAATTAAAGGTGATATTGACATTAGAAAATCAAACAATTCAAATAACTATGCTGGTGGATACCATTGCAGATGTCATCGTCATGGCAGAAAAAGACTGCCCTGAAGGATGGCCACTGGTCAGTCCTCAAGGATTTATAGAGACTAGAGCATTTTAGTTATTGACTTAAAGGACTGGGTTTTTTACCATACCTATTGACCCCAGCGATAGTAAAAAATTTGCCTTTTTGGTTCCGACAACAAACAGACAGGGACTGGTATAGAGATAATCAAATGTTGTTACCTTTGTTTGAGTTGTTAAAAGGAGATACAGATATATTAGCACTGAGGAAACCAACAAAGGAAGCAGAACAAATGTTGGAAAAAATAGAAAATGCAGTAAGTAACAGACAAGCACGTCTTGTAGTATATGGGCGGCCTGTCAATTTTTTGATCATCAATAATGCTTATCAGCCTGCTGGGTTAATAATGCAATGAGTTGAAACCTATTTGGACAAATGAAAAATTATAGAATGGCAATTCTTATCCAATCAGCCATCAAAGACGATTGTAACAAGAGTAGAAATGTTTGCACAGTTAATCATGAAAGGTCGAGATTGGATAGAGGAATTGAATGGGAAAGAGCCTGAAACAATAGTCATTCCAATGACAGAGTGATATTTACAATGGAGTATGCAGAATAGTTTAGAATCACAAGTGGCCTTGGCAAACTTTAGTGGACAAATTAAAATTCATCATTCAGGCCATCAGTTGACAACCTTTTTGCAACAAGAATGTCTAGAGGAAAAATCTAAGTGTACTACCACACCGGTAAATGGGCTGACAGTTTTTACAGATGGGAGTGCAACACCTTATTGGCATTCCACATTCCCCAACTGGACAGGCAATTCTGGAACGAACACATTGCACCATCAAAACTCTTTCGCAAAAACAAAACCAGGGGAAACAGGGAGAAACACCAGCAAATAGGTTAGCTAAAGTACACTATCTTATGATTTTTTACGATTGCCGGGAGATACTTTAATCCCTCTAATACTGAAACATGCAAAACATGTCAACAGGAATGACTGAACATAAAAATCAAGTGAAAGTCATGGTAAGAACTTGGGAAGGAAATTGGGAAGGTCTATTTCCATTGTTAACCTGGGGACGAGGATATGCTTGTGTCATTACAGACAGCAGTCCAAGATAGGTTCCAGCGAAATGGGTCAGTAATAATGGATGCTTGTCTAATGTATAATTATACGTATAACATAACTTGAAAAGGTAATATAAATGCTACTTTACCCATCTATAGAAATGCTACAGCCTGGTATAGTTATACCTCTCCTAAAGTATCACGTTCTTTTTCTTTTCCAGTTGCTTTGCCTGTAGGAATTTTTTTCTGATTTGTGGAGATAGAGTGTGAGGAGGAATTCTGTCAAAATTTAATGGTAGGCTACATAGCCTTGGATGGCTTACGCTACTAACTCCCAATCTCACTATGATTTATAAAAAGAAACTAAGTAAACTAAATAAACAATTTATCAATCAATTTGGGGCTGACTGTGAGAGTACAGTCACCTTTCTGGGAATCTGGAGAAATTGTAGCTGCCTCAGCATTGGCTCCTGGCGTAGCAACTGCAGCAGCCTTGACAAAGCTGACAAATTTGGGACGTTGGTTGAGTAAGCAGACTAATGCTACTTCAATGGCTTTGAGTGGCTTGTTAGCTGCTGCTGATAGTGTTACGCATGTTACATTACAAAACAGAGCTGCAATAGATTTTTATTATTAGCGCAAGGACACGGGTGTGGAGATTTGAAGGAATGTGTTGTATGAATTTATTGGATCATTCTGAATCAATACACCATCAATCGAAACAGTTGAAGGATTTGACAAAACAATTACAACATAACAATGATCCAGATTGGTTAAGGCAGTTGTTGTCTGGATGGGGCATCGGAGGTTGGCTTCAAGAACTAGTTATGAAAATTGGAATCATTTTACTGGTGATCATTGTGATTTTAAGGATAATTCCTTGCATACTACAATGTGTCCAAGGAACGATAAAAAACCAATATCAACAACTACACGCTCTAGTTGTCGAAGAAAAGAAAGGTGGAATTCTAGAAACATTTTATATTACCGAAGGCCACGATGCCCTTGAAGGACCATGAACAGTGTGATAAGAGGAAACAATGGATAGCAACAGTAAGCTATGGCTGTATGCCCAAAAGCTGAGAGGGAGGTGTAAGCTAGAAAAGTAGAAATCATGATAACTTAGGAGAAAAGCATGTAAAATATGCAAAGCTAATTAACCAAGTAAGCATTTGATCTAGGCGCATGTGGATGGTAGCAACTAACCAATAGTAGTATAAACTTATACACGTGAACAGTTGTTTGTAACCAATCAAATGATGCCAAGTTTTAGATGCAATATAACATTGTGTATATAAGGAGCTCGCTAAGAGCAATAAAGGGTCTTCGATCCAAGATATCGGAATCCGTGTCATTAATCTCCTCAACTAGACAATAACTAATACTGCTATTTTGCAATTCTATCGCTATATTACAATGACTATAACTATGTCACTGATATTTTGTTGATAATATATTGTGTTTTCTGGTATATAAGGTATTATTTTTGCTAGTTTCCTTTGCCTTCCTACTTTCTGTGAAATAAACTACTGCAAATTCAAATCTAATTATCATAGAGAAAGTATTTGATCTCATCTTTATTTCATGTGTATTATACAGCTTTAGAAAGTGTCAGGGATGAGTTTTCACTAGCTGTTTCAATCTTTCCTGTTTAAAAACATTTTACTGAATATTTGTTTTATTTACCTTTTTTCAAATTTTTTTCAATGTATATTGAAATAATTTTGGTTTGCTTTCACTGCTTTTTGTTTTGGTTTCGCTGAGTTTTTTTCTCAGGATGTAGGATTTCATTTGTAATCTCTGAAGATAATGATGTTATGTCAACCTATATTTGAATTAATTAATTAATTAATTTTTTTTAATCTCATAATCAACCATGAGAAGAGTTATATAACTGTAGTAGAGGGAAATTATATTTCCTACGTAAAGCAGCATAGCTCCATAAGGTCATTAGCTAAGCTCCTTAAGTTTAAGCTTAAACTCCTTAGCATAAGGTCCTAAGCTCCATAGCTCCTTTTATACCATTTCAGAACATACAGTTCTGTGACATCTCATAAATCTTCTTAATTCTGGTTTAAAGCTTGGTCAATGTAATTGCTTTAAATGCTCTTCTTTATTTTTCTTTCATTTCCTCAGAAATCATCAGGATGTGGAGAATTACTGATATCTCTCTGTTATCAGTCTACAACAAACACACTCACTATGGTTGTTTTAAAAGCCAGGCATCTACCTGAATCTGATGTGTCAGGTCTATCAGGTAATGTTATTACTAATGAATTTGCCTTACAGACAAAAGACAGTTGAAATGGGGTGTTTCAAATACTAAAAATAGCCCATAAATGCAGAAATGGTGTCACTATTATTTGCAGCCTATTCATGTTATTCATATCTAGGTAAATTTTTATTTTACAGGGTATGCATTTTACAAATTTGTTCTTCAATCACATGTTAAAAAAACATGACATCTGCTAGCAGTGGAAACCAATGAGATTTGTCTTGAACAGAATCCATCTGCCCTGAGTATGGGATGTTGTTTGCAGATAAAAAAGCTTTTATTTATGACAAAAAAAATCAGGGTTTCTTTAGAAGATCAGTATTAGGTGAGATCATCATATGTTTTATTTCACCTAAGGACTAAGAAAATTTATATCTTTGCTGAATTTGGCCCACTGAGCACTAACAGTGCGAGGTGAAAAGGTGAACTGTGCCAGTGCTGGAAGCAGGCTGTATCATAAAACCTGTGCTTTGTCATGAACTGAGCTTGGGGTGCACTAAGAGCAGGTTTTGCACTCCCTTCTCCTGGTCTTGTTGTGCCATTTTGTATTCAGTGAAACTTCCTTTGAAGCCAATACCAGAAATGCACTTAGATGCACATTAATGCTAGATAACATAACAACAGAATAATATTTAATGAACAATATAGTAAGGATAAGACAACCACACAAAGGACAGTACAAACAGTAGCACATCTGCTGTTGATTCTGATATTCTTTCATTTCACAGGATTGTTTTTTTCAAAGAAGCAGAAAAAGAAGTAGTTTTGGGAACCACTGAATCATAATTACTGCAGCTAATAGTCTTTCTACTTCTCATAGCAAGTAATACTGCAACTTACATAGAAAGTTAACCTATCGTAGAACAAATAAATCAAAGTTATAGATGATTCCCATTTATATGGTGAAGTTTCATTGAAACCCTCCTTCTGACCCCAGTTTTATTCACATATCATAAGGAGAAAAAATATAAATGGAGCCCAACAGTTTACTCCACTATAAGAGAGCATATGTACTTTTAATAATCAACCACAAAGTCATGGTAGATAGTGGAGGTTTCACAAAGACAGCATGACAGCAAGCTGATCTCAGTAGACCAAGTCTGGCTGAGGTTTACCTAGGTGTGAAAACGACTTGAAAATAAAAGCCCTCCCAGTCTCAGCAGCCACCTGGACTCTATAGTGCATCCAAACGACACATTTGTTTACAGTACCTCTTACAAATAACACTATAAATTCAGTTTGCTCTTTCTGCTTCCTTCACTACAACCTAACTAACTATAACAGGAATATAATTTCTAAGAGATACAGGCAGTCATGCTACACCTGGACACCTAGTTCATTTACTTCATTACTTGCTGTTCATCAGCAAGGCCAAGATCAATACATATTTGGGTGTCAGTAACATACTGTAGTCATGACAGTCCTTATTTCCTCTGTGACAGTCTTCTCAGCATAACATAAATCTTGGACAGGGAGGAGGGTGAAATGATGTTTCTCTGCAGTCAGATAAACAACTATATAATTCGGTCTCCTTAGGAAGATGGAAGCTTCCCCATGTGTTAAATTCCCACAACCTCCCTGATTTCCATGATCACTGGTGTTGAGGTCTCCTGATTGACCTAATAAAATCAAGAGGAACATTCTAGCCTTATCTAGTAGATGTCCAGAAGTAAGAGTCAGAAAATGTCATTTAAACAGAAATGAGCAACAGCACAAATCCACTGATGGATATTGATCCTCATACTTTTAATGCTTGTGTGCATATATACATTTTGAAGCCAATGAACACTGTAATAACATTAAACTCTATTTTTAAAAGGTTTATTATAGTGATCGAGTATGAAAGTGAGCATGTATTCTATCATACCTTACTGCTGTTAAACTATTGTCAGTTCAAGGAAACAAAAACCTTTTCATTATCTAACCATTTCAGTCTGATAACTTCGGCAGAGCATTTCAAAATACAGTTCAGTTTTAATTTTACTTATTTTTTTAAAAAAAAAAGTATTCACATATTCTTGATGTTAATTAGCTGATAGTTTACATAGACTCTTGTTTGACTGGATTCAGTAGAAAGGATTTTGTACTGCATCTTTGCACCATGAGAATTTGGAAATAGGGCAACGTTTGCACTGAAATAAATGCCAAGGTACTTGAAAGGGATGATTTTTAAAACATCTCTAGAATTTCTCTTAAGGAAGAAATAGAACCATTGTTGAAGACAATAGCAAAGGAATCTTGCAACAGTTGAGTAATTACGAGGAATGCAAACACTCAGAGTTGATTGGCAGCTAAAAATATGGACATTTTCTCTTCTTCGGTGGCTGTACAGCTGTAAAGTCAAGGACGTGTCCTAGCAACAAACATACCCTTACATTTAAAGTTTAGTGTTAAATTCGTTCAATAAAAATTGGTGGGAGTAATTCAGTCAAGCTAATTGACTTTTGTAGAACCACAACATTAATGAATCACATCCATTCTATCAGCATGAGCTTATTCTTTCCTTTCTGAGGCTTTTCTTTGCATTAGTTATAATAACACTAATGGTTATCCTCTACTGGTAGAATGTGGGAAAAGGAGATTTCTGTTACACATAAATATGTAATGATACTTGTTTGTTGAAGTCCATTAGAATTTTGTGTACCTTCAGACCACCTTTGCATGTTGTAAAGATGTTATTAGGGTTAACAGATTACAGGGCAGGATTTATCTCATGAAGGAGACACCTCTATTTGATCAGATGAATCTGGCCCTAGACTTCACTGACTATCTTGATTACATCATTGGTGACCACTGGGAACTTAAAGGGACTAATTAAGATGTAAACACAAAAATTGTATGAGATTAATCATCTTTGATAACTAGAAACATCTCATTGTGATGTAATTATGTTGTGATGTAATTAAGTTATCAAATTTACCATTAACTAGATCAAGGAATTTCTAAGCAAGTGTTCTATAGCTGACCCATGCTCTCTCTTTTCATTGCAGATCCTTATGTCAAAGTGAACTCGTAACATGCTAAGAAGAGAATTTCTAAAAGGAAAATCCATGTGAAGAAATGCCCCCCCCCCAATGCAGTGTTCAATGAATTGGTTTTGACATTCCTTGTGAGGACCTTGATGACATCAACATTGAATTTTTGGTTTTAGATTCAGATAGGGAGTCAAGGAATGAGGTCATTGGCCGATTAACATTGGGATCTTCAGTAGAAGGAAGAGGTGGAGAGAACTGGAAAGAAATTTGTGAATATCCTAGGAGACAAAGTGCCAAATGGCATATGTTGTGTGATG
The DNA here is from genome assembly GCF_017976375.1 of Cuculus canorus. Classification (NCBI taxonomy): domain Eukaryota; kingdom Metazoa; phylum Chordata; class Aves; order Cuculiformes; family Cuculidae; genus Cuculus; species Cuculus canorus. The sequence goes on from NC_071440.1 coordinate 14,873,149, forward strand.
GTTAGCATCTTAGAGAAGAGTTGGAACTTGAAAAACTATATATATTTCCATAGGCAAGGAGCAGTTTTTTTTCTTTGCTATGTATAATTACAGACTTGTAACTACATTTTTTTTGGTGCGGGGTAATAAAAACTATCAAAACAGAAAGTAACTAAATTTTCACAGTAAATAAAGGAATTTCTATTTCATTATAATTTAAAATAATTGGATTAGATTCATATTCTTATGGAGTTTAAGTAGTCTGAAACTTCTAAAGCAGTGTAAACTTCAATAAGAACAGACTATGATTTATTAAAAAGTCACTGGAAACCTTATTAGTACTTTTATACAGAAGAAGATAACATCATTAAAATATATCGCTAGACAAAGAAAAACCCCACCTGTAGCTTATTAGGGGAAGGGAGTGAATCTGTAAAAGCCATAGGGAAGGAGAGTGACTGGGAGGGGAATTCCTTCTGTCTTCTCCATCAGAAAACTTCTTTTATGAAAATTCAATCATTGTGTGTAAGTTTTGGTTACTTATACTTCTATCATCCCAAAAACTGAAGAGATTTTCAGCAATTTGTTTTACATATCACATCATGTGTAACTAGTTGTTTTATGTGTGGAAATACTGTATAATTATTTGCACTTGGATTTTTTTAATATGTATATATACAACTTGTTTTACTATGGTAACTGAAATAGATACATTCTACAAACTGTTAAGCAAGTCAACATACACTGTTTTGTTAAAAGTGCTTCTTTATGGGTGACTTCACATATTAAAGTATAGCTAGAATTTGGGATTAAATATGGCTTATGGAGTTTTTTCCTCTAGCAAGGATTACACTTTAAGCATTTCAAGCCATGGGAAAGCATTTCTATTGAGATGAAGTAACACAGGGGACATTACAGTCAATGACCTTTCATCAATCATATTTTAAGCCACTCAGTAATACTTAAAGAAAAGTTGTTTCTTCTTTCATTTCATTAAAGAACAAACAAAATCTGAGACAGAGAACAAAACCTTATTCTGCTGTTTAGCTTTGTGAACTGTGAGAAATGTCATTACAGTCAGTAAGACTACTCCCAACACACAAAGTTCAATGGATTTTAACACTTTTGCAGGATAGGAAACAAAGATCACATAATAATTTATCTGATATTATGTTAGACAAACTATTTGAAAAGTACGTATCACTGAGAGTATATGCGTTAATGTCCATTACTGATTGTATGGAAAAGTGGTGATGGTAACGGAAAATAACATCTTGATTTCATGTTAGTGTGACATATGTATGTTTAAACTTGAACTGTGCCAGACTGAGGCAGCGTCAAGTGTAATATAAACAAATTTATTTATAGAGCATTTAGATCTGTGAAATTTACTCTTGGTCACACGAGACATATTTTTAGACTCTCAGAAATATAGCACAATTACAAGTAGATTGTTTCTTAAAGTTTGTACACTGATTTCTGATACAGATTTATTTGCAAATATTCTTATGTAATTTTCAATTACAATATATATAGAAAGAAGAATATAATTATGTTAGTTGTTGGCATAAGAAGGATTTAAAAAGTGGAAAACCATTTTCAATATTTTTGCGTACGTTGCTTTTTCATGTGTAATCCCACTGAAGTGAATGAGACTAGGAATTAAAGTATTGCTCAATGCAAGTAAAGGTAATAGAATGTGCGTGCCAGGTAAAAAAATATACATTGGCTGTCAAATTACTTTAATTAAACAACAAAACCAGGTCTTATTGAAAACTGTTGGAGATTTGGTTTTGACTTCACCTGTTCTCATATGGTCAAATTATGATTGCAGTAAAGGACACTGAAATATGAAATATGCAAGTAGACAAATAGTACTTGAAGAATTCTGTTGAGGCTCTTCCGGGTTTTGTGTCAGTATTTGCTCCAGTTTTTGAGACTGTGTTTGATATAACATTGTTTACAAAGCTCTGTAAAAATCCATTTTCAAAAAAACCCCCATGAACATGCTCTTTATGACAATACTCAATGTAAAAACCCCTGCATATTGTATGTACAAAGGAGAGGAATCTTTTTTGCTTATTTCTTTACAAAGCTGATTAACTGCTTAAGGGCTAGAGTCTGCCAGCCACATTCAAGCAGAGCTAATCCAGAGTCAACAAGTCAAAGGAAAGATGCCCACAGGCTTCAGTGGGGTTTGAAGTGCAATCACACAGCAAAACTCTTCTTGTGAGTCAACCCAGTAATACCAATGGGACCATGAATAAAGGGAGACATGGTTTGATCTAACAGAGGCTGGGAGAGTTTAAGTCAGTACCATACAACCAGAGTTGTTACAGTTTCTAGTAAGGAAACTTTACATTGAAAGTGATTGCATGAAAGAGAGTGGGACAGCTTGTAACTAAAAACAATTGAGGTTTTGTATATTGGCACATAAGTAGTATATTAGCTCTAAAAATGAGATGACAAGAGTAATCTGTTTCAAATGGACACAAATTCTGACATTAGGAGAAAAATATCCACCTTTCTGAATTAATGATGGACTGTGACCATCCTTCATTTTGCATCCGACAAGTCATCATCAATTTTTGTTTTTCAAGTTTCTATAGCAGCTTGAGGGTTACTATTTCTACCAATTAAATGACAGTTGTTGTTGGAGGAAGGGGGCAGGAATGGGAAAGGGAAGCAAAGGCATTTTTATGAAATCAAAAAAAAAAAAACTGTAAATAGAGATTTGTTTTTCATTTAAAGCAATATTTAGCTTGTAAAGTTCAGTAAAGATAACTTGTAACACATCTGTAAACCAGACAAGGCAGGAGTGAATGTAGACCTATACCGAGATGATAAATTCTGCTGTTTTATAAAGTATTCCATTTTCATTGTGAATGTCTTGAGCTCTGTTGAAGATACTATACTGTATTAAACATGTAAAAAAATGATGTTTGTCTAAGTAGCTTGCAAAAATAGTAACTCCTTGAATGTGAGACTATCCACATCTGAAGGTCTGATAAATAAATACCTGATTTGTTATGGTGCTGTAACTTAACAGAAGCTATTCGAGAGGAAGCATGGTGTACGAGATTTTGTAAGTTATTTGTGCTGATTCTGTATGTTGTGCCATGTGTGTAAGACAAGAATAAACTGCTGCTTTTGTTCATTCCATCCCAAAGCAATTATCCCACCAATGTATCTTTTCCAAATATTTCTGCTATTGTTTGTATTCACAGCCTACTCTCTCATGCTTCTATAAAAAAACATTCGCCTTGCAAACTCTTCCTCTTCTCACAGAAATGGATTAGACTTGTTCTATCAAACACTACCCAGGCATACCACATGTTCTTTATTCATAGATTCCTGATGAGTACTTACATTTGTCTTGAATTGTACTATACTCAGGCTAGAACCTGAGACATGGCCCATGTCATGTTAAATAGATAAGATTCTGACAGGTGGCTGAGAGAGGCCCTCCTGATGGGTCACAAGGTTCAAGATGGATCCCTTTGCTTTCTAAGCATCCACTCAGAGAGGAGCCTAGGTGCAGCTGGATCCAGTCTCTAGTCCCAAACTGGGTAGATGGTTTATGACTAAAGGATTATGTGTGTGTGCTTATATGTGATTCGCCACAAGTGAGAATTAGGTTACCTGTGAGAGTCTCCTTAGAGACTGGTACACACATGGTTAATACTTGTGGCTCACGGCCCAAATGGGCAGCTGACATCCACTTGCAGCAATGCCTGTCAGAGAGACAATTTTGCAGTGCTGGAGGTAGTAAGTAGTTTAATTCAAGCAACAGATTAAAAAAATGTAGATTGCTGTTGATAAATCCACTTGCTGCATTAGCATTTAAACACTTATAACTGGTTAACAATTAACATATATATATATATAGAGAGAGAGAGAGAGAGAGTAATGATAAAAACTTAATATAGTAGTTATTTTCTTGGGGAAACATCTGACAGAGTCAGAGGCGTGCAATTCTTACCCAAAAGATATTCCTTCTTGAGGGGAGGAGAGTGGTCCAGGCCTGCCATCAGGTAAGGTAGTCATTTTTTTCTCCCCCAAAGAAAGAGTTTTCAGGTGCCAATTTTATATCTTTTGAAAACTTTTTGGTGCCTCTTGGCAAGGTGGGACTAAGTCAATTAGTATGTGTTGATTGTCTCTTGTCAAGGTGTATCAGAGATAACAAATAATGGTCCATTGTTGGACATGATATAGACAAATTATATATATATTGTTAAAGTATTGTACACTCAAATTTTAAAGTAGTGAATTAGCTTAAGCAACAATTTTTAGCCAGCTTGTGGTGAGAAAGTATGTGACTGTTTGTACTTGTAGGCAGGGAATTGGATAAAAAAAGGATAAAAAAGTAGATAGTAGATTGGATAAATAAGTAGAAAAGCAGTTGGAACTGCCTGGTATTTACAAGACCTTGAAGCAGAGCCCAAGGAGCATGACTAGCCAGGAAAGTTGTTATGAGAACAGGGCATGGTGTCAAAATCGCTGTTAGCGTAGGACAAATAACAAGTTGGCACTCAGCCTGCTCATGCGCTAGCCACGCGAGAGGTGGGTGATGCTGCTAAACCCTTTTGCAGTCCCCAAGAGGAGGATAAAAGGAGCTGGGCTGGACGGGTGAGGGCCGAGAAGGAATACATGCACATGTTTACACTGGGGGATGCCCTGAAAATGCAGTACCTATCGACTCCGACAGTCTGGGCACCATGCTCCATCTCCTCCTGCTTGGTGAGATGGCACCATCTGGCAGGTCGGTAAGTTTATAAATTTTAATATAGTCAGGTGTAATCGGTTAAGATATAATAGTGTATTTGAACAATAAAGCATATTTGATTTTTTGATTTAGTGGTCCTATCTTTGCATACTGGTATCTATAGAGGAACCTAATACACAAGGCTGCTTGTGTCATCACACCTTTGTGGTAGGGAGCTCAGTCTATGCTTTCAGGGGTGTTTCTGCTCTTAACTAAAGCAACATCAAGCTGTGAGGCCTCCGTCTCACCCCAGGTGACACTTAGCTGATAAGACTGTTAGACCACCACCCAATCTATCTGTTTTACCACATGCAGTTGTCCATTGCTGGCCGCTCCCTCTTGCCAACCGCTCCCTTTTGCAAAAACAAGCTCTCCTTTGCAAACTCACAATGAGTTTGATGTTTGCCGTCCACAGGGCCTAGCAAGTCTGTTGTACCACATCCATGATAGAAAATCTGGGCCCTACAGGGACTAATATACAGATTTAAACAATAATGAAATCTAGCATATTAGGTGGAAGAATGCAAGTGACTTACTATTGGAATCCTGGTGATATCCTATTTGTTTTCCAGAAGCAAAAATTATCCCTTGGGCAATTGAGCTATACTACTCTTACTTTCTTTGGTGTAAGGAAGTCATATCAGGTACCAGCTAGTCAGGTGAGTCTGGAAGTAAAGGTAGAGAAAACATTTCTTCAAATACTATACATAAATACAAACTTTGCTGCTGTGGTGTCTAAGGTTATTAGAGTATTTTACCAGCACAGAACCTAAAGCTAGGTAAGGAAAAAGGCAGTTGCAGCAGGGATACACATTGCCATTTTATGACTTGCATTGTGAGCCTATAACTGATTATCTTAAAGGTATCCCTGATCCTTGTCACAGAAATCTATGTATAAAATCTATGACAGGATCCACTAGCCTGACACAGAACATCTTCCATAGTGCATTATCCCTGGCAAATCTGTCCCCAAGGGACAGACAACAAGTGTGAAAGACTGGGTTTTTTTTTCCCATCCTATGCATCCTTTTTATTTTCATGCATTGTAGAGTTCTTCTCAAAGAATGGTGATTCACATGGGTCACATTTCAGACCTTCCTCTTCAGGACAAAGATCAAGCATGTCTGTAGGTTTTCCAACTATAATGCAGCTAAACCTCAAGGGAAGACTCAAGGCTCCTGTCCTGATTGCTATTTGTATCTCAAATTGCTGTGACAGACAAGTCCTGTGAGGCCTCAAGGAAGCCCTTACAGATGTCCTCCTCTTTGTAGGAGATGCAATTCCTGAGTTGTACTACTACTTTATAAGCCCCTTGTATTTAAACATCACAGACAGCAACATGCTGCGCACACAGTGATAATGCCTGACCACAGATGATTGTGAACAGTATTTCTATTCCTCAAACAAGATTCAAATATGTTCCCTGTAAGCTTCTACCTTCTTATCTGTGCTCTCTGTCTCATGAGGTCTCATGAAGCTGCTGAGCAACTCATGGCACTCTTAAAGCTGTTATGACTAGTACTGGCACTTAATTGCTTTAATTTGCTGATGACTCCTTAGCAGTTACCTTAATTTTAACAGTTCTACCTGATTCTCACAGGCTTCTCAATAAGAAACCCAATCAGATGTTGTCCTTTTAGATGAGTTTACTTCTGCTTGAGCCCTTCAGCCTCAGTAGCAGGACTGAGGAGACATCACCTAGGTCCCTATGCCTTACTTCTGCCCCCAGATCTCTGCAATCACTTTTGACATGCTCTGGGTTACCCAGCAGTACTGCTGGTGCCCACATGGAAGAGCTGTGATAGTCCAAGGACTGGACAAGCCCTGGCAACATTCTGGATCCTGGCCTCATGGCAAGCACCAGACCTCCTAAGGTGTCATCAGGGCAAGTCAGAAGATTGTGTCTGCATCCCCAGGTGGAGGGTGTCTCCAGTAATTATCACATTCCTTTTCACCTCTGTGAAGACACAAGGTTTGAACTCAGCTGGCTCTGATAAATCCTTGTTTGTTCTTCTTAGTGACCAGGGCAAGGTACTTGTTCTGAAGATGCAGGTGAGGCCACCTGCTCTTGTGGCTGTTGCCAAGGGTCACAAGATTCCAGCTTTCCCCACTCTGAAAGTCATGCCCCAACAAATACCAGATGCTTCCCTAGCTCTGTCTGGATCTAGACACCATTTTGTGTTGCAAAGCATGCTCCTTGGCATGCTGAGACCACTGCTGCACAACCTTCCAGCAGCACTAGCCAGTCCTATGGGAAAGGACTGGGTCTCAGCACACCATGCTATGCTAACTGCTGCTATGTGCTTCACCCTCCCCTGTACCAAACTTCTCCAGCAGCAGTCCAAACTGAAAGGAGACTTCCAGCATTGGCAGCAGAGGCCAGAACTACTGCTGTATGCTCAGAAACCACTGGCTGCTGGCAGCCACCTGCTTATTTGAACTGTGCCACAGTTCACAGTCCTTGGGCTGTGGGGCACCCTGAGGAGCCCCACCACAGCTGCCCAAAATGCTATTGTTCCGAGGTGAGACTTCCTGCCCCCACAGCCCAGCTGCATCTTGTCTCGGGAGTCTGCAAACTTTTCCAGATGTTTGCATGCACCTTTGCCTGCCCTCGCTGAGACTGAAGCTACAACAGCCTCAGCTATGGAGCTCCCAGGTACTGTAAAGTTTCTGGAACTGTTAACCTGCTTCTCTTTCAAGATTAGGATGTCACTTGCCCTGCAGATCCACGGGGACCTCTCATTATAAATCTTTCTGACAGTAAGATACTCTTAAACTATTAAAGAACAGGTTGAGCCTGAGTGGAACCTGCTCAGCTTCCTCTTTCCTGATGGAGGAGGTTTCAATCATTATTGAATTTTATTCTTCCTCTTTGGGAAGTCTCTCAAGGGTTTTGTTTGGATGACTGAGCTGTGAGACATGTAGGTTTGCATTTTTGTAAGTTAATGTTAAAGGTCCCACTGGGTGACAGATAAGCACTGTGTTATTGCAAGCAGCTTCACCAGGGTTGTGGTTGCACATAGGGCTGAGGTAGTAATTGCATGTAGCAGTTCTGAGTCATAGCATTTTGTATTATGAGGTAATCAGCAAACTCAGACAGCAGCAGCCATCACAAGCACAGCAGCTATGCAGACAGCTACTCAATCTAAACCTGTTTCAGTGGCCACAAACACCATAGTTATGCCAAGGACTACCAGAGAATCAGCCATTCAATATGAACTAGATCCATTTGAGTCAAGTACTTGGATAACTACTATGGATACACTTACTCAATCGATACTGGTTCCAGTGGTCGCAAATACTACAGCTATGCAGACTACAGCTACTCTTACTGAATCCATACTTGTGCCAGTTGCTCCTGTGAAGAAGAGGAAATACAAACAAACCTCGGGAGAGGAGAAACAGCCTGAAAAGGCAGTTAGCAAGGATGAGGATGAAGAAGAAACTGCTCCTATTCCAGAGCAAGAGGAAGAACCATAAGAGGGTCCTTCACAGTGACCAGAGTCCTTTACAACTGCAGAGTCCTTTAGGACCTCCAAGTCCTTCACAACGACAAGGTCCTTCAAAATCAGTGCTATCAAGGCATCAGCAGAAGAATAATTCAGGACAATCAGAACCAGATGTTACCATTAGATCCTTATCTACAAAGGAGCTGCAACTTCTAAGAAAAGACTTTAGCCATCATGAGGGTGAGCCAATTGTTTCCTGGTTGCTCCAGTGCTGGGACAATGGACCCAATACCATAAACATAGATGGTAAAGAAGCCAAACAGATGGGACCGTAGCTAGAGACGAAGGAATTAACAAGGCACTTTGGAAAAAGATAAAAACCCTTAGCTTCTGGAGACAACTCTTGACAACTGTAAGAAAAGGGTATCCCTATAGAGATGACATCGAATGCTGCCCAATCAGATGGAACACCATGGAGAAAGGTATTAAGTACCTGAGAGAACTGACTGGGCAAGAGTTGATATATAGCACATGGCATTTGATTATAAATCCTGATGAATTGCCATGTCACTGAGCTATATTGCGGAAGTTTGTGCAGAGTGCCCAACTGATGTATTCCCATACATTGTCAACAATTATTTGGGGAGAAACTGCTGGTAATCTGATGGTGGGTGAAGTGGTTGACAAACTCTGACGACATAAAGACAATCTCTCTCAGGCTTTACAGACCTGTGTCTTGGCTCTGGAGAAATTATCTGAAAACACAACCGAAAGATTTGACAGAGCCAAACAAAGATCCGAATGCTCATTAGACAAACTGTTTGATAAACTGTCTCAGAGTGAGGATGGATCCTACTTCTCACAGACCCACATCTCAGCAATTAAAAAAAAACCCCATCCTCCTACAAAAACAGCATGAAAGACTTGGCAAACACCACAACACATCCTGTGGCTTTTCCTGCGTGACCGCGGAGAGGACATGAGGAGATAGGATGGATAATCTAGTGCTGCCCTCAAGTCACAAGTTAGTGAGTTAAAATAAAAGTCATGTAGTTCTAAGAGGAATGTTGCTCCAGTATCCAGTGGACGGGAACCTAATTCTTATCTACAAGATGTGGGTAAGCAGGATTGGTCTTGCCCTGCTGTGATCCAAAAAACCCCATTCCTTGATAGGTATTATGTTCCAAATTAGAGGGGCCCTGCATTCAGCCAAGTGGAGGAGAGGGACAACTGAGTTTATTGGACTGTGTGGATTTTATGGCCTGGTACAAGAAAACTGCAAAAGTATAAAGCCCTAGTAGATACTGGTGCACAGTGCACCCTATTGCCATTGAATCATAAAGGGACAGAATCCATCACTATTTCTGGAGTGACAGGGGGTCTGAAGAATTGACTGGGGTGAGGCTGAAGTGAGCCTAACCAGAAATAAGTGGGAAAAGCACCCCACTGTAACTGGACCTAATGCACCATGCATCCTTGGCATAGACTGTCTTAAAAGAGGGTACTTTAAAGACCCAAAAGGGTATAAGTGGGCCTTTGGTAGAGCAGCTGTAGAGACTGAGAATGTTAAACAGCTGTCTACCTTGCCTGGCATTACAGAGGACCCTTCTGCTGTGGGATTGCTGAAGGTTGAAGACCAATAGGTGCCAATTGCTAACACCATGGTTCATCGATGACATTATCATACCAGCTGAGACTCTGTGATTCCCATACACAAGCTGATCCGACAACTGGAAAATCAAGAGGTGATCAGCAAAACTCACTCAGCGTTTAACAGTCCTATATGGCCTGTGAGAAAGGCTAATGATGAATGGAGATTAACTGTGATTTATTGTGGTCTAAATGAGATTATACCATCACTTAGTGCTGCCATACCAGACATGTCAGAACTTCAGTATGAACTGGAATCAAAGGCAGCTAATTGGTCTGCCACAACTGATGTTGCTAATGCATTTTTTCTCTATTCCTTGAGCAGCAGAGTGCAGGCTGCAGTTTGCTTTTTCCTGGAGGGGCATCCAATACACCTAGAATTGACTGCTCCAGAGGTGGAAACATAGCCTTACTATTTGCCATGGACTGATCCAGACTGCACTGGAGAAGGGTGGAGCTCCAGAATATCTGCAATACATTGATGACATCACCATATGGGGTAACACAGCAGAGACAGTTTTTGAGAAAGGTGAGAAAATAATCCAAATTCTTTTGACAGCTGGTTTTGCTATGAAGAGAAGCAAGGTCAAGGGACCTGCATGAGAGATCCAGTCTTTAGGAAGAAAATGGCAATATAGTTATGGTCAAATTGTGAAACCTCTTTATAAAATGACTCGTAAGAAAGATGGTTTTATCTGGGGCCCTGAGCAATGACAGGCCTTTGAACAAATTAAACAAGAGATTGTGCCTGTAGTAGCCCTGGTGCCAGTCCAAACCAGGCAAGACATCATAAACGTGCTCTACATCACAGCCGGAAACAATGGTCCTAGCTGACCATTTTTCCTTTTGGCAGAAAGCACCAGGGGAGACATGAGGTCCACTCCTAGGACTCTGAAGTTGAGGATACAAAGGCTCTGAAGCCAGCTATACTCAATCATTGCTACATGGAGTAAGTGGATTGCATTAATCGCTCAGCGAGCCTGCATAGGAAGCCCTAATCATCCAAGAATATTAGAAGTGATCATGGACTGGCCAGAAGGAAGAGACTTTGGAATTCCACCAGAGGAGGTGGTAACATGTGCTGAAGAAGCTCTACCATATAATCAACTAATAAAGACATGTATTTGCATCCCTCTGAGAAGAAATCTTTGTTCCCTCATCATCCTGTGTCTGAAAAAATGGTAGTTTGAATTTCTAAGGTCAAATATAAGACCTGGGAATTAATTAATTATACTCATTCAAATGAGGAAGAATAATTTTAAAAATGGGAAGGAAGAAAAGATATTTATTTGTTGACCAGAGGAAATCTTCCTTGCTTGGTAATAATTCCGAAAGCATAAGGCTATTGATCAGTCAAAATGACATATAAATTCAATTGATCATTTCATAGTGCTGACTGTAACCTGTGATCAGCTGTGACCTGGAGTGTCAGTGCAAGGCTGGGAAAGGAAGAGATGAGAGAGCAGAATACTAACAGCGATACAGCCAAAAAGACATAATACTTCTTCACAATTACGTATCCATGGAAAAAAACTCCTAACTGAACACTGTAAGCCACAAGCTGAGTTTGTCATGTCTAGGATGCTGTAAACTGAATTACAATCGTAGTTTAATGAAGAATTACAAATGTTATATGCAGATTGATAGTGGTGTAGGTTGTATTTTTCGCATGAAAAAAAATAATTGTAGAGGAGACCCACCACTGCCAGACAACAATATCCCTGGGTATGGGCAACATTCATTTTTTCCAATAAACCAGATTAAGCACTGGAGACTTTATAAATGCAGAGTTCTGATATATTTCTGATCTTTAATAACAAAACTGTTCTCATGTTTCAATTACCTGCACAGATAGGTGTATCAAAGATAATAAATAATGGTCCATTTGGGGACATGTGGGTGGTCCGAGTGGAATCAGTGTGTTTTCCTCTGAGTGGATGCCTCTGTGTTAATGTGGTTTTGTGTCCTTTGTGCCATCGGTGTCATACGTTTGTGTCTGCTTGTTGTCAACAAGTGTGGAAAGAACCTGCTCCCACACGATATTTATTTGTGACATATGCTTAGCCCAGTGTATATGCGGTGTTGCAGGTCAACTACGCTTTTTGTTGTTATGGCCATGTAGAGGTTTAGTGATAAACAGTTAATATGTTCGGGGGGGGGGAGGAGAAGGCTGCTGCTCCCCCTCTGGAACAGCCAGGATGAACTACTGAACTGTGGAGTACTTTGTGGGATAACCTGGAAACATGCACAAGCATTGGTCCTGAGTCATGGGAGGCACAGGAACTGATGGAAGTGTTAAAGTATTGGGGTGAATTTATACAACCCCCTCATACCCAACTGCGAGTGCATTTGAGGCACGCAGGGTGGATGGCTGGCTGTCTGCCTGCTGTTCGCTTATAAGATTATGGTGGATAGGAACACAGAATGGCAGCAAAAATATGATGCCTTGAGGGTGGAAAATGAGAAGTCACAGGCTGATCTCTTGTAGCAATGACAAGCTTTCGTGACTGCTGTAAAGGAGGGGGAACAGTGGAGAAAGAAATGTGCTACATTGGCAGAGAAGTATGTAGTGCAGGTGGCTATGAGATGTGGCAAGAAGCAGAGAGAAGAAAGATTTGAAGTTAATTCCTTTATTCTGTGTTCCCCCACCCTTTTGAGACACTCAGAATCTAGGGTTTAGCCTAGATGAGACCCTAGAAATATGTCTCTGAAACCTTTCAGCTCAAATGTCCACTAAGCCAGCAAACTGGTGAATTCACCTGGGATCTTTGAAGTGGAAGGCTGCAGAGAGCAAAAATTTTAAAATATTCGGCATAAAAAAGGGGATGCCCTGAGCCTGGAGTATGAAAACTTACAAAGCGTGCAGTTAAATTATGTCAACAAGTTTGGCTAACTCTGACAAAAAAAGAAAAAACAAAAACCAAAAACAAACAAAAAACCCAAAAGACAGTGGCAACCACAAATAGTTTTAATCTTGAGAACATTTGGCAAATACAAAAGCTTCAAGAGAAAAAAAACAACCACAGCTGTGTGTGTGAATGCCCCCCCCCTTCCCCTTCTCCTCCCTGTCCTTGAAGTTTTTATTTTTCTTCAGATTCTTCACTGGATCTGCAGGAATTAACCCTGTTATCTCTGCAAGGGGATACCAAGTTATGAGCAATTTTATTTGAGTAAAATAATGAGCACTCCAGTGATTATTGGGGAAGACTCAAACAGGCTTTATTAAAATATGAAGGGATGACCCTTCAAAATTTTAATAGAGTGCCAGCTACCAATCTGTCCAAACTTTGTTGTGTGGTTATTTCTGCAGGCAGTTTTATTGTCATGTATGTGTGATTGGGGGACAATATACACACGTTTAGTATGTGTGTGTGTATTGGATATATAAAAAAAAATTACGGATACAAAAAAATTTATGGGCTTGTCATCTGGCCCATATGTGCAGTCCACCCTACGCCATATAGGGCATGGGCAAATGTGAAATATGGTAGAAGTAGTAGGGAAAGATTTATCTAATTGGTATACTAATGATGGCAAACCCTTGCAAGTCCTGTGGTGGATGGTGCAGGATCTTCATGGGAGGCATATGAGAAAGATAACGTACCCAAACTTCACTCCAATGGATGTGCCGACATTTAGCCCCAGTAAAATGGAATGCCAGTCCTCGGGACAATCTCCCATCCTGGCATTAGAGCCTCCCTGTAACAACTGTTCTAAGCAGGGTCAAGAACATAATTCACAGGCATACGCGATGCTGTACCCATGGCAGGACTTTCAGACTGCTGTGGAAGCAGCCAATTGACACATGGAAGCAGAATAGGGATCAGACCAAGCACCCATACCAGAGTGTTGTGTATTGAGGCAGGACCCCCATCCCTTTACTTTCTGCATTATTTGGTGGTCTAGCAGGAATAAGCAGGGGGTTCACACATTGGTGGACACAGGGGTGGAGGTTACAGTCATCCACAGCAATCCAAATAAAACACAGGGAACAATTAGTCCTGTGGGCTGGGTGATCAACCAGTAGTTGGCAAACTCACTAAATTGAAATTACAAATTAGAGACTGGGATCCTCATAGATACACAGTGTTGGTAGCTGCCATCAGTGAATATATATTGGGGGTGGCTGTCTTACGAGGAGCCACACTGAATATAGCTGGAGCTTTGTGGGCTTTTGGTACCATGCGGTGGTTACATACCTGAGCAATTGCCATTAATTGTATACCGCAGGAAGCCAACATTCCTGTAGCCACTGATTTTGTCAACTTGAAACAATACCACATCCTGTGAGGAGACAAAGAAATCCAGACAGCCATAGACAATCTCTTGCAGGCTGTCACCGTCCACTCGTAAGCGGACGTGTGATGGTTCTTTTCAGCTACAATCTCGGAGTGCAAAAAGAAAGCAAAGCAATAATTCAATGAGTCAAGGGAGTTAAATCATGGTAACTTTTGGAACTTTATTAATTGTGCCCGTAAAGCGGCTTGCAATAGAAAGAGAGAGAGAATAAGGGATAGGACAGGGAGAAAAGGGAAGGAAAAGGGAGGGTTATAGCTACCACCACGGGTCCACAGATGTCTCTGGGGTCCCAGTCCAGAAGGGGTTCCTCTGCTTCTGTCTTCGGTCGATGTGATCTCACGGTGGAGAAGATCTTCAAAATTCAGCTGCTCCAGAGCTGTCTTTTATGCTACTCGATACACCTGGGTCCTCCTTGTGACCCGCCTTTGTCCCACCTCAGTCCTGTGGAGATATGCCAAGCTCCACCTGGCAGGTCACACATGCCAAGAGAGGAGTGTCTGAGGCGTGGTCGGCTTTGGAGGCAGGCATTCTCCCCTTGTGCATGCTGTGTTGGGGTATGGGTCTGTTGAAAGTCCCATCGTTAATTTTCCTGCTTCGCTTCATGGACCTTTCACAATAGTGATTAGCAGGGAGCCTTTGTGTCTGTAGTCTTGCCTTGCTTCATGGATCTTTCACAATAGTAGAGGTTTAGAGACAGGTACAAAGCATTCGTCCTGTACCAACCTTGATAGGTACAAGGCATACCAGCTTCGGCCATTACTGCAAGGCCTGCACCTGTGATTTAGCACCTGATGGGAAATGTTGAGACAGAAATTGATTCTTTGACCGACCCTTACACAGGCTGGAATGGTGCGATATACCCACTCTCCATTTAACAGTCTGATTTGGCCCATAAAAAAGCCTGATGGTAGCTGGCAAATGACTATTGATTATAGAGCAGTAAATAAAAAGACACCCTCCGATCACAGCCACGAGTCTCAAGGTTGCCACTTTAGTACATCAGATACAATCTACCATAGAAATTCCTGGACAGAACTGGTGGGAGTGAGCCCCTGCCAAACACCACCACCGTAGGGAATAAGCTGGGGGTGGGATGGGTGGGGGGTGTTTAACATCTTCCCTTTCTTGTCTCAGCAGATCCGATAACACCCATGTCCCCCAAGATGAGAATATCTGGGTAACCCTCGCCAATGTGACAGGACAGGATACGTTGTGCCTCAGCATGGCTATCCCTCAGAACCCCTTCACCACGTGCTTGATCAGAGTTCCTCTAATGACCAAGGAGTTGATAGGCCTTTGCAACACCACAAGAGCTAAAGAGGCTTGTCCAATGACAGGATTTTGGCCGCATCTTGTTCACCTGGGACGCTCCCCTGTATGCCAATAACTGCATTCTGTTTAACATCATCAGTAGACACAATAATACGATATCTTGATGGGTAAACACCACGTAGTGATAGTACCATAATTTGTCCAATGTGCAACATGACAGCGACCAATGTAACTATGAGTTTTTCCACACATATGACACTGCCATTGGGTCTATTCCTCATCTGTGGAGATAGGGCCTGGCCTGATCTCCCAAAGGCAATTAAGGGAGGCCCATGCACGCTGGGTCGATTGACCATATTAGCACCGAATGTCACTGTGGCCTGGTGGTTACAGCACAACCGGACCTGACATCGTGTGCAACAAAGCCAGCAGCAACGGTTAATCAACAAGGTTCGGCAGCAGACACCGTAAGTGCTGAGCCAGGCACTAGATCGAGGCAAAGAGGCAGTTGCCAGAGAGAGGGAAGCCTGGGAGCCCCGGAGGGAGCCCGGTGGGTGGATCTGGACTCCCAGAAGCCAAGGCTCCTACATTGTGGCTGATGTGGGATGGGGGGAGGGTGGACCTGGAAGCAGCCGTGGGAGATTTAAATGGTCTCCAAGGAGTGCTGCGAACAGGAGCATGCGGGCCTCATCAGAGGAGTGGGCTCAAGCACTTTGAGAGAGCAGTTCACAAAGGCAGGGCACGCAGGGAAGGTGCAGTCTCCATACTCAGAAGGTAAGCTCAGTCAGTGAAAGAGAGCCCAGCTGTGGTGTCCACCCGTCAAGTGGCTATATCCTCCACACCTGCCAGAAGGGACGCGTCAGTCCAGACTGAGCTCCCAGGAAGACAAGCAACTGTCCAGGTCTCAGGCTGCATGGAGTGCCACCAGCTTGTGCTGGAAACAGAGGGCAGCAAGGGCTGCATAAGGTGTGAGCAGGTGGACTACTTCCTCAGCCTGGTAGCAGAGATGAAAGAGTAAGTAGAGAGGCTAAGGAGCATCAGGGAGTGTGAGTTAGAGATAGACTGGTGGAACCACACCTTGAGTTCCAAGATACAGGAGCAGAATCAGCCACAGGAAAAAGCTCAGGATCAAAGGGATCCAGTATCTTTCCCCCACCAGGTTGTATGCAGGGGCTCAAAAGGAAGTAGTGAGTGGAAGCAAGTCCACCAACGGGGCAGAAAACCAACCCCCTCCTTGCCCACACCTCCCCAGGTGTCTCTCCACAACAGATTTGAGGCTCTTGATGTGGAGGACGGACCGGAGGAAATCATGGGGGGTGACGCACCCACATCAGCGCAGGAGCCAAGACTGCAATGGCACACACACCATATTACCACAACTGCCACGAGGATGGAAAGGAGAGTTATAGGAGACTCTACTGAGGGGGACAGAGGGTCCAAGATGTCGAGCAGTTCCTACTCACAGAGAAGTCTGCTACCTCCCAGGTGCCTGGGTAAGGAATATTGCTAGGAAACTTCCCAACATGGTGAGGCCCTTAGACTGTTACCCATTACAGCTGCTCCATGTGGGAGGGGATGAAGCCGCAGTACATATCCCAAGGGGGATTAAAAGAGATCTTAGGGCCTTGGGACAGCTAGTGAGGGAATCTGGGGCCCAAGTAATGTTTTCTTCCCTCCTTCCAGTTACGGGTGGTGACATTGTAAGGCTCAGATGTGTCCAGTCTATTAATACATGGCTCCATGGCTGGTGTCACCACAACAACTTTGGGTGTTTTGACAATGGGATGGCCTACATGGTACCAGGGTTACACATATCAGACGGAAGCCACTTTTTTCAAAGAGAGAGGAGGCTCTTTGCTCAGGAGCTTGCAGGGGTCATTGATACGGCTTTAAACTAGATGTGAAGCGGGAGGGGGATAATATCAGGCTTGCCTACGACAAGCGGCAGGAGGACACACAGTGGCTGGAGGGATGGGGTGCTGGTATGGGCCCTCCACCTGCTGCTCCAGGGCATGCTGGGGATGCTGTGGTACAGTTGAAGTCCTGTGGAGATGAGTGGGAGGTTCCTGAGGTAGTAGGTGTCAGGGAAGAAACTTCTCCAAAACACCTTATAGGTAATAAAGGGTCCACTAAGAAGGCAATGCGACCAGCAGCCCAGCTGAAGTGCCTCTATACAAACACACACAGCTTGGGCAACAAGCAGGAGGAGCTGGAAGCTACCGTGCTTGAACATAATAAAGTGTGATATTCAGTACTAGTTCCTATTATTGCAGAATCTATCAATGTTTCCTCTTTTTTATATAAGATGTATATGATGATTTCACCTAAAATTGTTTTGAAGATATTTTTCCTGTGTTAAAACCATCTATTATTTCCATGATAATAATGTTCCCCTTTAATTTGAAAATATTTAGTCTGTTGGTCAGCATGGTGTGTGTCTTTCTAACACCTTAAGCCACTAGATATGTGAAACTTTTTCAGTCCTCAGTCTAAAGACCTTGCTATTTTTGGTTCATGCAGACTGATTATTTAACTTTGGTGTTCCCTGTTGTAATACAGTAGCCTTCAACATGTCCAGAGGTGAACCTTCCAGTCACGTTTCACTTTTATTAAAGCAAGTTAGATTTATGACATCTTCTTTTAATCCATTTTTCAACTGAAACAATTTAGCTTCTACTCATGACAAAACTCTGAATCAGTTATTATTTAGAGAGTATTAATTTTGTCTGCAGTAGGTACCTTAGATTTTTGAAGAATAGTTTACAAAATGGATGTTATTGCAAATTCCTCTAAAGATCTTATAAGGGAGAAGCAGCATCACATACTCCATCTCTGTAAGGAATAGTTTTAATCACAGGGTAGCTAAGCTTTCCAGAAATATAGGATTGAAGGTAGCTGACAAGATGCAAGACTTTGCTTTACTTGCACTTACGCTGAAAAATTTTTACCAGAAAGTTACTTGATATTCATAGTATCACTGAAGCAAGTTAAGGCAATAGTTTCAAAAGAGTATCACCATATTTAGAGAGTTTGGTGAAAGGTGAGTCAGTGCTTCATGGAGCAGATGTGTCTTCTGATATTGATATCACTTTGTCTGCAGTGCTACAGACTAGGGGAAGAGTGGCTAGAAAGCTGCCTGGAGGAGAAGGACCTGGGGGTGTTGATTGACAGCCAGCTGAACATGAGCCAGCAGTGTGCCCAGGTGGCCAAGAAGGCCAATGGCATCTTGGCTTGTATCAGAAACAGCTAGGCCAGCAGGTTCAGGGAGATTATTCTGCCCCTGTACTTGGCACTGGTGAGACCGCACCTCAAATAACTATGTTCAGTTCTGGGTCCCTCACTCCAAGAAGGATGTTGAGGCTCTGGAGCGTGTCCAGAGAAGAGCAATGAAGCTGGTGAGGGGGCTGGAGAACAAGTCTTATGAGGAGTGGCTGGGAGAGCAGGGGTTGTTTAGCCTGGAGAAGAGGAGGCTGAGGGGAGACCTTATTGCTCTCTACAACTACCTGAAAGGAGGTTGTAGAGAGGAGGATGCTGGCCTCTTCTCCCAAGTGACAGGTGATAGGACAAGGGGGAATGGCCTCAAGCTGCGCCAGGGGAGGTTCAGACTGGATATCAGGAAAATGTTTTTCACAGAAAGGGTCATTGGGCACTGGAACAGGCTGCCCAGGGAGGTGGTTGAGTCACCATCCCTGGAGGTATTTAAAAGATGGGTAGATGAGATGCTCAGGGATATGGTTTAGTGGCAGATAGGAATGGTTGGACTCGATGATCCAAGAAGTCTTTTCCAACTTGGTGATTCTATGATTCTCACTTTTGCTGACCACTTGATTCATCATTGTCAGTGATTCAAGGGCATGAAAAATTCATTCCAAAACAACAAATACTTTGTAGTTTATTATATTTCTTTCCCTTTGGATTTAAGTCAATTAATTCCTCCAGACAGCAGAAAACTTATGGAGTATAGAAAGTCTGGCATTTCTATGGAGAGAGCACATACAACTGTGTGCCTTCATTCTTTCTTGCAAAAATAAAGATAACGTCTTACAAAGCTGAATTATCTAAATAATGACATAAAGTAATTTGCCTAAGAGATTGTGTTGGGGGAGGGGAGCCCCGGAGTCAATGAACGAGTCCTCATAGAGGTATGAATCATTGCTCGTTTATTGTAACATCTCAGGGTCTATTTATACAGATAATCAGAGTGCATGTTTCCATGGAATCAGAATATTTACAACATATTCTAATCATAAAGTCACATTGTTAAACTGCGCACCCGGTTCCCATGCCTGGTTCTGACTATCAAGCGAGCCTCCTCATTCTCATGAGATAGCAAAGCTCTCAGAAAACATCACAACCTTGAAGCCTTATACTAAGGCTTTGTATCTAAGAACTGACTATAGGCCTTTGTGTCTAAACATTGATACTTTAACACATTCCTTTCTACTGATCATCGTAAGCAGGGTTGTGCAAGCAGGCTTCTAGGATTACAGCATGTCCAGTTTGTTCCAATATATTTTCTACAAGAGTGGGTTGTGCAAAGGAATTTATTTCTGCCCTGATGGTAAGTACTACTTAATACTATGTACTAAATTTCCAGAAGGATTTATAGACCTATATCAACAACAATTTTCTTTGTAAGGAAAAATCCCATTTTAAAATACTTACTTAAATACTTATCTTACTTAGATAAGTGCTGTTTAATATCTTCATCAATGACAGACAGTGGCATCAAGTGCACCCTCAGCAAGTATTCAGACAACACTAAGCTGAGTGGTGCAGTTGACACGCCTGAGGGGCAGGATGCCATCCAGAGGGACCTGAACGAGGGCCTGAGAAGGGGGCCCATGTGAACGTCATGAAGTTCAACAAGACCAAGTGCAACGTCCTGCATCCAGATCAGGGCAAACCCTGGTATCAGTACAGGCTGGGCAATAAAGGGATTGAGAGCAGCCCTGTGGAGAAGGACTTAGGTACTGGTAGATGGAAAGCTGGGTATGAGCTGGCAATGTGCACTCACAAACCAGAAGGCCAACCGTACCCTTGGACTGCATCAAAAGAAGCATGTCCAGCAGGTTGAGAGAGGTGATTCTGCCCCTCTACTTTCCTCTGGTGAGACCTCACCTGGAGTCCTGCATCCAGCTCTGGAGCCGTTTTGTGGAATCAACCCCTATAACTGGAAATGAGTTATAAAGCAGGTATGTCTTTATTTCACCGGCAAGTGCAAGGGAGATAAGCTCTGCCCAACTTGCACACCATATCGCTTAACAAGCAGGTACTTATAGTGTAAAGACATGCATATTTTTAAGCGCCTACTACATATTCATAATCTTTCCCCACTTCGTATTTTAATTAGTTCTGGAAGGATCTCTTCAGTCTTGTGCCTGTGCAGCGCCTCCTGGTGGTCGTGGGCCGGGGTCTCAGGGATGAAGTCAGTAGTCTTCCTCAATATGAACTTTTTTAACCCAGAACTGTGCACATGCTCTCTGGACTCTTGGTGTTCCTCTGAACCACGAAGTAGGATTAAACTGTTTTTTGCTCGAGACTGCTGATGTTCACACTCCTGTTTTCTTCTTATCAGCAGAATGCTGCATACCAACTCCTTCTTATCAGCTTTCAAGGCCCCTACTAACAGGTAGTAGGAAACGCAATGGTCTAAGCTCTTCCCTTATATGGTGCAGTTTACAATAAACTAAGCTTCTTCTAAGTTGCTTCAAACTCTGTATTTTATATGTTTATTTATAATTTCTCCCTTGTCTTTGATGCCAGGCGAAGTCGTTTGCCTTATACTTTCAAGCAAAGTTTCCCCTTAATGCATTCTCATGCGCACTAGACATAGAAGTTAGAACTGTTAGTTGCTGTAACATTTTCCAATTCCAAGCAAACAGTATAGCAGACAAAGCAAAGCTGACTAAAACTAGTATTAAAAGAACAACGATGGGGTGACAAAACTTATTTAGAATGCCAGTCACAGTAGGTGACCATCCAAAAAGTACATCCCACCAATTATGGCTTGCATCTTCTTTTACCTTTTTCAGGACCCTATTTATTTCCTCTGTGTCATGATGGATTGTTATCAGGGTTTTTCTCCCATTTTCTTGGACCTCCTTCAAAATTTTGATCAAATCCTGATGTTCCAGTAATTGTTTTAACAATGTAAGATTCATCCCAATAGGTACAGGTGATAATTTGTGAAACATTATATAATTGGATTTTATCACCTGGTGGGATATGACTGGTGCTAAATAAGAAAAGTCACACCCAACAATCTAACAAAATTACAAACACAGAAACTAGAATGATTCTTGCTATCTATAGTCATCTTGTCTATTGTTATAAAGGTACAGGCAGTTCTCAAATACGCGCAACCCTGACCAATATATACAAGCACGGTCTTTTGATTAACGTCTGGATGGATTTCAAAGTGACAAATGCCTTGTTCAATGTCGAAGCAGATGTCTTGAGCATCAATTGTATTACTTTCGCAAATAAACCCTTGTTGTTCTCGTGCAATACAAGACTCCAAATTTACAGTTTGCCACCTCCCCTTCACCATTCATGCCCATGCCCTATGTTTGGAAGGATAGAGCACCATTCCTTCATGGTTTAATCCTAATGCAATGATGGGGTGGATTACATATATTGAAGCGCTACGTATGGTGAACACAAAGGTTGTGGCCATATTAGTAATAGGTTCATAGGTAAAATTTACCAGAGTCTACCAAGATTGGAGCTTACTTTCTAAGTCAGTGGCACTGTCCCAAACAATTTTCCGAATTTCTGTGGGGAAAGTGCCTTTGCTACTTTGGTAGTGAGAAGCTCTTATAATTAAGGCGGCTACTGATTGCATCCATAATTGTGCCTGTATACAACTGAGAGCCAAAGAAACATTATCTTGGATCACACCGAGTGCGTTTACTATCAATTCACGGTCCTGTTCCTACAACTTTTCCCAATTTGGTAACACTCTTGATAACAGCCACTGATTAGTTCCTAACGCTGATAAAGAAGACTGTAAAGGTTGTCTTAATTTTGTTAAATCACTAGTTGTAGTGGCCAATTTATTCATTAGTGTTTCTGAGTCAATTCCATTTAGGACCCCCAATACTGTCTCTAACACTCCAGTTAGGTCCCTTTTCATTCTGCCCCTGAAGGGCAATTGTTTCTGCAGACAGCTTGTCCAGCTCTTGAAGGATGTTTTTAGGAAAGGAGAGCATGCTGGTTGAATTTCAGAAACATTAGTTTGCATTAGCAGTTCAACACATTTAAGAGAGCATTCCGGGTTGAACAGCATTTGCTGTTGCCCTGTATTCCTTACTATATACTGACTGATCTCATAAATTCTGAGTTTGAGTGCTGGCGTAGGTTGTGTGATCTGGTTTTGGGCTTGAGTGCTGGTGATCTGGGTTGTAACAGGCTTATCTATGGCATTTATTTTAAATTTGAATGAGAGCCCACTAGTATCACAGGCCCAGAGACAAACCACCTTAACAGTCTGTACTAATGTAAAATTATGCCAACAGTTTAATTTGTTGGAAATACAGGCCTCACGTATACTTGATTTTCATGCATAACAACAGTTGATAGATTTAAACCCTTTCAATCAGAATATTTCCCCATGGGTCCAGAATACCCAATAAAAGCTTGGGACCAAGGCCACTCAGTATTCTTTTGGTTAGAGGTGCTCTGCCATCCCTGTATTATAATTATGATCATGAGAAAAATAATTTTCCTGCTTGGACTTGTGTGACCTTCCATGGAGATTTATGTGCCTTTTTCACTCGGGTGCGATGGATCCATGCACTCTGCTCCTTGATTTTGATTGCTCTGAAGGAGGTAAGGAGCACCTGGAATGGTCCTTCTCACTGCAGTTCCAGAATCCTATCTGCAAGAGACTTTACATACACATAATCTCCAGGTCATATGTTATACACAGATCCATCCAAACCCCTACTTCACGTCTTAACCTCATGTTTTTCAATCTTTTTGGAGTTGTTTATCCAATGCCACCATGTAGGAGGTCATGATTCCATACCCAAATAGTGACTGATCTGTTGTACTACTTCTGAGATAAAATGTGGTCCCCTATCAGGAGACATAGTTGCTGGAACCCCAAAACATGGTATTATCTCCTGTGTTAACGTTCTGGTTACTTCCCGAGTCTTGGCTGTTCTAGTAGGGAATGCCTCCGGCCAACCTGAAAAGGTACCAGTTAATACCAATAATATCAATACCCCACCCTTTTTGGGAGTTCCGAAATATTAATCTGCCATTGTTGCCCAGGCCCGTTGCATCTTCCAATTTGGCCCATTTCTGGTTTGGGGTATTTTTGGGATTAGTCAGGAGGCAAAGGTCACACT
The DNA here is from genome assembly GCF_017976375.1 of Cuculus canorus. Classification (NCBI taxonomy): domain Eukaryota; kingdom Metazoa; phylum Chordata; class Aves; order Cuculiformes; family Cuculidae; genus Cuculus; species Cuculus canorus. The sequence goes on from NC_071440.1 coordinate 14,896,920, forward strand.
GCTGAGTCACTTGTCTCACAGTGGTGTATAAATTTCTACCTGTAATCTCTCTAGTTAGGTGTTTATATAGAGCTTCTGCCCCCCATGCCTCTTCTTGTGTTCCTCCCTTATCAAAGACCATGTTAAATAAGAGGGAATGATTAGTTTCCCTTGTGGGGTGAGGGCCCACCCCTCTTTATTATATGACCCTTCCAGGTCTGTTATAAGCTTCTGGTCTTCCTTGGTATATTCTGGCTTACCTTTTAGGGAGATTCGCCCTTCAGGGATAAAAGCCCCTTCTGTTTTTACCTCGCCTTTGGCTGCCAGTTTTACCTCTCTGTCTGCCAGCTCATTTCCTCTTTCCAATTCTAAATTCACTTTCTGGTGCGCATTGATGTGCATGATTGTCACTTTCTCAGGTAGCTGCACTGCTTCCAGCAGTCTCAGGATCTCCTCTGCATGCTTGATGTTTTTGCCCTGTGAATTCAATAATCCTCTCTCTTTCCAGATTGCTCCATGTGCATGTACAACTCCAAAAGCATTTTTCAAGTCTATATAGATATTTACAGCTTTGCCTTGGGCCAGTTCCAAGGCGCGGGTCAGGGCAATTATTTATGCATTTTGAGCAGAGGTATTCATGGGCAAAGGCCCTGACTCTATTACTTACTGACTGGTGGTGATGGCATACACAGCATGTCTTTTACCGCTGAAGACATACCTGCTCTCATCTGTGAGCCAGCTCTCCGCGTCTTCCATGGGACTGTCTTTCAGGTCCAAAGGGCTCAAGTATGTGGCCTCGATGGTCTCTAAGCAGTCCTGGAGCACTGGTTCTCCTGTATTTCCACTGAGAAAAGAAGCTGAGTTGATGATGTTAGTAACCACAATTCCCATATCATCATGTTCCACCATTATAGCTTGGTATTTTAGGAACCTTTGTGGAGAGAGACAGTGCCCACCTTTTGCTTCCAGTAGTGCAGATACTGTATGGGACACTAACACAGTCATTTTCTGGCCCAGGGTAAATCTTCATGCCTCCTGGATGTTTAGCACTACGTCCGCAACTGCTCATAAAAAGCCAGGCCCTAGGGCAATCCCTTGCTTCTCATGAGAGAAAAGGAAAAATGGCTTACTCACATCTGGAAGTCCTAAGTCCGGGGCCGACATCAGAGCTTTCTCCAGCTGTTCAAAGGCTTGCACAGCCTCTTTGCTCCATTGAAGGTATTTTTGTTCGGCAGTGGTTAGTGCATATAGAGGTTTAACAAGCAGCCCATAGTTATAGATCCATAGCTGACACCACCCAGTCATCCCCAAGAAAGTTCGTAACTCCTTCACTGTTTGCGGTCTCGGAGTTTGGCATATTGCCTCTTTTTGGGCCTGTCCCAAAGATAACGTCCTAGCACTGATTCTATATCCCAGATAGATCATCTCGCATTGCATTATTTGGGCCTTCTTTTTAGATACCCAGTATCCCTGGAGTCCCAAAAAGTTTAACAGACTCACCGTCCAGGTGAGTTGAGTTCTGCGCCCACTTTTAGGGTTTCCCCATTCAAATGCAAATATTTTCTGGCTGGCTTCATAGAGAGAGAGGCAAAAGAAGGCATTCTTCAGGTCTAAAACAGTAAACCAGGTTAGTTCAGGTGTTAATACAGTCAACAGGGTATATGAATTTGCCACCACTGGGTAGAGGGCTTCAATTATTTTATTTACAGTCCATAAGTCCTGGAACCCTAGTTGTAAAAATTTTTCTATTACTGGGCAAATTCCTTCCCTATCTTCTCTCTTCAGGGGATAGTGTTTAATTCTTACCGGCTGTCGTCCTTCTTTGGGTTTGACCTCAATAGTTGGAGCATTCTTTGCTTTCCTGTGCACATCGGTGGCCCATACCTCGGAGTATACCTTGTTTGTGATTTCTTCACCGATTTTTCCTTCTGTGGGAACACTGGCTAGGGATAAACTCATTAGTTGTATATACTGCTGGTCATTTACCTCCAGAGTAATCTCTCCCTTTTCAAATTTAATTATTGCACCCAATTGTTCTAATAAGGCTCTTCCCAAAAGTGCCTTCAGGGAGTTGAGCATATACAAGAATCTGTGGATGCCCCATTGTTTTCCCAGTTTATATCTTAGATGTTCACAAAAATATGCCTTTTCACTTTGGCCAGTTGCCCCTTTTACCATGATATAGTCATTTCCTAGGGGCATCAAAAGTTGGTTCAAAAGTGAATACGTTGCCCCTGCGTCAACTAAAAATTGTACCTTCTTTTCCTCTTTCCCTGGCTTCATTATAACCAATGGATCTACTAGGGTGGATTCCCCCAGGTCCTCGTCAGTCTTCCTTCACATGTGCCACTATTCTTGTTTTAGACTGACCCATAGTACTTCTTGCCTCATAGTACATCTCTAATGTTTAATTAACATCATCTGCCATTTTCTTCATATGTATGTTTGTCTACAACTGCTCATGGTTTTTATTCACAAACACCAAAGTTTTTATAAGTTTTATAAGAGTAATTTGTTGGAAAATAATTGATCTTTAAATGTGCTTTACATGTGTTCAGGGAGGAGGAAGCAATGTTCTTAATGTGGCAGCTCCGTAGGTGGCATGAATTTGTGCAGTTCCATTAGTGACACTACAAATCAATTCCAGTTCCCACTGAACAATGTTGTGGTTAGCATAAGAAATATCCCACTAAAATTTCACAGAATTTGAGAGACTTCTGCAGGAAGCCATATTTAGTCAGATGTAAATGGATACTTCACCAGTTGACTAGATTTTTTCAAAAACCGAAATATATGATGTCATGTCTGTCAATTCCTTACATCTGGTAGCCTCCAAAAAGGATTATCCTTAGCCATATCAGTAAAATGGATCATATATATACAGGTTTCTATATAATGACCTATATTTGATGGTCTGCCTCTGTCTGAAGATACTTTTTCTCTATTTGAATTCTCAAAGACAGATCGGTACTTTTCATACAAAAAATGCTGGCAAATAAACTCTCTAAGACTTGTTTTGGAGTTTAGTAAACAAGTATCCTTTAATCAGGCCTGGACAACATGTGGGAGTGATCTCCATCAATGATGTGCAACGAGACAAAAGCTGGTTACAGAATATATTACATGCATGTATAAATTTTCCCAGAAATCTTATGCATATTCTATTACTTTCCAAGGTCTAATTTTAATGTTATTATGAACTTCACAACAGTCAAAACTCTTGATAATTTGGAGCTGGCTCCAACTCTCCGCCTGACCTTGCATTTGAGATAATGAGAGACTCCAAGCAGAGGTGATTATAGAAGAAGAGACGTCTGTTCAGCACCTCTCATACTTCACACAAGACTTTATCATCTTCAAAGAATGAACAGTGTCTGGAAAAATACTGTCTAAAAGAAAACATGCTATCAGAGAGAAAAAAAACCCATGCTATCAAAGGGACATTCTGTCTAACTTACAAAAAGTACAGTTACTTAGATTACTGTTCGATGCACCCCAGGATATGATTTGCCCTCTTGGCTGCCAGATGAAGTGGTAGGGCCTGATCAACAGGATAACAAACAAAATAGTTTACCTATGGATGATCCATACCACATTGCTACGTGTACTGTTTGATTGTAACTTCTCCCATTGCTATGGTCAGTAGAACTGTGCTGTGCTGTTTCAATTGTAGTACATAGAGCGTGAGAAGATGCATCATAGTCGTATTATCAGTAGAATTGTACTTTGCTGTTTTAATTGTAGCTTCTTCAGTATACACAAGGCGTGAGAAGGTACATCATAGAGATAAGCAACAGTACCTGAGTCTATGGACAGCGTGTGATCACCATTCTGATTGGCCATTGACACCTTGGCTGACCAATCAGCATGGCAGACATGGAGCATGGACACTGTGTGAAAGGACAAGAGATATGCAGGAATGCTACATTAACAACAACCCCCTTAGTTCAAAGATAATAGATATAGAGCAGCTCCCTTGATTTCTCTCCCCGGGCTCTGTCCAGGCTCTGTTAGGGGGTCCAAAGGGGCAGTTGAAATCAGAGATTCCACACTTTCAGGATGATGAGGTTGTTTATTTAACTATATAAAAGCTGGACCCTCTTGCAGAGATTTTGGAGACCTCACCTACGAGTGGACGCACTGTGTAGGACCTCCCAATTGCTGGGGCAGGTTCTCCAAATTCTCACTGCTACACGAGTTCCGCAGTGACTGCGGATCTGGATGATAATAGGGCAATTGGTGACGTATCTTTCTTAATTACTATACTTATTCTCTTGTAGTAATGATTAGACACATTGCCTTTAAAAGCTGTTATTGTTAACTCATTGTTAATCACTACTAATCATTTGTTGCCTTTCTTGTTTAAATAAGTTGAGTAAAACTTGATTTCACACAATATTCGAGAGTATGAGTCTTTTACGCTGATTTCACTTTGTGGTTTGCACTCTGTGGAAAAACACCAGGGCACGCTGCTCCCACATATTAAGCCTACTGTGAACCAGCTCCCCCAAACTCCTTTCTGCAGAGCTGCTCTCAAGCCACTTCTCTCCCAATTTATACTTGTGTCCAGCATTACTCAGAATCTTGCATTTGTTCTTGTTAAATTTCATGCCACTGATGATTGCCCAATGCTCCAGTCCATCTAAATCTCTCTTCAAGGCCTCTCATTTCTCAAGAGAGTAAACCAAGATGTTCTTGTAGCATCAAGAATTCAGTCTTTATTCCTCCACTAGACTCCATCTTAAAAATAAATAATAAAACCTAAGTGGATTTATGTAGCAAATTGCAGGGTTTCTTGCTCTACAGCAGCTACTGGACCCATCATAGGTATTTCCCTGACTTGTTTTCTATATCTATTTCTGGCCAGTTGTATCATATCCTGATATTCACTGCATAGCCAGATCTTGGGAAGAAACATGGAAGAGTTGAGGCCCTCTAAAATGGGAGTAGCATTAAGAAACATATCAGCATTTCTTCCTGACCCTTGTTAACAGATAAATTCCTGTGCTGATGACTCCAGAAATGAACACAGTACTCCAGGTGAGGTCTCATGAGAGCAGAGTAGAGGGACGGAATCGTCTCCCTCAACCTGCTGGTCACGCTTCTTTTGATGCAGCCCAGGATACAGTTGGCATTCTGGGCTGCAAGTGCACATTGCTGGCTCAAGTTGAGCTTCTCATCCACCAGCACCCCCAAGTTCTTCTCTTCGGGGCTACTCTCAATCCATTCTCCACCCAGACTGTATTTGTGCTTGGGTTTGCCCAGACCCAGGTGCATGATCTAGCACTTGGCCTTGTTGAACTTCATGAGGTTTGCACAGGCTCACCCCTCAAGCCCGTCAAGGTCCAGAGATGGCATCCCTTCCCTCCAATGTGTCAACCACACCACAAAGCTTGGTGTCATAAGCAAACTTGCTGAGGGTCACCTCAATCCCACTGTCCATGTATGCAACAAAGAAGTTAAACAATGCTGGTCCCAATACCAACCCTTGAGGAAGACCACTCATCATCCAGTCTCCACTTGGACACTGAGCTGTTGACCACAACTCTTTGAATGCAAACATCCAGCCAATTCCTTATCCACTGAGTGGTCCATCAGTCAAATCCATGTCTCACCAATTTAGAGACAAGAATGTCATGCAGGACACTGTCAAATGCTTTGCACAAGTTCAGGTAGATGATGTCAGTTACTCTTCCCTTATCCACCAATGCTGTAGTCCCATTGTAGAAGGTCACCAAATTCGTCAGGCACAATTTGCTTCTAGTGAAGCCATGTTGGCTGTCACCAATCACCTCCTTATTTTACACGTGAATCAGCTGAGTTTCCAGGAGGCTCTGCTCCATGATCTTGCCAGGCACAGAGGTGAGACTGACCAGCCTGTAGTTCCCCAGGTCTTTCATTTTACCTTTAAAAATCGGAGTTATAGTTACTCTTTTTGAGTCAGTGGGAACTTCACCGGACTGCCATGACTTCCAGATATGATTGATAGTGGCTTAGTAACTCAACTTCATCTGCCCATTCCCTCAGGACCCATGGATGCATGTCATCAAGTTTCATAGACTTGTGTACCTTCAAGTTTCTTCGATGGTCTCAAACCTGATCCTCTCGTACACTGGGCCATTCTTTGATCTCCCAGTCCCTGCCTTTGCCTTCTGTGACTTTGGTGGTGTGGACAATGTTTGAGCAGATACATTAAAAGTGAAATTGAATGGAAAATACTTCACATATTCGGAATGGATGTTTCTCCAGGCAAATGATAGAGGGTTTAGAAAGTGGCATTCAGGCCTAAATTCTCTGAGAATCATTGAATCATAGAATAGTTTGGGTTGGAAGGGACTTTAAAGATCATCTAGTTCCAACCCCCCTGCCATGGGCAGGGACACATCCCACTAGATCAGGCTGCCCAAGACCCCATCTAACCTGGCCTTGAACACCTCTAGGGATGGGGCATCCACAACTTCCCTGGGCAACCTGTTCCAGTGCCTTACCATCCTCATTACAAAGAAATTCCTCTTTATGTCTAGTCTAAATCTGCCCCTCTCAAATGTATAGCCATTCCCCCTGGTCCTATCACTACATGCCTGTTAAAAAGTCCCTCCCCAGCTTTCTTGTATGCCTCCTTCAGGTATTGGAAGGTCGCTATAAGGTCTCCTCGGAGCCTTCTCTTCTCCAGGCTGAACAAGCCCAACTCTCCCAGCTTGTCCTCATAGCAGAGGTGCTCCAGCCCTCTGATCATCTTTGTAGAGCAGATTGAGATGTTTTCTGTAAATTTGGGAAGTTGCCTCTCGGATGTGCACACAAGTTTTTCAAATCCTGCATTTTGATTTCACCCTGAGAGATCTTGTCAGTCTCCGTATTGCTGCGCAGATATGAAAAAATCTCCTTCTTTGACTGTGCAGGTTAGAGAAGGCCTGAACACTAGTCGTGTCTCAGGAGTGGGATTTGACAGATGGGGTGGAATCCACCTGTCCAGAAGAAACAGAGGAGTCTTTGTTAGTAGGCTGGCCAACTTGGTGAGGTCGGCTTTAAACTGAAGGACTTGGGGAGAGGGACCCAGTATGGCAATGCCCATGCAACTATCCCCACCACAATCAATTGGGGAACAAACCAGGCCAACCAGAGCAGCGTAGAATATGCCTTACCTGTCTCCCTAAATGAGAATCAAAAGATCAAGTTCCTGTAGTGTATGGAAACAAACAGGAAGAACTGCAGCTCTGTGCCTAGTCAGAAAGCTATGATAACATAGGAATAACTGAAATATGGTGGGACAACTCACATGACTGGAGGATCATGATGAATGGCTATAGGCTATTTCATAAAGACAGGCAAGGAAGGAGAGGTGGAGGTGGAGTCCCACTCTATATAAGGAGAACCTTGAATGTATGGAAGTCAACTATGGTAATTACGGAAGTCTTATCAAATGCCTCTGGGTCAAAATCAGAGGGGTTGTCTCCAAGGGAGACCTTATAGTAGGCATCTGCTACCGACCCCCAAACCAAAATAACATGGCCAACAAAGCAATGCTTGAGTCACTTAAGGAAGCTTTGAGTCAACAAAACCTGGTTCTTATGGGTGACTTTAACTTGCTGGAAGAACAACATAGCAGTTCACATGTCATCCATTAAGTTCCTGGAATGTGCACAATGCAAGAAGTAGTTACTACTGCAGAAGTGGAATATTCTGGTTTAAGCTAAAGTAGAATCAGTTTTCTAACTTCAGTTAAGTCTCATTTAAGTAACTATTTTTGACAGTTACAGACAGAATGTCCCTCTGATACTATGTTTCTTATTCAAAAAGTGTTTTTCCAGACACTGTTCTCTTGAGAAATGATAATGCCTGTGTTAATTATGATATGTGCTGAACAAAAGTGTCATCTTTTATAATCTTCTTCATTTGTTTATATTATCTTTCTCTGTCTAAAGAATGTAAGGTCATACAGAGAATTGGTACTGTTCCAATTAGTGGAGATTTGGCTATTGTGAAGATCATAATAACACTAAAATTAGTCCTTGGACAGTAATAGAATATGCATAAGGTTTCTGGGAAATGTTATACATATGTATGTAGATGGGAAATATATTCTGTAACAAACTCTTGTCTCATTATGCATGATTGATGGAATTATTCCTCCATGTGCCCAGTGCTGTAATAAAGGATGTTTCCTTTCTAAAATTCCAAAACGAGTCTCAGAGAGTTTATTTGGTGGCATTTTCGGTATCATATAGAGGACTCCTTCCTCACACAAATGTTAAATATGCCAGCCAGTAAGGGGGCACTGCTGGACTTGCTGCTCTCAAATCAAGAAAACCTGCTTTGTAATATCTCAGTCAGTGATAGCCTTGGCTGGAGTGATCACAGTATTGTGGAGTATGAAATACTGCTGAGCACGCTGGGGGTCAGTTCCAAGACCAAGGTTTTATATTTTAGAAGCGCAAACTTCAGCTTGCTCAAGGTTCAGTTGGAAGGGTTCACATGGGAAGCTTCCATGGAGGATAAAGGAGCAAGTGAGTGCTGGGAGTTTTTCAAGAACACTCTCCTAGATACACAAAATCTCATGATTAAAATTCACGATTGCTAGCCCTTGTCCATGTGGGAGACTTCAACTTACCAGATGTCTGCTGGAAGTATAATACAGCACAAAGGAAACAGTCTAAGAGGTTCCTGAAGTGTGTGGAAGACAACTTCCTGACACAACCGGTGAATAAACCAAGGTGCCCCACTGGACCTGTTGTTTATCAACAGAGAAGGCCTTGTCGGAGATGTGATGGTTGGAGTATGCCTGGGGCACAGCGATCATGAGATGATAGAGTTCTCAGTTCTGGGAGAAGTAAGGAGGGGAGTCAGCAGAACAGCCATCTTGGACGTCCGGAGGGCAAACTTTGGACTGTTCAGAAGGCTGGTTGATAAAGTTCCATGGGAGGCAGTCCTAAAAGGCAAAGGAGCCCAAGGGGACTGGATGCTATTTAAGAAGGAAATCCTGGTGGTGCAAGAACAGGCCATCCCCATGTGATGAAAAATGAGCCATCAGGGAAGAAAATCATCTTGTCTGATCAGAGAGATCTGTGTTGATCTCAGAAAAAAAGAGGAAAGTATATGAGCTTTGGAAGAAGGAGTAGGCATCTCAGGAGGGCTATAAGGACGAAGTGAGGTCATGCAGAGAGAAAATCAGAAGGGCTAAAGCCCAACTAGAACTTAGATTGGCCAATTCTGTGAAAGATAATAAAATGTTTCTACAAATATATTAAGAACAAAAAGAGGGCCAAGGAGAATCTCCATCCTTTACTGGATGCAGGGGGAACAATAGTGACAAAGGATGAGGACAAGGCTGAGGTACTTAATGCCTTCTTTGCTTCAGTCTTTAATAGTAAGGTAAGATGTTTCACCACCCTCATTGTGAAGAATTTCTTCCTAATGTCGAGTCTAAATCTGCCCCTCTCAAATTTGAAGCTATTCCCCCTGGTCCTATCACTACATGCCTTTGTAACAAGTCCCTCCCCAGCTTTCTTGTATGCTCCCTTCTGGTACTGGAAGGCAGCTATAAGGTCTCCTCGGAGCCTTCTCTTCTCCAGGCTGAACAAACCCAACTCTCAGCTTGTCCTCGTATGGGAGGTGCTCCAGTCCTCTGATCATCTTTGTAGCCCTCCTCTGGACCTGTTCCAACAGTTCCATATCCTTCTTATTTTGGAGATTCCAGAAATGGACATAATACTCCAGGTGAGGTCTCACAAGAGCAGAGTAGAGGGGCATAATCACCTCCCTTGACCTGCTGGCCACGCTTCTTTTGACACAGCCCAGAATACAGTTGTCCAGGAAGACCTGGACAGGCTGGAAGAGTGGGCTAGCAGGAACCTTATGAAGTTCAATGGAGATAAGCGTAAGGTCTTGCACCTGGAAATACATAACCCTGGAGTGCAGCTCAGACTGGGTTCCACCTGGCTGGAGAGCAGCTCTGTGGAGAAGGACCTGGGGATCTTGGTGGACAACAGGCTCAGCATGAGTGAACAGTGATCTGCAGAAGCGAAGAAGGCCGACAGGATGCTGGGATGCAACAAGAAAGGAATCACCAGCAGAGATAAAGAAGTCATTATCCCACTCAGTGCTTGTCAGGCCACACTTTAATACTGCTTTCAATTTTGGTCCCCACTATACAAAAAAGATGCAGACAGGCTGGGGAGGGTCCGAAGAAGGGCTGCTAATACAATCAGAGGACTAGGAAACCTACTGTACAAATTAAGGCTGAGAGAACTGGGTTTGTTCAGTCTTGAGAGGAGAAGGCTTAGGGGAGACTTTATTACCATGTACCAGTACATAAAGGGTGTCTACTGAGAGGATGGAGACTCTGTTTTTACAAGAGGTCACATGGAAAAGACAAGGGGTAATGGCTATAAGTTGCTTCTGGGAGATTCCAATTGGATTCCAGAAGAAAATTTTTCACCATGAGAACAGTTAAACATTGGAACAATCTCCCCGGGGAAGTGGTAGAGTCCTCTACACTGGACACTTTTAAGGCTCAGCTTGACACGGTGCTGGGCCATCTCATTTAAACTATATATCACCTATAAAGGTTGGACCAGATGATCCTTGAGGTCCCTTCCAACATGGCATTCTATGATTTTATGATTCTGTGAAATTATATCTAGCATGTTTGATCTTTGGCTCAATGGAATAAATAGAGGTGAATAAGGATCAGATCCTAAATTAGGGAAGAGTTTTGGACAGGGAACTCACCAGTTAAAATAATGGGATGGTTGAAATCTTCTCTGTTAAATCCATTCAGAATCTAAACTGAGAAAAAAATGCAACTCTGCCTCTAAAGACAGTGATAATTGTCCATGTATATATGACAGAAAGCAAAAAGGTACTTACTGTAAGGTACTCAACACAATAAATGGAAATAAAATTAAGCAAAATAAACTTTTGCTTTATTGATTATCTCTGTTTTTCAGAGTACTGTATGAAGAAGTATTTGACAACTGATTTTGACATTAATGCTTTGTCTTTACATTGCAAAGTAAGGGACACATTAGCTAATCACTGATATATTTAATAAGTAATCATTAAAAAATGGATTCACGTTTCTATAAATAAAATGATCAGTGATAGCTGTGCTCTCAGGACTCACTCATCCTTCTTAAAAAATAAATAAATCTGCTCTGTGTGAGCAATCATTATTTGCAGCTGATTTCAAGCCTCTGTTGGAGAGAAAGCCTCTTTAACACTCAATAGTCAGCAGAAGAGAAGACTTTGATTAACAAACAAACCTACAGCTAAACTGAAACTACATTAATTGACAGTGACCAACCCTTGAAACCAAGGAAAAACAATAATTTCCTTTCTTATGACTTATTCATGCATTTCTTCCTAGTCAGATATGCCAGGGTCAAATTATCTTCCTTTGATTCAGGTTTATCAGAAATTAAAATTACTTCTGTAAAAATCAAGGACTTGCTAATTGCTTTTCCACAAAGTATTTGTATTTTTTGACAAACATTTTAATAGTGTGACCGAAGCTCTAGATCATCTCTTGATCAGACCCACTTTAAAACTTAGATTTTTCATTATCAAAGTATAAACATTTAATTTTTTCAGGAGGCAAGAGGGCGATACTACACTTTCCACTTATTATTTTATCTTCTTGTTGAATATTTAGCTTGCTGACAGGAATGTATTATCTTCTGTCATGGATAACCTGCACAGAGCTCATTAACCTTGTGACTAGTATCTGGGACCTTTTGATCCAGATCATAACCTTGGACAGCTGTAAGCTCTGGGTGTTTGAAAGCAGCTTTACAGATAGTGTTGTTTGTTGCTGTTGACTTCAGTGATGTGCTTTCACTGTATAGATCCATTGAAACAGTGCCTGAGCAGCTTCTATTGTTTTCAGGGGCCTAAATTACTTATATGTCTTTTTAATTACACTTCTCTTTTGAAATGTCCTAGTTTTGTATATTGGAGAGGAAGATCTACAGCAGTGACTATGTTTAACTGGCAACACTTGAGTGTTGTTTTTACTTTTCCAGAGTCATTATTCTCTAACTTTGTTTTCAAGTAAACTTTGTACAACTGAAAATTAATTTTAACAGGAATTATCACAATAATTTTTAAAGGGACACATCTATAAGACTCAAGAACAATGCTTGGGAGCTAGACTTCATGATTTGTAATTACTTGTGTGTAAAATTAGTATGATTATTCTGTGCTACTGTTTTGAGTAGGATTTTGAACTGGAAGAAATTCAGATCCTTGTCACCATAAAGTTCAATGACAGCTTCTAGGAAGTGTTGAATTGTGGTAAGGGTTAAGAACTCAGAGCTGTCTCCTGGTGACAGTCTTCCTCCTGTGTCTAGACATTTATTTCAGTTTGTTTGAGCATTACATTGGTAAAACTGGAATAAAAATAACTCTTCTGAAGAATTTTGAGATAGTGTTTATTTCTAGGTAAGTGGTTGAAATTCAGCTCCTTACAGGTGTCCAGGACATGGTTTATTTGTGACTTCTTTGAGGCATCAAAGAAGACTTAAATAATGATCATGCAAGGGAATCTTGTTGAACTGAAAGGGAATTGAATAAAATGATTTGCAAAATTTTGAATTAATTTGGTCCATAGAAGAAGTTTGAACAGAATTTTGAGCAATTAGGTTGGGTTAAGGTAAGAATTAGTGTACGAGACACAAAAAGTTAACATTTCTTCCTTGGTTTTATAACCCCTGAGTCAGTGTAATTTCAGCATAGTTCTCTTAAGTGAGACACATAAAGTTTATTAGTTGAGCTTGATCTGTAAATTTCCCAGAAATAGTCATAGAATCATAAAATCACAAGGTTGGAAAAGACTACTTGGATCATCAAGTCCAACCATTCCTACCTGCCACTAAACCATGTCCCTGAGCACCTCATATACCTGTCTTTTAAATACCTCCAGGGATGGTGACTCAACCACCTCCCTGGGCAGCCTGTTCCAGTGCCCAATGACCCTTTCTGTGAAAAACATTTTTCTGATATCCAGTCTGAACCTCCCCTGGCGCAGCTTGAGGCCATTCCCCCTTGTCCTATCACCTGTCACTTGGGAGAAGAGGCCAGCACCCTCCTCTCTACAACCTCCTTTCAGGTAGTTGTAGAGAGCAATAAGGTCTCCCCTCAGCCTCCTCTTCTCAAGGCTAAACAGCCCCAGTTCCCTCAGCTGCTCCTCATAAGACTTTTTCTCCAGCTCCTTCACCAGCTTTGTTGTTCCTCTAATGGTTCAGCCATTGGTTCTGAGCCAGATGGTGATTCTCAGTTATTGAGTGTTCTGAGCTTCAGGGGGTTGCTGCAATGTTTGTTGTACTCAGAGGGCTCATGCAACTAAATTTTAAATATTAGGTGTAAGGTGCTGCATCCATTCTAAATGTGAGGTTATCTGTTGCAGATTCTTCAATCAAAACCTAGTAGCTGCAGGCAGCTATGACATTCAGGATACACGTTCTGCTTAACTTAAGAACAAGCATGTGCCTTCTCAAGCATGTGCACCCAAGTTGTTGAATGTTTACTTCAGGGCTGTGGGTATAACCCAAAGATCACTTTAAATTGATCTGTTGACTCCAGTGAACAGCAGATAGCAACCAGAAGACAGAAACCACAGTTGAAAGTCACTCGGCTCTAGGACTAAACACAGATATCTATACAAAGGCAAAGGCTAGAATTGCAGTCTCTCCCTAGTGTAAACATGAATTTCAGAGTGATCATAAATATTTTAAAGTCAGAAAATAACCAGAAAGACCTCATAGAGCTGAACCAACTCATCCACTGAAATAAGACCTGAATGTTTACATTTGTATGTAATAGATTTTTAATGTCACACTTCATCATAATGCCTTTGAACTTTTGATTGGTTTATGCAACCAGACCTCAAAAATCACATGAGATTTCCCCTTTACTAAATCAAATGTAATCTTCAAACTGCTATGCTACACATAATAGACTGTACTGCATACATGGTTTGGTTAATTTTGCTGTTATTTATAGCTGATAAATTTGACTCAAGCTGTAATTCAAAAACCAGGCAGGGTAACAGCAGAGATATATCTGTCTAGATAAATCCTAGCTGTAGCTTGGAATATAATTGCTTCAACATTCCAGTTACCTAAGACTATTTAGTAAGTTTTGTCAGATCCTCCCTGGCTCAGAATTCAGGTGTTTTATCATTAACACCAAAAAATGTGGAATCAAACTCTCTCTTTGGCAAAAATAACTCCCAAATTCGTGACAATTATTGTCTACCCTGCTGTTTATTAAGGAAACATGCCTTTGCTTCCTGTCCTTAAATGATTTTGTATCTGATTAATTACAGCTTCAGCATTTCAGAAAAAATTACTGTGGATGATAATAAAAAAGCGTGTAGGTCTATTAGGAAGGAAAATCCTGTGGGTAAAGGTGACAGTTTTACAACACTAGCCCTTGCTTTATTTACAGTAACTCCTTTTGTATATAGTGTTTCATGTTGGTGAAGTCAAGGGATAGAGCTCTTCTTTGTTATTTATGTCAACCCATAATGGAGATGGTGTCGCTGTTGAGACATGACACGGTGACGTGGAAGCAAGTTTCTTTATTGAAGTTATATGGCTGGCCAGCGTGTGCTTGATCTTACACGCGCCTCTTATACCCTTCATTAACACATGCGTCTCCGCATCATTGGATTAGCTTATAAATAAACAATCTGTGAATGGATGGTACTACTTTCGTGCACAGTCCTATATTGTCTGCCCACTTCCCGTCCCATGATCTCCTTCCGGGTGCAGTAAGCAGGGGTCCCCAGCCCGCTGTGGACCCCAACAATTCCCCCTTTTAGTATTTGTGCTAAAGAAAACTGCCTGTTAAAGATTGCCTGTGTCATCCACTGCGGGGCCCTTCGCAGCAGACACACAATGTACGGCAACATCGACAGCACAACTACAAACATACCCACTCTTGAAACAGGGAAGTAAAGCAGTATCAACATTTGACCGCTCTGAGTAATATCGTAGGTGCGTCTGAGAAGTATACAAGCATTGACTTATACTCCATTTCTACTGATCCTAACAGGTCTAACTTGTGGTTCCAGTACATGACTTATACTCTATTTCTACTGATCCTAAAAACCCTAACTTGTGGTTCCGGTATATGATTTATACTCCAGTTGTTATGGCAGTTCTTTGATGTTAGCAAGGGCTATCCATCACACTCATCTCCAGCTGTTTGATTCTCCACACGTGGCCTCCGTGGCTTATCCACAGCAGGGCAAACACAACGAGCAGGGTACCACCGAGGTCCTTCATCTGTGGAAACACAAGCATACCCTCGACCCCAAGTTAATAGCTTGCATGGGCCTGACCACTGACCACTTTGAAGGTCCTTCACTTGAACCTTCACTCCATCAGAGATAGCTGTGGTAGACTTCAAGGATTCCAAATGTTGAATCACTGGGGGATTCTGATGTTCATCATTGATAGTTAAGAAATTTAATACATACATCACCTTGTTCAGCCTTGCTTCAGGTGATTCCCCAGACATTCCCGCCTTTTGTTTTTGTAAAAAGCACTTAAGTGTACCACGGGCACGTTCTACAAGTGCCTGACTAGTGGGGGAGTGAGGAATACCTGTAGCATGGCTGACACCCCAAGACTGTGAAAATGCTTTCAGTCAT
The DNA here is from genome assembly GCF_017976375.1 of Cuculus canorus. NCBI lineage: Eukaryota > Metazoa > Chordata > Aves > Cuculiformes > Cuculidae > Cuculus > Cuculus canorus. Next base: position 14,912,554 of record NC_071440.1, read on the forward strand.
CCAGAAACATAAGCGGGACCGTTGTCAGTTTTAATTTGTCAAGGAACACCACAGGTGGCGAAGGCCTTTTGCCAATGCCTAATAGCATCTTTTGCTGTTTCTCCAGTATGTGCAGTAGCAATAATGACAGAAGAAAAGGTGTATCAATTGATACATGTACATACTTTTGTCGGCCAAATTCCGAAATATGAGTTATATCAGGTTGCCAAATGTGTAGGGCTTGTAAGCCTCTAGGATTTACTCCATAAACTGTTGGAAAATGTTGGCCTTGACAATCGGGACATGAGGCAATGATAGATCAAGCTTCAGTAGTAGAAAGTTGAAACTGTCTCTTGAGCACTATGTGACCCTGGTGAAAAAAACTGATGAGAAGCAATTGCTTGTCGCATAATGTTTGGTACTGGTCCTAATGCTACCACAGATACTAATTGGTCAGCCCAGGCATTTCCTTCTGCTATAAAACCAGGTAAGTCAGTATGGCTTTTTATGTGTAGAATATAATAGGGTTGGCTGCATTTTTGTACGGTTTCCCACAGGAGCTTCATAACTCCAAACAACAGGGGGTTTGTCACTTGTCCAAGAACTGTTTTATCCAATCTCTGTACTAGGCCTGCAACATAAGCAGAGTCAGTTACTACATTGATGGCTTGTGGGAACTGTTGAAATGCCAATGTGACTGCTCGTAATTCCACCACTTGTGGGGAGCCTTGTTGATGCTCAATTAAATGTTGCCAATTTTGTCCATCAAACCATGTAACAGCAGCTTTTCCTGTTTTCCCAGACTCATCTGTGAAAACTGTGGGTCCATCAACAGGTGCTGTTTGGCTTAACAATTTCTGTGCAATAGAGATTTGAGTTCCCAGTTTACAAAGTGGATGGGAAGGAAAATGATACGATATCTGGCCTGTAAAATTAAGTAACGCAGCTTGAAGTGCAGAACTATTGGCACTTATTCAAAATACCATTCAAACATTCAAAATATTGAACTTGTAGAGGAATAACAATACATTCCGGATCTTGTGCCAATAGTTCCACACATCATGTTTGAATTTTTATAATGAGTTGAGCTAACAGCTCATATAATCCTGGAGCAGCCTTTTTTGTTCAAAATGGTAAGAAGATCCACTCCAATATATGGAGGGGGTCTTCCCACCCCTGATCCCACTGCACGAGCGCAGCATGGGGCACTGTGCCTTCCACAAAGACCAATGCCTGCACAATTACAGTCAGGTCAATGCGCCAGACATGCTTTTCCTGAATGGCTTGCTCTACAAGTGTCAGAACATTTCTGGCTTCCTTATTTAGAACCCTGGGTGCTGCAATATCTGTGTCCCCTTTTAACAGATCAACTAGGGGTTGTATTTGTGATGATGTAAGGCCCAAATAGGGCCTCAGCCAATTTATAATTCCAACTATATTTTGAACATCATTTAAAGTCTTGATTTCAGTTACTATCTCAATTGCCTGAGGTTGGACTGTTTTGGCCAGCACTTTCATGCCCAAATACAACCACGGTTGAACACGTTGTACCTTTTCAGGGGCAATGACCAGGCTATAACATTCCAACATTTGTCTAGTGTCCCTTTCCAATTCTCCTAATTGTTCTGACATTGCAGCAGCCAATAAGATGTCATCCATATAACGATAGCAATAGCATTCAGGATATTTCTGCCACACAACACTCAGTGTCTGGGCTACAAACCATTGACAGATGGTAGGTGAGTTTTTCATCCCTTGGGGTAAAACCTTCCAATGATATCTTTTTGTGGGTTCTGCATGATTAGTCGAAGGAACTGTAAAAGCAAATTTTTCAACATCATTTCCATCTAAAGGAATTGTAAAGAAACAATCTTTTAAGTCCATGACCAATATGTCCCATTGCATTGGAATCATTGTTGGGGAAGGTAGTCCCGGCTGTAGTGCCTCCATGGTTGCAAGTACTTCATGGATTTTTTGCAGGTCATGTAATAATCGCCATTTTCCTGATTTCTTTTTGATCACAAAAAACGGTGTGTTCCAAGGACTGTGTGACTCTTCAATATAGCCTGCAGCTAACTGTTCTACCACTACTGTGTGCAGGGCTGTGAGTTTCTCTTTGTTAAGGGGCCACTGATCCACCCACACTGGCTTATCTGTAAGCCATCGCAACCTTAAAGTGGGTTTTTAGTGCCCTGCAGGATCCATCCTGGATCCATAGGACCCCTATGGAAAATCCGTTGTGATACGGACTCCCCATTGTCCCAAACAGTCTCTTCCCCAGAGGTTTAAGGGGGCTGGAGTAATATAAGGTCGTACAGTGGCATTTTGCCCTTCAGGGTTCGTAATAATTACAGGTTTTGCTACTATGAGACTAGTAGCCATACCTCCTAGTCCCATTACTCCTGAAGTTGCAGGTACCACAGGCCAGGAATCAGGCCAGTCCCTTCGAGCAATGATAGTAATGTCAGCCCCTGTGTCAAGCAGTCCAGATATTTGAATGGAATGTGGAAAAGCAGTGTTCATATCAAGGATACATTTCATTTGTGGCCTTGTGTATGAGAGAGGTTGTGACCAACAAATTTGAGGTGGTCCAGTGGATCCAAATCCCCCATCTCCACGGATGACTTGCTCTGTTTTAAGAACACTGCTTTTAAAAGGCACCAATTGTGCAATGCGAGTTCCCTCTTGTATTGTAACAGGGGGGGTGATAGTAGAAACCATTGCACAAATCTGTCCTGTAAAATCCTCATTAATTACTCCCACATGAACTAGAATGTTTTGTAAGATAGCACTGGAACGTCCAATAAGTAAGGCACTGAGTCCATAACCGATGGGCCCCCACACTTTCAGAGGGACCTTGTGTACTCCCTGTGTATTAATAGTTACTGTGTGGGCGGTGGATACATCCATCCCTGCTGCTCCACTGGTTTTTCCTGATAAGAAGTCGCAAAGGCCTGGGGCCGCATTGCAGGAGACCAAGCATTCTTCATGGGCACGGGTATTTGTGTCTGGGCGCCCCCCCCCGCGCTCTGTCTCCCATTTCCCGGCTGTAGCAACTCTCCATTTATGTGATATTTGGACTGGCATTGCTTAGCAAAGTGTCCAGCTTTCCCACACCTGAGACATCTGCTAACAGCTGATGTGATCGCTGATCTAGCAGTGCCATTATTCTTTTTTTGTCTATTTGAACAGGCAGTTTTGAGATGTCCAGTCTGGTTACATTTACAACATCCTTTGTCAGGTGTTCCCATGGCTGCCATAGCAGCAGCGAGAGCAGCCATTTTTCGTCAGTCGACCCCATATGGGCACAAGCCATGATCATAGTTTCAAGAGTCGGTTCACCTGGCAAGGCACGTATTATTTTTTGACAATCTGCATCAGCATTATCTCGCGCTAGTTGTGTGATCAACAGTGTTTTGACATAGTCATCAAAAACTTGGTGTTCTACAGCAGCCCGCAGCCTCTCTACAAATTGTAAAAATGGCTCTCAAACTCCCTGTCTAATTGTTGTATATTTATCCTTCGATTCAGCGATCTCAGCTGTTCTCATCAGTGCTTCAAGCCCTACTGCTTTTACCTGTTCAAGCACTAAAGGGTGCCACTGAGCTTGATGCTGTGGATTACTAAACTGCCCAGTTCCTGTTAAAACATCTACACCGTTCCCATATCGGGGGTCTGACTCAGGGAGCTGCAGGTTCCATATCGCCTGTGCTTCTGCCTTTTGAGTCCAAATATTTCGAAAAACTGTGCACTGAACAGGCTGAAACATAATTTGTGCAATTTGGGCAAAGTCATATGGTGTCATTTCTTCCATAGTTAATAATCGAAGCAATTGCATTGTTGCAGGGGAGCTGGGACCATACTGTGTAACAGTTTTTTGAAGTTCCTGTATTACTTTCCAGGTGTATGGTCTGTGCTCATCCATAATTCCCTGTCCTGGATCCCCCCCGGACCAACGGGAATGCCATAGCTGTCACAGGACTCGGGTCACGTTCCTTTAAGGGTGTAGTTATTGCCTCGGACAATGTCCAACATCCTTCTAGCATAGCCTGTTGGTTTACCTTTTGCCAAAATAAACAGGGATCATACGGTCTCACAGTAACCTGTGCCGAGGGTGAATCCCACGTCTGAGGGGTTTGAGGTTTACCGGAGGAACTCCCAGAGGTTGGCTCGACGTTAGCCTCGAACTTTCTGTTTTTTGAAGCAGCCGCCTCAGTGCCCCCCTCTGCCACAGGATTGTCCCAATCACCCAGCTCATCTGGCAAAGGCAGGCGTACCAAAGGATTGTACGCTTCGGGTGCCCCTTGCTCTTCAGGGGGCAGTGGAGGGGCAGACGGTGTTACAGGGTTAACCTGCCATCAGCTTTGTTTATATATCGGAGAAGCCGAGTCTGTTTCATCGTCTGACTCATCAACAAGAAAACTTTTTTGCGCTAACCGAGATGGTTTATTCTCTGGGCGTGTCACCGGATTTCTTGAATTTAGGTGTTGAAACTCAGATAGAGATGCAGACTCTGGGTTGGCAGTTAATATAGAAAATTTCTCTTGCTCCGTTAACAGATCCTCAGCAGATGGAGGCTCGTTTCGGGAGGCAAGGGGTGAAAGATCTTGCTCTGCCCAATCCCTCTGTTTTTTGAAGTCTTTCAAAGTATCAAACAAAAGGCACCATGTGGTTAACAAGGATACTGACTCTTTGTCTCCGTGTGAAGCGCTATCAAACAGCCTGTTCCCTATTTCTTTCCAATTTGAAACAGTAAATGATGTTATTATATCTGAAGTATAACCCTGTCTCTTGCTCCATAAAAGCATCTTTTGCAACATTAATTCCTCTAGCTTTACCCCCTTCTTTTCTAGTATTTGCTTCCACATGCTTATAATCGTTTCCTCCTCTTTTGTTAGTGAGGCTCCCATCTTTTTCCCCAGCACCTCACCTGCACTCGGTGTCTTCTTAAAAGTCCCGGATCCGGAATTAAGCAGCTTCTCTTGCCGCTCCTCTTGGCTATTCTTGCCAAAAACTCTTTTTTAGTGGCTGTGCCACCTTGGGGAACCCCAAAATTAAAACTCTCAGAAAATCGCTAGCTATATCACATTGGGGGTCACCAGCTGTCGCTGTTGAGACACGACACGGTGACGTGGAAGCAAGTTTCTTTATTGAAGTTACATGGCTGGCACGCGCTTGATCTTACAGGCGCCTCTTATACCCTTTATTAACACACGCGTCTCTGCATGATTGGATTAGCTTATACATAAACAATCTGTGAAGGGATGGTACTACTTTCGTGCACGGTCCTATATTGTATGCCCACTTCCCGTCCCATGATCTCCTTCCGGGTGCAGTAAGCAGGGGTCCCCAGCCCGCTGTGGACCCCCACAAGATGGTAGTACCCAAGAGGGCAGACAGTATGTCTGTTGATTAGAGCAGTAAATTAGGGGAAGACAGAAAGACAGAGAAGAATAACTGGGTTCCATAGACATGCAAAAACATTTCATGTTGTTTGCTACTTGTTACATGGCTTCCCTGTGAACTCTGCTCCAGAGGTCTGTAAACTAATAATAAAGTTTTCCTCCTCATCCCACTCACTGGATTATTTATCTCCCTTTGGTTAGAAAGACCTTCTGTTTGTCTGATCTCTTTTACAGTGACAAAAAAAAGTTGTTTTGTTCAGAGTACTCAAACTGCCAACAAGGCAAAACTATTTTCCATACAGCTGTGCAAGCGTTTGCTTTCGACATAACTGAAAAGGAACCTTATTTGTCTTTTCCTTATACCATACTGGATTTGTTTCTTCAACTAATATCCTGAAGGATAACTAGCTTCCATGTACCAATTCAGAGATCTTCATATAGCATTCTTCCCAAGATGTAAATTCGCATCTTGATTGGTGATTTTATGAAATTCTATTTTGTTGCATGGTATGACGGAGACCAGCTCACAGGGACGCCTAAATCGACAGACGGACTACCGCTCTGGTGGCAAGTAGCAACATTTTATTCTCCAAACGGGGTTTTCATACTCTTCTGGTTGAGATAACATCGTACTTGTATGCACTGTTTACATACTTTATTATTATTCTTGTCGTGAGAAAGCAGGCTCTACAAGTTCTACAAAACAAGGGTCTACGTGTCTGTCCAGAGTTCACATAACATCCTTAACTAAATCTGCAGGTGTTCCTGGAGTGTATACATTTAGCTTGGGCCCTGGAATGGGGAGAAACACATTATACTGCCAAGAACCTCTGTGTCCGCATCCTCCCTTCCAGGAGGAGCGGCTTTTAATCTCAGCACAGTTTTCTGTTATCGACCCTTTCAGGCCCCACAGAACACTGCTCTCAAGGCCTCTGGCTTCATCATTCTGCTTTTGACCCCTTCAGGCCCTCAGAATGTATAATGGTTCTCCTCAATGGTATATTTTATCTAGTTTGTTCCAGCTACAATAAAATAAGTAAAACACCTGACAGTTTTAGTTGTGCAACCATATAATCAAGATCATATACAAGGTTGGTAGTTTATTTCAATATTTATTTTCTTTAAAAGTTTGATTTCTCTAAGTAGAAATACATTGAATATATAAATATTTTAAAATACAGAAATGTTAAATGGATTTTACTCTTTAGTTTCTTAACATACAGTTTTTATAACAGTTTCTCTAAATTTCTTGCTCTAACAAGAATAGTTCCTGGTTTGATTTGATTTGATTTTCAACAGTGTACATTTTCTGCCAATTCAACTGGAAGGTGAAACCATTCTGTAGGAACCTTTTATTCCCCTCACCCCAGCAAATATTGGCCTTTATTTCTATCAAAATTTTTTTTCCCTTATTGTTAGAAAACTTAGAAAAAGTGTGGAAGAAGTGTGAAAAAAGTAAGAAAAAGTAAAAAAAACCCAAAAACTAGCTGAGAACCAAGGCCTCTTGAATGCCTTTAACATTCTTAACAGCTCTTACTCTGATTTGGTCATTAAGTGAAATCAGTCAATTTGGAGTCGCCAACAATTAATTTTAACATGAAATATGTACTCTATATTTGCTTGGGGTTTGCCTATTCACAGATTTGAAAATCCTGTATAATTGTAACTCTTTTTTTTGTCTTATCTGAATGTATCTATCTTAGCCTAATTTAGAACTATCCTTATAGAAGATAGACAGTTGGGCCAAAGAAACTTCCAGATGCAACTCTATAGCTCAGATATGAAAACTGAGTGCAGCACTTTGGGCCAGATGTCATTGCTAGTTAATGACATGCCTAAACCACTGAATACTAGCAGTAGAAAAATATGTACTGGGAAAGATAAGTTTATACCTGCTGAGTTTCTTATTCTCTCTGGCCTACTAACTGCTGGAGATAAGCAGTCTCTCTGCACTAGACAGACCTTTGGACTAAAGGCACAGAGAAATTTTATGGATGTATTATGAATGAGATGTAGGTGGATGGCAACATTCAAAAAGTATTTAAAAACCTATAACAAAAGATGTCATTATATTTAGACTTTGTTCTGTTTTTACAGTTCATTCAAGTTTTGGATCCTTTTAATAACACAGTTTCCTAGAGATAGCTGTGTTCTAGACCTCAGTGTTCATAAAATTTTCTTTCTTTTTAAGAAAAGACATTTCTTAGTTAAAAATAATAATGAAGATCATTAGTTGATTCTTTTTTTGAAAAAAAACCCAAACCTACAAAATGAAGGTTGTGCTTTGTAGGTATTTTTTGTGTTTAGAAAATCATAAAAATTTTGATGTGTAAAAATATATTTGCACTTGTGCTGGTTTGGGCTAAAGCAGAACATTTTTTCTCTGACTTTCCAGCCTGATAGTTATCACCAAGGTGAAGGGCCATTGGCGTGTAGAGAGGCCTCTGCTCACACCTATTCCTGGGCAAATTAAGGCTATCCCAGAATTGGTGGGAAAAGGTGTCACACTAAATAGGTAAGATTCTGACAGGTGGCTGAGGGAGGCCTTCCTGTCAGGTAACAGGGTTCAAGATGAACCCCCTTGCTTTCTAAGAATCCCCTCAGAGAGGAGCCTAGGTGTGGCTAGATTCGTCTCTAGTCCTAGATGGTTTATGACTAAAGGATTATGTGTGTGTGCTTATACGTGTTTTGCCACAAGTCAGAATTCAGTTACCTGTGAGTCTCCTCAGAGACTGGTACACACAGATTTAATACTTGCTGCCAGTGAGCCCTAGTGGACTGTAAATACAATAAATACAAGTTGCTGCACCTACATTGACCAATCAGGAAAGGTGACAAAAGACATAGATGAAATCTGGAAACAAACCAAGGTTTTACACAAAGCAGCACAAGATAGTACCTCTTTTAGTTTTACTGAACTTTGGGAAAAGCTTACCTCTTGGTTACCTAACTTTGCTTGGCTTAGATAATTGCTTGCTTTGATAATTGCTTTAATGATTTTAGGACTTTTACTGTATTTTATGTTTAAATGTTTTATATGTTGTACTAAAGGGGCTAATAATGATTACGAACAACGGAAAAAAAACATCCACTTCGCCGGAAGATAGAATCGAGAAAATACTTTAAGAAGAGCCTTAATACAGAAAGCACCCTTTAAATAAAGAATTTACTAATAGGCTAGAAAAGGGGAGAATTGAAAAAGGGAATGAAAGGGTTAACCAACAGAGGTATTCAGTAACAAGAATTGAAGGCATTCTTCAAAACAAGAGCACATTATCAGGAACACTCCGGGCCCAGGCAGAAGCTGTGCTGCTCTGCTTCATTCAGTAAGAAAGGAGGCTGTCCAAGGCTAACCGTTTCTGTGGTTTGAAACACAGCCAACTCAGCTAAGGCAAAGAGTGGACTTATGATAATGGAAATAATTGTAATAGTAACGCCCTTTTAGTGAACTAATTGTAATAGCCTAGCCCACATTAATGAATATGTATGCCTTTACACCATAAGTAGCTGCTTCTTAGAAGTGCATGGGTGTGCAAGCTAGAAGAAATTCCCCCTTAGCACCCCAGCTGGCAATAAAACATACCTGCTTTATAACTCTCCTGAGCTGTGAAGCTTGATTCCGTGCGTCAGCTGTCCCTGGAGAAAGTTTCACAATGCCTGTCAGAAAGATAATTTCACAATGCTGAGGTGATAAGTAATTTAATTCAAGTGACAGATTAAAACAAGTTTGGGATTGCCATTGATAAATTCACTCGCTGCCTCAGTGCTAAACAATTACAACTTGTTAACAATGAGTGTGCATATATATATATATGTAACAAGTAACAATAAAAACCTGAGTTAGTAATTATTTTCCCAGAAACCATCTGACAGAGTCAGTTCTTACCAAAAAGGCATCCTTCTTTGGTAGGGAAAGAGAGGTCAAGGCCCCTAGACCCATCCATCAGGTAAAGTGGTCATTTTTTCTCCCCAAAGAAAGGATTTTCAGGTGTTGTTTTTACACTTTTTTGAAACTCATTGGTGCCTCTTAGCCAGGTGGGACTAAGTCAATTAGTATGTGTTGATTGGCTGTTGGCAAGGCTGCTAGTGTTGTCAGAAGCAGGGACTCGCAGTTCACCATGCCTTCGAGGTGGGGAGCTCAGTACGTGCTTTTTCTTTTTGGGGGGGGGGGGGGGCGGTGATATTTCTGTTCTTAACTGAAGCAACATCAGGCCTCCGCCTCACCCCAGGTGTCACTCAGCTGATTTGAGAGATGACCTGGTCCAGTCTGTCTTGCAGTAGAATTGCTCCCTTTTGCAAACCACTCTCTTTTGCAAACTCACAGTGAGTATGATCATAGAATCATAGAATCACTAGGCTGGAAGGGACCCACTGGGTCATCGAGTCCAACCATTCCTAACGCTCCCTAAACCATGCCCCTCAGCACCTCATTCACCTGTCCCTTAAACACTTCCAGGGAAGGTGACTCAACTACCTCCCTGGGCAGTCTATTTCAGTGCCTTTCTGTGAAAATTTTTTCATGATGTCAAGCCTGGACCTCCTGATGATGTTTGCTATCCACAAAACCTAGCAACTCCATTGTACCACAGTCCACCTCATGACCTTAGTCACGTCTCGACGAGAGGAATATCAGATAATTTGGATTCAGACAGGTTGAGGGGCTCATCCTCCTCCCTTATAAGAGAAGGTACAAACAACAGGTGCTACAAGGCTTTTAGCACAAAGTATGATCAGCATAAAAGCCCAAGAGAGGTTTCTTTCCCTGGAATGAAATTACTTTATCCGTTCTTGAAAGTCTTTTACACGGTGAACTAATCATGCTTGAGACTGGTAACTGCAAGCCAGGGCTCACTTGTGTAAAGAACTACCCTGTATTTTTCTCATTTGCTGTGCTTCCTTTGTAAAATTAGGAGAGTAATCCATTGACTTTAATTGAAATGTCTATTTGCAGTGGTTCATGATTGGCTCTATTTTTCTCTAAAATAATATGAGAAAATTAAGTCTTTCTAGCTTTAGTCAATGTATTCTGTTTTAAAAATCACATTATACTGGAGTCTTGTTTAAAACCATTATCCCATGTCCTATTGCTACAGGCCCTGCTAAAAAGTTTTTCCCCATCTTTCTTGTGAGCCCCCTTTAAGTATTGAAAGGCCTCAATAAGGTCTCCTCAGAATCTTCTCCAAATTGAACAGCCCTAACTCTCTAAACCTCCCTTCATAGGGAAGGTGTTCCAGGCCTGTAAGAGACTGATTCTTTTTGGCTGCCTTAAACCACTTGTTTTCCTACCTTAAACTGCTTGTTTTTGACTGCAGTAAAGGCAGTGTCTTTCACCCTTATCTCACTCTCTCAAGCAGCCCAGCTGCGCTTGCTGCCCAGAGGGGTCATGCTGCAGTCTTGCTAGTAGGGAGAGCAGGGGCAGAATGATACCTTGAACTTGCCTCAGACCTCAGAACCCCACTAAGCCCACCTGAAACTCAGTTCCAGAACTTTCCTAGAAGAATCACTGTGCAAGTCCACTGAAAACTATAAATAATACTCTGGGAGAGGGGCCTGCCATTCTGAGACAGATGAGGAGGACAGGAGCCCAGGTGGTGTCCTTGCACTTTTCTTTCTCACTGTCCTCCCTTTATCTCTTTCTTTCTTTTCCCTTAACACAGATTCAGTGAACCAACGCCAATCTTATCCCTAAGAAAGCCTGTACAAATAAATTTCTTTTTGGACAAAGTGTTTGGCATTGTTTTGCCTTCATTTATCCCAATGGGTACTGAACGCATAAATTTTATAGGGAGACACAGGGTCTTACCCTGGCAGTTCCTAGACTGTCCAGGCTGGGTCACGACAAGGCCTTTGATGATTTTTGTGGCCATCCTCTGGACCCACTCCAACAGGTCAATGTCTTTCCTGTGGTGAGGGCTCCAGAGCTGGGTGCAATATTCTAGATGTGGTCACACCAGAGTAGAGTAGAGGGGCAGAATCACCTCCCTCAACCTGCTGGTCATGCTTCTTTTGATGCAGCCCAGGATATGGTTGGCCTTCTGAGCTGCAAGCACACATGGCTGGCTCATGGCTGGCTTCTCATCCACCAGGACCCCCAGGTCCTACTCTGCAGGGCTGCTCTCAGTCTCTTCATCCCCCAGCCTGTATCAATGCTGAGGGCTGCCCCAACCCAGGTGCAGAACATTGCACTTGGCCTTGTTTAACCTCATGAGATTTTTCACAAGCCCACTTCTCCAGATGTCACGGTCCCTCTCGATGGCATCCCATCCCTCAAGGGTGCCAACATCACCACTCAGCTTGGTGCATCAGCAAACTTGCTGAGGGTGCACTCAATCCCATTGTCTGAGTCATTGATAAAGATATTGGTGGAGTTCAAGGTCTTGAGGGACATGCGACAGGTGAGGAGTATATTCAGGACCCTAAATTTCAGGAAAGGAAACTTCCAGCTCTTCAAAGAGTTAGTCAGTAGGACCCACAGGGATATGGTCCTCCGGGACAAGGGAGCAGAATAGAGCTGGAAAATAGTTAAAGATGCTTTCCAGAAAGCACAACACTCAGTCCCCAGATGTAGGAAATTGGGCAGGGAAGGGAAGAGACCAGCATGGCCAAGTTGAGACCTTCTGGTCAGACTGAAGAGCAAGAGGGAACTGCACAGGCAGTGCAAGCAGGGACAGGGAACCTGGGAAGAGTATAGGGATGCTGCCTGGTTGTGTAGGAATGGGGTCAGGAAGGCCAAGGCGCAGCTGGACTGATGAATGAAAATGGTGACCCGGTATCAATAGATGAGGAGAAGGCTGAGGTACTCAACAAATCTTTTGTCTTAATCTTCACTGACAACTGATCCCCTCACCCCTCCTGGGTCAATGGACAACAGGATGGGAACCAGAGGGTTATAGCCCTTCCCACTGTAGGGTAGGATCAGGTTCGTGACCACCTGAGTAACCTGAGCATACATAAGTCTATGGGACCTGATGAGATGCATCCCAGAGTCCTAAGGGAATTGACCGATGTGGTTGCCAAGCCACTCTCCACAGTATTTGAAAAGTCATGGCAGTCAGGAGAAGTCCCTGGTGACTGGAAGAAGGGTAACATTGTGCCCATTTTTAAAAAAGGCAGAAAAGACAATCCTGGGAACTACCAACCTGTCGGCCTCACCTCTGTGCCTGGGAAGATCATGGAACAGATCCTCCTAGAAGCTATGCTAAAGCATATGGAGGATGGGGAGGTGACTAGATGCAGCCAGCATGGCTTCACCAGTGGCAAGTCTTACCTGATCAAACTAGAGGCTTTCTATGATGGGGTGACCATGTTAGTGGACATTGGAAAACCAATGGATGTGATCCATCTGCACTTCTGTAAAGCCATTGACACAGTCCCCCACAACATCGTTCTCTCTGAATTGGAGAGATATGGATTTGATGGGTGGTCTGTTCGGTGGATAAGGAATAGGTAGGAGGGTCGTATTCAGGGAGTAAGGTCAATGGCTTGATGTCCAGATGGAGATCTGTGACAAGTGGTGTCCCTCAGGGGACCATACTGGGACCAGTACTGTTTAATATCTTCATCAGTGATATAGACAGCAAGATCAAGTGCACCCTCAGCAAGTTTTCAGATGACACCAAGCTGAGTGGTGCAGTTGTCACACCAGAAGGATGGGATGTCGTCCAGAGGGACCTGGACAGGCTGGAGAAGTGGGCCTGTGAGAACTTCATGAGTTTCAACATGGCCAAGTGCAAGGTCCTACACCTGGGTCCAGGCAATCCGTGGTTTCAGTACAGGATGGGGGATGATGTGCTTGAGAACAGCCCTGCAGAGAAGGACTTGGGGGTGCTGGTCAATGAGAAGCTTGACATGACCTGGCAATGTGCACTTGCAGCCCAGAAGGCCAACCACTGCATCAAAAGAAGTGTCGCCAGCAAGTCAAGGGAGGTGATTCTGCCCCTCTATTCCACTCTTGTGAGACCTCACCTGGAGTATTGTGTCCAATTCTGGAATCCCCAACATAAGAAGGATATGGAACTGTTGAAACAGGTCCAGAGGAGGGCTACAAAGATGATCAGAGGGCTGGAGCACCTCTGCTATGAGGACAGGCTGAGAGAGTTCGGGTTATTCAGCCTGGAGAAGAAAAAGGCTATGGGGAGACCTTATAGCAGCCTTCCAGTACCTGTAGGGGGCCTACAAGAAATCTGGGGAGGGACTTTGTACAAAGGCATATAGTGATAGGATGAGGGGGAATGGCTTTAAATTGGGGAGGGGAAGATTTAGACATTAGGAAGAAATTCTTCATGATGAGGCTGGTGAGACACTGGAACAGGTTGCCCAGGGAAGTTGTGGATGCCCTCTCCTTGGAAGTGTTCAAGGCCAGGCTGGATGCGGCCTTGAGCAGCCTGATCTAGTAGGAGCGTCCCTGCCCATGGCAGGGGGGTTGGAACTAGATGATCTTTCGGGTACCTTCCAACCCAAACCATTCTATGATTCTATGATTCTATATTAACACCGGTCCCAGAATAGACCTTTGAGGGACACCGCTCATCATGGATCTCCATCTGGACAGTGAGCTGTTTACCACTACCCTCTGGGTGCAACCATCCAACCAATTCCTTATCCACTGAACAGTCCACCCATCAAATCCATATCTCACCAATTTAGAGAGAAGGATGTTGTGAGGGACTGTGTCAAAGGCCTTAGAGAAGTCCAAATAGATGACAACTGTGGGTCTTCCCTTGTCCACTGATGTAGTCACTCCATCATAGAAGCCCACTAGGTTGGTGGGGCAGGATTTGCCCTCAGTGAAGCCGTGCTGGCTGTCTTGAATCACCTCCCTGTCATCCATGTGCTTTAGCATAGCTTCAGGGAGTATCTATTCTATTATCTTCCCAGGCACAGAGGTGAGCCTGACAAGTCGGTAGTTCCCAGGGTCCTGGGTCCTTCTTTCTACCCTTTTTAAAATCGGGTGCAATGTTACACTTTTTTTTTTTTTTTACATGCAACAATATTGCTGAGTAAATAATATAAAGTTAGCATTTTTCTCAACATTACATTTCCTGCTGGAAGGTAAATTATTATTAGGAAAAGAGTAGGAATTATACTGAAAGTAGCACATATTTATTTATTCATAGACAACATACATATATCAATATCAGCATAGATATCATGAATACCATTCTATATAGTATAGTGGACATTGTGTAAGCATAACTGGAAATAAAAAATGAAATGCAGGATCTGCACCTCTTTTTTTATTTTGAAAACACAAGAGAACTCTGAAGTTACATAGTTATTTGTGCATATCAGGCTCTAAATTATTCAACTGAGGCAATCTGCACTTGCTTAGCTGCAGATGAATATAAAGAAGATACTATTAATCTGAAACAATGATCCTTTTACCTGTAGTAGTGTCCATGTGATGTACATGTCCCATTTAAATGGAATGATTTTCACAGTGTTATAAAATATTCATCAAAAAAATTCAGTCAACTTGTTATTCAAAACATTTCACAATATCTGCTATGGATTAAAAGGTGGTGGTGGTTTTTTTTTTACCATTTCTTAACTGACTCTGCTTTTACAAGTATATTTATTTATTCAAATACTGTCCTATCCATTTATTCTGTTTTATTTTCCTGCTTTAAAGTTGTGTTTTGATACAGTGTTTTCTGAGTGGCATAAATTAGATTTAAAAGTCCCTAATTTATAGATCTGTAAAAATCTGGAGCAGTATTATTTGGATTTCCAAATGAAAATGGTCACAACAGTATCCGATGATGGTTTGGATTTGTTAGGTGTGAGTGTTAATTTATATGGAAAAAAGGATAATGGATAAGGAAAAAAGGAGAGACCAAGGAGAGTATTTTCATAAAGCAGCGTGGAATACCCATGACATTTTTGTATTACTTTTCAAAATTAATTTGCTCTGGAAAATAAATTTGGAGCTGATGTTAGTATCAGTGAAGAAGCCAGCGTATTCTGACTGAGGCAGCTGTCCTGCTGGAGAGCTGAAACAGAGTTGATTATAAGCAGGTCTAATTCCTGAGTCTCCAGCTGAGTTTTCTGGTTTCATGACAGAGGTGACTGAGTCTTCTTTTGTTCTGGGAAGCATTCCACCAACTTGTGACCATCATTCATAACTAATTTCTGCATGTCCAGCAGATATTCCGTAACTATCTTTTAAATCTGGACATAGCTGGTTTTGTACATCAGACCTGATGTTTTGAGATTTCCTTATTCTCCACTCTCATGGAGTAAGGTATTTGATGTTTGAAGCCAAAAGCTAGTTATTTCTTTCCCTTAGGGGAAGTAGCCTATTATGCCTGTTCTGAAAATGCTTGCTGCACTAATATTCAGCAGGGTTTAAAAGAAAACACTAATTCTTATAAAGAACACACAGAGGAAGAATAAAAAGATCAGACAGCGTACCTTGATTCGTTCTGTCTGAGAAAACAAAACCGCATAACCTGCTTCTGGGAGAGGATGCTAATCCCCATGCAAGAAGTGATAAGCACTTAAGAGGCCAAAGAGGTTCCTTATCCTAGTAACCAAGAGGAGCCCTTGACAAAGGGCTGCCATGGAAGCAGTTGTGGGAGAAATTGCATGTAAAAGGAAGTTTTATTCACCATTTCACTAGCCAGATGACTGTAAGATGATTTCACTTTATTATGCAGAGTGCTTCTGTGAATACCTTTCTCAAATTCTGTACCTTTCCAGATTCATTTCATATACAGCCAAATCAGCTTATGTAGAACTCTGGACTGAAACTAGGATCACACATATACAAATCAGTATTGTTGCACTTAGAATCATAGAATAGTTTGGGTTGGAAGGGACTTTAAATATCATCTAGTTCTAACCCCCCTGCCATGGGCAGGCACATCCCACTAAATCAGGCTGCACAAGGCCCCATCCAACATGGCCTTGAACACCTCCAGGGATAGGGCATCAACAACTTCCCTGGGCAACCTGTTCCAGTGTCTCGCCACTCTCATAGTGAAGAAATTCTTCCTAATGTCCAGTCTAAATCTTCCCCTCTACAGTTTATACCCATACCCCTCATCCTATCACCACAAGCCTTTGTGAATAGTGCCTCTTCAGCTTTCTTGTAGGCCCCTTTCAGGTACTGGAAGGTTGCTATAAGATCTCCTTGGAGCCTTCTCTAGGCTGAACAAGCCCAACTCTCTCAGCCTGTCCTCGTATGGGAGGTGCTCCAGCCCTCTGATCATCTTTGTAGCCCTCCTCTGGACTCGTTCCAACAGCTCCATATCATTATTATGTTGAGGATTCCAGAACTGGACACAGTACTCCAGATGAGGTCTCACAAGAGAGGAATATAGAGGTAGAATCACCTCCCTTGACCTGCTGACCATGCTTCTTTTGATGCAGCCCAGGATATGGTTGGCCTTCTGGGCTGCGAACGCACATTACCTTCTCATGTCGAGCTTCTCATCGACCAGCACCACCACTTAACATCACAAGAAATAAGTTCCTCCTCAGATCTGCCTCCACAGCACTGTGTGCTGTCTAGGTTCCCATGAAAGTTTTGATGATGCATATTCAAACACACACAAGGCTGCTACCAGGACTCCAATCATCACCAATAATGCTAAAGACAATTTGGAGCAATAGAAAGAAGTCATCCCAGGGAGCCATCATGACCGTGCCAAAAATCACAATTTGCTTTCTAGATTTCAAACTTTTATCCCTCAACAATTTCACCCTGTTACTGCTGCAAACAGATAATCCCTGCTCACTGCGCCAAAAGTATCGTGGCCCCGGATCCACGAGATATCAACTCGAGTCCAGGCCTGATGAGGGGAGGGTTGCCCAGACTATTTTGCAGAATCAAACCGTATAACCCAAAATAAGATAAAAGCAGGTATGTTTATTTCCAGCACTGGGGTGCTAGGGGGTCCAGAATTATGATCAAGTCCTGATGTTTCATTAACTGTTTCATTAATTATTTCACCAATGTAAGATTGATTCCAATAGGTATAGGTGATAATTTGTGAAACATTGTGTAATTGGATTTTATCAGCTGATGGGATACTACTGGTGCTAAATAAGAAAAGTCACACCCAACAATCTTAACAAAATTACAAATACAGAAATTAGAAATTAGAGTGATTCTTACTATCCATAATTATCTCATCTGTTGCTATCGAGGTACAAGCAGTTCTCAAACACACACAACCTTGGCCCATATATACAATTACAGTCCTCTGATTAGCATCTGGATGGATCTCAAAGTGACAGATGCTTTGCTCAGTGTCGGGGCAGATGTCTTGAGCATCGATTGCATTATTTTGCAAATGACTCCCTGTTGTTCTCATGTAATGCAAGATTCTAAATTTACAGTTTGCCATTTCCTGTTCACTATTCATGTCGGTGTTCTATATTCAGATAGATAGAGCACAGTTTTATCATGGTTTAATCCTAATGCAATGATGGAGTGGATTACATATATTGAAGCGTTACATATGGTCAACACAAAGACTGTGACCTTATTAGTGATGAGGTCTACCAGAATTGAAGCTTCCTCTCTAAGCCAGTGGTACTGTCCCAAAACCACTTTCCAGATTTCGGTGGGGAAAGTACCCTCACCAGTTTCTCTTATAATTAAGGCGGCCACTGATTGCATCCATAATTGTGCCTGTATACAACTGAGGGCCAAAGAAATGTTATCTTGGATCACACTGAGTGCATTTACTATTAATTCATGGTCTTGTTCCTCTACCTTTTCCCACTTTGGTAACACTTCTGATAACTGATTAGTTCCTAAAGCTAATAGAGAAGACTGTAAAGGTAGTCTTAATTTTGTTAAATCACTAGTTGTGGTGGCAAATTAGTATTTCTGAGTCAAATCCATTTAGGACCTCCAATCCTGTCTCTAACACTCCGGTTAGGCCCTTTTGTATTTTGTCCCTGAAGAGCACTTGTTTTCACAGCCAGGTTGTCCAGCCCTCAAAGGATGTTTTTAGGAAATGAGAGCATGCTGGCTGAATTTCAGTAATATTAGTTAGCATTAGCAGTTTAACACATTTAAGAGACCATTCTGGGTTGAACAGCATTTGCTGTTGGCCTGTATTCCTGATTATATACGGACCAATCTCATAAATTCTGGGTTGTAAGAGGCTTAGCTATAGTATTTATTTTAAATTTGAATGAGAGCCCAATGGTATCATAGGCCCAGAGACAAACCACCTTAACAGTCTGTACTAATGTAAAATTATGCCAACAATCTAATTCATTGGAAATACAGGTCTTTGTATTCTTATCTGTAGGCGTAGTTGATATAGTAATTTGGGATGCCTTTTTATGGATAGTCCTATTGACCATACCGCATCCTACTTCGATTTCTCATCCTACAGTCCTCTGAAGTTGCTGAATGCCCTGTTCTCTATCTGCATTCAATTCTTGCCTCACATATACTTGATTTTCATGCATAACCACAGTTGATAGATTAAAGCCTTTCAATCAGAATATTTCCCATGACTCCAGTATACCCAATAAAAGCTTGGGACCAAGGCCACTCAGTATTCTTTTGGTTAGAGGTGCTCTGCCATCCCTGTATTATAATTATGATCATGAGAAAAATAATTTTCTTGCTTGGACTTGTGTGATCTTCCATGGAGATTTATGTGACTTTTTCACTCGAGTGCGATGGATCCATGCACTCTGCTCCTTAATTTCGATTGCTGTGAAGGAAATAAGGAGCACCTGGAATGGTCCTTCTCACTGCGGTTCCAGAGTCCTCTCTGCAAGAGACTTTACATATATAATATCCAGGTTGTATGTTATCCACAGGTCCTTTCAAACCCCTACTTCATGTCTCAACCTCATGTTTTTCTATCTTTTTGGAGTTGTTTGATCAGTGCCACCACGTAGGAGGTCAGGATTTCATACCCAAATAGTGACTGATCTGTTGTACTACTTTTGAGATAATAAGTGGTCACCTATCAGGAGACATAGTTGCTGGAACCCCAAAGCGTGATATTATATCCTGTATTAATGTTCTGGTTATCTCCTGAGCCTTGGCTGTTCTAGTAGGGAATGCCTCCAGCCAACCTGAAAAGGTACCAGTTAATACCAATAAGTATTGAAATCCTCCTTTTTCTTGGGAGTTCCGAAAAATCAATCTGCCTTTGTTGCCCAGGCCCATTGCCTCTTCCAATTTGGCCCATTTCCAGTTTGGGGTAATTTTGGGATTAGTCTGGAGGCAAAGGTCACACTCCTGACTCACTTGTCTCACAGTGGTGTATAAATTTCTAGCTGCAATCTCTTTAATTAGGTGTTTATATAGAGCTTCTGCACACACACACCCCCCCCCCCATATCTCTTCCTGTGTTCCTCCCTCATCAAAGGCTATGTTAAATAAGGGGGAATGACTAGTTTCCCTTGCGGGGTGAGGGCCCACCCCTCTTTATTATACGACCCTTCCAGGTCTGTGATAAGCTTCTGATTATCTGATCTTCCTTGGTATATTTTGGCTTACCTTCTAGGGAGATTCACCTGTCAGGGATAAAAGCCCCTTCTGTTTTTACCTCGTCTTTGGCTGCCAGTTTTGCCTCTGTCCACCAGCTCAATTCCTCTCCCCAATTCCGAATTCACTTTCTGGTGCGCCTTGATATGCATGATTGTTGCTTTCTCAGGTAGCTGGACTGCTTCCATCAGTGTCAGGATCCTTCTGCATGCTTGATGTTTTTGGCCTGGCATGTCTTTTATTGCTTAAGACATAGCTGTTTCCATCTGTGAACCACCTCTCCACGTCTTCCATGGGACTGTCTTTCAGGTCTGTATGTGGCCTCGATGGTCTCTAAGTAGTCCTGGTGCACTGGTTGTCCTGTATTTCCACTGAGAAAAGAAGCTGAGTTGATGATGTTAGTAACCACAATTCCCACATCATCATGTTCCACCATTCTAGCTTGGTATTTTAGGAACCTTTGTGGTGAAAGCCAGTGCCCACATTTCACTTCCAGACACTAACACAGTCATTTTCCAGCCCAGGGTAAATCTTTGCGCCTCCTGGATTTTTAGCATGATGGCCGACATGAGGGCTTTCTTCAGCTATTCAAAGGCTTGCACAGTATCTTTGCTCTGTTGAAAGTACTTTTGTTCTGTGGTGGTTAGTGCATACAGAGGTTTCACAAGCAGCCCATACTTATAGATCCATAGCCGACACCACTCAGTCATCCCCAAGGAAGTCCATAATTCTTTCACTGTTTACGGTCTCGGAGTTTGGTATATTGACTCTTTTCAGGCCTGTCCTAAAGTTCTTTGTCCAGCGCTGATTTCATAGCCCAAATAGATCACCTCACGTTGCATTATTTGGGCCTTCTTTTAGATACCCGGTATCCCTGGAGCCCTGAAAAGTTTAACAGACTCACCATTCAGGTCATGCAAGCGTTGTCTTTGTGGCAACCAGGGTATCATCTACATACTGCAACAGTCTCCCTTCCTCAGGTGGGGCTTCCCAGGCCTCAAGATCCTTTGCAAGTTGATTACCAAATATCCAGGTGAGTTGAGTTCTGCACCTCCTTTCAGGGTTTTCCCATTCAAATGCAAATATTTTCTGGCTGGCTTCATGGAGAGGGAGTCAAAAGTAGGCATCCTTCAGGTCTAAAACAGTAAGCCAGGTTAGTTCAGGTATTAATACAGTTAACAGGGTATATGGAGTTGCCACCACCGGGTAAAGGGTTTTTGTTATTTTATTTACAGCCCTTAAGTCCCGGGCACATCGGTGGGCCATACCTTGGGGTATACCTGGTTCGTGATTTCTTCTCTGATTTTTCCTTCTGTGGGAACACTGGCTAAGGATAAACCCATTATTTGTATATACTGCTGGTCATTTACCTCCAGAGTAATCTCTCCCTTTTCAAATTTGATTATTGCACCCAACTGTTCTAATAAATCTCTCCCCAAAATTGCCTTTGGGGAGTTGGGAATATAGAAGAATCTGTGGATGCCCCATTGTATTCCCAGTTTATATCTTAGAAGTTCACAAAAATACACCTTTTCACTTTGGCCAGTTGCCCCTTTTACCACGATGTAGTCATTTCCTAGGGACATCAAAGCTTGGTTCAAAACTGAATACATTGCCTCTGTGTCAACTAAAATTCTGCATTCTTCTCCTCTTTCCCTGGCTTCATTATAACTAGTGGATCTGCTAGGGTGGATTCCCCATGTCCCCGTTAGTCTTCCTTCACATGAGGGGGATTTGGGGGTTCTTTTTTTCTTTGGGTTTTTTTTTTTTTTTTTTTGTTTTTTTTTTCCCTCTCTTTTTCGTCTCATTCTTCCCAGAGAGGTGCCTGCAAAAACTGTCAAAGCAGACTTCCCTGACCCAGGAAGATAACAGGCTATCGGGGCTGGGGAGGGGTCCCGTCCGAGTCCGTATCCCATTCCTGTGATTGAGGGGGAGGCTTAAGCAAATCAGGTAAATCTTGTTCTCGTTTCTGGTGAATTTTATTTATTCTAGTGCACCTTTGCCCAATACTGCATGTCAAGCAACACCGCCTCAGTTTACCTTTAAATTCTTTGTTATTTTCCCGCTCAAGGGCGAGTACCATAGGGTCCTACAGCGGCACAATCCCACAGTCCCTTTGCCACTCTGGATGGTTTCGGAGGGTGAAAAACACTTCATTCCACTTTCCCTCTCTCCTTAAAAACAGCATTAGTTGCAAAACGGTACTTCAATCCTCTTCTTACTCACTGAGCCCCCGGGCTCCCCCTGCCAGTTCCTCCCAATGCTGTCCTAAGGGGCTTGCCTGAGGAAATTCTTGCTCGATTTTGCCCCCATTATACTACCTTCCCACTGTTCCTTTCTCCAACTTCCACAAACCCTTTAAACACTTACAAATGGTTTGTCTCTAAGTTTTCAGGGACTTCCCACAAGAAAAGCAACAACAACAATTCCCGTCTACAGATTACAGACACTCAGGACAATAGAGTGATCCCAACCTAGATGAATAGCACAATAAAACCTTATGACAGTCTGAACAGCAAAAACTGATTTCTACAAAAACCGTTCCTACAGCCTACAGAATTCTGCTCCCTCTGCCCATACAAACCTTTTTGCTTTTACACTTCCGATGTATTCTCTTTTTTTTTTCTCTCACACAGAACACTTAAATCACATTCTGGGAGGGGGAGGGTTAACTCACACACACAGCACCTAACCTGCATTCCAGGAAGGGGGAAAGGGAGGGGCACTCTCAGCCACTTCTCCCATTTTTCTCCTTTTTTTTTTTCTTCTTCTATGCTAGGTATTTTAAAATTTCATCTTTTGTAGCCTTCCATTCCAAAGGTCCGAGGTATATATACCCATTTACCAGCTTAATGGATGTTTGGAATTAAAAGGCTTTGTAAGTGCATTCCTAGGATCAAGACAAACAGGGCTTCTAAACAATTTGCAAGTCTTTCAACATTTTGAGCTCAGTCCGCCTCCGGCCCTTGTCTATGGAGGAATAACATCCCCTGGTAAGCTATCCCTCTCAGTTCCGCTGGTACTCTATTATACGTCAAACAATTCACAGAGTATACTTATGACACAAAACACACAACATATAACAGTGATCACTCGCTTTGTTCATCTCCGGCTACTTCCTTCACAGGAGAGCAGAACCGCGGATCATAACATCACACTCACTTTGTGCTCAATTGCACAAGTTTTCTCTCATAATTTTTCCATTATCACTTCTTAGCTATCATTGTAATATCAATGCTTTCTTGCAGATGTAAACATATAACAGGCTTTTGATTCACTTTTTAAGCTGATACTTGGATGTGTGAATTCTTTCCTTGTTCTTTTCCCTGTTGTCACTAGAAGACATCAATGTCATTCTTTTTTCTTCCCATTGTCTTTCTCCTTTCCAGCAATGTCAATGCAATTCATAAGCCATCAGTTCCCTGACTATCATGATCCAACTACAGATGAGTAGAGATTGTTATCTTTTTCAGTTTGGTGGCCTTCTATGATAGGGCTACAACACTAGCAGATAAGGGAAGTGTAAGCAACATCATCTACCTGGACTTGTGCAAAGCATTTGACACTGTCCCACATGACATTCTGGTAAATAAACTGGAGAGACATGGATTTGACAGATGGACCACTCAGTAGATAAGGAATTGACTGGATGGTCACGCTCAAAGAGGGGTTGGTATTGGGACCGCTGTTGTTTAACTTCTTTGGACAGTGGGACTGAGGGAAGCCTCAGCAAGTTTGCTAATAAGACAAAGCTGTGCGGTATGGTTGACACGCTGGACGGAAGGGATGACATCCAGAGGGACCTTTACAGGCTTGATAAGT
Source organism: Cuculus canorus (assembly GCF_017976375.1). NCBI lineage: Eukaryota > Metazoa > Chordata > Aves > Cuculiformes > Cuculidae > Cuculus > Cuculus canorus. The sequence continues at coordinate 14,936,230 of NC_071440.1, forward strand.
GGGCCTCATGAAGTTCAACAAGGCCAAGTGGAAGGTCCTGCACCTGGGTTGGGGCAATCCCAAGAATGATTACAGTCTGGGTGGAGAATGGATTGAGAGTAGCCCTGAGAGAAGGACTTGGGAGTGCTGGTGGATGAGAAGCTCATCATGAGCCAGCAATGTGCACTTGCAGCTCAGAAAGCCAACTGTGTCCTGGGCTACATCCAATGAAGTGTGACCAGCAGGTCAAGGGAGGTAATACTCCCCCTCTACTCTGCTCTCATGAGACCTCACCTGGAGTACTGCATTCAGTTCTGGAGTCCTCAGCACAGGAAGGACATGGATCTGTGTTCTGCTTCGAGCTAAAGTAGAAATGGTTTTCTAACTTCAGCTAAGTTTTGTGTAAGAAACTTCATTTTCTGAAAGTTAACTGCATGTTTTTCAAACAGTTTTTCTCTCTAGAAGTGATATCACAGGGTACTGGTATGCAGAAAGGCCATTGCTTATATTTATTCCTATAGAAACCAAGGCCATCTTTGAGTTGGTGGAGTGTCATAAATGAAAGAAATGAAACAGAGTTGCACCTGCAAGGAGGGGCAGACAGAACAGGTGACCCCAAACTGACCAACAGAGTATTCCATCCCATATGTCATACTCAGAATAAAACTGAGACATCACAGTGGTCAAGTTCTCTTCTTCGATGGCCAATGTCCAGTGAGGACCTTGTCTTCCTTTTTATCCCTGATCCCAGATCCATGCAATCCTGACTGCAGCTCCCTCCTAGGCCAGGACTCTTTTCCCATGCCTGCTCTGCAGCCTCAGTCGTGATGTATAGTCATCAAGGGGTGGGGAAACACAATTTCATATATGTGTATGTATTTTATTATTTTTTTATTAATAGTATTTTCTTTATTATTGCTTCATTAAAGCTGTTTTAGTTTCCAACCAGCAAGTCTTTTTTCCTCTAATTTCCCTTTCTCCTTTCCCTGAGGGGGTGGGGGAAGGGAACTGGGTCCACAACTGCTTGCTAAACTGTGACAATCTATTAAAGTCCAGAGGAGGGTCGTGAAGATGTTCAGGACAGGCTGAGAGGATTGGGCTTGTTTAGCCTAGAGAAGAGAAGGCACCAGGGAGACCTTCAAGTGGCCTTTCAGTACTTAAAGGAGGACTTTAAGTACTAAGATGGGGAGGGACTTTTCAGGGAGTATAGTGATAGGATGAGGGGTAATGGTTTTAAGCTGAAAGAAGGGAAGATTTAGATCAGATATTAGAAAGAAATGTTTTACTGTGAGGGTGGTGAGGCACTGTAACAGGTTGCCCAGAGAAGTCATGCATGCCCCATCCCTGGAGGTGTTCAAGGCTGGGTTGGATGAGGCTTTAAGCTATCTGATCTAGTGGAAGGTGTCCCTGACAGGGTAATTGGAACTAGGTGATCTTTAAGGTCCCTTCCAACCAAAAACAGTCTAAGATTCTATGATTCATCCCTTTAAATCCCTCTGCCTATTTGAGATTTCCATACGGAGAGAAGCTGCTCCTAAATAGCACTTAGATAGAAGTAGGATATGTAAACTGTAGATTAAACATTGATTTTGAGGCATCAATTAAATTTTGCCATGGTAATACCATAGTTACTTCTTCCTGAAATGCTTTCTACAAAATCTCTTTCAACAACAGATTTGTGGCTTTATGCTTTATAATTACTAATGCCTGTGCAATTACAATCACAGAATAAACCCCCAAAATGTTACAAACCAGAAAGCAGTCTTTCCAAATACTAAAATAATGTAAAAACTTCAGTCTGGAGTGTGTTTTTAAAAGTTTTTTTTTTTTTTTTATTTTAGTACTGTTTTCCACTATTTAACTCATAGTTGACTTTCTCTAGAAAAATCAAGAGACTACTGGATTTAATACAGTAGAATTGTTCTCTGAGATCACATACTCTGCTAATTCCACTGGGTTTGTCTGCATTATAAACTTAAGTAATATAATAAGAAATATTCACATGTATCTGCAATACACTTTAGATGTTGACCATTGCATGACTATATGGCTGGAGTACAATGAGACAGTCTGAGCTGGAAGAGAGATCTGGGGTGAATTCTTATTGAATTGTGGCAAAAATTGTGTCTCATTAAAACTTTTCAAATATTTTTCCCCCTTCTAAGATGTATTCAAATTTTGAAGATATTTACAAGGCATTAACCCAAAGAATTTAATGCCTTGAATAGCCCTGGATTCCTGTTGTTGTACTGAGTATCATCTGTGCACATCCTGCCGGACACCTGGTAGACATCAAATTGAGCATGAGACAGCAATGTGCCCTTGCAGCAAAGGTGGCTCATGGTATCCTGGGCTGCTTTAGAAGGAGTGTTGACAGCAGGCTGAGGGAGGTAATCTTTCCCTTCTCTGCTCATTACTGTTGAGGCTCCACCTGGACTTCATTAATCCATGACACAGAAAGTGAGATCGAGTGCACTCTCAGCAAGTTGGAACTAGATGATCTTTAATGTCCCTTCCAACCCAAACCAGTCTATGATTCTATGATTCTATGATTCTATGATTCTATGATTCTATGTCCAGTTCAGGACTCCCTAGTAAATTGGCATAGATTGCCTAGAGAGATTGTGGAGTCTCTGTCCTTGGAAATATTCAAAACTGTATAGATATAGTCCTGGGCAGCCTGCCTTAGGTAGCCCTGCTCGAGCAAGGTTTTAGACCAGATGACCTCCAGAAGTCGCTGACACCTCAACCATTCTGGGACTCTGTGATGTCAAGAATGGTTGTCAAAAGACTTATTTTCTTGCTGTTGAGCATCTTTTGGGCACTACTATAATTATTAATATAAATCATAGAATCATACAATCACCAGGTTGGAAAGGACCCACTGGATCATCGAGTCCAACCTTTCCTAACACTCCCTTAAACCATGTCCCTAAGCACTTCATCAACCCATTCCTTAAACACCTCCAGGGAAGGCGACTCGACCACCTCCCTGGGCAGCCTGTTCCAGTGCCCGATGACTCTTTCCGTGAAGAATTTTTTTCCTGATATCCAGCCTGAACCTCCCCTGGCGGAGCTTCAGGCCATTCCCCCTTGTCCTGTCCCCTGTCACTTGGGAGAAGAGGCCAACTCCCTCCTCTCCACAACCTCCTTTCAGGTAGTTGTAGAGAGTAATAAGATCTCCCCTCAGCCTCCTCTTCTCCAGGCTAAACAACTCCATCTCTCTCAGCCGCTCCACGTAAGACTTGTTCTCCAGCCCCCTCACCAGCTTCGTTGCTCTTCTCTGGACACGCTCCAGAGCCTCAACATCCTTCCTGTGGTGAGGGGTCCAGAACTGAACACAGTACTCAAGGTGTGGTCTCACCAGTGCAGAGTACAGAGGGAGAATAACCTCCCTGGACCTGCTGGTCACACGATTTCTGATACAAGCCAAGATACCATTGGCCTTCTTGGCCACCTGGGCACACTGCTGGCTCATGTTCAGTCGGCTGTCAACCAACACCCCCAAATCCTTCTCCTCCAGGCAGCTCTCCAACCACTCTATCCCCAGTCTGTAGCACTGCATAGGGTTGTTGTGCCCCAAGTGCAGGACCCGGCATTTGGCCTTGTTAAACCTCATGCCACTAGCCTCGGCCCAGCAGTCCAGCCTGTTAAGATCCCTTTGCAGAGCCTCCCTACCTCCATCAGATCCACGCTTCCACCCAGCTTAGTGTCATCCGCAGACTTGCTAAGGGTCCACTCAATGCCTTCATCCAGGTCATTGATAAAGACATTGAACAGGGCTGGACCCAGTACCGAGCCCTGGGGAACCCCACTTGTAACTGGCCTCCAGCTGGAGTTAACTCCATTTACCACCACTCTCTGGGCCCAGCCATCCAACCAGTTTTCAACCCAGAAGAGTGTGTGCCTGCCCAGGCCAGAGGCAGACAGTTTCTGAAGCAGAATGCTGTGAGAAACTGTGTCAAAGGCTTTACTGAAGTCCAAGAAGACTACATCCACAGCCTTTCCCCCATCCAGTTGTTGGGTCACCTTTTCATAGAAGGCGATCAGGTTAGTTTGGATCAGGTTAGATCTGCCTTTTGTAAACCCATGTTGACTGGGCCTGATCACCCGGTTCTCTTGCATGTGCTTCATGATAGCACTCAAGATTACCTGTTCCATGACTTTCCCCGTCACTGAGGTCAGACTGACAGGCCTGTAGTTCCTTGAATTCTCCCTGCAACCCTTCTTGTAGATGGGCACAACATCAGCCAGCCTCCAGTCCAGTGGAACTTCCCCAGTCAGCCAGGACTGCTGGAAGATAATGGAAAGGGGTTTGGAAAGGACATCTGTGAGGAGAACCATTATACATTCTGAGGGCCTGAAAGGGTCAAAAGCAGAATGATGAAGCCAGAGGCCTTGAGAGCAGTGTTCTGTGGGGCCTGAAAGGGTCGATAACAGAAAACTGTGCTGAGATTAAAAGCCGCTCCTCCTGAAAGGGAGGATGCGGACACAGAGGTTCTTGGCAGTATAATGTGTTTCTCCCCATTCCAGGGCCCAAGCTAAATGTATACACTCCAGGAACACCTGCAGACTTAGTTAAGGATGTTATGTGAACTCTGGACAGACACGTAGACCCCTTGTTTTGTAGAACTTGTAGAGCCTGCTTTCTCACGACAAGAATAATAATAAAGTATGTAAACAGTGCATACAAGTACGATGTTATCTCAACCAGAAGAGTATAAAAACTCCGTTTGGAGAATAAAATGTTGCTACTTGCCACCAGAGCGGTAGTCCGTCTGTCGATTTAGGCATCCCTGTGAGCTGGTCTCCGTCATTTGGTGCCGAAACCCGGGATACTCGGTTGCTAAAGGACAGGACGTCGCTCGCCTTCACGAGCCGCGGTTGGTAAGTTGGAAACGAGGGCGAGGACAAGGGTATTTTAGACAGACGACAAAAAAATGGGAATCGCTTCAAGTAACGAGCGTAGTATTTTCGCTAGTATGTTAAAGTCTCTGCTTGCCGTTAGAGGAATAAAGGTAACAAGGAAACAGATTGATCATTTTTTAAATTTTGTGCAGGAGGTTTGTCCATGGTTCCCCAAGGATGGTACAATCAATATAGACACTTGGAATAGAGTGGGGGACAAGATTAAAGGTTATTATACTGTTCATGGACCTGAAAAGGTCCCTATTGACGCTTTCACCTTATGGTCTCTAGTTAAAGAATGTCTAAGGGGAGACACGGGTGATGAAAAATGGGTAAGGGAAACGCGTTCTTCCGTTAAACGACTGTATCCTTCACTTTCTCGCTCTAAATCTCTAGATGTTTTTCCCTCACCGACTTCAGAGCCCCCCCCGCCCCCCCCTCTCACCGACTTTAGAGCCCCCCCCCCGCCCCCCCCTCCCCCCCCCCCAGTATGAGCAACCTATTCAATCAGGAAAGTCTTCCTGTGAATTGTTTCCCGATTTAAAGGAAACTAAAAGTAGTCAAGAATTAACCCCTGATGATTGGGACAACTTAGAAGATCAAGCTGCCCGCTACCACCAAGACCAGGAAGGCATAGTACTACCAGTCTTGAAAGAGATAGATAGTCAAACCCACGCTGCACAACAGCCCCCGGTAGTATTACCAGCCTTTAGAGACGGTACATGGCCACCACCCCCTGGTCCTGAAGAGTTAATTTTTCAGCAGTCACCCATGCAATTAGCCTTAAAAAAGGCTAGAGAGGCAGGAGAAATTCTTGAAGGATTTCAAGTATATCCTGTCGTGCAAATACAACAAGCGACAGGAGCATTATTTAATGATTATGAGCCTATTCCGTTTAAACAATTGAAAGAGTTAAAAGTTGCAAGTGCTCAGTATGGCCCGACCGCACCTTTTACCTTAACGATTCTTGAAACGATTGCTGCGCATACTCTCCCCCCTTCAGATTGGAAAAGTTTAGCAAAAGCAGTCTTAAGTGGAGGTGAATATCTCCTCTGGTCTTCAGAATATTCTGAACAGTGTGCTTTTCGTGCACAAACCCTAGAATGCCAACAGTTAGGTATAACATATGACATTTTGGCAGGAGCAGGAAATTTCGCTGCCCTATATCAACAGTTAAATTTTAGACCGCAAGCCTATGATATAATTCGACAATCTGGGCTTATAGCCTGGAAAAGGCTTCCAAAATCAGGAACAAGAAAAGAAGAGTTATCAAAAGTCAAACAAGGACCAGATGAGCCATATCAAGATTTTGTAGCTAGATTGTTACAAATATCATCCAAATTGATAGAGGATTCTGATGCAGCCCTGATTTTAGTAAAAGAACTAGCTTTTGAAAATGCCAACTCTGTTTGCCAAGCAACATTAAGACCATGGAAAGGAAGGGCCACCCTCAATGACTATGTAAAGCTGTGTGCAGACATTGGACCGAGTTATGTACAGGGGATTACTTTAGCAGCAGCCCTTAAAGGACAATCAATCGAACAAGCAATGGCAGCGATGAGAGGGGGACAAAAGCTGAGAGTACCAGGTCCTCCAGGGAGTTGTTATACCTGCGGACAAAAGGGACATATAGCAAAAGATTGTAAAAGCAAAAGACGTTTGCATCGTCCATCCACGACAAAGGAACCAGGGCTATGTCCAAGGTGTCGTCGAGGAAAGCATTGGGTTAGCGAATGTCATTCAAAAAGAGATAACGATGGTAATGCCTTGATAAGTAATACCCCCCCATTTTCAGGAAACGGCCAGAAGGGCTTGCCCCGGGCCCAGAAAAGAATACAGGGGACATACCCAGTGCAGGGAAAAAATCCATTTCATCCCTCATCAGAGCAACAGCCGGTAGCGCAGGATTGGACCTCTGTACCGCCTCCCACATCGTATTAACACCTGAAATGGGGATTCAGGCTGTGCCCACTGGAGTTTATGGACCTATGCCCCCAGAGATATGTGGATTAGTAATGGGAAGAAGTGGGTTAACTATGAAAGGCCTGAAGGTCTCTCCAGGTCTAATTGACCCAGATTACGAGGGAGAAATCAAAGTCATGATGTATACAGAAACCAGTATTTTCAACCTCCCCCAGAATACAAAAATTGCTCAATTACTGCTACTGCCGTTTATTTCCTCTATAGGACAATCGACAAGTAGAATTAGGGGAACGGCAGGCTTTGGCTCTTCTGATGTATTTTTCATTCATCAGATAGGACAGGAACGACCAGAATTACATCTGTGCATAGAAGGCAAGATTTTTGTTGGGCTACTTGATACTGGGGCTGATGTCACAGTTATGTCTAAAGATAAATGGCCAGAGGAATGGCCCTTGCAGCTATCAGCTACTCATTTAAAAGGAATAGGGATGACAAATGCTCCATTACAAAGCATTAAAATCTTGAGCTGGAAAGATGAGGAGGGACATGCTGGGACTGTACAACCCTACGTATTGCCAGCCCTCCCCGTTAACTTGTGGGGAAGAGATATTCTGATTCAGATGGGAGCTTATCTGTATAGTCCTAGCCCCCAAGTTTCTAATATGATGTGTAACCAATGATATTTTCCAGGAACAGGACTTGGGAAAAGCTCAACTGGCTGCTCAAAGCCGGTGGAAATTCAAGAAAAAACAGATCGAACAGGACTGGGTTTTTCCCTGTAGTGGTCACTGATGTTCCTGCCCCCCACGGAGACAAAATTCACTGGAAATCTGACGAACCAGTGTGGGTGGATCAGTGGCCACTGCCCCAAGAAAAATTAATAGCAGCCAGGGAGTTGGTGCAGGAACAACTCACCTTAGGGCATATTGAACCATCTACCTCCCCGTGGAATTCTCCTATATTTGTAGTGCAAAAGAAAACAGGGAAATGGAGATTATTACAGGATCTTCGGGCAGTAAATAAGACTATGCACCCTATGGGAGCTTTGCAACCTGGCCTACCTAGCCCTGTGGCAATACCAGCACATTATCAAAAAATAATAATTGACTTGAAGGACTGTTTTTATACCATATTGCTAGATCCTGATGACTGTCACAGATTTGCTTTCAGTGTTCCTTCTATTAACTACAGCGAACCTATGGACCGCTACCAATGGAAAGTTTTACCTCAAGGTATGGCTAATAGTCCTACATTATGTCAGAAATTTGTGGATAAAAGTCTTAAACAGACGAGACACTGTTTTCCATCACTGATTTGTATCCACTACATGGATGACATCTTGTTAGCTGCTGAATCTGTCGAATTATTAGTAGCAGCCTATTCCCATATGGAGCAACAATTGGAACGAAACGGGCTGAAGATAGCCCAAGATAAAATACAGCGAACTTTTCCTTTTAAATACTTGGGGTTTCAGCTATACCCTAAGTATTTTGCACCACAAAAAATTGCCCTTTCAGTACAACACCTGACAACCTTAAATGATTTTCAGAAACTTTTGGGTGATATCAATTGGATAAGGCCATTCCTGAAACTCACCACTTCAGAGCTTAGCCCTTTGTTTAAAATATTGGAAGGAAAACCTGATCCTAATTCTCCTCGTAAACTGACGAAAGAAGCCTCTCAAGCCTTGGCAAAAGTTGAGAAGGCCATGGCAGATGCTAAATTGACTTATGCTGATTTAACTAAACCTTGGGAATTACTTATTCTTCCCACTAAGTTGTCTCCCACCGGGGTATTGTATCAAGATGGAATCCTCTGTTGGATCCATGGCCGTCATAGTCAAAATGTTGCCCTAAAATCATATCCTCATAAAATTGCAGAGTGTGTAAAACAAGGGTGAAAATTAAGTATAACTTATCTTGGAAAAGAACCAGCTAAAATAGTCCTGCCTTATAAACCAGATCAAATTACATGGCTGCTCAATATGATGGATGAGTTCGCTTTATCCCTTGCAAATTTTCCAGGGGAAATATCCAGTAAATATCCATTGAACAAATTACTTAGCTTCACCACATACCATTCTGTCGTTTTCCCAACGATTGTAAAACAAGCACCTCTAAAAGATGCTCTGACTGTGTATACTGATGGTTCTTCAAATGGTCGTGCTGTGTTATTAGCACCATCTAATCATTATGTTTGGATATTACAGGACGTATCTGCACAAATGGCTGAATTATATGCTGTCTATCAAGCCTTACTGAAATATGCTCAGCCTTTGAATATCATCACGGATAGCCTATACATTGTGCAAGCCTTGTACATGCTTGAAACAGTACCAATCATAAATTCTAAAGTAACTTTTATCCAACAGCATTTGAGCCTTATACAATCCCTGCTGTTACAAAGGGATTGTCCAGTTTTTGTGGGACACATTCGTAGTCATTCTAACCTGCCTGGTCCTATGGCACAAGGTAATCAAGCAGCTGATAATCTGACGAAACCACAAGTATATAACATATCCAAAGCCACACACCTACATGAATTACATCATTTATCAGCTCGAACTTTAAGAAAAATGTGTAGTATTACTCGAGAACAAGCACGATCAATAGTTAAGAACTGTCCCTCCTGTGCTCCATTATTACCTGCCCCTCAATATGGTATCAACCCTAGGGGCTTATTACCTAATGATTTATGGCAAATGGATGTCACTCATATTCCAGCCTTTGGAAAACTTTCATATGTTCATGTCACCATAGATACTTTCTCACATTTTTCCGTGGCATCTGCCCTGTCAGGAGAAAAATTATCACATCTATGCACTCATTTACTCCATTGTTTTAGTGTCCTGGGAATCCCAAAAACGATTAAAACTGATAATGGCCCTGCCTACACCAGTCAAGGATTCAGAACCTTTTGTCAGCAATTTTCCATCCAACACAAAACGAGCATTCCATATAATCCACAAGGGCAAGGAATTGTTGAAAAGTATAATCATCTTTTGAAAACTCAAATTAAAAAAAAAAAGGGGGGACATGGGGGGTAAAGGATACCCCATTTTCTTTATTATCACATGCCCTATTCGTCCTCAATTTTTTAACATTGGACGAAGATGGTCAATCTGCTGCTGACAGACAATGGAATCATAAAATTAACACTAAACCTGAGGTATACTGGAAAGACCCAATGGATGGAAAAATGCATGGTCCTGATCCGGTACTGATCTGGGGCAGAGGGTATGTTTGTGTTTTTCCTACAGATGAAACTTCGCCACGGTGGATTCCAGAAAGGTGCATCCGACATGCCAAAAACAAGAATGGGGAAACTACGGCGACGAACGCAGAGGCTGTCGTTGAGTAGAGACTGGGAGACGGGGATTCGATTATTAGCAATGTTGCTGAGCACCCTATGGCTGTTACAACGCGGATGTAAGGCAGAAACATATTGGGCCTTTGTTCTCAACCCTCCTGTTATCCATCCAGTTACATGGGAAGAGCCGACAGATATTCCCGTATATAATAATCAGACTATGTTTATGGGACAATATTCTGATAAACATATTGTGATCTTTTCAGCACGTTTTAATTTTTCTGGAAGGTTAGATGGCAATCCAATGTGTTTTCAAATCCATCGCACCGAATCATCATGTGAGGAGGTGATTATCCAACATGACTGGGACACTAATGTGTCAGCAGGAATTCATTGGGCCTTAGATTTTTATTATCCAAATCTTAAGAGTGGAAACAAAGGTCCTGGAACACCCCCACCGCATATCTCCCCATGCCGAAGTATACCTCCTCCAAGGATGGACTTTGCACCATCTTGGAGAGTGTGTTATGCCAATGAAACAACATGTTCTAATACGTCCCTATGTGACTGGAACATGATTAATAGGCAATCGCAGCCAATAAATCTAGTCTCCAGAATATGGACAAAAAATAATCGAACATTTTATTCCAACTTATGGAAGGCTGTTGCTGCCTTGGGAAAAATTAAAGCAAAAAAACTGAACATCTCATGGATCCAAATGGGATCAGTATGGGCAATGGAAGAAACACAAAATGTTACTGAATTCTATATGCGGGCTTGTGTTCCAGAACCTTATGCATTCCTAAGCGGAACGCTGATCATTGTTAACGATACAGTTAATTGTACCAACTGTCAAATCTCTAATTGTATAAACAGTACTAGTGATTCCTTTCTATTGGTAAAACAACCTGATTATGTATATTTACCTGTCAATTTATCACGAAATTGGTACGCTGATAGAGGATCGGAAATATTAGAAAAAGCGACGCAGCAGCTAATGTATCGGCATAAGAGAATGATTGGGCTGATAACAGCGGGAATTGTGGCCCTAATCGCTGCTATTACTGTAACAACAGTGGCTTCTATTTCCTTGGCCACCAGTATTCAAACAGCTGCCTATGTCACTGAGTTATCTATAAACATATCAAAGGCATTTCAGAGTCAAATGAATTGGGATGAAAAAATAGAATTACGTTTAAATTCGCTTAAAGACACTGTTGATGTTTTGGGAAGACAACTGCAGGTTTTAGAGACCCGAGAATCCCTTCTGTGTTATGTAGAATATCATACTATTTGTGTAACCCCAGTGGAATATAATTGTACTATGTTTTCATGGGATAAAATCCAAAGTCACTTACAAGGCCTTTGGAATAATGCTAACACCTCTCTGGATTTGGATAAATTAAAGCAACATATTCAAGATATGTTAAACTCCCATAAGGTAGATCTATCAGTAGCCAAACAGACAGAAACCTTTGTTAATGCTTTGAGATCTGCCTTTCCATCTTTTGACTCTTTTAAACAAGGGATTTACGGTTTAATAACAATTGCTATTGTAATTCTTTTGGGACTACTTGTCTGTCCATACATCTTGAGGCTTATCATAAAACAGTTTCGGCAAATAGTCGTGGACATGAAAAAAATGAAATTGGAACACATTAAAGATAAACCGATTCCGCTTTCAATTTAAAAAGAAAGGGTGAAACGAGGAGAACCATTATACATTCTGAGGGCCTGAAAGGGTCAAAAGCAGAATGATGAAGCCAGAGGCCTTGAGAGCAGTGTTCTGTGGGGCCTGAAAGGGTCGATAACAGAAAACTGTGCTGAGATTAAAAGCCGCTCCTCCTGAAAGGGAGGATGTGGACACAGAGGTTCTTGGCAGTATAATGTGTTTCTCCCCATTCCAGGGCCCAAGCTAAATGTATACACTCCAGGAACACCTGCAGACTTAGTTAAGGATGTTATGTGAACTCTGGACAGACACGTAGACCCCTTGTTTTGTAGAACTTGTAGAGCCTGCTTTCTCACGACAAGAATAATAATAAAGTATGTAAACAGTGCATACAAGTACGATGTTATCTCAACCAGAAGAGTATAAAAACTCCGTTTGGAGAATAAAATGTTGCTACTTGCCACCAGAGCGGTAGTCCGTCTGTCGATTTAGGCGTCCCTGTGAGCTGGTCTCCGTCACATCTGCCAGCTCCTTTAATACTCTTGGGTGGATCCCATCTGGCCCCATAGACTTGTGGGTGTCTAGCTGGGCAAGCAAGTCTCTAACCACCTCCTCTTGGATCATGGGAGCCTCATTCTGCTCCTCTAACTCCTGGGTTTGTACACAGAGGGAACAACTTTCCTTGCTATTAAAGACTGAGGCAAAGAAGGCATTAAGTACCTCAGCCTAGTCCTTATCCCCTGTCACTATTGTTCCTTCTGCATCCATTCAGGACTGAATATTCTCCCTAGTCCTCCTTTTCTTGTTAATGTATTTGTAGAAAGATTTTTTATTATCTTTCACAGACTTACCCATTTTGATTTCTAGTTGGGCCTTAGCCCTCCTGATTTTTTCTCTGCACGATCTCACTTCCTCCTTGTAGTCTACACCTGCCCCTTGCATAAATGATGCATAAATTCTTCATGCCACTAGTAATTTTATAACCGTTAACAGTATTACAGAATAAAAATGAAATGTGTCAACTCTAAAGAAGGCAAAACTACTATGGAATTGCTACAAATTCCTTTGTTGCTGTTATGCCCTTATCTACATGCTACGCACTCATGTTTGGGCCTTCTTTTGACCTGCACAGTCAAAGAAGGCGATTCTTTTACCTGTGTGACAATCCAGGAGCCAACAAGGTCACTCCCAGGGTGAAATTAAAAAAAAAAAGTAAAATTTATTCTGGTCACAACCAAAATAGACACATAAAAAATGCCTCAGGTGCACATCTGAGAGGCAGCTCCCCAATGTTGAGGAAAACAGATCTCAATATGCTCAGATTACAATCTGATCTCTGAACACAGCCAAGGTCACTCAGATTTGGTCGAACATATACACAATGCCATTAAAGAAAAAAAACACAGTAAGATAAGTGAGAGAGAGAGAGCATGCAGCAGGGGGAAGGAGAGGAAAAAGGAAAAAGGAAGGAAGGGGTCACCACTCCAATGGGCAGCATCAGTTTCTCAGGTACATGTGGTATCTTTGGCAGCAGCTCCAGCTTCTTCCAGACCCCATGGCCCAGGGTGGTCCAGTTGGAGTGATGGGTGCACGCACCGTGTGGCTCCTTGCAAGTTCTTTCATAAGGCAAGTCTGTTCCCTCATCAGCATTTGAGGGATGGTCTTGCCATGTGTATAGAAGCTCCTTCTGGAGGGTCCGTCCAGGGCACTCAGGTGAGGGGAGAGCAGCACCATCACTGCACCTCCTCTCCTGCTATCCATTGCCACCACCACAACAAACAAGGCCCTCAGACGCAGGCAGGCAGCCCTGCACCCAAACAATGTTTAAGACAGACAAAACAGTCAATGACTTGACCTTTACAGTTGCCTTGGAAAAAAATAAAATCATTAGATCTAATTGTAAAAGGTGAGCATTAGTAGTTGCTGACACCATTAAGTTATGTACATACACCCATCTTTATTAACTATCCACTTGCCATCTGTATTTATCCATATATTGTATTGTCGTAATCTAAACTTATTGTTCTTTAAACACTACCACAATATGAATAATAATCATAAAGAGAGGGAAAGCTTATGATGCATTATAAGTACATAATGCAAGAATGCCTAGAGGACCTAATCAGGATGAAGGTCTCCTTGAGCAAGGGACAGCTTCTACTCAGTAAAACCAACACTCTAAACAGAAGAGGAGAGATGGAGTTAAAGAACAGACAAATGAGATATTGAATTCAAACTTACACAGTTGCCTAGAGGCAGAACTGAAAGTACACATCTGAATTTTATTTGTTCAGCAATTCAGTCTCTTACTGAGGACATGTCCTCTTGCTGAGGACATCCTGAGAAAGGCTTATTTCTATTCATGCTCTAAAACACGTACTAAATAGCAGAGTATAATCTTGGACTAAGTGCCATTGGTTCCTCTTGGGTTAATTTGTGGTATGACCTTTCAAAATTGGGCATAAAACCAAAAAACTAATAGAAGGAGTCATTTGTTATCTGACCTGTAATAATAAACAAATACATTTAAATATCACAGTACACTGAAGAATTCCACACTGTTGAGATTGCTTTCGCTACTTTTGAGCCCCAGAATTAATCTCATGCTTTTTGTTCATTCCATTTGTCTAAAAAATAAGGTGATCCAGAATGAGCATATCCAGGGCCAAGACTATGCTGATGCCAGGAGATGTTTATTGGAGAGGTTATTCCTTCAAGGCTGCAAGGAGCTAGCCACTAACAGATGCTTTGTGTCACAAGGAAGTTACCATGTTGGGGCAGAACCAGTGATCTGTCTAGTCAGATTTTTGTTTCTCACAGGAGGAAAGAAAAAGAAAACAGGCCACATATTAATTGTATATTCACTCTGTGAGAGTGGCAAAGCAGAAAATTGAACACAGATTTTCAGCTGTGTCTGAGATCATTGATCTTTCTGGATATCAATATATTGCTCTTTTTTGTCATACAGTTTAGGCTACTTCCATTACCCAGTTTCCTGTTTATGGAACTCATGAGCTGTCCTGAACTTCTCTGGGCATCAGAGATCTGAACCTCAGATTTTTGTGTACTTCATGGGATAACGTATTCTGCCTATCTGTGATTTTATTTGTCTTTGAGCGTTTAAAGGAACAACAGTTTCCATAGGTGTCACTGAAAGGATGATATTTTCTGGAAGTAACAAAAAAAGTTCTATGATGTGTTTGAATGATAGTCCATGGATTTTCAGTATTAATCAACCTGCTGAGTCTACTAGTCTCCAGCTGAGCTTTAAAATAAGGTCTATTGGTTCTTTTGATTTACATGGATATAAGAATCTAATAAATACCTACCTATGTTTACTAATTATCTTGCACCAGCACTCCATTCTCTATGTTTCATATGGCATGAAATTGTGGCAGCTGTAACCACGATACCTCACTGTGCAAATTTAGCCAGGATTTAAGTAGATAGTGTTGACGGAATTGATATAGTACTTCCTTACATTTTATAGGACTTTTTCTAAGGGTTGTTCAATAGAAATGGGGGGATGAGGGACTGTAAAATGTAGGGATATTTGTAAGTAACTGGGGAGATCGATGACACGGACTCCGATACCTTGGATCGAAGACCTTTATTGCTCTTAGCGAGCTCCTTATATACACAATGTTATGTTGCATCTAAAACTTGGCGTCATTTGATTGGTTACAAACAACTGTTCACGTGTATAATTTTATACTGCTATTGGTTAGTTGCTACTGTCCACGCGCCTAGATCAGATGCTTACTTGGTTAATTAGCTTTGAATATTTTACATGCTTTTCCCTTAAGTTATCGTGATTTCTACTTTTCTAGCTTACACCTCCCTCTCAGCTTCTGGGCAAACAGCCATAGCTTACTGTTGCTATCCATTGTTTCCTCTTATCACACTGTTCATGGTCCTTCAAGGGCATCGTGGCCTTCGGTAATATAAAATGTTTCTACAATTCCTCCTTTCTTTTCTTCGACAACTAGAGTGTGTAGTTGTTGATATTGTTTTTTTATCATTCCTTGGACACATTGTAGTATGCAAGGAATTATCCTTAAAATCACAATGATCACCAGTAAAATGATTCCAATTTTCATAACTAGTTCTTGAAGCCAACCTCCAACACCCCATCCAGGCAACAACTGCCTTAACCAATCTGGATCATTGTTATGTTGTAATTGTTTTGTCAAATCCTTTAACTGTTTCAATTGATGGTGTATTGATTCAGAATGATCCGATAAATTCATACAACACATTCCTTCAAATCTTCACACCCATACCCTTGCGCTAATAATAAAAATCTATTGCAGCTCTATTTTGTAATGTAACATGCCTAACATTATTAACATCAGCTAACAAGCCACTCAAAGCAATCAAAGTGTCTGCTTACTCAACCAACATCCCAAAATTTTCAGCTTTGTCAAGGTTGCTGCAGTTGCTGCCCCAGGAGCCAATACTGAGGCAGCTACAATTTCACCAGGTTCCCAGAAATGTGACTGTACTCTCACAATCAGCCCCAAACTGATGGATAAATTGTTTATTTCGTTTACTTTGTTTCTTGCTATCAATAATAATGAGATTGGGAGACAGCAGCATAACCCATCCAAGGCTATATGGCCCACCATTAAATTTCGACAGAATTCCTCCTCACACTCTATCTCCACAAATCAGAAAAAAATCCTACAGGCAAAGCAACTGCAAAAGAAAAAGAACGTGATCCTTTAGGAGATGTATAACTGTACCAGGCTGTAGCATTTCTATACACAGGTAAAGTAGCATTTACATTCTGATCTTTTGGAGTGATGTTATAGGTATAATTATACGTTACACAAGCATCCATTATTACTGACCCATTTCACTGGAACCTATCTTGGACCGTTGTCTGTAATGACACAAGCATATCCTCGTCCCCAGGTTAACAATGGAAATGGACCTTCCCAATTTCCTTCCCAAGTTCTTACCATGACTTTCACTTGATTTTTATTTTCAATCATTCCTATTGACATGCTTTGCATATTTTTCACTATTAGAGTGATTATCTCCCAGCAATCGTAAAAAATTCATAACATATTGTATGTCAGCTAACCTATTTGCTGGTGTTTCTCCCTGTTCCCTCTGTTTTTGTTTTTGCAAAAGAGTTTTGATGGTGCAATGCATTCGTTCTACAATTGCCTGTCCAGTTGGGGAATGTGGAATGCCAATAAGGTGTTGCACTCTCATCTGTAAAAACTACTACACTTAGATTTTTCCTCTAGACATTCTTGTTGCAAAAAGGTTATCAAACGATGTCCTGAATGATGAATTTTAATTTGTCCACTAAAGTTCACCAAGGCCACTTGTAATTCTAAACTATTCTGCATACTCCATTGTAAATATTGTTCTGTCATTGGAATGACTATTGTTTCAGGCTCTTTCCCACTCAATTCCTCTAGCAAATCTCGACATTTCATGATTAACTGTGCAAAAATTTCTACTCTTGTTACAATCGCCTTTGATGGCTGATTAGATAAGAATTGCCATTCTATAATTTTTAATTTATCCAAATCAGTTTCAACCCATTGCATTATTAACCCAACAGGCTAATAAGCATTATTGATGATCAAAAAATCGTCAGGCCACCCATATACTACACGATGTGCTTGTCTGTTGCTTACTGGATTTTCTATTTTTTCCAACGTTTGTTCTGCTGCCTTTGTTAGTTTCCTCAGTGCTAATATATCTGTATCTCCTTTTAACAACTCAAACAAAGGTAACAATGTTTGATTATCTACCCCTATCAAATTCCTGATCCAATTGATATTACCCAGCAAGATCTGCATATCGTTAAGCGTTTGGATGTTAATTCAAAATGATACCCTTTGTGGTTTGATGGTTTTATTCAAAATTTTTCACCCCAAATACATCCATAGTGCAACATTCTGCACCTTTTCTGGTGCGATTTGTCACTGATGTTTTTGCAACATGTCACATAATTCCTGTTTATACCTTTCCAAATTATCTTTCCCTGCCTCTAGTATATTATCCATATAATGATACACTAATAGCTGTGGATATTTTTTCAAAAAACCTTGTAAGGCTTGGTCAACATAAAGTGGACACATTGTTGGCATATTTTTCATCCCTTGTGTTAACACCACCCATTGATATCTCTACACCGGTCCCTGTCTGTTTGTTGTCGGAACCGAAAAGGCAAATTTTTCACTATCACTGGGGTCAATAGGTATGGTAAAAAAACAATGCTTTAAGTCAATAACTGAAATGTTCCAGTCTCTATAAATCCTTGAGGACTGACCAATGACCATCCTTCAGACCAGTCTTTTTCTGTCATGACGGTGACATCCGCACCAGTATCCACCAACATAGTTATTTGAATTGTTTGTTGTGTGTCACTCATAAGAATAGGAGGTGCTGTTAAAGCCACGTCCCCCTTAAGAAGATCAAATAATGGACTTAGTTCTGCACTAGTAATACCCAAATAAGGTTTAACTCAATTGATTGTTCCTAGGAGCTTTTGTAAATCTTTTTAACTACTGTTTGCAATTTGACTCGCTGAGGTTCAATTGTGGCATTCAAAATTTTCCACTCAAGATATTTCCAGGTCTGAATTTTTTCAGGTGTGACTTGAAGGCCTATTTTCTCTAATACAATCTTTGAAATGGCATTAATTGAGCAACGTAACTGCTTTGGGTGAGATACACAGGTGGGAAAGGAATATAAACCATAGCTTGTATTTGTCCAGTAAAATCAGAATTAATAACACCAGGTTACACAAAAAGACTTTGCAAAGTGACACTCGAATGACCCACTAACCAAGCACTTAAACCATTACCAACAGAATCAAAATCTTGGAGCGATACCTTGTGAGCATATTAATCCCTTATTGTGATTGAGGAGGTAGTGGAGAAGATCCAAGCGGGAGCATTTACTGTTGTCATGTTCTGGATTGCTGGTTTTCTTGCTTCTTTAACGTTAACGGTTTACCCCCAATATTGTATTTGGGATGGCGTTGATTTGTAAAGTGACAACCTTTTCAACATTTATTGTAACGGTCCAGGCGTTGTTGAGTTCTTGGCCCCTTCTGTCTGTTTTTACCTGTATGGGAATTCTCAAGGCTGCAAATGCATTAAATTTTCTATTCCTTTTCAGTTTTTTAATCTCAGAGGATACTCCTTTTGGACTCTTAAATCATGCTCTCATTAATGTCTGGCTAAAATCCCCTTTACGGTTGTCTGCACTAGGACCCAGCAATGCTGATCTTAGAAGGGACACTGGAATGCAGAGTGTTCTTCATAAATTGTTACTCCCCTAGAGAGATAAGGACTCCCAAGCTGAAAGAAAAAAACCTTCACATTCAAAAAAAAAATCAGGAGAAAGGGGGGGAGGAAAAGGAGGGGAGAATTCACACACAGCCACAGGGCTGGGGGGGGTTTCCATTTTATTTTTCTATTTTCTTTGTTCTTTTTTCTATTGTTCTATTTTCTATTTTTTCTTTTTCCATTTTCTTTTCTGTTTTTCTTTCTGTATTTTCTATTGTCTTTCTTTTTTTCTATTTTTTTTCCATTATCTTTTCTCTCTCTCCTTTCTTTTTTTCTAGGTATTTTAAAATTTTGTCCTCTGCAGCCTTTCACTTCAAAGATCCCAGGTAAATCTTCCTATTTGCTGGCGTAGTGGATGTTTGAGATTGAAAGGTCTCGGAGTTGCATTTTTAAGATTAATCAAAGCAAACAGAGGCTCAAACACCTATAACCAATTTGCAAATCTTACAAAAGTTTAAAGCACTTTAAACACACACACACACGCGTGCACAAAGAACCACTCTTTTGAAAGCTAGCTTAATATACCCATACCATGTTGTTTACGACCAGTCAATAAGAATAGCACGATGGTATGAATATTTAAACTATATACAGTACCGAACATATAGAGCACTTAAAATATGCACATGTATTATAAAATAAAGTTTGTATTGATTGTTTAACAGGTAATAGTCTTTGGTTGTTACAGCATTTTCGTGGCAAAGGACTATCCTGTGGCGGCTGTGAATTATTCATGCATGTGATGGAGCCGGCGGCTGCTTCAGGCGCTGGGGGGTGGGGAGCTTGGTGGAGAAACAGTCAGTACTTTCCCTTTCTACAGCTTTTCAAATTCCTTTTATCGCTTCATAACTAACCGATTCCCAGTGAAGATCTGCATCTCGTAATAAATCATGGGAAAAATTTGCAACACTTCAACCTGTTTCCACAGCTGCACCTCCCTCCTCGAGGAGGAGGACTTGTGCCCATCTCAATTACTTTCATCCTCAGAAGTTTCACTTGGCAGTGGAGGACAGAGGAGCGGGTTAGTGGTATTCAGTGGAGATCTTACATTGGAAAGAGGTGGGGCAGAGGACTGTACTACAGTTAATCGTTTGCCTTTACCTTGTGGCTCGGATTCACTTGCAAGTTCAGTGGGCATCTTTTAAGTCCTGTCTTTAGTTGGATATGATTATTTCTTAACAGCTTCCTCATCCTCAAAATCACTCCACAATGGTGATCACTTTTTTATTTTCCTTGAAGCCCTTTTAGAAGTCGCCTTTTGGTCCTTCACTACCGGACCAGGAGGGTCAGGATTATTTAAGGCACTAGCCTCTGCTAGATCTTGTTGTGCTTTAAAATCTTTCAGTGTTTCATATATTAATTGCCATGTTATTAACACACAGGTCCTCCGTGCACTATACTTTCCAGCGTCTCTCAGAACCCCAGATCAGCACCTCTCTTGTTGCGTCACGTGAATGTCAGGGTCACCATTTGGGGAGATTGATGGCACGGACTCCGATATCTTGTATCGAAGACCTTTATTGCTCTTATACACAACGCTATGTTGCATCTAAAACTTGGCATCATTTGATTGGTTACAAACAACTGTTCACGCGTATAAGTTTATACTACTATTGGTTAGTTGCTACTGTTTGTACTGAATTTGTCCATTTTAACTTTTCAATGCCCATCATAAGCATTGCCATAGGAATGGAATAATGTTTTTGATTTCTTTAGGTTCTTGTGAAATTCATTTGCATTTAGATAAAGAATACAGAGGACAATAAACCATTCCCAAAGTACATGAGCATAGGACTGATATAATCTGGTTGATATTCTAGTCGAAAAGTAGAATCAAACTGTATTCAGACCATACAAAGGACCCAGAAAACCATCTTGTATGATCAGTTAGGAACACATAAAAAACCTGAAACAAGGAATCTACTACAGTTTTGTTTTGACTTAAAAATAAATGGCTGCGAACAGGTTTTCATATTTTATTTCATAAAAGACCAAATCTTTTCAATTCTAAAAAATGTTCTGGTATTTGTTTCTTTTGGTATAAAGAACACATTTCATGTCCTGACCTATTCCTTGCTCCATAGAAATATACCCATAGGGAATTGACTTTTGAAGATTTTCAGATTTTTTTTCCTCCTATTTTTATGTACTTCACCTATAAACTAATAAGACAGTGAGCTTTAAAGGGAGTCTAAAAACAAGAATATATTTCTCTTTTGTCTAGTCCAAGATGAGGCTGTGGTGAAATACGCTTACTGTTACTGACCAGAGAATACGGAGGAATCATTTTACTTTAATATACTGCCAAATATCCTTCCCCTTCCCACATATGCTTCCCTCCAAAAACAGAGTTAGGAATTTATTCTAATCATTGTACAGTAACAATCACATCACTTTAAAAATTCAGAGGCATTATTTTTCCCGGTTTTGTTACCGTCCCTAAGAACATAGATTATCATTCCTTTTCATTGTGGTTGAAGATTATGTTACTAATGCTAATGTTAGTTTTCTCTTTCTACGGTGCCATATCTCTAGCAATATAGTAGAAATATACAATTTGAATATAATGGTGCTTTGCTCTTTTCTGTTATTCACTGACATTTTTTAAATATTACAGGGATCTTGTCAATCACAGAAAACTACTGCTACTGTGAGATGATGCAGAATTTTTCTTAAAAGGAAATTTCAGTTGCTATATTATATCATATATATGCTCATAGATTTGTCTGTCAAATGCATACATATATTTCAAATGTGTTAATTAAAGCCTTTGACACAGTCCCCCACACCATCCTTCTCTCTAAATTAGAGAGATATGGATTTGATGGGTGGACAGAAAGGTGGATGAGAAACTGGTTGGATGGTTGTATTCAGAGAGTAGTGGTTAATGGCTCAAAGTCCACATGGGGATCCGTGACAAGTGGTGTCCTTCAGGAGACCGTACTGGGACCAGTGCTGTTTAATATCTTTATCAATGATATTGACAGTGAGATTGAGTGCACCCTCAGAAAGTTTGCAGATGACACCAAGCTGAGTGGAGTAGTTGCCACACTGGAAGGATGAGATGTCATCCAGAGGGACCTGGACAGGCTGGAGAAGTGGGCCTCTGAGAACCTCATGAAGTTCAAAAAGGCCAAGTGTAAGGTCCTGCACCTGGGTCCGGGCAATTCCCGTTTTCAGTACACAATGGGGCGTGATGTGCTTGAGAGCAGCCCTGCAGAGAAGGACTTGGGGGTACTGGTCGATGAGAAGCTCGACATGAGCCAGCAATATGCACTCGCAGCCCAGAGTATCCTGGGCTGCATCAAAACTGCATCAAAAGAAGCGTGGCCAACAGGTTGAAGGAAGTGATTCTGCTTCTCTATTCCTCTCTTGTGAGATCTCATCTGGAATACTGTGTCTAGTTCTGGAATCCCCAACATAAGAAGGATATGGAGCTGTTGGAATGTGTCCAGAGGAGGGCTACAAAGATGATCAGAGTGCTGGAGCACCTTCCATATGAGGACAGGCTGAGAGAGTTGGGCTTGTTCAGCCTGGAGAAGAGAAGGCTCAGAGGAGATCTTATAGTGATCTTCTGGTACCTGAAGGGGTCCTTCAGGAAAGCTGGAGAGGGGCTATTCATAAAGGCTTGTGGGGATAGGACGAGGGGGAACAGGTATAAACTGGAGAGGGGCAGATTTAGACTGGACATTAGGAAGAATTTCTTCACCATGAGATTGGTGAGACACTGGAACAGGTTGCCCAGGGAAGCTGTGGATGCCCCATCCCTGGAGGTGTTCAAGGCCAGGTTGGATGGGACCTTGGGCAGCCTGCTTTAGTGGGATGCCCCTGCCCATGGTAGGGGTGTTGGAACTAGATGATCTTTAAGGTCCTTTCCAACCCTTACTATACTATGAATCATGAACCTACAACAACTATGCAAATGGATTCAGAATTATTTACATGTATTCCCTTCTGTGTTTATCATTTATAGAAGTACCTACTTTTGAAGAACCTACTGGATGTTTTGATGTATAGTCCAACATTTTTTAAAGTCCAAGATTTTTTTTAAGATTTCTTTGGATTTATTTGAGGGAAGAGGCTGCTTTAGTTCTGGGTTTTGTTTTGTTGTTTAATTGAGGGGAGGTGGAGTGAGTCTTTTTGGTTGTTTTTTTTTTTTGTAAATGGTGTTCTAATAGGGATTTATTCAGATAAGTCCTCTGTATCAGACTTATGGTGTCAAAATAAATGAGTTTAATGTAATTTCAATATAAAATAGGAATAATGACTGTATTTTAGGCTTGTTATAAACATTGTAGTTCAGAATTTTGAGACAGAAACATATTATATTTATAAGTAAATGGGGAGGGGAAGGACAAATTTATTTTAGCATTAGATCATATGTTGCCAAAAGTTCAGAGATTAGCGCTTAATGAAAATAAAATTATTTCAGTGCACATTTTAGTTGCAGTCAACAATGGGAACGATTTCCAAGTGACAGTGGATGTGATCATTTTCTGGAACAAGTGGATAAGTGCAATTTACAGTCTGTACAGTCTTTGGCAACACCACAGAGAGTTAATGCAAGTAGAGTGGCAGAAAAGGGAGGATGACATAATGTAGTAAACTGGAGAGCTTCCAAGCTGCTCATTAGCCAAGGGAGGCACTTTAGCATTAAGCACATGAATTTCCATGAGGTTTCCTAACCAAGTAATGTATCAAATACCAATGCATCAAAAACCAATGCATCAAATAAAATACATTTAAACTAATCTTTAATAAGATGGGGAAATGCACAGGTGAATTTGATAAAAAAGATTAAATGTGACTCAAAGTATTCTAAGGTTATATAATGTGTACCAAAAATGTCCATGTAATAAAGAATATTATATCTGTTTTCAAGATGCATCAATGAAAAGGAAAAAAAACAAGGGAAATATGAACTCATTAGTAATGACAGAGTGAAAGAAGACAAAGTGGGACACTTCTACTACATCAGGAGAGGGGCATCTTGCCACAAAAATACTATTCAAATTCATTTTTAGGATACAAAATTTCTAGATAATTTCTACTATTATCTAAGATGTGCATAATCCCTAATTTCATTCTCATTTTCCCATAGAGGATAAAATATTTTGATAGGACTGAACAAGCTACAACTGGAACTGATCTCCAAAATCATTGTTTTTCAAAAAATTACTATGATTGATAGCTAAATAGTCACCACAGACTTTCATTCATCATTCTCCATACATTTATTAGCCCTATCTGAGACTGGATAAACAATTTGTATAAAATTACCTGGAACCCATGCAATTTGTCTCCAAAGGCTGTCTCCAAGGGTATTCAGACTGTGTAGACATAGCTAAATTGTCTATGTGTTCTATATTCTTCATCATTCAAAATGAGAAATGGAAAATATATAAGAATACTGGTGTATACATTTGAACTATAGTCTTAAACCTGTGTTTTATTGTTGGTTTTAATTTTTCTGTCTCTTGGTATTATCTGCATCAGACATTACATTAAGAAGTTAATATTCACTTTCAGTATGAAGCATTTTGACTTATGTACATGAAGAAAAGCAAACAGATTATGCCTACTAAACTTTGCATTCAGACACCTAAATTAAAATGTCTACATATGAGCTGTGTATCTAGGTTCTGGTGTGTGATATTCAGGGAGATTTGGAAGTGGACATTTAGGTCTTTACTCATTTTCCCTATCACGAGCTTTGAGATGTCCTACAGCATCCTTCTTTGGTTCAGGTTCCTGATCCAGAATGCTGTAGTTTTGTGTCATTATCAGCTGGCACCCTGTAGATGTGACACAGGACCTATGGGGCACCAGAGCCCTTCCAGTCCAGTAAAGGAAAGCCAGGCAAGATTCCCGAGAGCATATCAAATAGCAAGAGACTTGTAGGCAACTGAATAATCTATACTTCCATTAAGTGTAGAAGGATTTTAGATACCTACCTTCCATGTAGACACATATTTTGCAGCTGTCTAAAGATAGGTGCCTGAATATGAATTGTAGTGTCTTCCCTGACAGCTTGTCAGAACAAGGGTCTTCACAAATCATGACGATCTCTCTCAGAGTATCTGGACAGATTTCCTGCAGTGAAGGGAAGAAAATTTAGAGTGGGATTTGCAATGCAGAATCCTTGTTAAGGTGGCAAAAGAAAGGAGAATATTGGCATGTGTCTGGCAGCATAGGTGCTCCCACTGTAAGACTAAAAAAACCCCCATAAATAGAAAAGGAGGAAGTAGTATTAAGAAATTAGGAGTCCAAGAAGTGCCTAAGTCGCTCGATTAGTTTAGATTTCAATGAGGCAACAAAATACCTTTTGTTTAGTGTTATTATATCCTGCCATGAAGGGAAATAGAAATTATTTGAAGCCATGGAGAATGGAAACTGAAAAATCATAGCATATCTTTCTATGATGAAAATAATTTGATTAAAAAAAACAATCCCATTTCTCTTGGGAAAAATTATTGTAAAGTTGGTAGTTTCCCTCTGAAGAGCAGGTAATGATAGTTGGATCATCTCTCAACATTTCAGTCTGAACTATATCCTCTAACTTAGATGCATTCTCAGCTTAAGATGAGCTTTGATTCTTACCACTTCCTCTGTTGAGAACTTCAGTATTTTCCTCATTCATGAAATAGTCCCCATTCTAAATATGCTGTGTTAGATATATGATCCCCAGCCCTGCTGTTAAACTTCCTTGGGAACTTGCTTTGATAAGCCAATTATTCAGTCCTAAACAGTTTGCAGATTTCATTTGACAAGGTCAAGGTCCTGGAATTTGTCCATGGTATCAAAAAGGCCAACATTATGCAAATCTGTTCAGATCTAAATTTCACAAAGGCAGTCGGGCACTAGCTCCTTAGGGGGCACAGGGAAACATGCAGCTGAGCACTAATAGCAGCCTCGTACAAGGCCACAGTCTCCTTGAGCAAGAAGTTAGGCGATAACAGGAGATAAAAACAGGACCTAGAAGAACCACAAACATCCTAGGAATGTAGCAATAGAGGCAGGGCTGATACTCTGTATCGGACCAATGATGAGCCTTACTTTTGCAATATGTATGAGCCTTATTACTGCTATTATAAAAGCATGCCTATCGTATCAATAAATTGAGACTTGTTGATCATCATCGGATGTGCTTGTATCCCGTTGACTCCGTCAAATGGTGACCCCGACCGACCGGACACCACGGATGACTTCGTCAAATGGTGATCCCCGACATGCCGGAGCAAAATGCAGGCATTGAACCACAGACGAGCGACGACAGGGTAAAAGGTTCGGGTCCCGAAGCAGCCGGGACGGCAATAAGCGTGAATAAAAGTAAGGTGACCGTATAGACGAGCCTGAGGACACGCCGTGCTCTGGGTGACCGTATAGACGGGCCTGGCCGATACGTGCTGCCGAGACCTTGAGGGGCTGCAACAGCGCTGACAAATTAGGTATGGAAAGGCAAGCAGCATATAATTTATTTACCGCTTTCCTGGAAAAGCGGCAGGTTAAGGGAATAGATTTGCAGAAGGAGTTAACGAGTCTTTTAATATATGGGCATGCTAAAGGCTTATTCATAAATCCGCATACCGTACATGAGCTGACAGAGTGGCGAAAGTTCGGAGATGTGTTGTGGGAGGCTACATTACAGGATGATAAAATGGCAAAAAAGTTGGGAAAGCTTTGGAGGCTGGTACATAACGAGCTTTTACAGCATCAGGCAGAAAAGAAAGCAGCTGAGCAAGCATCTGCTGCTCACACAAAAAATAGAAACTATGAAAGAGAATGGTCCCAAACTACTCCTTTGCCTCCTACGGTAACGCAGGTAGCTTTACCTCCCCCGCCACCACCGCCTTCTGGCTCTGGCTCAGAGGCAGCTTCTGAGCCGTCCGCACCCCCCGAAGAGCAGGGGCCGCGGCCGAAAGCTCCCTTGGCCGTTCTCCCTCTGGGCAATGAGCCAACTCCTGGGGCGGAAAGCGAGCTAGCGGAGGTCATTGCCAGGGAGCGAAGCTTGGGCTGCGCTTGCAAAAGACGGCTTGGAAAGGGGAGATGACTGTGCGGTTAATGCAGCAGCACAGCTAGCATGCCCGGTGACCTTCCACGCTCAGGCAGGTGGAGGACTGATGGCAACAATTACTGCCCTTGATTGGAAATTGCTGTCACAGTTGCGATCTACAGTCAGCCAGTTCGGGGTGACAAGTGAGCCAGTAAAGCAGATGTTAGACTACATATGGGGCACTCAAGTGCTTCTGCCCGCTGATTGTAGAGGAATAGCAAAGTTAATATTTACACAGCATCAACAGCTTTTATTTAATGCACATTGGCAAGCGATTGTTAACGAATGCGTGGCAGTACAGAGGCAGCCAGCAGATCCTCTTCATGGAGTGACAGCTGATGAGCTTATGGGGCTGGGAGCGTTTCTCCGCACGGAAGCTCAGGCTATGGTGGGACCAGACAAGTGCTGAGAGGCTATGAGATTGGTCAGATTGGCTATAGATAAGGTAAAAGAACCTGGAGGAGTACCCGTATATATGGGAATCAAGCAGGGTCGGGAAGAACTGTTTGGTGCATTTATAGATAAGGCTGCTGCCACAATAGAAAAAGCAGGGGTACCTGAATACATGCGAGGGGCACTGCTAAAACAGTGCGCTCTTCAAAATTGCAATCAGGCTACACGGAGTGTGATTAACACCTTGGGTGCAAACTGGACCATAGAGGAGGCATTAGAAAGGATGGCTCAAATGCCGGTAGGGTCACAAGCATTTTTAGTAGTTGCTATTAAGCAGCTGGGGCTGGGATTACAGGAACAGGCAAAGGCTTCACAAAATCAGGTGTTAGCTGCTCTCGCACCCCTTCAAGCGTCAGCTGCAGCTGATTCGGCTCCATCGGGAACCCGTACGCGATGCTACAGATGCGGAGGCATGGGTCACATGCGCCGAGAATGCCAGGCTACAGGGATATGGTGCCGAAAGTGCCGTTCGGATACTCACACTACGGGCGCTTGTCGGCGGAGGTCGGGAAACTCCGGCAGGAGCGCGAATCGCAGTGGCCGCGCTCAGACACAAGTCGCCGCTGCAGCTCAACCGACCTTCCCTGCCTCCAGCCTGCCACCACAGGGAGCCTCGGGCTGGACTTGGCAGCAGCAGTAGAAATCACGCTAATGACATCGCACCCACAAAAGATCCCAACAGGAATTAAAGGACCTATTGTTATACAAGGTCGAGCGGTGGGTGCACTGCTATTAGGACGATCGTCTGCCTCTATGATTGGATTATTTGTGTTACCTGGTGTTATTGATGTGGACTTTACTGGAGAAATTATGGTTATGGTGCATACTCCTTTTCCACCCGTTCAAATTAATAAGGGACAGAGAATTGCTATTACGTCCACTTCTCAAAGGCACGGACCCAGCAAGTCCGATCTGTGTTACTCCGGAACAACAGCACACTTTTCAGAAAATAATGGACTGCTTTACACAGGGGCAGGTCCATCGGCGAGATCCAGAATTATCCATAGACCTGACGATCTGGAACGGTCCCAAATACTTCCTTGGGGCACTGACTCAATTGCAAAAGAAAACGGGGGAGATAAGGGTATTGGAGTGGATTTCCCCCGCGTTACAACAAACCAAAACTCTGTTTCAAAAGGTCGAAATGCTAGCGGATTTAATAAAGAAAGGCAAGGAGAGAATGTTACAAGTAGCTGGAACCGAGCCAGCAGTAATCAGGATGCCAATTAAAAAGGATACCTTGGACTGGTACTTGTGTAATAGCGAGGAGCTGCAGGAGGCACTTTTAGGTGCGAGCTGCCCCATTGAAACAGAAAAGCTCCGGCAGGCGCCAGTTCAATGGATTGGGGAATGGGATTGGATCACTTGGCCAAAATGAGAAAATTCCCCTATTGCAGATGCTCTTACGGCATTTACGGATGCTGGCAGAAAATCCAGAACTGCTGCCATAACATGGCAAGAAAAGGGACCATGGAAACATCAGATTTTACAAGCAGAAGCCGCAGACAGACTACAGACTATGGAACTTTTAGCAGTAGTATGGGCAATATCACAGCTAAGAGGACCACTGAACATCGTAACAGACTCTTTGTATGTTGCTGGGGTTGTAGCTAGAATCGAAGACTCCTCTATAAAAGAGGTGCAAAACCGGAGGCTGTATGAGTTGTTGGTACAGTTAAAAAAGGCTACAAGGTTAAGGGAGCACGCTTATGCTGTGATTCATATTAGAAGCCATAAATGGGAAGTTGGCTTGGGTGAGGGTAATGCTAGAGCAGACAGACTAGTGTCTGTGGCTCAGGGCACTCCACTGCCAGGCCAGCTGCTAGCCAGAGAAGCTCACTCTATATTTCACCAAAATGCAAAGGGCTTGCACCAAGAGTTCAAAATCACAATGGCAGAGGCGAAGGCCATAGTTAGGGCCTGCCCGATTTGCAGCCATCACAATGGAGGTGGTGGTCTAGGCCTAGGGGTAAACCCACGGGGACTACAATCAAGTGAGTTATGGCAAATGGATGTTACGCATGTCCCTAACTTTGGTAGATTGAAGTATGTGCATGTATCTATTGACACCTATAGTAAGTTCATTTGGGCAACAGCACAGGCAGGAGAAAAGGCTATCCATGTGGAAAGGCACCTATATAGCTGTTTTGCAGTAATGGGGACGCCAAAAAGGATTAAAATGGATAATGGGCCTGCTTACATTAGCAAGAGAATAGAAGGGTTCTTAAAGAGTTGGGGAATTGAGCATATCACAGGCATTCTAAACTCCCCAACAGGGCAAGCTATCATCGAAAGGGTTAACGGCACTCTGAAAAGGTACTTGGCAAAACATGAAAAGATTGCTGACCCCCAGGCAAGGCTATTGAAGAGCTTATTTGTGATCAATCACTTATGCATATTTGGGGACACAGAGTACCCTCCAGCAGAATTACATCATTGGCCAAATGAAACTACCTAGCAGAAAGAGGATGTGTGGGTGAAATACAGAGACCCTAAGACAGGGTTGTGGAAAGGCCCTGCTAAGGTTATGTTTTGGGGAAGGGGATATCTACCCTGCTACTATAAAAGCACTATTTAAATATATAAATAGCTCTACTATATATATAGCTCTATATATTTAAATATAAATAGCTCTACTGCTATTATAAAAGCATGCCTATCGTATCAATAAATTGAGACTTGTTGATCATCATCGGATGTGCTTGTCTCCTGTCGACTCCGTCAGAGCACGATAGTGAGAGGGCACGCCCCGATACAAGTACCCTCTCAGAACTGTTCTGCAATGCAAGTCAGCTCTGTGCCAGCACAGCAGAAAGT
Organism: Cuculus canorus; assembly: GCF_017976375.1. NCBI lineage: Eukaryota > Metazoa > Chordata > Aves > Cuculiformes > Cuculidae > Cuculus > Cuculus canorus. The sequence continues at coordinate 14,966,663 of NC_071440.1, forward strand.
GCAGGGCCAGACCTGGCCACTGCCAGTGAAGTAGAGTTAACAGGCACTGCAGTTCAGCTTATCCCTATGGCAGTCAAGGGCCCCTTAGGAAACAAACTTAGTGCACTGTTAATTGGATGATCATCTGTCACAAAGCAAGGATTGTTTGTTTTACCCAGATTGATTCACGCTGACTTTACAGAAACAATACAAGTAATGGCTTGGATGCCTATGTCTCCTTGCTTTATACCAAAGGGCACTAGAATTGCTCAGTTGATTTGTTTTAGAGCAATTGTACCCCATGCAGCAAATCACATACAGGGAGAAAGAGGCTTTGGCTTGACTGGCCAACCCATAATTCTATGGATGCAGAAATTGCAAAAATCACAGCTGACGTTAACCTGCAAAGTACAACACTCACAGAGCAACAAAGAACAAGGTTTTACCAGTATTATAGACAGCAGAGCCAATGTAACAATTTTTTCTTTAACAGAATGGCCAACAGATTGGCCACTGACTGAACAACTTACTGCTCTGACCAGAGTTGGGGGATTGACCAGCCTATGACAAAGTTTACACTCTGTAATCATATATGGACCCAAAGGTCGTGTAGCAGCTGTCAAACCATATGTTCTGTCACTTCCCACTGTCTTATGGGGTAGGGACTGCGCAGCACCCTTTTTTAATGGGGGCCTCTGTGGTGCAGACCACCCTTCCTCTTACCTGGACTATAGAGGAGCCGATTTGGGTGGAACAGTGGCTCCTTAGCAATGAGAAACTGCACCACCTTAAAGCTTTAGTGCAAAAACAATTACAAGCTGGACACATTGTACCAACTACCAGCCCGTGGAACACATCTGTGTTTGTAATATAGAAGAAAGGCGGGAAATGGCATTTATTACAAGATTTGTGAAAAATAAATGTGATTATTGAGCCTATGGGACCATTGCAACCAGGAATGCCCTCACTGACAATGTTACCTCAAAACTCGGACTTAACCATTATAGATTTGAAAGATTGTTTTTTTACCATCCCATTGCATTTAAAGGATGCAATCCGTTTTGCTTTTTCTATTCCTTCTATTGGGCAGAACCAAGCCAATGGTATCACTGGACTGTATTGTCACAAGGCATGTGTAACAGTCCAACAATTTGTCAGTGGTTTGTAGCAAAAGCTTTATCACCAGTTCACAAATTATATCCTCAAGCCCTAATTTATCATTATATGGATGATGTTTTAGTTGCAGCCTCAACACCAGAACAGACAGCTAAAGCTGTAGCAGCTGTAACAATAGCTGTTACCCAAGTAGGTCTTTGTGTCACACCAGAAAAAATGCAAAAACTCCCTCTGTGGAAATATTTGGGGTGGAAAATTCAAGAAGAAACCATTCAACTACAGCAAGTTAAACTTTTATATTCTGTAAAGACATTGAACGCTGTGCAAAAAATTGTTAGGAACCATAAATTGGGTATGCCCCTTGTTAGGCATCACTACAGAAGAATTACATCATTTCTTTATGCTGTTTAAAGGATTTAACCTCTCCGAGGCAATTAGACAAAGATTCTTTGATTGCATTGGACAAGGTCGCTAAAAGGCTTAGTCAGAAACAAACATTACACAAATGTTTAAACACCCCAATTAAATTATATATTATTTCAGCCAAGTTCCAACCATTTGGAGTTTTAGCCCAATGGGTAGAAGATGTGTCTGACAAATTTAGACCTTTAGAATGGATATTTTTACCACATCAGTTTTCTAAAACATTAACAACTCAGCATAAAATATTAGCTATGTTAATTCAAAAGGGTCACAAATGTTTATTGGAATTGGATGGGATGGATCCCTTTACCATCTATGTTCCAATGACTCAACAACAAGTAGACTGGCTTTTGCAACATTCTTCATCTATACAAATTGCATGAGCAGACTTTAAAGGACAAATCAGCATTCATTATCCTCGGAGTCCCCTTTTGAGTCTGTTTGAGTGTATTGTTATATAATACCATATACTATAATACCATATAATACTATAGTATTATACCAATACTATGATACCATAATTCCTCACTCAGCATCAAGTGTCTTATAAGAATCTTGGAATTATATTTGTCCTGGTGCTTTGCTATCACAGCAGGGAGCACCCATACCATACCATACCATACCATACCATACCATACCATACCAGCGAATTCGCTAATTTTCCCAGGGGTGGGCAGTATCATCTCCTCACCAAGCACAAGAAGGGGATTTATATCCCCCCTTATGATCTTACAGGATCTTGGCAAAGTGATCCTCACCCTTTGTCATCGTGTGAGGCGTCCCATGCACGACTTATAGACTGTTCCCCTACTTCCGCTGCACGTACATCCAAATTATCATACCATATAATAGATATATCATATACTTGGTCCGCCCACTGATGGGCTGTCTCTCCCCCTGCAACGATCGGGTAGAGATGGGAGATTCTCTGGAGAAACAGTCTGGGACGCGCCTTAGAATGTCCCACTCCCCACTGATCCTGCAGCTGGGCAGAGAGGGTGTCCCATTTGGGGTGCCAAATTGTTTTTACATCATCTAGTTATTTTCTCATATAGCACTTAGTTGCAGGGAAATTCTGTCTAACTTTCAGAAAATACAGTTACTCAGATGAAACTGAGTCTAGCTTAAACCAAACACTCCACTCTTGTAACAGTAACTACTTCTTGTATCAAATCCCTCCTTTTCTTTTTGGACCTTTCAATCCTCATCTCTTTAAAGATCCACACTACCCTTCTTCCCACAGGCTAACAAGCAAGGCAGAATAACACCAACATTGTTTATCTACTTCTATTCTAGAAACATGATCCTTTTCAAAACTATGCATCTAACTATCAGGATCCCACTGCATACCTGCTCCTGTAGTTACTGAATGCACTCTCTCATGGTTTACTCGTACCCTCCTTTCCTTGTATTTATATTGCACAAACCATACTGCAGCTCTTGCAGCTATGGTCTGATGAACTTCTAACTTATTGGCAAACAACTTATTCTGGAACTGTAACACTATGATTTGATTCTACAAATCAAACATCTGTTGCTCCATGTGGGAGCGTTCTAATAACGACCATTCTCTTTGTTGGTGCTGTCTCTGATATGTCGTTAACAAGATCCATCCTTATGCTATCTTTCCTTTTTCATTATGTAGTTTCTGCACACATTTCAACACATCTGACAGTTAAACTTTCTGTACCTGTTCTTTACAATATTCACACAGTCCTCCCACTGAAGCCCACTCAAGTGCTAAGGAGCTATATGGGAGGTCTTCCCATGCAGTAATCTCAGAAGGGGCATTTTTCCCCCCACTGTTTATCCTGTCACTTAGATTTAAATAAAAACAGCATTTTTATTCCATCATCTGTCTGACTACACCAAATGTTTTACCACAAAGGGGGCTTGTAGCAAAAATCATCATAAAAACCCAAACTCTGTGAAATCAAGGAGCTTTTAGAAAAATAAACCATCATAAAAGCTCCAACGTCTCTAATACTCAGGAGCCTTTACCAAAAATCCTCATAAAGGGGAGGGGAGAGGAGATTTACTAAAATGCAGTTACTGATATATTAATTCTTTCCCTTTACCATTTATGATGCATTTTTGATTAAAGGTGAAAATTGGCTTTATTCTTTCCTGCATACCAATGAGGAGGAGGGGAAAAGTATTATATGGTCCATGATAAACCAAATGCAGTTGGGGATTTTAGAGGCAGTTAACATTTAAGATTGCTTCAAGTGCCTGCATTTAGGAGAAAATTACTGTTTATACCTAAGAGGGAAACAATTAGCATTGATATGAAAGAAAAAGACAGTTCTCTGAGTTAGGGAGTGTAGCACTGAAGCATTTTTACTGGCATTGTGGAGAACTGATACAGTGATTTCATCCATATTTTGAGGTGAATGAAAAGCAGATATCATCTCCCAGGTGATGGACTGCATATTTTCTTACTGCATATGACAAACCATCTTTGGAAGAGCAGTATTAATAGTTAATAAAAGCACAGTTGCAGCAAACTGGAATATGTATTATGGGAGAAAGCATGTATGGGTTTGATCTTGATGAGACAAGACTGTGTCCCTGAATCAGTACGGGCATAAAAGAGTCCATTGCCTCACGTATGCCAACGCAAGCGGCCGATGCCTTGACATGCCTGTGATATTAGCATCAAGCACAGAGCTTGCTAGCTTGCTTAAGATCTTGGAATCGTTAAAGGAATGCGTAAGTCCAAGCAACAAAGACAAAAAAGAAGATAAGGGGTACATCTCTAGCACTAATCATTGCTCTTTATCTCTGTAGTCATGGAAACTTTAGCAGTGGAATTTTACTGGAGTAGCTGTTAATGGGGCAGATGAGGGTATATAAGCTTTTACTTGCACACAATAAACCGATTTTGTTTGCACCATGAACGGAGTCTGTGCCTTTAATTGCTACATATATCACCACCTAAAGGCAGTAGGGCAATTAGAGTGGGAACATCAGGGCAGAGAAGCTCCTTCTGGAGGGAGGGTCTGAGCGCCAGTGCAGATTATTTAGCAGTTCCTTAGTGATAAATAAGGTGGTGCTATTTTTTGAAGTCTTGACTTATTTTATTGGAAGTTGCTCTCATTTGTCTTTTTCCCTTATTTATTTTTCTTTACTTATTTTTTTCTTTATAAGCCAGTCACGATGCTCAATAATATGTGAATATAGAATAGCAAGTGCATACAAAATGTTCTGTAGTTAACAAAGGACCAGTGCAATAGTGATCCATCAGTGTTCAGGCCCTGAAGGGACATCTACACTTGCCTTTCATGAGACTTAATCCTGCATGGTCTGTGACTGTGAGCAACAACAAATATGACAAGAAGAAGTATCATAGCTGAAAAGAGAAAGGGAACCTAAATCTTTAAACCCACATGTGGGAAATTACATGAATTCACAAGTGATGAAGTAAATAATCAAACTAACCTCACAAACTGGTGATTTTCAGAAAGGATGAAAGTTTAGACATACCAATTCAATGTCTCAGACTGCTTTGAATGAAGATGAGACTAATGTCCTCATGAATTAATCTGATATGGTAACTCATATTAAGAAATGAAAGTATTTTTTTTCAATTAATTCATTCTTTATATTCAGGACTTCAGAGATTTGTATAGTCTTTCCAGTAGTCAAAGTTTAAAGTTGTACTAACCTCTGTGAAGGAATCCATCTCTTTCCATTAGTCTTCAGAAAGAATCCTGAACTGAGGTCTAGTGTAATACCAACTCCTGTCTGGGACTGAAGACCTGTTTCTAGAGGGAGCAGGTTGATGCTGAAGAACATAACTGTGGGGGAAGGGTAGAAGAGGGAAACTATTTTAGAAATATTTTGGTGAAAAAAATGTGAAAATTAGGGATGTTCATTGGGAGTCTAACTGTGTTTTTTATTTTGTCAACCACCCATTCAGTTTACTCATCTTGGATCATCTTCTTACCCAACAGCAAGGTCTTAAAGTGCTCCCTGTCATCCAGTTCAGGTGAGCTTATCTTCTACATTTCCAGAGTGTACGCTGACCCCCAGAAAACCTTGGAAATTAGCAGCTAAGAAGTAATGCTGCTATTTGTCACAAAAGTGAAAATTATAACTGTGTCTTCCAGCAAAGATCACCTGTCATGAATATTCTCTTCCTTTCTGTCTGTTTCCCTTTACAGGTAAATAAATTAGCTTAAATAGGGATTGGAGTGGCCAGATAAATAGGCACCAATTTCAAAATGGTTGATATTGTTGAAGCTGGTTCTCTTCTAAATTGTGGATTAATTTCAGTATGTGTCAGCTTTTTACTTGTACATTCCCAGAGTTAAGAAAAGACTACTGATTCTGTACAATGTGGAGTTCATAATATTGCCTTGGAAAGCTGCCAGATTAAGTTCAGACAGACATTAGTCTGCTGGATTTAGGCACTAGATGTTACTTCCTCTTAACCTTTTGAACTCCTTTGGAAATAAAACAGCCTTGCAGAAACTAAATGAAAAATTTAAAATCATAGAATCATGCTATCATATAATGGGTTGAGTTAGAAGGGTGTAAAGACTGATATTTGTCAGTCTCTGATTTGCCATGCAGATATTGAAACAACCCTTTTCACCCTCCCTTTTTGACTGTGCAGGTGGGGGTGGGCCTTAACATTATTGATGTCACAGACAGCATTATTCCTTCTTTTAAAAAACAGTCCTGTTTGGACCGACTGTCCCTCTTTCTCCTTTTTCAGGGAGAATTTGAAGATCCATAATGGAGTCACATGGATTAGAGAACATGTCCTGCTATGCCCTCTGCTGCTGAAGATGGACTAAGATGTTTTGTTGCGCCTGTTGATTTGTCTTTTGTGTTTAACATGACCAATGCAATTTCCTTTACTATCATTGTAGAGTGGGCAAGGCCCATGTTACAGATCTTGGTTTCCCTAATTTGAATGTTTCCTTTTCCAAGGAATTTATATTTTCTCTGTTAATACTATTATTGCTTCTCAGGAAGCGAGATCTAGGTCCACTGATCTTGACTGGGAGCAGGAGAGTAGTGATGAAATACACTCTTTTGAAGACTTTGTCATCACACAGTTTTGTGAGTTCTATCCTTAAAATCCAAAATTCCATCCTTTCATCCATATCAAGTTTCCCAATACTCAGGTTTTAAGCCCCCCAAATTTATCTGATCTAACGTGATTCTGGTCATGAAATTCAACCTCAAAAATTTTGGGAGAATCCAAGAGCCAGGAAGTGGCACCCCCTTTTGAGTGCTCCAAAATTATAGCATGTGTTCTATGGATTCTGATTGGAGTCATGTGTGTTTACAAAGGCAACTCATCCAAGAGAGAGAAAAAGAAGGATAAGAACTGTAGTATCAACCTTCTGAGCTGTTATTTCTGAAGATATTATTTTGACTGCTGGATTTATATTTGTACTGGTTGACTTAGGTATTGTTATTTATATTAATCTTGATTGCTGGTTCATATTTGTGCCGGTTGAGTTAGCTATTAATTATTGTATGATCACCGCTGCCATCTTTTCTGTTCTTTCCCTTCTTTCTTCCTCTATCCATTATTTCTCTTCCTTCTCTCTCTCAACTTTATTCTCTCCTTATCCTCTCTCCTTATTCTGTATAAGGATCACCACCATAAACAACCCAGATTTGAGTTCCGCGACCAATGTTTAAGTCATGTGGTGGAATGTAAAGACGGTGGAATGTAAAGACCGACTTCTTTACTTGTATTTGTTGCATCTTAAACATTGTCTGAGTGCAGGGCTGTGTGCACCTGAGGGGCTTTTCTGTGGCTCCTGGTAAACAATGAGAGGGGGAGGTGTAGGAGCAGGCACCATTCCCCACCCCTATCACCTGTGGATGGGCTAACTGCATCTGGTAAAACAGATGGATTGGGTAGTGGTCTCATATCAACTAAGTGACACCTGGGGTGAGATGGAGGCCTCATAGCCTGGTGTTGCTATGACCACCTTACCTGACAGACAGTTTGGTGGGCCTGAACCTCTCTTCTTCCACCAATAAAAAATGTCTTGGTAAGAACTGCATGCCTCTGACTCAGTCAGATGTTTCCCCAGGAAAATGACTACTAACTTGAGTTTTTACTGTTACTTGCTTTATATCTGATTGTTAACTGGTTATAAGTGTTTAAGCATTAAGGCGGCGGTGAATTTATCAAGGCAATCCCAAATTTGTTTTAATCTGTCACTTGAATTAAATTAGTGCCTCCAGCATTGTGAAATTGTGTCTCTGACCCCACATTGCTGCAAGTAGCTGTCCAGTTTGGGCTGTGAACTATGCGTATTAACCCTGTTAGTACCAGTCTCTAAGGACACTCGCCCAGGTAACCGGATTCTGACCTGTGGCAAAAACACATATAAGCACGCACATATCCTTTAGTCATAATCCGTCATCCAGGACTGAGACTAGAGCTGCATTTGGGCATCCTCTCTGAGGGGATGCTTAGAAAGCAAGGAGGTCCGTCTTGAGCCTCATGACTGGACAGGAGGGAATCCCTCAGCAACTTGACAGAATCTCCCCTGTTTAACATGACATCTTCCTGTCTGGATGTTTTCACATCTGAAATGTAACTGCTGAGGGATTCTTGCTGCTTACTTTTACAATTAAGCTTTTAAAAACTACTTTATTTTACCTCCCCCAAAAGACCCCGAAATATTAAAAAAAGAGTGAAAACCAAATAATTATTGCAGTGCTTGTCACCAGTGTGCTTTAATTAGGTAAATCTTTTTCAAGAGGTAAAAGAAAAGGAAAGCACACCTTATGACAAGCAGTGCCAGGTGAATGATGTGTAATTCCAGTGAAGTTAACAGTGATGACAGTGATGTTTACGAGTGTAAAAGAATTTATTAACAGAGAGATATGGGAGGACTGCACTTTGGCTTTAAAAAATCATTTACTGCTAAAAAATAATCTTTGACCATATTGACAAAAACATTCCTGAGACAGAAAAAATTCTCAACTTTTTTATAACAAAAAACTACATTTTTTTAAAGTGAACAATATACTTTTACATATTTCTTTTATGTTGTATGATCTTTACTTTTGATTCTTTCACTCACTATTTGAAAGATTTTTTTTATCCCACTGAGTTTTCTGTGTCCTTTTTGTTCATTTTATCCTTGTTTGTTCATTGTCATAGATGAACAATATCCTGCCTTTTCCCAAGAATATACCTCCCTCTTCTGTTTTTCACTAGGAATGTAAAAATTCCCTTAATGATAAGAATGACTCCTGTGGTAATCAGTCAGACAGCTTTGTTTAAAAACATCTGTTAGCAGATTTTTGGTTCTAAAGTCAAGCAGAACATGAGATGAGAAGGTATAGAAAACAGCAGTTCTCAAACTGTGAGTCTGACCTCTTCCAAAGATACAAGTCATGATCATAAAATAAGAACAGACATCAAAATATGTGGAATGTGTGAGTAGTTTGAAAAACACGACACCTTTATTTCTGAGATGCTGCATCTTTAAATTTCTAAGCACTACACTTCTGAGGAGCGTGGAGGAGGACTGCACTTCTAAGCATTGCACCATGTTTACTCCTCAAACATATCATCACACAATGAAAAAGAAGGGATAGATATGGTGACCCTCTACTCACTATCTTTTTTTTTTCCTGTTAGTTCTTCTTTTCCCTGACTTTTCCTTTTATCCTTTTTGGGCTGGCATATCTATTAGAAATGTGTAACACTGGGATCAAGGAGACTTGATTTCAGTTTTGAGTTTTGCTGGTTTAAAATGGTGATGTGGAAGTGGATGCTTCTTAACACATTCTATTCTGAGTTGGACAAAAGCTTTTCTAGCCCACTACAATTTCTGCAGCATTGTTCAGGAGGAAATGCTTAGGAAACAGTAAAGAACCAGGCTTGGCTTCAATGAACTTTGTGATACACCTTCCTGGATTTTTTCAGTCAGCAAGTGTATTAGGTTCATTTATAGATACCAGGGTGCAAAGACAGGACCACTAAATCACAGTTAAATCAAATATGCTTTATTGTTCAAACACACTATTATACCTTAACCTATTACACCTACATTAAAACTTATAAACTTAGATGGTGCTGGCTCACCAAGCAGGAGAAGGAGGTGGAGCACGGTGCTCGGATGGTCAGAGTCGATAGGTACTGCACCTACCAGGGTGTCCCTTTGGTAATAAAATGTGCACATATTTCCTTCCCAACTCTCACCTGTCCAGCCCAGCTCCTTTTATACTCCTCCCAGGGACTGCAAAAAGGGTTAGCAGCATCACCTGCCCCTCGTGTGGCCAGTGCGTGAGCAGGCCGAGTGCCAACTTGTTATTTGTCCCATGCTAACAGGGACCTCGACACCATGCTCTGTTCTCATAACAATTATGCAGGTATTTATGCCACAACGCATACTTCTCAGAATTCATTTATGTACACACACTGCCCTCTAACAATTTTTCAGATGAAAACTCTAGCTCTAACTCGAAGGTGACCTTTTCACCTTTCCTGGCTGCACATACTCCTTGGGCTCTGCTTCAAGGTCTTGTAAATACCAGGCAGTTCCAACTGCTTTTCTACTTTGTTATCCGATTCCCTGCCTGTTATCTGCCTAGCTAAGTACAAACAGTCACACACTTTCCCACTGCAAGCTGACGAAGTTATTACTTGAGTTAATTTACTGCTTTACTTATCTAACACAGTTACATACTTTCTCACTGCAAGCTGTCTAAAAATTTTTACTTAAGCTAATTCTTCACTCTAAAATTCAAGTGCACAATACTTTAACAATATATATATCATTTGCCTATATATGTATACAGTATGTCCAACAACGGACCATTATTTATTATCCCTGATACAGCAAGGTAGGGTTGACCTGAGCTGAACATTAGATCCAGACTGTTGATAGCAACCCATAAACTAATCCTCATAAGGATCTATTTATATAAGTGTACTCTATCTGACTTTGCTGTTCAATGCCTTAATTTCCTCTTTTGGAGACATTAAGATGATCTTATGTGGAAGGGACTATAATCTCTAATGAAAGAATGAAATCATACAAGTCCTATTTATATTTCTATGAAAACAGTATGAATTTTAAAATTAATTAAAATATTGCTCTTTATGAAAAGCTTTCTCTTGTTCATTATGAAAAAGTGGGGTAAAAGAGGATAAATAAAGATGACAGAGAGAAAACAGAGAATAAGTATTTTCTTCTATGCTGCCTTCTTTCAACTTTTAAAAAGTTTTATTTTGTTTCTATCCAAACTTTATGTTTATTCTCAAGTACATCTCTCCCAAGAAGAATGATGATTTTGTTTCAAAAGTTTTCTTATCACACTTTTCATTCAAGTCTTAGTCATAATACACAACATAGTATTAGAGACTGATGTCAAGCTGCAAAGTGCTATGAGCATGACAAATATTCACTTTAATTCTCAGAACTGCATTCCTTTTGAGGAGGTGTGATTTCCTTCTGTCTCTTCCTGACTTGGGAATGTTTCACATTTTCCCTGTACTGAGTAGAAAACGACACTGTTCCTGAATAATTTTCTTAAAGCTGCTTTTACAGCAGGAAACAATTAAAGAAGATATTTGTGAGTCAGCTGCACGGATACACTGTTGCTTATTTTATAAGAGAACCAGGAAAAATATAAAAATAAAACCACTGAAAAATCTGTAAAACCTTTGGGTCTGTCTCCAGCTATCTCTGAAATTCACGAATCCGAGATGAACTTGGATTTTGATTCTGCTTACTTTAGAAACACATGTAAACTGTGAAATATGGAGTACAATACGAAATGAAAAATTAACAAAGAGACTTAATTACATCTTAGTCGTTTGTCTTGTATGTATGATATGCATTATTGTAAGAGTTATAATATTTTTATTGGAAATTGTATTTATTCTTTTTCTTAGTATATATTAATATGTTAGGGTTCTTGGTGAACAGCAGGAAAAAAATACCCACTTTGTTTTTTAAATCCAAAACCAGGCTTATTTATGTTTGACCTTGGAGTCCTTGACTCTTTAATGAGTAACCATGACAAGGGGGAAAAGCTGAGAAGTGAAAGTCAACATAAAAAAATACGAATGGAAATGACTGAGTTAACAACAGATAACCAAATGAATGTCCCCCAACCCAGTTTGATTAGAATAATTAATGCCTCTGAAAATGGATCACTGCAAACATGACACTAAAGTATTTTGTCTATTTAGTCTAATACATGAAAACAAATAACATGTCATAACAAAAAATTGCAGAAGGAAATGAGTTCATATCCTTAAAGTCATAACTATGCCCATGCATGAACCAGAATATATAGGCAAATGACTCTGACTCGAGAATGGCAGTACCTGAAAGTTGATCAATTTGTCCCTTTGGAATTATTCACGGTGTTTAAAATTAGGAACCCAGAGTTTCCTGGCAGTTGAGGAAAGTCATTAAGCATTCCTGGAAACTGATCCTGGGAGTCCTCATGTTACAGAAAGTCACTTACTGTGAGTAACCTAAACAGGGATATGTGATCTAATTATTTCTTAATTTACCATAAATGGCTATGAATGAGTGTACAAAGTTCTGAGCACTTCCTAGAGGTGAATCATCTCACTAAACGGAACTAATTCTTTCTAAAAAGCTGTGCAGAATAATCATACAGTGTTACATTAGTTGATTTATCAAAGCTCTAACTCAGGAAAACAGATCATTTGGACTGGGATTTAAGTTCAAAAACAGACCTTGACAGGCTTGCGTGGTGGGCTCATGCAAAACTCTTAAGGATCAACAAGGCTAAGCACGAGGTCCAGCACATGGGTAGGGACAATCCCTGGTATCAATACAGTCTGGGAGATGAGAGCAGCCCTGCAGAGAAGGACTTTGGGGGTACTGTTGGATGAAAAGCTGGACATGAGCCGGCAACATGCACTCACAGCCCAGAAGGGCAATCATTTCCTGGGCTGCATCTAAAGAAGCTTGACCAGCAGGTCAAAGGAGGTGATTCTCATCCTTTACTCCACTCTGGTGAGACCCCATCTTAAGTATTGCATCCAACTCTGGAGCCCTCGGCACAGGAAAAACATGGACGTATTGGAGTGGGTCCAGAGGAGGGCCACAAAAATGATCAAAGGCCTGGAACACCTCCCCTATGAAGAGAGGCTGAGAGTTGGGATTGTTCCACCTAGAGAAGAGAAGACTCTGGGGAGGCTTTATAATGGCCTTCCAGCACCTAAAGGGAGCCTACAATAAAACTGGAGAGGGACTTTTTAAAAGGATTTGTAGTGATAGGACAAGGATATTGGTTTAAAATTGAAAGAAGGCAGATATAGATTAGATATATGGAAAAAATTATTTGGTATGAGGGTGATGAGGCACTGGAACAGGTTGCCCAGGGAAGTCATGAATGCCCCATCCCTGGAAATGTTCAAGGCCAGGTTGGATGAGGCTTTGAGCAACCTGATCTTATGGAAGATGTCCATGGCCATGGCAGCAGGGTTGGAACTGGATGATCTTTCAGGTCCCTTCCAACTCAAAACATTCTATGATTCTAAAACATCTACTTCTAGGCGTCTTTGTGGGAGCTAGAGGCTCCATGTAGTTGTAGAAATGTCCAGCTCACTCAAAAATAAAAAATAGAAAATAAAAAAATAGATAAGTAGATAACTAAATACATAGTTATATTTCAGCAGCAGAAGTAATCTGTAGTGTGCTAATTGCATTGACTAGCTTAATATTATCTATAACAGGAGCTTAGGTAATGGCCTGAAGATACACATAGACAGCTAAATTCAGGAGCCTTAATCCACAAGTTCAACTCCGCAATAGGTTTCTTTGTCTGCTCAGCCTGATCCTGACCTTCTTTAGCTCCTCCTACAAAGGAGATTATCCTAATAATCATGATGCAGAACAGTTATGTGTGACTGATGCAAAGAAAAGCACAGGGGGCACAGGGGGTGCAGCAAGACCCTTGTTCTGGCAGGAAAGCCTGGGATCTTAGGATGAGGGAGGGACAGGGAGTATGTCTCTTTATTTAGTCTTTAACACTCCCTGCCCATAATTTTGAGACCTTGGGAATATGGAATATGGCCTGATCCACTCTATGCTGTAGCTTGATAGTTAATAAACTCTCCTGGTATGCCAGTGGTGATAGTTTAGACATTTTGAAATTCTGAGTTGCAAACCAGAATCCAATCCTTAAATTGCTTGTTAGTCTGCTGGAGTTTAGTCTATGAAATTTTTCCTGTAGCAGGTGAAATATTTTGAGTCATACATAAGAAAGCCCTTGGGTAAAAAATAGATCATGAATAAATGATAACGGTCAACACGAAAGTCTATTCACAGGAAGTATTATTAATCAACATGGGTGACAACTGAGAGAGATTTAAGGCTCAGACTTTTAAAAGAGCATAAGCAATTCATTTCCCTTCAATTTTCAGCAAGAACTGAGGAGAGAGATATATATAACCTAAACTCTTTTAAAAATCCTGGTCTATATTCTCAACAGAGTAAAAAATACAAGACTTGATATTGCATCCTGCTGCTCATAGAAATGGTCCAATATTGACACATATATTCTTTGTTTTATCAGACCTTCCTGCATCTTAATATCTCTGGAGAACATATTCTGTCAGGAGAATTCTGATCCTGACCAACTGCTGCCACGGTTCTGGGTTGTGATGCAGAAGAGCAAACAAACTTGAAAAAGGAACTGACTTTAAATCATATTCTCAAGCTGATGAGCAAAAGCAGACAGAGGAGGTTGGGAATGCTCACTGGAACTTGTGCTGTTCATTAGCAAAGGCCTTGAAAGTTGATAACAAGGGAGCTAGCTTGCAGAAGTTTACTGGCAACAGGGGATTAGAATGCGAGTCCTAGCAGAGAGTTGGCTGAGTCTCGTTCAGTAGTGTCAAGCTGGAAAACAAACATAAGGGGACAGCTCCTGTGCACAGTTTGAGGGAAAAAAGTTCATTCTGAGGAAGACTGCTGACTTCATCCTGGAGATCCCAGCCCACAACCACCAGGAGGTGCTGCGCAGGTGCAAGACTGGAAAGAACCTTCCAGAACTAATTATAATATGAAGCAGGGAAAAGTTATGAATATGTAGTAGGTGCTTATAACTATGCATGTCTTTACACTATCAGTAGCTGTTTGTTAAGTTATGTGGTGTTCAAGCTAGGAGCAGAACCCCCTTGCACCCTAGCGCTGGAAATAAACATACCTGCCTTATAACTCATTTTTGGGTTATAGGGTTTGATTCTGCAAAACAATTTGGCACCCTAGATGGGACACTCTCTCTGCCTGGCTGCAGGGTGGGTTGGGAGTGGGACATTCTAAGGCATGCCTGGGACTGCTTCTCAGGAGAATCTCCCATCCCTACTAGATCACTGCGGGGGGGGGGAAGGGGGGGAAAGGGGGGGAGACGGCCCATCAGCAGGCAGATCAGGTATGGGATTTGGGGAATACCTGCAGGGGAAACGGGATGAATCTGTAAGTCAGTTGTGTAGAGACGTCTCACGCTAAGATAAGGGGTAGGATAGGTTATGAAGATCCTGTAAGGCATGCTGTGTGAGATAGCTATACTGCTCACCCCTGGGAATTGGTGGTTTGGGCCCAAGGGGGTGCTCCCTGCTGGATAGCAAAGCACCGGGAAGAATATAGTCCCAAGATCCCGTAAGGCGTGTTGCACGGGGTGAAGAACTATAGTATTATGGTGAAATGGGGTAACAGGAGTGCTGTGTGGGATAGCTATCATCTTCTACATCTGTTGCAAATCTTCAGTACCAGTGCCTGTGTATTCTAACATCATTTAGAGCCTATTTTAAGTTCAAGTGCTTGTGTGGGAGAGTGTGGTATTATGATCGAGACACGCAAGTGCGGAGTTCCAATCCAGCCAAAGAAACAGCCTAGAAATACACCTACGAGACCTTTCACTCCCAAATGTCCACTGAGCTGGCAAATAGGTAGATTTACTTTGGACCTTTGGAATGGAAGGCTGCAGAGGGTGAAATTTTAAAATACCTAGCACAGAAGAAAGGAAAAAAAAAAAGGATAAAAACGGGAAAAGTGGCTGAGAGTGCCTCTCCCTTTCCCCCCTTCCTGGAATGCAGGTTAGGCTTATCTGTTCAAGCAGTTTCATTGTTGTGTGTGAGTTATCCCTTCCCCTACCGGAATGTGAGTTAACCCTCTCCTGGAATGTGAGTTAAGTGTTTTGTGTGTGAGAAAGAATAAACTGAAAGTGTAAAAGCAAAAGGGTTTGCGTGGACAGGGGGGTAGAGACAAGTCAAGTTTTGAATTGTTGTTGTCAGTTTTGTGAGTGATCCTTGAGAGTCAGTGGAGTCAGGTTGTCTGAAACTGTTTGTGTGGAAGTTACAGAAGGGAAGAGCTAGAAAGTAGGTTTTGCAATGGGGACAAAGCCAAGCAAAGAATTTCCTTGGGCAAGCCCCTTAGGATGCATATTACAGCAGTAGAAGGAATTGGTGGGGGAAGGGGGGGCTCAATGAGTAAGAAGATTACAATACCGTTTATCAACTAATGTTGTTTTTAAGGAAAGAAGGAAAGTTGGATGAAGTGCTTTTCACCCTCCAAAACCATCCAGAGTGGCAAAAGGACTGTGAGATTGTGCCGCGACAGGACCCTACGGTACTCGCCCTTGAGCGAGAAAATAACAAAGAATTTAAAGGTAAACTGAGGCAGTGTTGCCCTGCGTGCAGTATTGGGCAAAGGTGAGCTAGAATAAATAAATAGATAAAATAAATAAATAAAATTCACCAGACACCAGAACAAGATTTACCTGATTTGAACATGAGCCAGCAGTGTGCCCAGGTGGCCAAGAAGGCCAATGGCATCTTGGCTTGTATCAGAAATGGGGTCACCAGCAGGTCCAGGGAGGTTATTCTCCCTCTGTACTCGGCACTGGTGAGACCACACCTCGAATACTGTGTTCAGTTCTGGGCCCCTCACCACAAGAAGGATGTTGAGGCTCTGGAGCGTGTCCAGAGAAGAGCAACAAAGCTGGTGAGGGGGCTGGAGAACAAGTCTTATGAGGAGCGGCTGAGAGAGCTGGGGTTGTTTAGCCTTGAGAAGAGGAGGCTGAGGGGAGACCTTATTACTCTCTACAACTACCTGAAAGGAGGTTGTGGAGAGGAGGGAGCTGGCCTCTTCTCCCAAGTGACAGGGGACAGGACTAGAGGGAATGGCCTGAAGCTCCGTCAGGGGAGGTTCAGGTTGGATATCAGAAAAAAATTCTTCACAGTAAGAGTCATTGGGTACTGGAACAGGCTGCCCAGGGAGGTGGTCGAGTCGCCTTCCCTGGAGGTGTTTAAGGAACGGGTGGATGAAGTACTTAGGGACATGGTTTAGGGAGTGTTAGGAACGGTTGGACTCGATGATCCAATGGGTCCTTTCCAACCTTGTGATTCTGTGTGATTTGCTTAAGCCTCCCCCTCGATCACAGGAATGGGATATGGACTCGGAAGGGACCCCTGCTCCCCAGATAGCCCAGTATCTTCCTGCATGAGGAAAGGTCTGCTTTGACAGTTTTGCAGGCACCTCTCCAGGAAGACTGAGAAGGGAAAAAAGACAAACAAACAAAGCAACAAAACAAAACAAACAAATAAACAAACAAATTTATTTTAAAATTTCAGGGGATTTGGAAACAGTGTTTTCCCCTCCAAGACCCAATGTGGGATCCAAACAGATCTAAACATGTAGAAAAATTATAAGCATATCAGGGGTGAATCTCAAAGGGAATGGAAGGGGCCATTCCCAAACAAGTAAACAAGGTCCTTCTGAGTCACCATTCGAACTCCTAGATTGACTGAGGGATATAATGTGTCAAGATACACGGCTGGATCCTGGGTAGAGATAGGAATACGACAACTAGTTTCTTTGTTTTGGGGCCAGTCTAAAAGAGGAATAGTGGCTCATGTGAGGGAACACTGACTGGGACCTGGGGAATCCACCCTAGCAGATCCACTAGTTATAATGAAGCCAGAGAAAGAAGAGAAGAAAGTAGAATTTTAGTTGACACAGAGGCAATGTATTCGGTTTTGAACTAAGCTTTGATGCCCCTAGGAAATGACTACATTGTGGTAAAAGGGGCAACTGGCCAAAGTGAAAAGGTGTATTTTTGTGAACCTCTAACATATAAACTTGGAAAACAATGGGGCATCCACAGATTCTTGCATATTTCCAACTCCACGAAGGCACTTTTTGGGAGAGATTTATTAGAACAATTGGGTGCAATCATCAAATTTGAAAAGAGAGAGATTACTCTGGAGGAAAATGACCAGCAGTATATACAAAGAATGGGTTTATGCCTAGCTAGTGTTCCCACAGAAGGAAAAATCAGTAAAGAAATCATGAACCAGGTATACCTGAGGTATTGGCCACTGATGTGCCTGGGACTTACAGACTGTAAATAAAATAACTAAAACCCTCTACCTGGTGGTGACAAATCCATTTACCCTGTTGACTGCATTAATACCTGAACTAAATTGGCTTACTGTTTTAGACCTGAAGGATGCCTACTTTTGACTCCCTCTCCATGAAGCCAGCCAGAAAATATTTGCATTTGAATGGGAAAACCCTAAAAGCAGGCACAGAACTCAACTCATCTGGATATTTGGTAATCAACTTGCAAAGGATCTTGAGGCTTGGAAGCCCCACCTGAGGAAGGGAGACTGTTGCAGTATGTAGATGATACCCTGATTGCCACCAAGACAACGCTTGCATGACCTGAATGGTGAGTCTGTTAAACTTTTTGGGGCTCCAGGGATACCGGGTATCTTAAAGAAGGCCCAGATAATTCAATGCGAGATGATCTAATTGGGCTATGAAATCGGCGCTGGACAAAAACTTTGGGACAGGCCTGAAAAGAGTCAATATACCACACTCTGAGACTGCAAACAGTGAAAGACTTATGAACTTTCTTGGGGATGACTGGGTGGTGTTGGCTATAGATCTATAAGTATGGGCTGCTTGTTAAACCTCTGTATACACTAACCGCTGCCGAACAGAAATACCTTCAGTGGAGCAAAAGGGCTATGCAAGACTTTGAACAGCTGAAGAAAGCCCTGATGTCGGCCCCAGCCTTAGGACTTCCAGATGTGAGTAAGCCATTTTTCCTTTTCTCTCATGAGAAGCAAGCGATTGCCCTAGGGCCTGGCTGTTTACGAGTGGTTGTGGCTGTCGTGCTAAAAATCCAGAAGGCACGAAGATTTACCCTGGGTCACAAAATAACTGTGTTAGTGTCCCATACTATAGAAACATTTTATATTAACGAAGGCCATGATGCCCTTGTAGGACCATGAATGGTGTAGTAAGAGGAAACAACGGATAGCAACAGTAGGCTATGGCTGTATGCCAAGAAGCTGAGGGAGGTGTAAGTTAGAAAAGTAGAAATCATGATAACTGAAAGCATGTAAAATATGCAAAGCATGTAAAATATGCAAAGCTAATTAACCAAGTAAGCATCTGATCTAGGCGCATGGACAGTAGCAACTAACCAATAGTAGTATAAACTTACACACGTGAACAGTTGTTTGTAACCAATCAAATGATGCCAAGTTTTAGAGGCAACATAACATTGTGTATATAAGGAGCTCACTAAGAGCAATAAAGGGTCTTCGATCCAAGATATCGGAGTTCATGTCATCAATCTCCCCAAATGGTGACCCCGGCATTTACATGGTGCAGCAAGAGAGGCGCTGATCTGGGGTTCTGAGAGACGCTGGAAAGGATAGCACACGGGGGAGACGACTCAGCTGAACGACTGTCTTGCCGGCTGGACAGAGCAGACAAAAAAAGAAAGCCCTGGAGCCCACAGTCACCTGTTCCACGAGATTTAAGTAAGCAGCTGAGAAACTAAGTAGTGTAAGATGAGGGCAAATGTGTCGACAGAAGAAAAGGCAATAGTAAAGACGTTTAAGCATATTTTGAAAAGGAAAGGAGTTCATTATGAAGAACATAAACTGGAATTGTCATCAGCATGGCTAAGGAGTAAAAACGTGCCTGTGGAATCAACGCGTGTTTTTGATATTAGGACTTGGAAGGAGGCTGGTGAACCACTGTTTGAACATGCCACAAAGGGAGATTTAAATGCTTCCCGTGTGTTAATAACATGGTGATTGCTATATGAAACACTGAAAGATTTTAAAGCACAACAAGATCTAGCAGAGGCTAGTGCCTTAAATAATCCTGACCCTCCTGGTCCGGTATTGAAAGACCTAAAGGCGACTTCTAAAAGGGCTTCAAGGAAAATAAAAAAGCGATCACCATTGTGGAGTGATTCTGAGGATGAGGATGCTGTTAAGAAACAATCATATCCAACTAAAGACAGGACTTATAAGATGCCCACTGAACTTGCAAGTGAATCCGAGCCACGAGGTAAAGGTGAACAATTAACTGTAGTACTGTCCTCTGTCCCACCTCTTTCCAATGTAAGATCTCCACTGAATACCACTAACCCGCTCCTCTGTCCTCCACTACCAAGTGAAACTTCTGAGGATGAAAGTAATTGAGATGGGCACAAGTCCTCCTTCTCGAGGAGGGAGGTGCAGCTGTGGAAACAGGTTGAAGTGTTGCAGTTTTTTCCCATGATTTATTACGAGATGCAGATCTTCGCTGGGAATCGGTTAGTTATGAAGCGATAAAAGAAATTCGAAAAGCTGTAAAAAGAGAAAGTACTGACTGTTTCGCCGCCAAGCTGCCCACCGCCCCAGTGCTTGAAGCAGCCACCGTCTCAATTGCATGTATGAATAATTCACAGCCGCCACAGGATAGTCCTTTGCCACGAAAATGCTGTAACAACCAAAGACTATTACCTGTTAAACAATCAATACAAACCTTATTTTATAATACATGTGCATATTTTAAGTGTTGTATGTGTTCGGTACTGTGTATAGTTTAAGTTAAAAAAAAGAAAGGAGAGAGAGAGAAAAGAAAATGGAAAAAAATAGAAAAAAGAAAGAAAATAGAAAATACAGAAAGAAAAACAGAAAGTAAAATGGAAAAAGAAAAAATAGAAAATAGAAAAATAGAAAAAAGAACATAGAAAATAGAAAAAGAAATTGAAAAAAAACCCCAGCCCTGTGGCTGTGTTTTTGCTCTTCAATTTATGGAAAGCCTGAACGGCTTCTCCAGTCCAAGCGAGATTCTTTGAGTCACTCTTTAGAAGTTCATAAAGTGGTTTTACCAAGAGTCCATAATTATAAATCCATAACCGGCATCAACCTGTCATCCCCAGGAAAGTACAAAGTTCCTTAACTGTTTGTGGTTTTGGAGTCTGGCAGATGGCCTCCTTTTGTGCTGCTCCCAAGGTCCGCTCACCAGCTGTGACCTCATATCCCAGATATGTCACCTATTGTCGGGCTATTTGAGCCTTCTGTGGAGAAACTCGATAACCATTTAGTCCAAGAAAATTCAACAAGCTTACAGTCCATGTTATATTTTGCTCCTCTGTTTCAGTGGCCACTAAGAGGTCATCCACATACTGTGGCACTGTTCCAGCCCCAGATGGTCACTCCCATTGCTCTAAATCTGATGGCCAACTGGTTGCCAAAGAGGGTAGGGCTATTTTTAAAGCCTTGTGGAAGTACGGTCCATGTAAGTTGTGTTCTTCTCCCTGTCTCTGGATTTTCCCACTCAAAGACGAACAGCAACTGACTTTCAGGGCTCAAAGGTAGGCAGAAGAAAGCATCTTTTAAACCCAGTATGGTAAACCAAGCCAATTCAGATTTCAATTTTGTCAACAAAGTATATGGATTGACCACTACAGGGTATAAATCCTCAGTTATCTTGTTTATGGCCCTAAGGTCCTGAACTATTCTATAGTTTCCATCTGGTTTTCTTATCGGTAATATGGGAGTATTGTATTCAGATTCACATTCTACTAACAACCCATATTTTAAAAATCGTTCTATGATTGGACAAATTCCTTTTC
Source organism: Cuculus canorus (assembly GCF_017976375.1). Classification (NCBI taxonomy): domain Eukaryota; kingdom Metazoa; phylum Chordata; class Aves; order Cuculiformes; family Cuculidae; genus Cuculus; species Cuculus canorus. The sequence goes on from NC_071440.1 coordinate 14,988,092, forward strand.
TATCTTCTAATCTCAAAGGATATTGTTTTATTCTTACCGGTTTGACTCCTGGTTTAATTTTAACTGTTATGGGTAAGACTGTTTTTGCCCTGCTGGGCATCTCAGTGGCCCACACCCCAGGGAACACTTGATCCTCCACTTCCTTTGGTACTTCCATCTCTTCGGAGGGACTTGTCAGGGCCAAGCTTAAAAGTTCAATTAATTGATCACCTCTCACCTTAAATTCTATTCCATCTTTTCCGAATTTTACTTCCATTTCTATTTTTTCTAATAAATCTCGTCCTAATAGTGGCTTGGGTGAGTTTGGCATGTAAAGAAATTTGTGAATCCCCAACTGTTTTCCCAATTTAAACCTTAAAGGTTGGAGGAAATATGCCTTTTTACTTTGGCAAGTAGCTCCCTTTACCGTTACAAAATCATCATCTACAGGTGTCAAAGCTTAATTCAGTACCAAAAATGTTGCACCAGTATCTACTAAAAATTCAACCCCTTGTTGTTGTTCCCCTAGCTTCATTATAACCAGCGGATCCGCTAGGGTGGAGCCCCCAGGTCCCCGTCAATTGTCCTGTTCTATCGGGGCTTGGGTTATGGGGACCCTTACACTCCTTCTAATTCCCAGTCTCCCTTGGGGACAGTCTTTCTTTCAGTGTCCCATGTGCCTGCACCATGCACACTGATTATCCAGGAGAGGGAGCCTTGAGAAATCTCTATTTCCAGAGGTCCCAGCTTCTCTTTTCATTAGGACCCTGCCCTGCTGTAAAGCTGCTACCAGAGTCCTACTATCTTTTCTCCCGTCTTCCTCTGCCACCTTACAGTCTCTTCTCATATCTTCCACCTCTCTGTTGCTGAATCCTTTCCAGGCCTCATCAAGCAATTTTTCTATATTCCACCCCTCGGGCATTCCCAGCTTGTGTAACTTCCTTCGTATATCCTTAGCAGACTGTCTGATAAAAAGTGAAACTAATTGTTGTACCCCGACCTCCAACTCAGGGTCTAGAGGGGTTTGGTGCCTCACTCTCTCTCTCAGTTTCTCAAGAAATTCTGATGGGGATTCATTCGGACCCTGACCAATTTACAGTTTTAGGGATAGCTCTCTCTATTCCTTTTGCAATCCACTCTCGATATCGTTCCAAGAGCTCCATATATATTGATCTGTTGGGATCCCAATGAGGATCCTGTAAGGGAAAATGATCCTTTACATCCTCCCCTGATCCTTTAAGGTGCTCTTCAGCTAACTCCTGAACCTTCTTTCTTATGAGCTGCTTTTTGGTTTCAGTCACACTGTCTAGCATTAGCTGGACATCCCTCCAGTCAGGGTTATGCTGCCTTACTAAATCCTGAAAATGTTTTGCCACTCCTACAGGATCTAATCTATAACTTCTTGCCTTTCTTTCCCATGATTCTAAGTCCAACGATGTGTACAGCACCCTAATCAATACTGCATTTCCATCTGGTCCTACTGCCTCGCGTAACGGTGCCTGAATAAGTTCCATTTTCAGCCCCTCCTTTGCCCTCATGCGGCGTGTAATGGGTTTCTGGGGCACTACTAGTACCCATGGCACTACCAAGTTCAGATTCTTCAGAATTTTCCTGTGCCCTTGCTGGCAGTGGTCTTTCATAATCCGGTAACCCTTTATTTTGTGCTTTCCGAAGGCCATCACCATAGGGTCTTGCAGTGGGTTAAGACCGCAATCCCTTTGATATTCCGGATGGTTTCGGAGGGTAAAGAACAGATCAGCATATGAATATTCTTCCCACTTCCTTTCTCTTCTTAAAAATAATGCTAATTGTAACAGGGTGTTATATTCCAGGGTGCCATTTACTGGCCACTTTTCCTGATCGTCCAATATGTAGAGGGGCCACCACTGACTGCAAAACGTTATTAACTTCTTCTTGCTCATTGAACCTCCTGGGCTCCCAGCCAATTCCTTCCAGTGTCTCAGTATACACTCCAAGGGGCTTGCTTGAGAAAATTCTTTGCTCACTTTTGCCCCCATTATACTACCTTCCAACTCCTCTTCTTCCTTTCTTCAGCTTGCACAAACCGTTTAAACACTTACGAGTGACCTGTCTCTAAGCTCTCAGGGCCTTCCCCTGAGACTAGCAACAACAACAATTTCCATCTACAAATTACGGACACTCAAGTGACCCCAACCTGGCTGAACAGCACAATAAAACCAAAACCACAAAACCGCAGCCTGCAGAATTCTGACTTATCCAGACAAATTTCTTACTTTTACGCATTCGGTTTATATACACGAAGCACTTAACTCACATTCCAGGAAAGAGTTAACCCGCACAGCAAGTGCTTCACAAGATAAGCTCAACTTGCATTCCAGAGAGGGGGGAGAAGGAGGGATACTCTCAGCTGCTTCTGCCACTTTTCCAGCAACTTTTTTTTTCTTTCTTCTAGCTACCTTTTAAAACTTCACTCCCTGCAGCCTTTCATTCCAAAGTTCCGAGGTAAATATACCTATTTGCTGGCTTAACGGACGTTTGGAACTAAAAGGCTTCGTAGGTGTGTTCCTAGGAGTTGCAACAGAGTATACTTATGCCATAAAACACACAACATATAACAGTGAACTCTCGCTTCGTTTGTCTCCGGCTGCTTCCTTCGCAGGAGAGCAGAACCGCGGATCGGAACTCCACACTCGCTTCGCACCCAATTGCGTGTCTCGGGCATCCACACACTCACATACAAACGCTCCACAACATATGAGAAGTTTAAACTGAGCTCTTAACAATGTTAAAATATAGACAGTACCGATACTGAAGATTTGCAACAGGTATAAAAGATGATAGATATCTCATATGCAGCACTCCTGCTTCCTCAGCAAGGAGTACCCAATTAATAATAGTATATACTATAATATTATCTTATCTATAATACCATACATAACACCATAATCCCAACGGTCCGTCTCTTCCCCTGCAGCGATCGGATGGGGATGGGAGCTTCTCCAGAAAAACAGTCCGGGGCGTGCCTTAGAATGTCCTATTCCCACCCAGTCCTGCAGCCAGGTAGAGAGGGTCTCCTGCCTGGCTCGCCAAATTTTTTTTTTAATCAAACCCTATAACCCAAAATGAGTTATAAAGCAAGTATATTTATTATATCGGTGGATGCGAGGGAGATAGCTCTGCCCAAACTCGCACACCCTATGGCTTAACAAGTGGCTACTTATACTGTACAGATAGAGGTATACGTAATCATCTAATATATATTTATTACCTATCCCCGATACGTATTGTAATTAGATCTGGAAAGTTTGCTCCAGTCTTGCGCCTGTGTAGTGCTTCCTGATGGTCATGGGCAGGGGTCTTAGGGATGAAGTAGGAAGTCTTCTTCGGGATGAACATTTTCTTTTGAACTTTGCACAGACTCAGTCTCCTCTGGCTGTTTTCAAACTCCTGAACCAAATCCTGCTAGCTTTCTGCATTACAATGCCTACTTATCAGTAAACTGCTGCTAGCTGACTCCTTCGTTATCAACTTCCAAGGTCTTCAAGGCGAACAACGCCAAGCTCTAACAAACGCTCCAGCTTGGGAGTCCTTATCTCTTTAAAGGAGTAAAAATTTATGAAGAACACTCTGCATTCCTGTGTCCCTTCTTAGATCAGCAACTGCTGGGTCCTAGTGCAGACCACTATAAAGGGGATTTTAGCCAGACGCTAATGAGAGTGTGATTTAAGAGTCCAAAAGGAGTATCCTCTGAGATTAAAAAACTGCAAAGGAATAGAAAAGTTAATGCATTTGCAGCCTTGAGAATTCCCATACAGGTGAAAACAGACAAAAGGGGCCAAGAACTCAACAACGCCTGGACCGTTACCATAAATATCGAAAAGGTTGTCACTTTACAAATCAACATTGATATATTAGCACCAAGGAAACTAACAAAGGAAGCAGAGCAAACGTTGGAAAAAATAGAAAATGCAGTAAGCAAGAGACAAGCACATCACGTAGTATATGGGTGGCTTGTCAATTTTTTGATCATCAATAACGCTTATCAGTCTGTTGAGTTAATAATGCAAAGGGTTGATGTGGGGTCCACAGCGGGCTGGGGACCCCTGCTTACTGCACCCGGAAGGAGATCATGGGACGGGAAGTGGGCAGACAATATAGGACCATGCACGAAAGTAGTACCATCCGTTCACAGATTGTTTACGTAAAAGCTAATCCAATCATGCGGAGACGCGTGTGTTAATAAAGGGTATAAGAGGCGCGTGTAAGATAAAGCGCGTGCTGGCCAGCCATGTAACTTCAATAAAGAAACTTGCTTCCACATCACCGTGTCATGTCTCAACAGCGACATCTGGTGACCCCCGACATGATATAGCTAGCGATTTTCTGAGAGTTTTAATTTTGGGGTTCCCCGAGGTGGCACAGCCACTAAAAAAGAGTTTTCGGCAAGAATAGCCAAGACGAGCGGCGATAGAAGTTGCTTAATTCCGGATCCGGGACTTTTAAGAAGACACGGAGTGCAGGTGAGTTGCTGGGGAAAACGATGGGAGCCTCACTAACAACAGAGGAGGAAATGATTATAAGCTAATAAGCAACAGGTTGAAACCGATTTGGACTAATTAAAAATTATAGAATGGCAGTTCTTATCTAATCAGCCATCAAAGACGATTGTAACAAGAGAAGAAATGTTTGCACAGTTAATCATGAATGGTCAAGATTGGATAGAGGAATTGAATGGGAAAGAGCCTGAAACAATAGTCATTCCAATGACAGAATGATATTTACATTGGAGTATGCAGAATAGTTTAGAATCACAAGTGCGCTGGTGATATTTAGTGGACAAATTAAAATTCATCATCCGGGTCATCAGTTGATAACCTTTTTGCAACAAGAATGTCTAGGGGAAAAATCTAAGTGTAGTACCACACCGGTAAATGGGCTGACAGTTTTTACAGATGGGAGTGCAACACCTTATTGGCATTCCACATTCCCCAACTGGACAGGCAATTGTAGAATGAATGCATTGCACCATCAAAACTCTTTTGCAAAAACAAAAACAGAGGGAATAGGGAGATACTCCAGCATTTTTTACGATTGCCAGGAGATACTTTAATCCCTCTAATACTGAAACATATGCAAACCATGTCAACAAGAATGATTGAACATAAAAATCAAGTGAAAGTCATGGTAAGAACTTGGGAAGGAAATTGGGAAGGTCCATTTCCATCGGTAACCTGGGGACGAAGATATGCTTGTGTCATTACAGACAGCGGTCCAAGACAGGTTCCAGTGAAATGGGTCAGTAATAATGGATGCTTGTCTAATGTATAATTATACCTATAACATCACTTTTTCTGATTTGTGGAGATAGAGTGTGAGGAGGAATTCTGTCGAAATTTAATGGTGGGGCATATAGCCTCGGATGGCTTACGCTACTAATTCTCAGTCTCACAATTATTGATAACAAGAAACAAAGTAAATGAAATAAATGATCTATCCATCAATTTGGGGCTGACTGTGAGAGTACAGTCACCTTTCTGGGAACTTGGAGAAATTGTAGCTGACTCAGCATTGTCTCCTGGGGCAGCAACTGCAGCAGCCTTGACAAATTTGGGATGTTGGTTGAGTAAGCAGACTAATGCTACTTCAATTGCTTTGAGTGGCCTGTTAACTGATGTTCATAGTGTTAGGCACGTTACATTACAAAATAGAGCTGCGATAGATTTTTAGTATTAGCACAAGGGTATGGGTGTGAAGATTTGAAGGAATGTGTTGTATGAATTTATTGGATCATTCTGAATCAATACACCATCAATCAAAACAGTTGAAGGATTTGACAAAACAATTACAACATAACAATGATCCAGATTGGTTGAAGCAGTTGTTGTCTGGATGGGATGTCGGAGGTTGGCTTCAAGAACTAGTTATGAAAATTGGAATAATTTTACTGGTGATCATTGTGATTTCAAGGATAATTCCTTGCATACTACAATGTGTCCAAGGAATGACAAAAAACCAATATCAACAACTACACGCTCTAGTTGTCGAAGAAAAGAAAGGTGGAATTCTAGAAACATTTTATATTACCGAAGGCCACGATGCCCTTGAAGGACCATGAACAGTGCAGTAAGAGGAAAAAATGGATAGCAACAGTAAGCTATGGCTGTATGCCCAGAAGCTGAGAGGGAGGTGTAAGTTAGAAAAGTAGAAATCATGATAACTTAGGGGAAAAGCATGTAAAATATGCAAAGCTAATTAACCAAGTAAGCATTTGATCTAGGCGCATAGACAGTAGCAACTAACCAACAGTAGTATAACCTTATACGCGTGGACAGTTGTTTGTAACCAATCAAATGATGCCAAGTTTTAGATGCAATATAACACTGTGTATATAAGGAGCTCGCTAAGAGCAATAAAGGGTCTTCGATCCAAGATATCGGAGTCTGTATCATCAATCTCCCCACCATACAGAATCCGCAGTACTGGAAGCAAAAGGTGGGCACTGGCTCTCTCCACAAAGGTTCCTAAAATATCAAGGAACAATGGTGGAACATTTGATGATGTGGGAATTGTGGTTACTAATATCATCAAGTCCAAGCAGGAAAATTATTTTTCTCACGATCATAATTATAATCCATGGATGGGAAAAGGCACCTCTAACCAAAAGAATACTGAGTGGCCTTGGACCTAAGCTTTTATTTGGTATACTGGAGCCCTGGGAAATATTCTGATCGAAAGGGTTTAAATCTGTCCACTGTGGTTATGCATGAAAATTAAGTATATGTGAGGAAAGAATGGAATTCAGATAGAGAACAGGGGATTCAGCAACTTCAGGGGACTGTAGGAGGAGAAATCAAAGTAGGATGCCGAATGGTTAATAGAACTATCCATAAAATGGCATCTCAAATTACTATCTCAACTATGCATACCAATAAGAATACAAAGACCTGTATTGGTCAACCCAGAATGATCTCTTAAGCATGTTGAACTGCTAATGCAAACTGATATTTCTGAAATTCAGCCAGCATGCTCTCCTTTCCTAAAAACATCCTTTGAGGGCTGGACAAGTGCCCTTCAGGGGCAGAACACAAAGGGGCCTAACCAGACTGTTAGAGACAGGATTGGGGGTCCTAAATGGAATTGACTCAGAAATATTAATGAATAAATTTGCCACCACAACTAGTGATTTAACAAAATTAAGACAACCTTTACAGTCTTCTCTATTAGCTTTAGGAACTAATCAGTTATCAGAAGTGTTACCAAAGTGGGAAAAGATGGAGGAACAAGACCATGAATTAATAGGAAATGTACTCAGTGTGATCCAAGATAACATTTCTTTGGCCCTCAGTTGTATACAGGCACAATTATGGATGCAATCAGTGGCTGCCTTAATTATAAGAGAAGGTGGTGAGTGTACTTGCCCCACCGAAATCCGGAAAGTGGTTTGGGACAGTGCCACTGGCTTAGAGAGGAAGCTTCAATCCTGGTAGACTCTGGTAAATTTTACCTATGACCCCATCACTAATACGGCCACAGCCTTTGTGTTGACCATACATAACACTTCAATATATGTAATCCACCCCATCACTGCATTAGGATTAAGCCATGATAAAACTGTGCTCTATCCTTCCGAACATAGAACACGGGCACGAATAGTGAACGGGAAATGGCAAACTGTAAATTTAGAAACTTGCATTACACATGCTGTTTGAATGGTCCCCTACTGCGACTGGCATTCTAAATAAGTTGTGTCACCCCATTACTGTCCTTTTGATGCTAGTTTTAGTTAGCTTTTCTCTGCTATGTATTTATTTGGAACTGGAGAATGATACCGCTACTAACAATTTTGACTTCTCTGTCTAGTGCCCATGAAAATGCGTTAAAAGTTAATTTTCAAGCAAAATATCATCCAGTTCCCCTTCGAGAGATAGATTATGCATTTGGCAAATGAATTTGCCCGTGTTAAAAGACAGGGGGGAATCGATTAGCAAAAGCAGACAGGAGGAGGTTGGGAATGCTCACTGGAACTCGTGCTGTTCATTACCAAAGGCCTTGAAAGTTGATAACAAGGGAGCTAGCTTGCAGAAGTTTACTGGCAACAGGGGATTAGAATGCGGGTCCTAGCAGAGAATTGGCTGCGTCTCGTTCAGTAGTGTCAAGCTGGAAAACAACCATAAGGGGACGGCGCCTGTGCACAGTTTGAGGGAAAGAAGTTCGTTCTGAGGAAAGACTGCTGACTTCATCCTGGAGACTCCAGCCCACAACCACCAGGAGGTGCTGCGCAGATGCAAGACTGGAAAGAACTTTACATAACGAATTATAATATGAAGCAGGGAGAAGTTATGAATATGTAGTAGGCGCTTATAACTATGCATGTCTTTACACTATCAGTAGCTGCTTGTTAAGTTATGCGGTGTGCAAGCTAGGAGCAGAACCCCCTTGCACCCCAGCGCTGGAAATAAACATACCTGCCTTATAATCAGGTTTGGATTATAGGGTTTGATTCCGCAAAACAAAGCCACAGTGCCTGAGACTAATTTGTGAAAAATAAATCTTGATTTTTTTTTTTTTTTTACAATGTGGCACTTGTTAAATGCTTCTAAAAAATCATATTGATGACCAGAAGTGTTGCTGTGACAGTAAATACTTACATAAATAGAGGAAAATGCAGGAGAAGAATATTTGGTCAATTCTCACACTATTTTAAATTATTTATTTTCATTTAATTGTATTATCCCACAGTGAACTGAAACCACCATCTTCTCTGAGAATATTTGATAGAGCAGAACTTTTTTTTTCAGATTATATTTCTGGTTTACTAGGCACTATTCCAAAACTGGTGGGAGTCAATGAATGTCTTTTTGATATTACTGAGCTTTTGAGTTGAATGCATAATGAGGAGTTTATACCTGTCTCCTATCCCTAGACAGAGTAATATAGCTCTTCTTTTACATCTGCCTGTATTCATTCAATCATAAGTCATCTCTGTGTACCAAAAGTGCTGCAGAAGTTTCTAGAAATACTTGAGACAATACTTTCTGTATGCAGGAACCTTCATAATAAGTTCGTATTCTTAGAGGACCGAGCTCTCTTGATGGGAAAAGGGAAAAAAAAAAAAGTCCTAAGAGAAATCCTGGTGCTACATTATTGAGGATGATGAACTCAGAAGAACGCACAAGTTTCAGCAAGCAGTATTTAAAACAGTAAAACAAGTTATGTGAAATTATGTAGGGAATGGGGGAAGTTTTCAGGGAGTTCATTATTTACAGATGGATAACTTTGCCAAATTACTGAGCATGTTCCTCCTGTTCCACAGGCAGAATTCACAGCCATGAGGGACCAATATGTGCAAGGTGGAGAAGGCTTCATTATCTGTTATCCCATCACAGACTGCCAATCCTTTCAAGTAGCTGCTGAGTTTAAGGAACTCATTTATTGTGTCCGGCACACCTATGATATCCCCTTAGCACTGGTGAGAAATAAAATAGATCTTGAAGAGTTCAGACAGGCAAGCAACTTCTCTACTGGTTTTGGCTTGGTTTTTCTTGGCTACCTCAGGGATTTCTGTAGCATATGTTGTACAGTACTACTAAGAATTATTAGCACAAGATGAGTTTTAATCAAAAAGCAGCACACTAGGATTATTAATAAATTAAGGACTTAGCAGTACTTTTCATTCATATATTATGGATCTTAAAGTAGTCTGGGCCAATCAATGTTCTTCATTTTTAATTGAAAAGGAATCCTACAATTTTCATTGGAATTTATATATATATGTTCAGTGTGGAAAAAGATTCAGTCAGGAACTTTGTGGCAAAAAACAGGTTTTCTTTGGAAGTTACTAACCAATATAGATTTATTTTTCATAAATGTAATACACTTAATTAAATATTTCTCAAACCTAGACTGAAGAAAAATCCAGTTCAAATAAATAAATGCATGTAAGATTATCTTTGCATGAAAAGCCAGTGTCTGTGTTATAAAATGTTCATTTAAGATGGGAACATGCAAGACTTGAATTCACTTTGATTTGTATATAAGATTTGAGTCACCACCACCCATAGAGCAGATTTCTTTGACTGTGAGGGCATTGACAGTGGTGCTCTCAAAGTCTTTAGTAATATTTTTTCACTCTTTTCCTTTTGCTTCCTTTCTCTTTCCTTCTTGTTGTTTGTGCTGGCGTATGTGTGCGTGGCAGTTAGAGAGAGACCATCTTAGAAAAGGCTTGGTTGCAACTTGGTACTGAATGGAAAACATCCTTAATCTTAAGCAGAAACTTTGAAAAAAGGAAAAAAAGATTTTGCTATACATAAATCTTGAGGCTCTTTATACATGCTACAATTGCTTTCAAATTACTTACTTCTGTGCAGACATATACAGCAGTTAAATAGTGGTTTTCACTTTATTAGCATCTGCTCACATGATCCTGTCTACTCTTTTCCACTTATCTTGTCACTTTTCTCACCATTTCTGTCTTCTTTCTTCTACCTGAAGAAAAACTAAGGCAGTGTTAAGCCTTAAATTAGTCCTGAAGATCTATTGTACATTTAAATCTTCATATCCTTTTCCAGATCATTGACATTCACCCTAAGTCAGACTGTGACAAAACCTTAATGGTGACAATCAAGTTGCAGTTTAACATGCAGCTTGAGACTTCAAACAACAGTGCCACGTGCAACATGGAGTAGAGTTTGTGCAGCTTCTGGGGTACTTGTATACTAGATGGTGGAAGGATGTGGATTCAGTTGTTCTGCTGAGCGAACAGGACATTGCACCTGATACCAACAGAAATGGCATATGATTCATTATCTACAGTTACCTATAAATGAGGTTTCGGGAGCGCTCTATTCATTAAGTGACATGGAGATTCTCAGAAGAGAGTTATATTTGGCACTACCTCTTCTAATGTTTTGTTGGGCATTTATATTTTAATCACTTCCAATGCATATAAAAAATATGTGCCTGATTTAAATGTTTTACATGATCCTTTATGATCTTGCCTGGTCTTCCAAAAAGGAAAACTAGCATATGTGAATGTCCGAATTGGATATCACAAATAGAACTCAAGACTAAAGGGCATGGGGAGGCTTTGGGGAATATTAGAAATTATGTCTTTGATATGTGACAGAAACACAAAAAACCCTATTTTACAAGGTTGTTACTGAAGATCCTACCTGAATGTGTATCAAGGCAGTTCAAAATTATAGTCCTATTTTCTTTAAAAAGCTTTCAAAGAGCCAGGATTTAGGGCTTCAGAATATTTTAGTATCATAGTATCATAGTACAGTAAGGGTTGTAAGGGACCTTAAAGATCATCTAGTTCCAACCCCTATGCCATGGGCAGGGACATGTCCCACTAGATCAGGCTGCCCGAGGCCCCATCCAACCTGACCTTGAACACCTCCAGGGATGGGGCATCCACAACTTCCCTGGGCAACCTGTTCCAGTGCCTCACCACTCTCATAGTGAAGAAATTCTTCCTTATGTCTAGTCTAAATCTGCCCCTCTCCAGTTTGTACCCGTTCTCCCTGATCCTATCCCCACAAGCCTTTACGAATAGCCCCTCTCCAGCTTTCCTGTAGGTCCCCTTGTCCTTGTTGACACCCAAGTCCTTCTCTGCAGGACAGCTCTCAAGCACGTCATCATGTACTGAAAACGGGGATTGCCCAGACCCAGGTGCAGGACCTTACACTTGGCCTTTTTGAACCTCATGAGGTTCTCAGAGGCCCACTTCTCCAGCCTGTTCAGGTCCCTCTGGATGACATCCCAGTCTTCCACTGTGGCAACTACACCACTCAGCTTGGTGTCATCTGCAAACTTGCTGAGAGTGCACTCAATCTCGCTGTTAATATCATTGATAAAGATATTAAACAGCACCGGTCCCAGTACGGACCCCTGAGGGGCACCACTTGTCACGGATCTCCATCTGGACTTTGAGCCATTGACCACTACTCTTTGAATATGACCATCCAACCAGTTTCTCATCCACCTTACTGTCCACCCATCAAATCCATATCTCTCCAATTTAGAGAGAAGGATGTTGTGGGGGATTGTGTCAAAAGCTTTACAGAAGTCCAGATAGATCACATCTGTCGGTTTACCCATGTGCACTGCTGCAGTTACCCCATCATGGAAAGCCACCAAGTTGGTCAGACAGGACTTGCCCCTGGTGAAGCCGTTCTGGCTGCCATTAATCACATCCCTGTCCTCCATGTGCTTTAGCATAGCTTCTACAAGGATCTTCCCAGGCACTGAGGTGAGACTGACAGGTCGGTAGTTCTCAGGGTTCTTTTCTACTCTTTTTAAAAATGGGCACGTTACCCTTCTTCCAGTCACCAGGGATTTGTCCTGATTGCCATGAATTTTCAAATATCATGGAGAGTGGCTTGGCAACCACATCAGCCAATTCCCTCAGGACTCTGGGATGCATCTCATCAAGTCCCATGGACTTATATATGTTCAGGTTACTCAGGTGTTTGCGAACCTGATCGTCCACTACTGTGGGAGGGGGTCTACCCCCCTGGTCACCATCTTGCTGTCCCAGGAGGGGTGATGAGAGCAGTTATCAGTGAAGACTGAGGCAAAAAAAGTTCTTGAGTACCTCAGCCTTTTCCTCATCTGTTTATACATGATTCCCATTTCCAGTCTTCAGTGGGGGTACATTCTCTTTGGCCTTCCTCTTTTGATTGATGTACCTGTAAAAGCCCTTCTTGTTGGTCTTTAATTCCCTTGCCAAGTTCAGCTCCAGCTGCACCTTGGCCTTCCTGACTTCATCCCTACACAACTGGGCAGCGTCTCTATACACGTCCCAGGTTACCTGTCCATATTTTCCTCCATAACCCCTCTACAATTGTCAACAAACACAGCAATGTAAAGAAGGGTTTTCTCAAATATTCTTCAGTCCAGATTTTGAGCTACTTTAAAGACTTGTAAGATAACACAACACACATCTGCTCCTTTGAATAAAGCACTTGAATATGGCTACGTCTACATGAGCAAGGTGCATGAACCAACAGAAGTAGAATTATGAAACAAAACAATTTATTTTCAAGTCCACATTTTGGGAATTTATTTTTAACTTTGGACTAGCTCTACTCCAGGTCCATTGTCTCCATGATTAGCTGGTGCTGAGGTGTATGAGTTGTGCTCCTGAAGCATATCTTCACTTAAATTTCATTCATAGTGCAGGTCATGTTCTCAGAGACCACTCCACAATTCAAAGCAAAGTATAATTAAGTGATGGTGATTAAGACACTGCTCAGAGTGCCTCTCTGACCTAAGCTAAAGCACTAGTGTGTGGGAGATCACCTCTCTGTGCCCAGCTTTAAGTGTATGCTAATGAGCTTCAGCAGCTCATTATTTCGGAACTGGGATGTGAGGCTGTGCTGTATGTTTAACAAACACTGAAATAAGTTATATCTATGCTTACCTGTTAGGTCAAGCAATATCTAAGTAACTTGATGAACTGTGTGAAGGCAGATTGAAAGGAATAATTTCAAGGTCTTGCACTGTAGTTATAGCCTCATTAATAACAGCACTTGGATGGCTGAGTGGTAACCAGCTAACTCGGAGGGGAAGGTGGGAGAGTGGAATGACCTGATAATGTATGCCTTAATATATCAAAGAACAAACAGTGAGGTACACAAACATACCAAATTCAAACAACTGAGAAACAGCAGATGTCAGACTGCAATTAACCAGACTGGAATTTGGTCAGGGCACCAGGGCTAATATTGTTCCTTTGTTTAATGATATTTTTCTCCTATGGAATTCATTAAAGCTACTGTGAAGTTATTCGTGGTATTTGGAGACATAAGATTAAGTTCAACATGTCTGGGTATCAATTCCATTTAATGACAATTCCACAACAATCAGACAGGCTGTAGTAGCTCAGTCAGAAAAAGTTCTTGATTGAAATGTGATCTCTTACACAATTCAATTAATGATGTATGTCGCTTGCCTCAAATCTGTCAGCAGGACTACAAGAATAAACTGCAGTTAAAATTTTGTCAAGAGAAACACTACTGTAAACCAAAACCAAAAGCTTATTATTTTCAAATAATATTTTGTTTTCTGATGGTTTCATTGAAATTATTGTTGTCTTTAATTATGCCTGTCATTTTTAACGTCTTAAGAAACAGGTTTGTCTATACTCATTAAAAAAGTTTTAATCATCCTAAAGAATAAACACTTTCCATTTTCTATGAAACAATGTGAGGGAACAACTGTGAAACAAGTGTGGGGAAAAAATATAACAACTTGTTATCTTGATGTGCATATCCAATGTGGTGGCAAGCCTCCCTCCATCCTCCCATTCGTACTGAAGCTGTGCCTGGTCCTTTCTGATTTTATTATGTTTTGTGTTCAGAACTTCACTGGGAAAGTAAATGGTCCTCAATGGTTAAGGAATTCATCTGTATTAATTTCTTGATTTTTAGTCATTGCTCTAATAAATATTTAAGTATTATATGTATTTTATCACACAGCCATTTGAAGACCGTATGCCGGGGGTCCTACTGACTAATTCCTAGAAGAGTTGGAAGTCTCCTTTCCTGAAATTTAGGGTCCTGACTATACTCCTCGCCTGTCCCATATCCCTCAGGATCTTAAACTGCACCAATGTGTGATCACTTCAGCCCAGGCTGCCTCTGATTTTGATGTCATTGGTGAGCTCATTTGCATTGTTGACCATCATGTCCAGTATTGCATCCCCTCAGGTAGGGATGTCTATTACCTGGGTTAAGAAATTATCTTCAATGCACTCTAGGAGTCTCCTAGATTCCCTACAGCATGTCGTGCAATTGATAGGTAAACATATAGAATATAGCGGAAGAAACTTAAAAGAAGGTTAGTTTATTGTAAACTGCACCATATAAGGGAAAAAGCTTAGTTCGTTGCAATTCACCCTGCCTGTTAGTAGTGGCCTTGAAGGCTGGTAAGCAGACTTCTGCTGATAAGAAGAAGCTGGTATGCATACATCAGCAGTCTCGCTACATTGCGGTTTGGAAAGCGACTAGAAAGGGACTGCACCTGCACACAGACTGAGTTCAGAGCGAGTTCAGCCATGGGAACACCTGACAAAGGATGTTGTAAATGTAACCAGACTGGACATCTCAAAACTGTCTGTTCAAATAGACAAAAAAAGAATAATGGCACTGCTAGATCAGCGATCACATCAGCTGTTAGCAGATGTCTCAGGTGTGGGAAAGCTGGACACTTTGCTAAGCAATGCCAGTCCAAATATCACATAAATGGAGAGTTGCTACAGCTGGGAAATGGGAGACAGAGCGCGGGGAGGCGCGCCCAGACACAAATACCCGTGCCCATGAGGAATGCTTGGTCTCCTGCAATGCGGCCCCAGGCCTTTGCGACTTCTTATCAGGAAAAAAACAGCGGAGCAGCAGGGATGGATGTATCCACCACCCACACAGTAACTATTAATACACAGGGAGTACACAAGGTCCCTCTGAAAGCGTGGGGGCCCATCGGTTATGGACTCAGTGCCTTACTTATTGGACGTTCCAGTGCTATCTTACAAAACATTCTAGTTCATGTGGGAGTAATTGACGAGGATTTTACAGGGCAGATTTGTGCAATGGTTTCTACTATCACCCCCCCTGTTACAATACAAGAGGGAACTCGCATTGCACAACTGGTGCCTTTTAAAAGCAGTGTTCTTAAAACAGAGCAAGTCATCCGTGGAGATGGGGGATTGGATCCACTGGACCACCTCAAATTTGTTGGTCGCTGCCGCGATGGAGAGACGGGACTCCGCTTGATGCAAGCAGGTATTTCACTTTATTGTGTCGCTAACACATATTTATACTACTTGTTACAACTAATTAAAGTTCATACATATTGCAAAAGGTGAGCTCATTATTGGTTACATCGTTAAAAGACAACTCCTCCTTAAGATACATTCTTGTGATTCTTTGTACCTCTTTATCTAAATCCTACTGTTCTACAACAACAGTGTTCAAGGGCATAAATAACGAGAGACTAGAGACTGCCTACGCGTCCAGGTCCTTATCTTAATCCTTCCAGGGTCTGTGTCCGACGAACTCCAGCACATCCCCCTTAAACAAACCTTCTGTGCTTTTTCCACAACCTGTCAGGCCCTATGCTACATCTCCCCCTTCCTGTTGTACAACAAGAATCCCTTTCACAAATCGCACTACTAACTTTCGCAGGCAGTATAATAAACATGGCAATAAAAGCAATAATAGAATATGTCGCACACTATCTACATCTAATAAAAGCCCAGAAAGTGCAATGCTAGTAACATTCGTTTGTTTGGCTAACCAACAACCAAGCTTATCCAGGGTTGAGAGTGCTTTTGCAGCTGCACCTCCAGGTATAGGCAAAACTAAATAGCCCTGTACATTTCCGAACATGATCAAAACAAAACATATCAATTGAAGAGCAACCTTTTCCCTCCTTCCAGCTTCCAAGTGGCGTCGTCCATCTTCGAAAAACTCGAACTACTGCAGTCAATTCTACTATCTGAGGCGATCCATAAACAGTGTCTATGTCTGAATCCCATCGCTTATGTTGATCGTCCCACCATAGAATGACTGACTTGTGAGTTTTTCCAGATCCATCAGTAAACACAGTAAAAGCATGTAATGGCTGATCACTCCTCTTTGGCTTAGGCAATAGGCGAAAATCGATGCTAAATAATTTGTGCGAAGGTGGATGAGATGTAAGCTGACCTGTATAGTCAGCTAGTGCCATACTAAAAGCATCTGATTGCTGATAAAGCCACTGCAAATATATGTTTGTTACAGGTAAGCAAATGTGAGTAAAATCTACTCCAGATAATGTCAACAAACGTTGCCTAGCCTTAATGATCAAGCAGGCAAACATTTCATGCTGAGTCAAAATAGTTTTCGAAGATTGATTTGGTAGGAAAATCCATTCAATAATCAGCAATGGGTCTGATTTTCCAGGATCCCATTGAAAAATCAAAGCATGAGGCTGTCGAGCAGGGTTTAAAATAATCAGGCAGAAAGGCAACTCAGGAGCCCATCGATGTGCCTGTTTGGAACTGATTGCTGTAGCAACCTTTTGCAAAGAGTCAATGGCTTCAGGGCCAAGACTGCGGTGGGAACGTAAATCAGTGTCTCCCTTAAGCAATTGGAATAACGGACCTAAGTCCGTATTGGAAATTCCCAACAACGGCCGAACCCAATTGATTGTGCCTAATAACTTCTGAACATCATGTAGATTTTTCACATCTGCTCTTATCTGTAAAGGTTGCGGAATCACAGTCTGAGTTCTTATACGCCAGCCCAAATATTTCCATGGTGGTGTTTTCTGAATTTTTTCTGTCGCAATACAAAGGCCTGCCGAACTGACGGCGGCCGAGACAAGGGCTATGGCTTTCTCCATGACCTCGTGTTGTTGTGCAGCCACCAAGATATCATCCATGTAATGATATAACAAAGCCTCAGGCACAGCAGCTCTGACTGGGCTAAGCACTTTAGCCACAAACCACTGACAAATCGTGGGGCTGTTTTTCATACCCTGTGGCAGCACAACCCACTGATATCTCTGCAATGGAGCTTGCATGTTGACGCTTGGAACAGAAAAGGCAAATTTAGAGGCATCGTCTGGATGCAAAGGAATGTTGAAAAAACAATCTCTGAGGTCAATAACAGTCAGATGCCAATCTCGAAGGATCATAGTCGGAGACGGGAGGCCGGATTGTAGGGCCCCCATGTCTTCCATGGCGTCATTAATCTTTCTAAGGTCATGGAGTAAGCGCCACTTGCCAGACTGTTTTTTGATAACAAAGATAGGTGAATTCCAAGAACTGGTAGACGGCACAATATGTCCCTTCTGTAATTGTTCATCAACTAATGTTTGGAGGGCGCGAAGCTTTTCCAGTGGGAGGGGCCATTGATCAACCCAAATAGGGGTCTCAGTCCTCCAGGTTATTTTCAGGGTGTCGCGCACTTCAATGGCCCCCTCTAAAAATGGGTTTGAAGAGACATTCCCCACTGTGACAGTACATCCCGTCCCCACAAAATCATGGGGACGGGCAGTACAAAAGGCTTAATGGAAGCGACATGTCCTTCTGGACCTTGAACTTGGATTAATTCCAAACTTTGGTAGCTGCTACCAGTTCCGCCAATTCCAGCCAATGTTTGAGAAACATTACCTAAGGGCCACTGTGGTGGCCATTTAGCCCGAGATATTACAGTAACATCAGCCCCGGTGTCAATAATTCCACTAAGCACTATTTGTTGTTTTCCATGAGTGAGGATGCATTGATATAGAGGTCGTTTTTGTGAGATAGGCTCTACCCACAGAATTTGTGGGTCCCCCGTGGATCCAAACCCTCCTGTCCTTTGAGGACATTGGTAAGAATCAGAGACATTTGTTCCCTTGGGAAAAAGCACTAATTGCGCTATGCGGCTACCTTTCGGCACTGTACAAGGGGGAAATGGGGTCCATGCCATGATTTTGATTTCATCAACACTATCAGAGTCGATGACCCCTGGTAATACAAAAAGACCCGTTAAGGTTGTTGATGATCTCCCTAGCAATAGTGCTTGTGTCCCAGGAGGCAGAGGTCCCGAAAAGTCAGTAGATAATAAGTGAACTGTGGAATCTAGCAATGTTACTGTGTGTGAGGTTGCCAGGTCCAATCCGGCACTACCTGTTGTTGCTGGGCGAAGGCTCGAGGTGGCGTTGTTTCCCCTCGGGAGGGTTGGAAGACTGGCCGCGGTACTTGTGTCTGCACGCGTCGCTGCCCCGCGCTCCGCGATCGGTTTCCCTGTATCGGTTGTCCCTGAAAATCATACTTGGAGCGACATTGGTTAGCATAGTGATGCCCTTTTCGGCATCTGGGACAGATCCCCGGAGCTTGGGGTCTATTTCCAGCATTAGTACTCAAACAATTTCTTTTCAAGTGGCCGGGCTTGCCGCAGCCATAACAATTTCCTGATCCTGTGGGGCCCATCGGACCGCGCATGGCCGCAAAAGCTGCAGCCATCGTTTCAAATTTATGATCCATAGTACCAATTCTGTTACATGCCTCCATCATTTCAATTAGAGAAGGGTTCGGATTCGGAAGAGATTTTAACAGTTTCTTACAATCCACATTAGCATTTTCTACAGCCAATTTCAACAATAAAATTTCCCGAGCCTCTGCATTATCTACTTGCCGATCCAGGGCTTGCTTTAGCCTATCAATGAATTGCATATAAGGCTCTCGGGGCTCCTGGGTGATATTAGTAAACACCTTTTGTGGTTTTGAAGTATCCGGAATCTTTAAAAAGGCCTTTTTTGCTTCCTCACGGGTCGCCTCAAGGGCCTCCCGTGGAATTCGAACCTGATCCACAGGGTTAATATACTGACCCGTGCCTGTAAGTTGTTCTATAGTCAACGCGGCTAAATCAGCATTATCACGACCAGCATAGGTTAGGATAAGAGCCCGTAAGCCCCCCCTCCAGTTAGATTCCCACAACGAATATTGTGAAGGAGATAACAACAACTGTGCCAAAGATTTTAAATCATGGGGGGTCATAACATAGGTGTCAAAAACAGAAGACAATAGACTCGCAAAATACGGTGAAGAAAGACCATGCTCAGCTACTGTACGACGCAATTCTTTGATGACAGAAAAGGAAAGAGCCTCCCACTGAGCTCCCCGTCCATGATATATGACAGGGGCTACAATAGTTTTTGCAACTTCAAAGTCCCCCTCCTTTATAGCTTCACGTTTGATGTTACTCCACACATCATGTGGATCAGGGGGATAAAGGTCCGGCTCCCTTTCAGGATCCACTGGTCCCAGATCAAAGGGATCCCCCTCGGGAGGATACCCAGTGGCCTACACTTCCATTGGTGCAGTAGGTTTCTTTCTCTCTGGCAGGGATGGGGGTAAAATCATAGAATCCTCTTCTCCCTCTGAGTGATCTCGGGGTGGACTGTCTTGAGCTTTTACAGCCTCAAAGATACTTCTCCACCATGGGAGCATACGCAGTGCCTCGTTATTCCCTGTAGTTGCCGCATCCCATAATTTTACCCCTACTTCATCCCAGAGTTCCCGCGTAAAGACAGTAGACGCGGTTGCGTTCGGTATCTTTTCCTGAACCCATTTAAGTATTGCTTTAAGATCATGCCCAGAAATATCTTTACCATGATTCTTAAGAAGGGCTTTCATGAGTTCATATACGTCTCTCTCGGGGATAGACATCTGACTCCCCATGTTTCCCACGGCTCACCTCTCTCCTCCAGAGGGATTGTTTCTGGCCAGAATCCTGCTTCCTTTCAGCAGCTCATTCAAAGTTCCGAGGGACTCGCAGCATGCCACACAGATAGGTGGTTATCAGCCTTCCTCACACGGGGCACCAATTTGCCGCGATGGAGAGACGGGACTCCGCTTGATGCAAGCAGGTATTTCACTTTATTGTGTCGCTAACACATATTTATACTACTTGTTACAACTAATTAAAGTTCATACATATTGCAAAAGGTGAGCTCATTATTGGTTACATCGTTAAAAGACAACTCCTCCTTAAGATACATTCTTGTGATTCTTTGTACCTCTTTATCTAAATCCTACTGTTCTACAACAACAGTGTTCAAGGGCATAAATAACGAGAGACTAGAGACTGCCTACGCGTCCAGGTCCTTATCTTAATCCTTCCAGGGTCTGTGTCCGACGAACTCCAGCACATCCCCCTTAAACAAACCTTCTGTGCTTTTTCCACAACCTGTCAGGCCCTATGCTACAGGTCGCAACCTCTCTCAGACACAAGGCCACAAATGAAATGTATCCTTGTTATGAACACTGCTTTTCCACATTCCATTCAAATATCTGGACTGCTTGACACAGGGGCTGACATTACTATCATTGCTCGAAGGGACTGGCCTGATTCCTGGCCCGTGGTACCTGCAACTTCAGGAGTAATGGGACTAGGAGGTATGGCTACTAGTCTCATTGCAGCAAAACCTGTAATTATTACGAACCCTGAAGGGCAAAATGCCACTGTACGACCTTATATTACTCCAGCCCCTTAAACCTGTGGGGAAGGGACTGTTTGGGACAATAGGGAGTCTGTATCACAACGGATTTTCCATAGGGGTCACTATCCTGCAGGGCACTAAAAAAATCCACTTTAAGGTTGCGATGGCTTACAGATAAGCCAGTGTGGGTGGATCAGTGGCCCCTTAACAAAGAGAAACTCACAGCCCTGTACACATTAGTGGTAGAACAGTTAGCTGCAGGCCATATTGAAGAGTCACACAGTCCTTGGAACACACCGGTTTTTGTAATCAAAAAGAAATCAGGAAAATGGCGATTATTGCATGACCTGCGAAAAATCCATGAAGTGCTTGCAACCATGGGGGCATTACAGCCGGGACTACCTTCCCCAACAATGATTCCAATGCAATGGGACATATTGGTCATGGACTTAAAAGATTGTTTCTTTACAATTCCTTTAGATGAAAATGATGTTGAAAAATTTGCTTTTACAGTTCCTTCGACTAATCATGCAGAACCCACAAAAAGATATCATTGGAAGGTTTTACCCCAAGGGATGAAAAACTCACCTACCATCTGTCAATGGTTTGTAGCCCGGGCACTGAGCGTTGTACGGCAGAAATATCCTGAATGCTATTGCTATCATTATATGGATGACATCTTATTGGCTGCTGCAATGTCAGAACAATTAGGAGAATTGGAAAGGGACACTAGACAAATGTTGGAATGTTATGGCCTGGCCATTGCCCCTGAAAAGGTACAACGTGTTCAACCGTGGTTGTATTTGGGCATGAAAGTGCTGGCCAAAACAGTCCAACCTCAGGCAATTGAGATAGTAACTGAAATCAAAACTTTAAATGATGTTCAAAAAATAGTTGGAATTATAAATTGGCTGAGACCCTATTTGGGCCTTACATCATCACAAATACAACCCCTAGTTGATCTGTTAAAAGGGGACACAGATATTGCAGCACCCAGGGTTCTAAATAAGGAAGCCAGAAATGTTCTGACACTTGTAGAGCAAGCCATTCAGGAAAAGCATGTCTAGCGCATTGACCTGACTGTAATTGTGCAGGTATTGGTCTTTGTGGAAGGCTCAATGCCCTATTCTGCGCTTGTGCAGTGGGATCAGGTGTGGGAAGACCCCCTCCATATATTGGAGTGGATCTTCTAACCATTTCGAACAAAAAAGGCTGCTCCAGGATTATATGAGCTGTTACCTCAACTCATTATAAAAATTCGAACACGATGTGTGGAACTATTGGCACAAGATCCGGAATGTATTGTTATTCCTCTACAAGTTCAATATTTTGAATGTTTGAATGGTATTTTGAATAAGTGCCAATAGTTCTGCACTTCAAGCTGCTCTCCTGAATTTTACAGGCCAGATATCGTATCATTTTCCTTCCCATCCACTTTGTAAACTGAGAACTCAAATCTCTATTGCACAGAATTTGTTAAGCCAAACAGCACCTGTTGATGGACCCACAGTTTTCACAGATGAGTCTGGGAAAACAGGAAAAGCTGCTGTTACATGGTTTGATGGACAAAATTGGCAACATTTAATTGAGCATCAACAAGGCTCCCCACAAGTGGTGGAATTACGAGCAGTCACATTGGCATTTCAACAGTTCCCACAAGCCATCAATGTGGTAACTGACTCTGCTTATGTTGCAGGCCTAGTGCAAAGATTGGATAAAACAGTTCTTGGACAAGTGACAATCCACCTGTTGCTTGGAGTTATGAAGCTCCTGTGGGAAACTGTACAAAAACGCAGCCTACCCTATTATATTCTACACATAAAAAGCCATACTGACTTACCTGGTTTTATAGCAGAAGGAAATGCCCGAGCTGACCAATTAGTATCTGTGGTAGCATTAGGACCAGTACCAAACATTATGCAACAAGCAATTGCTTCTCATCAATTTTTTCACCAGGGTTACAGAGCACTCAAGAGACAGTTTCAGCTTTCTACTACTGAAGTTTGATCTATCATTGCCTCATGTCTGGATTGTCAAGGCCAACATTTTCCAGCAGTCTATGGAGTAAATCCTAGAGGTTTACAGGCCCTACAAATTTGGCAACCTGATATAACTCATATTATGGAATTTGGCCGACAAAAGTATGTACATGTATCAATTGATACCTTTTCTTCTGTCATTATTGCTACTGCACATACCGGAGAAACAGCAAAAGATGCTATTAGGCATTGGCAAAAAGCCTTCGCCACCTGTGGTGTTCCTCAACAAATTAAAACTGACAATGGTCCCTCTCATGTTTCTGGACGAGTGAAAGCATTTTTAGTCTTGGGGTGTGAGCCATGCTACAGGTATTCCTCACTCCCCCACTAGTCAGGCACTTGTAGAACATGCCCATGGTACACTTAAGTACCTTTTACAAAAACAAAAGACGGGAATGTCTGGGGAATCACCTAAAGCAAGGCTGAACAAGGTGATGTATGTATTAAATTTCTTAACTATCCATGAGGAACATCAGAATCCCCCAATGGTTCGACATTTTGAATCCTTGAAGTCTACCACAGCTATCTCTGATGGAGTGAAGGTTCAAGTGAAGGACCTTCAAAGTGGTCAGTGGTCAGGCCCATGCAAGCTATTAACTTGGGGTCGAGGGTATGCTTGTGTTTCCACAGATGAAGGACCTCAGTGGTACCCTGCTCGTTGTGTTTGCCCTGCTGTGGATAAGCCACGGAGGCCACGTGTGGAGAATCAAACAGCTGGAGATGAGTGTGATGGATAGCCCTTGCTAACATCAAAGAATTGACATAACAACTGGAGTATAAATCGTATACCGGAACCACAAGTTAGGGTTTTTAGGATCAGTAGAAATAAAGTATAAGTCATGTACTGGAACCACAAGTTAGAGCTGTTAGGATCAGTAGAAATGGAGTATAAGTCAATGTTTACATACTTTTCAGATGCACCTACGATATTACTCAGAGCGGTCAAGTGTTGATTCTGCTTTACTTCCCCGTTTCAAGAGTGGGTATGTTTGTAGTTATGCTGTCGATGTTGCCCTGCATTGTGTGTCTGCTGCGAAGGGCCCCGCAGCAGCTGACACAGGCAATCTTTAACGGGCAATTTTCTTTAGCACAAATACAAAAAGGGGGAATTGTGGGGGTCCACAGCGGGCTGAGGACCCCTGCTTAATGCACCCGGAAGGAGATCATGGGGCGGGAAGTGGGCAGACAATATAGGACCGTGCACGAAAGTAGTACCATCCATTCACAGATTGTTTATGTATAAGCTAATCCAATCATGCGGAGACGTGTGTGTTAATAAAGGGTATAAGAGGCACATGTAAGATCAAGCGCCGCCGGCCAGCCATGTAACTTCAATAAAGAAACTTGCTTCCACATCACCGTGTCATGTCTCAACAGCGACAGGTAGAGTCGGAAGGTAGTAGAATGGGGGCAAAATCGAGCAAGAATTTCTTCAGGCAAGCCCCTTAGGATGCATATTACAGCACTGGAAAGAATTGGTGGGGGGAGCCAGGGACTCAATGAGTAAGAAGAGGATTGCAGTACCGTTTTGCAACTAATGTTGCTTTTAAGGAGAGAAGGAAAGTGGAATGAAGTGCTTTTCACCCTCCGAAATCATCCGGAGTGGTAAAGGGACTGTGGGATTTTGCCAACACAGGACCCTATGGTACTCGTTCTTGAGCGAGAAAATAACAAAGAATTTAAAGGTAAACTGAGGAGGTGTTCCATGACATGCAGTATTAAGCAAAGGTGCACTAGAATAAATACAATTCACCAGACACCAGAACAAGATTTACCTGATTTGCTTAAGCCTCCCCCTTGATCACAGGAATGGGATATGGACTTGGAAGGGACCCCTGCTCCCCAGATAGCCCGGTATCTTCCTGCGTGAGGGAAAAGGTCTGCTTTGACAGTTTTGCAGGCACCTCTCCAGGAAGACCGAGACAAAAAGAGAGAAAAAACAAAAACAAAAAAACCCAAACCAGAACAAAACAAAAACATAAAACAAAAATGAAAACAAACCCTGATTTTAAAATTGTAGGGGATTTGTAAGGAGTATTTTCCCCTCCAAGACCCAATATGGGATCCAGACAGATCTAAACATGTAGAAAAATTACAGGTATATCAGGGGTGAATCTCAAAGGGAATGAAAAGGGCCATTCAAGTAAAAAAGGTCCCTTTAAATCACCATCTGAATTCCTAAATCGACTGAGGGATATAATGTGTCAAGATACACGGCTGGATCCTGGGTCAAGGGTAGGAATACAACAACTAGTTTCTTTGTTTTGGGGCCAGTCTAAAAGAGGAATAGTGGCTCACATGAAGGAAGACTGACTGGGACATGGGGAATCCACATAAGCGGATCCACTAGTCATAATGAAGCCAGGGAAAGAGAAGAAGAAAGCAGAATTTTAGAGACAATTTTAGTCGACACAGAGGCAACGTATTTGGTTTTGAACTAAGCTTTGATGTCCCTAGGAAATGACTAAATTGTGGTAAAAGGGGCAACTGGCCAAAATGAAAAGTTTTGTGAACTTCTAAGATATAAATTTGGAATACAATGGGGCATCCACAGATTCTTGTATATTCCCAACTCCCTGAAGGCACTTTTGGGGAGAGATTTATTAGAACAATTGGGAGCAATCATCAAATTTGAAAAGGGAGAGATTACTCTGGAGGTAAATGACCAGCAGTATATACAAATAATGAGTTTTAGAAGGTTTTAGACCTGAAGGATGCCTACTTTTGACTCCCTCTCCTTGAAGCCAGCCAGAAAATACTTGCATTTGAATGGAAAAACCCTGAAAGCCGGTGCAGAACCCAACTCATCTGGATATTTGGTAATCAACTTGCAAGGGATCTTGAGGCCTGGAAGCCCCACCTGAGGAAGGGAGACTGTTGCAGTATGTAGATGATACCCCGACTGCGACCAAGACAATGCTTGCATGACCTGGATAGTGAGTCTGTTAATAATTTTGGGGCTCCAGGAATACTGGGTATCTAAAATAAGGCCCAAGTAATGCAACGCGAGGTGATCTATTTGGGCTATGAAATCAGTGCTGGACAAAGAACTTTGGGACGGGCCTGAGAAGAGGCAATATACCAAACTCTGAGACCGCAAACAGTGAAAGAATTATGAACATTCTTGGGGATGACTGGGTGGTGTTGCCTATGGATCTGTAACAATGGACTGCTGGTTAAACCTCTGTATGCACTAACCACCGCCAAACAAAAGTACTTTAATGGAGCAAAGATACTGTGCAAGCCTTTGAACAGCTGAAGAAAGCCCTCATGTTGGCCCCGGTCTTAGGACTTCCATATGTGAGTAAGCCATTTTTCCTTTTCTCTCATGAGAAGCAAGGGATTACCCTAGGGCCTGGCTGTTTACGAGCAGTTGCAGCCTTCATGCTAAATGTCCAGGAGGCACGAAGATTTACCCTAGGCCAGAAAATGACTTTGTTAGTGTCTGGAAGCGAAAGGTGGGCACTGGCTTTCTCCACAAAGGTTCCTAAAATACGAAAATATAATGCTGGAACATGATGATGTGGGGATTGTGGTTACTAACATCATCGACCCAGCTTCTTTTCTCAGTGGAAATACAGGAGAACCAGCGCACCAGGACTGCTTAGAGATCATCAAGGACATATACTTGAGCCGTTCAGACCTGAAAGACCGTCCCATGGAAGACGCAGAGAGCTGGTTCACAGGCAGAAACAGCTATGTCTTAAGCAATAAAAAGACATGCCAGGGCAAAAACATCAAGTATGTAGAGGGATCCTGAGAGCTTGGTCTGGGCTGACACATCCCTTCTAGTAGGTGCAGAGGATGCAGCCTCCTGCTGGATGGACACCATGGCTGGGATCCCTCTCACTGACTGAACTTACCTGCAGAGCAGGGAGATTGTGCCCTCCCTGCACCCTCCTTGCTCACCCTGCCTGCACAAACTGCCGAGCTCCACCCTTCTGGCAAGCCACGCCCCTGTTCTCCCACTCCTGTTTGCTGTGCTCTGGTCACTGGTGCTCCTTAGGGGCTGTTTGAATCTCCCACAAGTGCCTACATGTGGGAGCTGCTGCAACTGGGAGTCAGGAGCCACCTGCCCCTAGCTCCCTCCTGAGCTTCCCTTGCTCCATGGAGCACATTTCTGCACACATCTAGTACCTGGCTGCAGAAATTACCATCCCTGCTGCCGATTCTCACTGACTGAGCATTGCTGCTGGCTTTGCCGCGTTTAATCTCCTGCAGGTACTTAAATATCTTATTAGAACATATTAATCTTTTAAAAATAATCCTATTTGAGTTCATGCCATGCCAATGCTAAATCACAGCTTGGAATTATATTTTATAAAAAAGACGTGGCACTGTTAAAAGTTTGTTTGAAAAAAAATGTCCATGAGACTTTGCCTACTGACTATTGCAATATATTATGTTCAGTAATTCAGAGGGGAACTAGCTACATAAGTACCTTTGAACAAAGTGCTGTAGCTCTGAGCTGGAAAGAATAGATATTTTCTATCAGCTTTTTCAAACTTTTAATGTTGATGTGAGATCCCCTCTGGAAATTGTACCTATACAGAAATAGCATAGACTTCATAGAGCAGGTTTTTCCATATGCTTTTGTTTGACACCGGAGGAATAAGCTATGGGCTCAGTTGAGTCCATGGATAACAAGTTGATGTCCATTGACTCCAAGGTTATGGGGGCAGCTCATGCTTCCTTCAGCTCTCCGCCTTTCTGGGAAACCTGTAATCAATGTTGTTAAGTTTTGCCAGTACAGTCTTGGTTCTGAAAAGAATTATGCAGTTGTTTACCCTTCCACACATGAGTTGCCTTATTGGCATCAAGTATGCAGAGGGATCCTGAGACTGCTGGAAGCAGTCCAGCTACATGAGAAAGCGACAGTCATGCACATCAAGGTGCACCAGAAAGCGAATTCGGAATTGGGGAGAGGAAATGAGCTGGCAGACAGAGAGGCAAAACTGGCAGCCAAAGGTGAGGTAAAAACAAAAGGAACAATCCTAGGAACAATCAGTTGAGTTCAACCTTACTTGGGTATTACTAATACAGACCTAAGTCCATTATTTGATCTTCTTAAGGGGGACATGGCTTTAACAGCACCTCCTACTCTTAGGAGTGATACACAACAAACTTTGGGCAAAATTGAAAAAGCCATTACTCAGAGAAAAGCCCACAGATGACTTGATGGTCATCCAGTATGTTTGTTTTTGTTACTCTGTGTCAGGCATTCATTCTAATAGCACAATTATTACCTTTTAAAATAAAGCTCCCCAAACTGAAAACAAAGAAAGGGCAAGTGGAGGCTTCAGATCTACCAGACAAGATAAACAGATAACATGGGCATTAGAAATTCAAAAATCAAACCCACAATTAAAGGTGACATTGATATTAGAAAATCAAACAATTCAAATAACTGTTTTGGTGGATACCAGTGCGGATGTCATCATCATGGCAGAAAAAGACTGGCCTGAAGGATGGCTGTTGGTCAGTCCTCAAGGATTTATAGAGACTGGAACCTTTTAATTATTGACTTAAAGGATTGGGTTTTTTACCATGCCTATTGGCCATAACGATAGTGAAAAAAATTTGCCTTTTCTGTTCTGACAACAAACAGACAGGGACCAGTGCAGAGATACCAATGGGTGATGTTACCACAAGGAATGAAAAATATGCCAACAATGTGTCCACTTTATGTTGACCAAGCCCTACAAGGTTTTTGAAAAAAACATCCGCAGCTTTTGGTCTATCATTATATGGATAATATACTAGTGGCAGGGAAAGATAATTTGGAAAGGTATAAACAGGAATTATGTGACACGTTGTAACAACATCAATTGCAAATCGCACCAGAAAAGGTGCAGAGTGTTGCACCATGGATGTATTTGGGGTGAAAAATTTTGGATAAAACCATCAAACCACAAAGGGTATCATTTCGAATTAACATCCAAACACTTAACGATGTGCATATCTTGCTGGGTAATATCAATTGGATCAGGAATTTGATAGGGGTAGGTAATCAAATGTTGTTACCTTTGTTTGAATTGTTAAAAGGAGATACAGATATATTAGCATCAAGGAAACCAACAAAGGAAGCAGAACAAATGTTGAAAAAAAAAATAGAAAATGCAGTAAGCAACAGACAAGCACATCGCGTAGCATATAGGTGGCCTGTCAATTTTTTGATCATCAATAATGCTTATCAGCCTGTTGGGTTAATAATGCAATGGGTTGAAACCGATTTGGACAAATTAAAAAATTATACAATGGCAGTTCTTATCTAATCAGCTATCAAAGATGATTGTAACAAGAGAAGAAATGTTTGCACAGTTAATCATGAAAGGTCGAGATCGGATAGAGGAACTGAATGGGAAAGAGCCTGAAACAATAGTCATTCCAATGACAGAACAATATTTACAATAGAGTATGCTGAACAGTTTAGAATTACAAGTGGCCTTGATGAACTTTAGTGGACAAATTAAAATTCATCATTCAGGCCATCGTTTGATAACCTTTTTGCAACAAGAATGTCTAGGGGAAAAATCTAAGTGTAGTACCACACCGGTAAATGGGCTGACAGTTTTTACAGATGGGAGTGCAACACCTTATTGGCATTCCACATTCCCCAACTGGACAGGCAATTGTAGAACGAATGCATTGCACCATCAAAACTCTTTTGCAAAAACAAAACCAGGGGGAACAGGGAGAAACACCAGCAAATAGGTTAGCTGACATACAATATGTTATGAATTTTTTACGATTGCTGGGAGATAATCCCTCCAATAGTGAACAATATGCCAATAGGAATGATTGAAACTAAAAATCAAGTGAAAGTCATGGTAAGAACTTGGGAAAGAAATCGGGAAGGTCCATTTCCATTGGTAACCTGGGAATGAGGATATGCTTGTGTCATTACAGACAGCAGTCCAAGATAGGTTCCAGTGAAATGGGTCAGTATTAATGGATGCTTATGTAATGTATAATTATACCTATAACATCACTCGAAAAGGTCAGAATGTAAATGCTACTTTACCTGTGTATAGAAACGCTACAACCTGGTACCGTTATACCTCTCCTAAAGTATCACGTTCTTTTTCTTTTCCAGTTGCTTTGCTTGTAGGATTTTTTTCTGATTTGTGGAGATAGAGTGTGAGGAGGAATTCGGTCAAAATTTAATGGTAGGCCATGTAGCCTTGGATGGCTTACGCTACTAACTCCAAATCTCACTATGATTTATAAAAAGAAACTAAGTAAACTAAATAAACAATCTATCCATCGGTTTGGGGCTGACCGTGAGAGTACAGTCACCATTCTGGGAACTTGGAAAATTGTAGCTGACTCAGCATTGGCTCCTGGGGTAGCAACTGCAGCAGCCTTGACAAAGCTGACAAATTTGGGGTGTTGGTTGAGTAAGCAGACTAATGCTACTTAGATTGCTTTGAGTGGCTTTGTAGCTGATGTTAATAGTGTTAGGCAGGCTACATTACAAAATAGAGCTGCAATAGATTTTTAGTATTAGCACAAGAACATAGGTGTGAAGATTTGAAGGAATGTGTTGTATGAATTTATCGGATCATTCTGAATCAATACACCATCAATCAAAACAGTTGAAGGATTTGACAAAACAATTACAACATAACAATGATCCAGATTGGTTAAGGCAGTTGTTGTCTGGATGGGGCGTCAGAGGTTGGCTTCAAGAACTAGTTATGAAAACTGGAATAATTTTACTGGTGATCATTGTGATTTTAAGGATAGTTCCTTGCATACTACAATGTGTCCAAGGAATGATAAAAAACCAATATCAACAACTACATGCTCTAGTTGTCGAAGAAAAGAAAGGTGGAATTCTAGAAACATTTTATATTAACGAAGGCCGCGATGCTCTTGAAGGACCATGAACAGTGTAGTAAGAGGAAACAACGGATAGGAACAGTAAGCTATGGCTGTATACCCAGAAGCTAAGCGGGAGGTGTAAGCTAGAAAAGTAGAAATCATGAGAACTTAGGGGAAAAGCATGTAAAATATGCAAAGCTAATTAACCAGGTAAGCATTTGATCTAGGCGCATGGACAGTAGCAACTAACCAATAGTAGTATAAACTTACACGCGTGAACAGTTGTTTGTAACCAATCAAATGATGCCAAGTCTTAGATGCAACATAACATTCTGTATATAAGGAGCTCACTAAGAGCAATAAAGGGTCTTCAATCCAAGATATTGTTGAGTGAGCCAACAAGGGAGGGTGCCCTCCTCGACCTGCTGTTTGTGAACAGAGAAGGCCTTGTGGGGGGTGTGATGGTTGGAGGACGCCTGGGACAAAGCAATCATGAGATGATAGGGTTTTCTGTTCTAGGTGTGATGAAGAAGGGAATTAGCAAAACATTCATATTAAAAATCCAGAGGGCAGACTTTGGACTGTTCAGAAGGCTGGTTAGCAAAGTCCCATGGGAGACAGTCCTTAAGGGCAAGGGAGCCCACGAGGGCTGAGCGCTCTTCAAAAATGAAATCCTAGCAGCCCAGGAGCAAGCCATCCCCATGTTCCGGAAAAGGAACCAGCGGGGGAAAAAAACAGCTTGGTTGAGTAGGGAGATCTTGAGAGATATCAAAAAGAAGAGGAATGTCTATGAGCATTGGAAGAAGAGACAAGCGTCTTGGGTAGACTACAGGGAGGAAGTGAGATTGTGCAGGGAAAAATTCAGGAGGGCTAAGGCCCAACTAGAAATCAAATTGGCTAAGTCTGTGAAAGATAATAAAAAATCTTTCTACAAATAAATTAAGAAAAAAAGGAGGATTAGGGAGAATATTCAGACCCGACTGGATGCAGAAGGAACAACAGTGACAAGGGTTGAGGACAAGGCTGAGGTACTTAATGCCTTCTTTGCCTTTAGTACCAGTTGTAGCCCATGAGCTGATAAAATCCATTTATACAATATTTCACAAATTATCACCTATACCTATTGGAATGAATCTTACATTGGTAAAATAATTAATGAAACAGTTAATGAAACATCAAGACTTGAGTATAATTCTGGACAAGGTCCAGCAAAGTGGGAAAAAGACCCTGATAACAGTCCACAATGACACAGAGGAAAGAAATGGGGTCCTAAAAAGGGTAAAAGAAAATGTGAACTATCATTGGTGGGACGTGTTGTCTGGATGGTCTCCTACCACAACTGGCATTCTAAATAGGTTGTGTCATCCCATTATTGTCCATCTGATGCTAGTTTTAGTAAGCTTTGTTTCCTCTGCTATGTTATTTATTTGGAATTGGAGAATGCTACAACAACTAACAATTTTGACTTCCATTGCTAGCGCCCATGAGAATGCATTAAAAAGGTAATTTTTAAGCAAAATATCATCCAATTCCCCTTCAAGAGTTAGACTGAGCATTTGGCAAATGAATTTGCCCATGTTAAAAGACAGGGGGGAATTGATGAGCAAAAGCAGACAAGGAGGGTTGGGAATGCTCACTATAACTTTGCGCTGCTCGCCTTGAAGACCTTGGAAGTTGATAATGAAGGAGCCAGCTAGCAGAAGTTTACTGATAAGTAGGCATTGGAATGCAGAAAGCTGGCTGCATTTGGTTCAGGAGTTTGAAAACAGCCAGAGGAGACTGAGTCTGCACAAAGTTCAAAAAGAAATATATTCATCCCAAGGAAGACTTCCTACTTCATCCCTAAGACCCCGGCCCATGACCACCAGGAGGCACTATGCAGGTGCAAGACTGGAGCCAACTTTCCAGAACTAATTATAATACAGAGCGGGGAAAGGTTATGAATATGTAGTAGGCTCTTATAACTATGCATGTCTTTACACTATAAGTAGCTGCTTGTTAAGTTATATGGTGTGCAAGCTAGGAGGAGAACCCCCTTGCACCCCAGCACTGGAAATAAGCATACCTGCTTTCTAACTCTATTTGGGTAATAGGGTTTGATTCCGCAAAACAGAGTCACCGTCCTAATTCCTAGATCGACTGAGGGATGTAATGCACTACAACACATTGCTGGATCCTGTGTCAGAGGCAGAATTTTTTCTGCTCTTTACTTACAAAGAATAGTATATATTTGAGTTAACATTCGACTAAATTAGTCAGACAGATGCTCTATTAAATCCATATAGATAAAAAAGGATTATCACACACTGTAGAAGTGTATCATAACATGAGATTAATCTGCCTATGAAGATGTCTGTCTTTCTGTTGACTGTAGAGGGAGCACGAATGACTAGGTTCCAAGTCATTGTACAGCAATAGTTGGGTGAGATGAAGAGCAACAAAATTGTTTGTGACGTCCTTTCAGTTAAGAATGTAAACTCACTGATTCATTCTGTTTTAAGTGTTGCTTTTAACTGCAGACTAGACTCTTGAAACATGCTCAGATTTCCTTTGGGTTTTGAATTAATAAAATCTAATAAGTAGTCATTCCTAGGTGGTGCTCCCTTCTAAACATCAGTGTGAGCTGTGATCTTACAATATCTCAGATGTATCCTGTAAGGCTTAAACTAAATATTTACTAGAAAAAACAGTTGTATCCTTAATGGAAACAAGTCAAAGGAGAATATGGCACAAAAGAGCAAGTTCTTCTTTCTGAAGGGGTCCACCTGTCAGAGAAGGGGAAGAGCATCTTCAGTCATAGGCTTGCCAGGCTGGTGAAAAGGGCTTTAAACTAAAGTTGCGGGAAAGAGGAAACTCAATCCATCCCAGCTTGATGGCAGTGCTAGTAATAGATACCCAGAGCCTGGAGAAGGAACACAGGCCAGTAGGAGAGCATCTGAAGAGAAACACAAAGTATCACCAGCCAGTCAGAGAGCTGCATTGGAGGCCCAACTTAAGTGCCTCTGTGTTTTGCGGAATCAAACCCTATAACCCAAAATGAGTTATAAAGCAGGTATGTTTATTTCCAGCGCTGGGGTGCAAGGGGGTTCTCCTCCTAGCTTGCACACCGTAGAGCTTAACAAGCAGCTACTTATAGTGTAAAGACATGCATAAGTATAAGCGCCTACTACATATTCATACCCTTTCCCTGCTTCCTATTATAATTAGATCTTGAAAGTTCGCTCCAGGCTTGCGCCTGCATAGTGCCTCCTGATGGTTGTGGGCCGGGGTCTTAGGGATGAAGTAGGAAGTCTTCCTCGGGATGAATATATTTCTTTTTGAACTTTGCACAGACTCAGTCTCCTCTGGCTGTTTTCAAACTCCTGAACCAAATGCAGCCAGCTTTCTGCATTCCAATGCGTACTTATCAGTAAACTTCTGCTCGCTGGCTCCTTTGTTGTCAACTTCCAAGGTATTCAACGTGAACAATGCCAAGCTCTAACAAACGCTCCCAGCCCCCCTTGTATGCTTTCACAAATCAATTCCATCCTGTCTTTTTTAACACGGGCAAATACATTTGCCAACTCTGTAATTTATCCCTCAAGGGAGGATTATATAATATTTTGTTGGAAAATTACCTTTTTAATGCCATCAAAACCCATGTTAAATAAGGGGGAATGATTAGTTTTCCTTGTGGAGTGAGGACTCACCCCTCTTTACTATATGACCCTCCCAGGTCTATAATAAATTTCTGATTATCTG
Source organism: Cuculus canorus (assembly GCF_017976375.1). NCBI lineage: Eukaryota > Metazoa > Chordata > Aves > Cuculiformes > Cuculidae > Cuculus > Cuculus canorus. The sequence continues at coordinate 15,022,636 of NC_071440.1, forward strand.
ATCTTCCTTGGTATATTCTGGCTTACCTTCTACAGAGATTTGCCTGTCAGGGATCAAAGCCCCTTTTGGTTTTACCTCACCTTTGCTGCCAGTTTTGCCTCTCTGTCCGCCAGCTCATTTCCTCTCCCCAATTCCAAATTCACTTTCTGGTGTACCTTGATGTGCATGATTGTCACTTTCTCAGGTAGCTGGACTGCTTCCAGCAGTCTCAGGATCCTTCTGCATCCTTGATGTTTTGCCCTGGCATGTCTTTTATTGCTTAAGACATAGCTGTTTCCATCCGTGAACCAGCCCTCAGTGTCTCTCATGGGACTGTCTTTCAGGTCCGAATGGCTCAAGTAGGCGGCCTCGATGGTCTCTAAGCAGTCCTGGTGCGCTGGTTCTCCTGTATTTCCACTGAGAAAAGAAGCTGGGTCGATGATGTTAGTAACCACAATACTCATATCACGTTCCAACATTATAGCTTGGTATCTTAGGAACCTTTGTGGAGAAAGTCAGTGCCCACCTCTCACTTCCAGACACTAACACAGTCATTTTCTGGCCCAGGGTAAATCTTCATGCCTCCTGGATGTTTAGCACGATGGCTGCAACCGCTCGTAAACAGCCAGGCCCTCGGGCAATCCCTTGCTTCTCATGAGAGAAAAGGAAAAATGGCTTACTCACATCTGGAAGTCCTAAGGCTGGGACTAACATCAGGGCTTTCTTCATCTGTTCAAAGGCTTGCACAGTATCTTTGCTCCATTGGAGGTATTTCTGTTCGGCGGTGGTTACTGCATACAGGGGTTTATAACAAGCAGTCCATAGTTATAGACCCATAGCTGACACTACCCAGTCATCCCCAAGAAAGTTCATAACTCTTTCACTGTTTACGGTCTCAGGGTTTGGTATATTGCCTTTTCTTAGGCCTGTCCCAAAGTTCTTTGTCCAGTGCTGATTTCATAGCCCAAGTAGATTGCGTTATTTGGGCCTTCTTTTAGATACCCAGTATCCCTGGACCCCAAAAAGTTTAACAGACTCACTATCCAGGTCATGCAAGCGTTGTCTTGGTGGCAATCAGGGTATCATCTACACAATGCAACAGTCTCCCTTCCTCAGGTGGGGCTTCCAGGCCTCAAGATCCTTTGCAAGTTGATTATCAAATATCCAGGTGAGTTGGTTTCTGCAGCTGCTTTCAGGGTTTTCCATTCAAATGCAAATATTTTCTGGCTGACTTCATGGAGAGGGAGTCAAAAGTAGGCATCCTTCAGGTCTAAAACAGTAAGCCAGGTTAGTTCAGGTATTAATACAGTTAACATGGTATATGGAGTTGCCACCACCGGATAAAGGTTTTTTGTTATTTTATTTACAGCCCATAAGTCCTGGGCACATCGGTGGCCCATACTTCGCGGTATACCTGGTTCGTGATTTCTTCTCTGATTTTTCCTTCTGTGGGAACACTGACTAAAGATAAACCCATTCTTTGTATATACTGCTGGTCATTTACCTCCAGAGTAATCTCTCCCTTTTCAAATTTGATGATTGCTCCCAATTGTTCTAATAAATCTCTCCCCAAAAGTGCCTTCAGGGAGTTGGGAATATACAAGAATCTGTGGATGCCCCATTGTATTCCAAATTTATATCTTAGAAGTTCACAAAACTTTTCATTTTGGCCAGTTGCCCCTTTTACCACAATGTAGTCATTTCCTAGGGACATCAAAGCTTAGTTCAAAACCAAATACGTTGCCTCTGTGTCAACTAAAATTCTGCTTTCTTCTTCTCTTTCCCTGGCTTCATTATGACTAGTGGATCCGCTTATGTGGATTCCCCATGTCCCAGTCAGTCTTCCTTCACGTGAGCCACTATTCCTCTTTTTAGACTGGCCCAAAACGAAATCTAGTTGTTGTATTCCTACCCTTGACCCAGGATCCAGCAGTGTTGCAGCACATTATATCCCTCAGTCGATTTAGGAATTCAGATGGTGATTTAGAGAGACCTTGTTTACTTGTTTGGGAATGGTCCTTTTCATTCCCTTTGAGATTCACTCCTGATATACTTGTAATTTTTCTACATGTTTAGATCTGTCTGGATCCCACATTGGGTCTTGGATGGGAAATACTCTTTCCAAATCCCCTACAGTTTTACAATCAGTTTTGTTTTAGTTTTGAGGGTTTTTTTCGGTCATTTTTTTCTTTTTTTTTCTTTTTGTTCTTTATTGTCTCATTCTTCCCAGAGAGGTGCCTGTAAAACTGTCAAAGCAGACCTTTCCCTGACACAGGAAGATACCAGGCTATTCGGGGGACCCGTCCGAGCCCGTGTCTCATTCCTGTGATTCAGGGGGAGGCATAAGCAAATCAGATAAATCTTGTTATGTTCTGCTGTCCAGTGAATTTTATTTATTCTAGTGCACCCTTGCTCAATACTGCACGTCACGCAACATTGCCTCAGTTTACCTTTAAATTGTTATTCTCCTGCTCAAGGGCGAGTACCATAGGGTCCTGCGTCAACAAAATCCCACAGTTCCTTTACCACTCTGGATGGTTTTGGAGGGTGAAAACCACTTCATTCCACTTTCCGTCTCTTTAAAAACAACATTAGTTGTAAAACGGTACTGCAATCCTCTTCTTACTCATTGAGCCTCCGGCTCCCCCCACCAATTCCTTCCGGTAATATCCATCCTAATGGGCTTGCCCAAGTAAATTCTTGCTCAGTTTTGCCCCCATTATACTACCTTCCGACTCTACCTTTCTCCAACTTCCACAAACCATTTAAACACTTACAAATGTCCTGTCTCTAAGTTCTCAGGGACTTCCCACAAGACTAGTAACAACAACAATTCCCATCTAGAGATTACAGACACTCAGGACAATAGAGTGATCTCAACCAAGCTGAAAAGCACAATAAAACTTTATGATAGTCCAAACAACAAATCTGATCCATTCCCGCAGCCTGCAGATTTCTGGCCCCCTGTCTACGCAAAACTTTTGCTTTTACACTTCCAAATTATTCTTTTCTGTCACACAGAACACTTAATTCACATTCCAGGAGGGGAAGGGTTAACTCACACACACAGCACCTAACTTGCATAACTCGCATACCAGGAAGGGGGAAAAAGGGGTCGGGCACTCTTAGCCGCTTCTCTGCTTCTTCCATTTTTCTCCTTTTTTTCCTTCTTCTGTGCTAGGTATTTTAAAATTTCATCCTTTGCAGCCTTCCATTCCAGAGTTCCGAGGTAAATATACCCATTTGCCAGCTCAATGGACGTTTGGAATTAAAAGGCTTTGTAGGTGCATTCCTAGGATCAAGACAAACAGGGCTTCTAAACAATTTGCAAGTCTTTGAACATTTTGAGCTCAGTCCACCTCTGGCTCCTGTCTATGGAGGAAGAACATCCCCCAGTAAGCTATCCCTCTCAATGCCGCTGGTACTCTGTTATACGTCAAACAATTCACAGAGTATACTTATGACATAAAACACACAACGTATAGCAGTGATCACTCGCTTCGTTTGTCTCCGGCTGCTTCCTTCGCAGGAGAGCAGAACCGCAGATTGGAACTCCGCACTCACTTCGCACTCAATTGCACGTCTCATGCACCCACGCACTCACATACTCTCCATACTCACATACACTCCACAACATATGAGAAGTTTAAAATGAGCTCTTAACGATGTTAAAATATACACAGTACCAATACTGAAGATTTGCAACAGGTGTAAAAGATGATAGCTATCTCATATGCAGCACTCCTGCTTCCTCAGCAAGGAGTACCCAATTCATGATAATATTATACTATAATATTATCTTATCTATAATACCATATATAATACAATAACCCCTCACTCAGCGTTCTCCGCCTTATGAGAATTTTAGGATTATACCATAATCCCTCACGCCGTGTCTCTGCCTTATGAGAATCTTGGGATTATATTTCACCTGGTGCTTTGCTATCACAGCAGGGAGAACCCATACCAGACAACAGCAGTGAATTCGCTATTTTACCCAGGGGTGGGCAGTGCCACCTCTTCACCCGACGCAAGTAGGCGATTCATATCCCCCCTCACGGGCTTATGGGGTCTCGGAAAAATAACCCTAACCCTTCGTCATCGTGTGAAGTGTCCCAGCCACGACTTACAGACTCGTCCCCTCTTTTTCCTGCAGGCACATCCAAATTATCATACATAAATCACATACCTGGTCCACTCGCTGATGGGCTGTCTCTCCCCCCGCAGTGATCGGGTAGAGATGGGAGATTCTCCAGAGAAATAGCTTTCCGGGGCTCACCTTAGAATGTCCCACTGCCCACCAATCCTGCAGCCGGGCAGAGAGGGTGTCCCATCTGGGGTGCCAAACTGTTTTGCGGAATCAAACCCTATAACCCAAAATAAGTTATAAAGCAGGTATGTTTATTTCCAGCGCTGGGGTGCAAGGGGGTTCTCCTCCTAGCTTGCACACCGTAGAGCTTAACAAGCAGCTACTTATAGTGTAAAGACATGCATAGGTATAAGCGCCTACTACATATTCATACCCTTTCCCTGCTTCGTATTATAATTAGATCTGGAAAGTTCGCTCCAGTCTTGCGCCTGCGTAGTGCCTCCTGATGGTCGTGGGCCATGGTCTTAGGGATGAAGTAGCAAGTCTTCCTCGGGATGAATATATTTCTTTTTGAACTTTGTGCAGACTCAGTCTCCTCTGGCTGTTTTCAAACTCCTGAACCAAATGCAGCCAGCTTTCTGCATTCCAATGCGTACCTATCAGGTCACTTCTGCTCGCTGGCTCCTTGTCTGCTTTCGCACATCACTCTGTACGAATGCATGTAGCATTGGGAATAAACAAGAGTTGGAGACATGTGCATGGCTGCAGGGCTATGATCTCATTGGCATCACGGACAAATGGTGTTATGGATCCTATGACTGGAGTGTTAGAAAGGAGGGATATAAGCTCTTTAGGAATGACAGGCAAGGGAGATGAGGAGGGGGTGTTGCCCTCTTTGTAAATGACCAGCTGGAGTGCATGGAGCTCCACCTGGGGATGGATGAGGAGCCAATAGAGAGCCTATGGGTCAGGATTAAATGGGAAAGCAGGGAGAGGTGATGTTATAGTAGGGGTTTGCTAATGACCACAGGACCAAGAAGAGTGAGCACATGAGGCTCTCTGTAGACAGATAGGTGCAGCCTTGCATTCACAAGCCCTGGTCCTCATGAGGGACTTCAACCACTTCAATATCTGTCGGAGGGACAATATAGCAGGGCACAAGCAGTCCAGGATGTTCCTGGAATTCACTGATAATTGTAGAAACATTTTATATTAACGAAGGCCACAATGCCCTTGAAGGACCACGAACAGTGCAATAAGAGGAAACAACAGATAGCAACAGTAAGCTATGGCTGTACGCCCAGAAGCTGAGAGGGAGGTGTAAATTAGAAAAGTAGAAATCATGATAACTTAGGGGGAAAGTATGTAAAATATGTAAAGCTAATTAGCCAAGTAAGCATTTGATCTAGGCGTGTGGACAGTAGCAACTAACCAATAGTAGTATAAACTTCTACGCGTGAACAGTTGCTTATAACCAATCAAATGATGCCAAGTTTTAGATGCAACATAACATTGTGTATATAAGGAGCTCACTAAGAGGAATAAAGGTCTTCGATCCAAGATATAGGAGTCCGTGTCATTAATCTCCTCAAATAGTGACCCCGACAGTCATGCAACGCAGCAAGAGAGTCGCTGATCTGGGGATCTAAGAGACACTGGAAAGGATAGCGCATGGGGGAGACATCTCAGCTGAACGATCGTCTTGCCTGCTAGACAAAGTGGACAAAGAAGAAAGTCCCAGTGCCCTCAATCACCTGTTCCACGAGATTCAGGTGAGCAGCTGAGAAACTAGGTAGCGTAAGATGGGGACAAATATTTCAACAGAAGAAAAGGCAATAGTAAAGATGTTTAAGCATATTTTGAAAAGGAAATTGACAGAAGAAAAGGCAATAGTAAAGATGTTTAAGCATATTTTGAAAAGGAAATTGACAGAAGAAAAGGCAATAGTAAAGATGTTTAAGCATATTTTGAAAAGGAAAGGAGCTCATTATGAAGAACATAAACTGGAATTGTTATTACCTTGGTTAAGGAGTAAGAACGTGCCTGCGGAATCACTACGTGTTTTTTACATTAGGACTTGGGAGGAGGCTGGTGAACTACTGTTTGAACATGCCATAAAGGGAGATTTAAATGTTTCCCGTGTGTTAATAACATGGCGATTACTATATGAAACACCAAAAGATTTTAAAGCAAAATAAGATCTAGCAGCGGCTAGTGCCTTAAATAATCCTGACTCTCCTGGTCTGGTAGTGAAGGACCTAAAGGTGACTTCTAAAATGACTTTAAGGAAAATAAAAAAGCGATCACCATTGTGCAGTGATTCTGAGGATGAGGAAGCCATTAAGAAACAATCATATCCAACTAAAGATAGGACTTATAAGATGCCCACCGAACTTGCGAGCGAATCCGAGCTAGAGAGTAAAGGCAAACGATTAACAGTAGTACAATCCTCTGCCCCACCTCTTTCCATTGTAAGATTTCCACTGAATACCACTAATCCACTCCTCTGTCCTTCACTACCAATTGAAACTTCTGAGAATGAAAGTAATTCAGATAGGCACAAGTCCTTCTCCTCGAGGAGGGAGGTGCAGCTGTGGAAACAGGTTGAAGTGTTGCAATTTTTTCCCATGATTTATTACGAGATGCAGATCTTCGCTGGGAATAGGTTAGTTATGAAGCGATAAAAGAAATTCGAAAAGCTGTAAAAAGAGAAAGTACTGACTGTTTCGCCGCCAAGCTGCCCACCGCCCCAGTGCTTGAAGCAGCCACCATCTCAATTGCATGCATGAATAATTCACAGCCGCCACAGGATAGTCCTTTGCCACGAAAATGTTGTAACAACCAAAGACTATTACCTGTTAAACAATCGATACAAACCTTATTTTATACTATATGTGCATATTTTAAGTGTTGTATGTATTCAGTATCGTGTATAGTTTAAATATTCATACCATCGTGTTATTCTTATTGACTGGTCGTAAACAACATTGTATGGGTATATTAAGCTAGCTTTCAAAAGAGTGGTTCTGTGTGTGTCTGTGTGTGTATGTGTTTAAAGCACTTTAAACGTTTGTAAGATTTGCAAATTGGTTATAGGTGTTTGAGCCTCTGTTTGTTTTGGTTAATCTTAGAAATGCAACTCTGAGACCTTTCAATCTCAAACGTTCACTAAGCCGGCCAACAGGTAGATTTACCTGGGATCTTTGAAGTGAAAGGCTGCAGAGGACAAAATACCTAGAAAAAAAAAAAAGAGAGAGAGAGAGAGAAAAGAAAATGGAAAAAAATAGAAAAAAAAGAAAGAAAATCAGAAATACAGAAAGAAAAACAGAAAAGAAAATAGAAAAGGAAAAATAGAAAAAAGAACGTAGAAAATAGAAAAAGAAAATGGGAAGAATATCAGCCCTGTGGCTGTGTGTGAGTTTCCTCACACCCCCGCCATTTCCTCCCCTCTCTTTCTCCTGATTTTTTTTGAATGTGAAGGTATTCTTTTCTTTCAGCTTGGGAGTCCTTATCTCTCTAGGGAATTAACAATTTATGAAGAAAACTCTGCTTTCCAGTATCCCTTCTTAGATGAGCAACTGCTGGGTCCTAGTGCAGAGGGGGGATTTTAGCCAGACACTGATGAGAGCATGATTTAAGAGTCCAAAAGGAGTATCCTCTGAGAGTAAAAAACTGCAAAGGAATATAAAAGTTAATGTATTTGCAGCCTTGAAAATTCCCATACAGGTAAAAACAGACAAAAAGGAGCCAGGAATTTGACAATGCCTGGACCGTTACCATAAATGTCGAAAAGGTGTAACTTTACAAATCAACGCCGTTCCAAATACGATATTGGTGGTAAACCATTAACATTAAAGAACCAAGGAAACCAACAACCCAGCGCGCAGCAGAGACGTGTGACAACAGTAAATGCTCCTGCTTGGATATTCTCCACTAGCTCCTCAATCACTATAAGGGATTAATGCATCCACAAGGTATCGTTCCAAGCTTTTGGTCCTGTCAGTCACGGTTTAAGTGCTTGGTTAGTGGGTCATTCGAGTGTGTAGCATGGAAGCTATGGTTTATATTCCTTTCCCACCTGTGTATATCACCCAAAGCATTTGTATTGCTCAATTAATACCATTTCAAAGATCGTATTACAGAAAATAGGCCTTCAAGTCATACCTGAAAAAATTCAAACCTGGAAATATCTTGAGTGGAAAATTTTGAACGCCACAATTGAACCTCAGCAAGTCAAATTGCAAATAGTATTTTAAATGATTCACAAAAGCTCCTAGGAACAATCAATTGAGTTAAACCTTATTTGGGTATTACTAATGCAGAACTAAGTCCATTATTTGATCTTCTTAAGGGGGATATGGCTTTAACAGCACCCGGTACTCTTATGAGTGATGCACAACAAACTTTGGGCAAAACTGAAGAAGCCATTACTCAGAGAAAAGCCCACAGATGACGTGATGGTCATCCAATATGTTTGTTTATTTTTGTCACTCTGCGTCAGGCATTCATTCTAATAGCACAATTAGTACCCTTTAAAAGTAAAGCTCCCCAAACTGAAAACAAAGACAGGGCAAGTGGAGGCTTCAGATCTACCAGACAATATAAATAGATAACATGGGCATTAGAAATTCAAAAATCAAACCCACAATTAAAAGTGACATTGATATTAGAAAATCAAACAATTCAAATAACTGTTTTGGTGGATACTGGTGCGGATGTCACCGTCATGGCAGAAAAAGACTGGCCTGAAGGATGGCTGTTGGTCAGTCCTCAAGGATTTATTGAGACTGGAACATTTCAGTTACTGACTGAAAGGATTGTTTGATTTTTTTTTTACCATACCTATTGACCCCAACGATAGTGAAAAATTTGCCTTTCTGATTCCAACAACAAACAGACATGGACCAGTACAGAGATATCAATGGGTGGTGTTAACACAGAGGGTGAGAAATGCACTAGCAATGTGTCCATTTTGTGTTCACCAGGCCTTACAAGGTTTTTGGAAAAAATATCCACAGCTATTAGTGTATCGTTATATGGATAATATACTAGTGGTGGGGAAAGATAATTTGGAAAGGTACAAACAGGAATTATGTGACATGTTGCAAAAACATCAATTGCAAATATCACAAGAGAGGGGACAGAGTGTTGCACCATGGATGTATTTGGGATGAAAAACTTCGAATACAACCATGAAACCACAAAGGGTATCATCTAGAATTAACATCCAAATGCTTAATGATGTGCAGATCTTGCTGGGTAATATCATTTGGATCAGGAATTTGATAGGGGTAGGTAATCAAATGTTGTTACCTTTGTTTGAATTGTTAAAAGGAGATACAGATATATTAGCACTGAGGAAACCAACAAAGGAAGCAGAACAAATGTTGAAAAAAAATTAGAAAATGCAGTAAGCAACAGACAAGCACATCACGTAGCATATAGGTGGCCTGTCAATTTTTTGATCATCAATAACGCTTATCAGCCTGTTGGGTTAATAATGCAATGGGTTGAAACCGATTTGGACAAATTAAAAAATTATACAATGGCAGTTCTTATCTAATCAGCTATCAAAGATGATTGTAACAAGAGAAGAAATGTTTGCACAGTTAATCATGAAAGGTCGAGATCGGATAGAGGAACTGAATGGGAAAGAGCCTGAAACAATAGTCATTCCAATGACAGAACGATATTTTCAATGGAGTATGCTGAATAGTTTAGAATTACAAGTGGCCTTGGTGAACTTTAGTGGACAAATTAAAATTCATCATTCAGGCCATCGTTTGATAACCTTTTTGTAACAAGAATGTCTAGGGGAAAAATCTAAGTGTAGTACCACACCGGTAAATGGGCTGACAGTTTTTACAGATGGGAGTGCAACACCTTATTGGCATTCCACATTCCCCAACTGGACAGGCAATTGTAGAACGAACGCATTGCACCACCAAAACTCTTTTGCAAAAACAAAAACAGGGGGAACAGGGAGAAACACCAGCAAATAGGTTAGCTGATGTACAATATGTTATGAATTTTTTATGATTGCCGGGAGATAATCCCTCCAATAGTGATACATATGCAAACCATGTCAACAGGAATGATTGAAAATAAAAATCAAGTGAAAGTCATGGTAAGAACTTGGGAAGGAAATTGGGAAGGTCCATTTCCATTGGTAACCTGGGGACAAGGATATGTTTGTGTCATTACAGACAGTGATCCAAGATAGGTTCCAGTGAAATGGGTTAGTAATAATGGATGCTTATGTAATGTATAATTATACCTATAACATCACTCGAAAAGGTCAGAATGTAAATGCTACTTTACCTGTGTATAGAAACACTACAGCCTTATATAGTTATACCTCTCCTGAGGTATCACATTCTTTTTCTTTTCCAATTGCTTTGCTTGTAGGATTTTTTTCTGATTTGTGGAGATAAAATGTGAGGAGGAATTCTGTCAAAATTTAATGGTAGGCCATGTAGCTTTGGATGGCTTACGCTACTAACTCCCAATCTCACTATGATTTATAACAAGAAATGAAGTAAACAAAATAAATGATCTATCCATCAATTTGGGGCTGCCTGTGAGAGTACAGTCACCTTTCTGGGAACCTGGAGGAATTGTAGCTGCCTCAGCATTGGCTCCTGGGGTAGCAACTGCAGCAGCCTTGACAAATTTGGGATGTTGGTTGAGTAAGCAGACTAATGCTACTTAGATTGCTTTGAGTGGCTTGTTAATTGATGTTGATAGTGTTAGGCAGGCTACATTACAAAATAGAGCTGCAATAGATTTTTAGTATTAGCACAAGAACATAGGTGTGAAGATTTGAAGGAATGTGTTGTATGAATTTATCGGATCATTCTGAATCAATACACCATCAATAGAAACAGTTAAAGGATTTGACAAAACAATTACAACATAACAATGATCCAGATTGGTTGAAGCAGTTGTTGTCTGGATGGGGCATCGGAGGTTGGCTTCAAGAACTAGTTATGAAAATTCGAATCATTTTACTGGTGATCATTGTGATTTTAAAGATAATTCCTTGCATACTACAATGTGTCCAAGGAATGGTAAAAAATCATTATCAACAACTACATGCTTTAGTTGTCGAAGAAAAGAAAGGGGGAATTGTAGAAACATTTTATATTAACGAAGGCTACGATGCCTTTGAAGGACCATGGGCGGTGCAGTAAGAGGAAACAATGGATAGCAACAATAAGCTATGGCTGTATGCCCAAAAGCTGAGAGGTAGATGTAAGTTAAAAAAGTAGAAATCATGATAACTTAGGGGAAAAGCATGTAAAATATGCAAAGCTAATTAACCAAGTAAGCGTTTGATCTAGGCGTGTGGACAGTAGCAACTAACCAATAGTAGTATAAACTTATACACATGAACAGTTGTTTGTAACCAATCAAATGATGCCAAGTTTTAGATGCAACATAACATTGTGTATATAAGGAGCTTGCTAAGAGCAATAAAGGTCTTTGATCCAAGATATCGGAGTCCGTGTCATTACTCTCCTCAGACAATAACATCCTTCTCCAAGTGATTGAAGTGCCAATGAGGAGGGGTGCTTTGCTGGACCTTGTTCTTACCAACAAGATAGGGTAGTGGGGAATGGGTCACTTGCAGTGACCATGAAACGGTGGAGTTCAAGATCCTTAGGGCAGCAAGAAAGGCATGCAGCAAACCCACTGCCCTGGACTTCAGGAGAGCAGACATATGGCCTCTTCAGGGATCTGCTTGGTAGGGTACCATGGGATAAAGCCCTGGAGAGGAGAGGGGCCCAAGAAAGCTGGTTAATGTTTAAGGATCACCTCCCCCAAGCTCAGGAGCAATGCATCCCAGCAAAAAAAGAAGTCAGGCAAGAACGCCAGGAGGCCTGCATGGATGAACAAGGAATTCCTGGACAAACCTAGACTCAAAAAGGAAGCCTACAGAAGGTGGAAGCAAGGGCAGGTAGCCTGGGAGGAATACAGAGAAACTGTCCAAGCAGCCAGGGATCAGGTTATGAAAGCTAAAGCCCAGATAAAAATAAATCTGGCCAGGGATGTCAAGGACAACAAGAAATGCTTCTATAGGTATGTCAGTAATAAATGGATGGCTAGGGAAAATGTGGGCCCTCTCCAAAAGAAAATGGGAGACCTGGTTGCCCAGGATATGGAGAAGGCTGCGGTACTCAATGTTGTTATTGCCTCAGTCTTCACTGACAAGGGCTCATGCCACACTGTCCAAGTCACAGAAGGCAAAGGCACAGACTGGGACATCGAAGAACCACACACTGTAGGAGATCAGGTTCAAGACCATCTAAGGAACCTGAAGATGCACAAGTCCATGGGACCTGATGACATGCATCCACAGGTCCAGAAGGAACTGGTGGACAAAGTTGCTAAGCCTTTATTCATCATATTTGGGAAGGTGTGGCAGTCTGAAGTTCCCACTGACTGGAAAAGGGGACACATAACTCCCATTTTTAAATAAGGAAGAAAGGAAGACCTGGGGATCTACAGGCCGATCAGTCTCACCTCTGTGCCTGGCAAGATCATGGAGCAGATCCTCCTGGAAACTCTGCTGAGGCACATAGAAAATGAGGTGATTGTTGACAACCAACATGGTTTCACTAAAAGCAAATCATAACTGACAAATTTAGTGGCCTTCTACAATGGGGCTACAGCACTGGTGGATAAGGGAAGAGTAATTGATATCATCTACCTGGACTAGTGCAAAGCATTTGACACTGTCCCGCACAATATTCTTGTCTCTGAATTGGTGAGACATGGATTTGAGAGATGGACCACTCAGTGGATAAGGATTTGGTCGCACTCAGAGTTGTGGTTAAAGGCTCAGTGTCCAAGTGAAGACCAGTAATGAGTGGTGTTCCTCAGGGGTCGGTATTGGGATCAGTGTTGTTTAACATCTTTGTTGCAGACATGGACAGTGGGTTTGAGGGGTCCCTCAGCAGGTTTGCCAACAACACCAAGCTGTTTGGTGTGGTCGACGCGCTGGAGGGAAGGGATGCCATCCAGGGGGATCCTGACAGGCTTGAGAGGTGCGCCTGTGTGAATCTCATGAAGTTCAACAAGGCCAAGGGCAAGGTCCTGCACCTGGGTCTGGGCAAACCCAAGCACAAATACAGTCTGGGTGGAGAATGGATTGAGAGTAGCCCAGAAGAGAAGGACTTGGGGGTGCTGGTGGATGAGAAGCTCACCATGAGCTGGCAATGTGCACTTGCAGCCCAGAAAGCAACCATATCCTGAGCTGCATCAAAAGAAGCATGACCAGCAAGTCAAGGGAAGTGATTCTCCCCCTCTACTCAAGGGACTTCAGTTCTGAAGTCCTCAGCAGAGAAAGGACATGAATCTGTTAGAGCGAGACCAGAGGAAGGCCATGAAGACAATCAGAGGAGTGGAGCACCTTCCCTATGAGGACAGGCTGAGAGGGTTGGGCTTGTTCAGCCTAGAGAAGAGAAGGCTCTGAGGAGACCTTATAGCAGCCTTCCAGTACTTAAAGGAGGCCTACAGGAAAGCTTGGGAGGGGCTCTTTATTAGCGAGTGCAGTAATAGGGTGAGGGATAATGGTTTTAGCTGAAAGAGGTGAGATTTAGATTAGATATTAGAAAGAAATTTTTTACTGTAGGGATCGTGAGGCACTGGGACAGGTTGCCCAGAGTAATAGTGGATGCCCCATCCCTGTAGGTGTTCAAGGCCAGGTTGGATGGGCCTTTGAGCAACATGATCTAGTGGAAGGTGTCCATGCCCATGGCAGGGGGGTTGGAACTAGACGAACTTTAAGGTCCCTTTCAACCCGAGCCATTCTATGATTCTATGTTTCTATGATTCAAAAGTATTTATAACAATGTTGTAATGAATTTTTAGATGCCATTTTGGATGTTCATTTTGCATGGACATCCATGCAGTTCCATTTTCCTAGCATGAATGCTTGCTGAAAATGGATTACATTTGCAAGAAGTTAATTAGATTCATCGCTTACGTTTGCTTGACCATATATTGCCTTTCCCACATGACATCCTATCATATTCTTCCTTTACTCTTCAAATTCCCAATAATTTAAGCCTTTTTTTTTGTCTTGATGGAGCTATGACAGTTGTCTAAATATTTGGAACTAAAACCATTGCAGTTGTGATGTTTTATTATCATTATCAAAATGTGTGTGTATATATATGGATTCTTAGATATTTTTAATTGTTTTTTCCAGTATTTCTTTCATATTGTTCATTTTCCTAAGAAGCCTGTCTTATATCGTTTAAATAAAAAATTTAGTGTTTTCCCTTCCCCCTCCAAAAAAAGTTTGTGCTTTTCTCTACCAATGCAAGAAGTCAATTTGGCAGTTGTAGTCTCCTGGAATGAAATTCTATTATTGTTAACTGTCTCTGGCAAACAGTCAGTATAGTCAGGACCCTAAATTTCAGGAAAGCAGACTTGCAGCTCTTCAAGGAGTTACTCAGTAGGACCTCCTGGGACACGGTCCTCGGGGACAAGGGAGCAGAACAGAGCTGGCAAATATTTAAGGATGCTTTCCATAAAGCACAAGAGTACTCAGTCCCCATATGTACAAAATCGGGCAGGAAAGGGAAGAGACCAGCGTGGCTGAGTTGAGACCTGCTGGTTAAACTAAAGAAGAAGAGGGAACTGCACAGGCAGTGCAAGCAAGGACAGGAAACCTGGGAAGAGTATAGCGGTGCTGCCCGGTTGTGTAGGGAAGAGGTCATGAAGGCCAAGGCGCAGCTGGAGCTGAACTTGGCAAGGGAAGACCAATAAGACGGGCTTCTACAGGTATGTCAGTCAGAAGAGGAAGGTTAAGGGGAACATACCCCCACTGATGTTTGAAAATGGTGACCTCATATCAACAGATGAGAAGGCTGAGGCACTTAACAACTTTTTTGCCTCAGTCTTCACCCATAACTGCTCTCCTCACCCCTCCTGGGTCATGGGACAGCAAGATGGTAACCAGGGGGGGTAAACCCTCTCCCACAGTAGAGGAGGATCAGGTTCGTGACCACCTGAGGAACTTGAACATATATAAGTCTATGGGACCTGATGAGATGCATCCCAGAGTCCTGAGGGAATTGGCTGATGTGGTTGCCAAGCCACTCTCCATGATATTTGAAAAGTCATGGCAATCAGGAGAAGTCCCTGGTGACTGGAAGAAGGGTAATGTTGTGCCCATTTTTAAAAAGGTTAGAAAAGATGATCCTGGGAACTACCGACCTGTCAGCCTCACCTCAATGCCTGGGAAGATCATGGAACACATCCTCTTAGAAGCCATGCTAAAGCACATGGAGGGCATGGAAGTGAATAATGGCTGCCAGCATGGCTTCACCAGGGCCAAATCCTGTATGACCACCTTAGTGGCTTTCTATGATGGAGTAACCGCAGCAGTGGACACGGGTAAACCGACAGATGTGATCTATCTAGACTTCTGACGGTCCCCCACAACATCCTTCTCTCTAAATTGGAGAGATATGGATTTGGTGGGTAGATAGTATGGTGGATAAGAAACTGACTGGATGATCGTATTCAAAGAGTAGCGGTCAATGGCTCAAAGTCCAGATGGAGATCCGTGACAAGTGGTGTCCTTCAGGGGTCCGTACTGGGACCGGTGCTGTTTAATATCTTTATCAATTATATTGACATTGAGATAGAGTGTACCTCAGCAAGTTTGCAGATGACACCAAGCTGAGTGGTGTAGTTGCCACAGCAGATGGACGGGATGTCATCCGCAGGGACCTGGACAACCTGGAGAAGTGGGCCTGTGAGAACCTCATGAGTGCAAGGTCCTACACCTGGGTTGGGGCAATCCCTGATTTCAGTACAGAATGGGGGATGATGTGATTGAGAGCTGTCCTGCAGAGAAGGACTTGGGGATGCTGGTCAATGAGAAGTTCAACATGAGCCGGCAATGTGCGCTTGCAGCCCAGAAGGCCAACTGTATCCTGGGCTGCATCAAAAGAAGCGAGGCCAGCAGGTCGAGGGAGGTGATTCTGCCCCTCTATTCCTCTCTTGTGAGACCCTACCTAGAGTATTGTGTCCATTTCTGGAATCCCCAACATAAGAAGGATATGGAACTGTTGGAACAGGTCCAGAGGAGGGCTACAAAGATGATCAGAGGGCTGGAGCACCTTCCATACAAGGACAGGCTGAGAGTGTTTGGCTTATTCAGCCTGGAGAAGAGAAGGCTCCAAAGAGATCTTATAGCAACCTTCCAGTACCTGAAAGGGGCCTACAAGAAAGCTGGGGAGGGACTGTTCACAGAGGCTTGTAGTGATAGGATGAGGGGCAATGGGTATAAACTGGAGAGGGGCAGATTTAGACTAGACATAAGGAAGAATTTCTTCACCATGATGGTAGTGAGGCACTGAAACAGGTTGCCCAGGGAAATTGTGGATGCCCCATCCCTGGAGGTGTTCCAGGCCAGGTTGGATGGGGCCTTGGGCAGCCTGATCTAGTGGGACATGTCCCTGCCCATTGCAGGTGTGTTGGAAGTAGATGATCTTTACGGTCCCTTCCAACCCTAACTATTCTATAATTCTATGATTCTATGAAATGTTCATTTATACATAGTTTACGTATTTGCCATTGCAATGCTTTTATATTTCCACAAGATACCCTCAAACCACAGCTTCATATTACCTAGGCTGCAGTCAATGCAATCAGAAAGATAGATGATTGTAATGAGACTTTTGGCTCACTTTTCGACTCATAATCGTGTTAACCACTAGTGAACCATCTAATAAGCCCTGTAATCTCTTCAACAATGGGCAAAAGACATCTGAAGGAGACTAAGGTGCAAATAACTGGCTGCTCTATAAGAGAAGAAACAACATCTGAACTGTAGATAAGAAACTTTTATAACAGAAAACCTGGATTCTCTGAGATAAAAACAGAGGCAACTAATTGCTTGTAGACAAAGCAGTACAACACAAGACATTAATCAAGGCGTGTACACTAGGGATGGTGCTGCAAGGTTGCATCATGGCTAGGGATAGTAAAGAGCAACACACTTTATATAGTTTTAAAAAGCTCCCAATACTTGTTACCTCTACCTGCTTTACCTTCACCCTCCAAACCAGAGATTTTGTCCTCCCCATGTACCAAATCCTGGCCTGATGTGGCCATGTTTGACTCCGGTGGGAGAAGGCTTTGGAGGAGAGAGATGAAGCTACAGAGATGCTTTCTCTCCTCCTCTCTTCTTGATCTAGATTGCTCCTCAAAATGAACTTGAGACTATGAGATTTGTCTGTTTGGTCTTTAACTTTTCAATTGGCAGCTGGGCCAGCAGGATCTTTCTTCTTAACTAAAGCAAGCAAATGTTCTTGGAAAAGAAGTGATTCTGCCCCTGTACCCAACATTGGTGAGGCCGCACCTCAAATATTGTGTTCTGTTTTGGGCCCCTCACTACAAGAAAGACATTGAAGTCCTGGAGCGTGTCCAGAGAAGAGCAAAAAAAGCTGGTGAAGGGTTTGGAGAACAAGTCTTACGAGGAGCGGCTGAGGGAACTGTGGTTGTTTAGCCTGGAGAAGAGGAGGCTTATCACTGTCTACAACTACCTGAAAGGAGGTTGTAGCGAGGTGTGTGTTGGTCTCTTCTCCCAAATGATAGGTGATAGGACAAGAGGGAATGGCCTCAAGCTGCTCCAGGGGAGGTTCAGATTGAATATTAGGAAAAAAATCTTCACCAAAAAGGTTATCAGGCACTGGATCAGGCTGCCCAGTGGTTGAGTGGTTGAGTCACCATCCCTGGAGGTATTTAAAAGATGCGTAGATTAAGTATTTAGGGATATAATTTAGTAGTGGACAGGTACAGTTTGGCTTGATGATCTCAAAGGTCTTTCCAACCTAGTGATTCTATGATTCCATACATGATTCTACTCACACAAGCCTACTGCAAAACAGCCTTGTGTAGAGCTTGTTTATAAGTTCAGGTTGGTGTTGCATTCTTCAGAGCTGCTCAGAGGGAAACCCATCAGTTGCACAGTGAACACACAAAGGTGTACATCTTACCATTGAAACCACAGTGGTATCATTTGTTGAGTGAATAGGGCTTAGTTAGGAGCCTGAACAGATTCCTGTGCTGGAAAGCAAAATTTGCAAGGAAGGTAATTATCCCTGAAGGGTTTCCATAGTTCAGTTTCCGACAGCAGAGAGACGTGCAAAGAGAGAGCTGTGTGTGACTCACTCTGGTTCCTGCCCTTCTCCAGGGGCAGTGCTCCAAAAGTCTGGTTCCAAAATTCCATTTTATTCATTTTCAGTTTATTCGATGGAATCTTCATGGTCCTGTCTGTGAATCTTCCTCCTGTACACTGTGCACAAGGTATCAACCTGTTCTTAATGCAGAAAGGGGAGAGGCATAAACATACCACATCAGGTAGTAGTAATTGGGGCATAGTTTTGCCACTCCACCATCTATGCCTGAAGCAACATGACCATGACCTCTCATCTCAAGATTTTTCCTCTCATTTTCTCCACAGGGGCACATATACATGAAAAGAATGGCATGCAAAGGGAAAGTAGCTTTTTATATACATGCTGCTGTTTTTATATCAGTAAAATCAAAGTTTCAGCCTAACTTCTATATATTATTTACTACTGTTCCAGTTCAGGAAATTATTTAACCATATGCTTAATTTAAGTGGAACTAATGCATGTTCTTCGTATTAACTTGCACTTGAATGAAGATGCTGTCCTGAAAGTGAGACAGTAATGAGCAACTTTGTAAAAATGAAAGTCCTTTGGCAAAGTAGCAGTTTAATATAGGAAGCAACATTTACTGAGCGCATTGTTTAAATAAAAATGTGAATTCCTGGTAGCAAGGATAATTTCTTGTGTGTTTTTGCAATAGTAGCTCAAATTACTTGAAAGAAGAAATTTTGCCAGAATTTAACTATGGCTCATCATTGCATCACAAATAATAAGTGCATGACCTAATATTTAAAGAAGATTAATCAGTTTAATCATCTTTGTTTTTTAAAGATTTGCTTGTAATCTTGTCTTAATGACTCTATTTTTTTTCCCCAGATGAATTAGGAGGTTAGAAAGATATTTGGTTTTATCCAGATCTAACAACTTGGCTAAGAATAGCAGCATGTTAGCTTTACACACTGTGACGTTTAAGCTGTGCAGTCATGACAAGAAAAACAAATCTGAAAAACAAAATGAAAGGGAAAATATCTCTGTGTTTTATTTTATTTAAAATACTTTTTAATAGGCTATTTATTATAGGTTGGAAAGGGATTACAGGTGGTTGTGTGTTTGATGGAGTGAGAAGAGAAGGTAGAAGAGTAGGAGATTGGAAGAGGAAGTAGAGATTATCTATGTGTGCATTGGAGTGAGATATGCATTGAGCATTCATCAAATCTAGTGACATCTGACTTGATTTGGGCTACAGACCTGTGTAGCTACATTCCCAGTGCACCCCACTGAAGAAATATTGCTTATGGAGAAGTTGTATTCCCTTTTAATCACATTTTCTTTCTCATCTGAAGTGAATGAGATGTTTTCACTGATTATTTCCTGTGACTACAAAATGACTGGAGATGCCAATTAACCTTCTCAGAATTATAATGCTCCCCAAAACAGGAGAGTGTTAGAATTTCAGAACAGATTGATTTCACTTTGAGGATTTGGCAGTTGTCATAATCCCTGACATCTGTCAGAAAAAAAGAGGAATGGGAGTGTTATAGAGATCACAGATGGGTCAGTAATGCTTTGTGATCAGTGAGATCAAAGCCTGAATGTCCTTTGGGAAACATCAGACGTGGTGGTGGCTAGAGAGAAAAATATTTCTTGAGCCCCTGAATAATTACTGTATAAGACACTGAAAGTACTCATAAGATTCAGTCCTTTGCATTTTACTGGGAGGGAACCAGTACCAGCGAACTGTGTGTAAGGATAAATCCTAGATAAGAAGTGGTCATATAATTTATTAATACTTCAGGAAAGTCAGTATATTTTTTTCCTTCAAACTCTGTGGAATCTGGAGTATGAAGCCATGGCTAGATGGGACAATGATGGAAGTGTCCTTGTACTGTCTTCTGAAAAACTTTCCTGGCATTCTTAGTAACAGCAGTGAAAAATTTAAAGGTAATAAGAACTGAATTTTTGTCCATGCCTATGCTCTGTCTATCTGAGGTGCAACTAGTTTTTCAGAACATGCTGGAGAAACTTCCACTGTTTGTACCATTTTTCTGTGGACAAAAAGAGTGCTTCATTCTCCAGGGCTGTCAACCCAGCACCTTTTACAATTTAAATTTAACACAAAAATTAAAACTTCTGCTTTTACTAATTTTGGAACCATAGCACATACAAATCATTGTATATTTGTCTGATTGCCTGACATTTTCAAGATGGAAAGTCTGTAAAAGATAAATTGCTTTTTATAGAGCACCGGTAAAAAGACCATAAGGGAAAGAGAAGATAATTAATTAAAAAAAAAAATCATAAAAACCTATAGAATAGTTCTGATAGGAGGATAGGATTTTTTTTATTCCCTTTGTGCACTTATGTTAAAGGCTTACTATTATGCCCAACTTATACAGCAGTATAGAAATCTTTAATTTTTTAATTAGCAAGTTAGCCTTATGACTAGAAATTCTACTGTTCTTCGAAAGTATGTTTCATTAAAGCAAAAAAAGGGTTGGAATAGCTATTTTCCTTAAAAAAAAATTAAAATCAGAAAGAAGCAACAGAAAGTTTCATAGCATTGAAAACTCTGGCAGAAAAAAAGTTTTGTAAAAAAACACTGATATTTAGGGAGAAAATTAACACAATGCAGTAATAAAAAAAAAAATCAACCACATGATACCTGAAATTAAGTAGTAAGCTATTACTAAGAAACTCCTTAATGCCATTATCCATTAAAATGTATTAAGGCTTCTATTTCTTCAATGCATGTTTTTACTTGCCTAGATAGTGACTGAAAATAGACAGAAAATTTATGACCACTATTTTTCTATATTGCTGAGAGTATCAGCAGTGCCTACATCATATCTTTTTTCCCCCTCTTTGTGATTCTCATTGAAATTCTATCTAAGGTCTGAACAAAGTCAGTAATGTTATGCCTTTACCTTCCTCCATATCTGTGTTTATCATCTTGATGAATAATGTACCTAAATGAAAGGATTTTGTGATATTTGTATTCTGAACAATCACAGGATGCACAGAGAATGCTGAGGTGACTTTGAATGACAGAAATGTAGGTACCTAAAATGAAAAATGAGATTATGACATTAAGTTTAGTTCATTACTTACATCAGAATAAGAGTGATGATTTCAGAAGGTCTGCATTCTGAACATAAGCTTCCCAAAATGTATAAGTAGGTCTTCAAATCTGAAGGTTTCACTAGTAGACTGTCTAAATTCAGTACTCAGGCAGCTTATAAAAATGCTAGAAATTAAAGGTTTTAGAACTAACTGATAATATGAATGGTAACATATAATCAGGAACAGATGGCATTCACCCAAGAATTCTAAAAGAATTCAAGTATAAAATTGCTGAAGTATTAAAAGTGCCTTAAATCGAATCGGCGTCAGGGAAATGGAAGATGGCAAGTTCAGAACAGTCCAGGGAGCCACAGACCAGTAAATCTGAGTTTTGTTGAGCAAATTGATAGCTACTATAAGAAAGAGCAGAAATAACAAGTACATGAATAAATAAGTTTTTACAGGCAGAAGTCATCATGGTTTTCACAGAGGTTACTCATGCCTAACAAATCCTTTAGAGATGTTTGATTAAGTCAACAAACATATAGGTAACAGGGTTCCAGTTGTTATATTTTCCTTAAATTTCCTAAGAGGTTTATATGAATAACAGAAATAAAATTCAAGGAAGACATGTCACATGTTAATAAGAGTCAAAAGGCAGGAATAAATGTTCAACAATGAACAGAGATTATCATTGTAATTTCATGTAGATATAGATATTCCTGTTATAAATATATCCATTAGTAACTGGACAATAAGATGACACATTTTCAATGATATTTAATTATATTGGGTTGTGAAAATATCAGTTGACCATGATGAGGTTTGCAAGTAATTCTTAATATATTTAAAGCCTGGATGATAAGATGAAATTCAGTGCTGAAGATTGGAAAGCAGTAAAGGGACAGCCATGACAATAAATGCCTG
This sequence comes from Cuculus canorus, assembly GCF_017976375.1. NCBI lineage: Eukaryota > Metazoa > Chordata > Aves > Cuculiformes > Cuculidae > Cuculus > Cuculus canorus. Next base: position 15,044,851 of record NC_071440.1, read on the forward strand.
ACAAAGGTCTGTAAATAAGATATCACCACTGAAAAAAAGTCACCTAAGAATTACTGCTGATTGATTTCTGTCTGCTCAGTGCTTTATAGGAGCCAAAAAGCAAAATGAAATATTAACAAGGGAATAACAAATAGAGCAGAACAAAACAAATGCTACATATCATTAAGTATTGCTTAAATCCTGTGAGAAGTGGTAGTGTCCTCTTCTCCATTCTGCTCAGAAGTGATATAGTAGAATTTGAAACTATAAAACTAGGTAGGCAAAGATAATCAGGGTACTAAACAGCTGCCATATGTGGCTACATCAAATAAATTTTGATGTTTCATTTAGGAAACCGGAAGAATTTTGATATGGTAAGAAAAAGTAATGAAAATGTGAATAAAAAAATAATATTAATTGTTCCTCACAATATAAGAATCATGAAGAATTAAATTATAATCAAATTAATCAGGTTTATGCTAAACAAATTAAAATGGTTCCCTACACAGTGCAGACCTAAACCATAGAACTCATTGCTGCAAGTATTATAAATGTAATAGATTTTTTTATGGATTAAAAACATATTCAATCAGTCATTCAAAGACTGATTAAAGAAAAACATGACATTTCTAGCTCAGGAAGTGCCCAAGCCTTAAATTCCCAGTGGCTGCAAGGATGTAGCAGAAGTATTCTCTGTGCTTCATATATTTTTATTTCCTGTCCCTAAAAAAGTTGCTGCTGTTGATGATAGCACGCGGGACAAGACAGAACTGTGGGCTGATGTAATATATGTATAAAAAATGAACCATAAAAACTAATTTTGATAGGGAAAACACACATTGGTCTCATGAAAACATTAATTTACATACACATATATAATACATTAATGTCTACAGCAGTATTAACATAGTGTTAATATAGAGTAATCACTGTACTTATTCTATGATTGTATGATTATTATATAATCATTGCTATTATATGATAACTACTGCTGGTTGGTACTTTGTTTCCACTGGGACTCTTTATTTCTGATTCTTTGTTTCTTTTTCTAAGGTATTGTATTTTCCAAGGAAATGTTAGTTTGTAGCAGAAATCACTGGATAAAGATGTTCAGTATACACTACAAAGCAGTCCAGAACAGTGGTCCTGAGAATCCTTTATTTTCAAAAGTATATGCATCTTTTTTGGGCTCTTTTGGTGACACCCAGCAGCAGGACGGTGAATACTGCAGCGGGATGACAACTTCTGGAAATGGGTCGCTTGCCAGAGACAGGGAAAGCCCAGGTAAGCCCAGGAGAGAGCGGGGCAGGCAGCTCCGGGCTCCTGACAACCAGAAGCGGCCATTCCTGCACAGTGCGTGATGGAGGGGGGCAGTCCTGGCGGCTACAGAGGGAGATTTAAATGGCCCCTAGGGAGCATCCGAACAGGAGCGTGGCAAACAGGTGCAGGGCGTGTTTGTTAGAAAAGTGTGGTGTGTGTTAAAAAAATGCAGGGCGTGTCAGAAAAACAGGGCAGTTTGAGCAGTAGTTCAAGCAGGCAGGGTGAGAGCAGGGAGGGCAAAGAAAGGGGCTGGAGGCCGGCCAGAAGGGACTGAGGACCATGGTGGCCACCTGGCATAAAATTAAAGCTGCTCCAGGTGCTGCTCCAGCCAGGACTGATGCAGCCACCCAGACAGAGCCTCAGTGGGTACATGCAGCCTCCCAGACACTGGGCTGCAGGGAGTGCCCCGCTCCCACACTGACTCCTATCACTGGTACTGACTTCACTTGTGGAAGCTGTGATCGGGTGGAGGAATTCCTTTGCTTGGTGTCAGAGCTAAGGGAGGAAATAACTAGACTGAGAACTATTAGGAAGTGTGAGAGATAGACCAGGGGAGCAACACCCTGGAGATAGGACATACCTGGTCAGCCTGCTGATGGGCCGTCTCTCCCCCGGCAGTGATCGGGTAGATGTAGGAGATTCTCCGGAGAAATAGATTACAGGGGCACGCCTTAGAATGTCCCACTCCCCACCGATCCTGCAGCCAGGCAGAGAGGGTGTCCCATTTGGGATGCCAAATTGTTTTGTGGAATCAAACCCTATAATCCAAAATAAGTTATAAAGCAGGTATGTTTATTTCCAGCGCTGGGGTGCAAGGGGGTTCTCCTCCTAGCTTGCACACCGTAGAGCTTAACAAGCAGCTACTTATAGTGTAAAGACATGCATAAGTATAAGCACCTACTACATATTCATACCCTATCCCCGCTTCGTATTATAATTAGATCTGGAAAGTTCGCTCCAGTCTTGCGCCTGCATAGTGCCTCCTGATGGTCGTGGGCCAGGGTCTTAGGGATGAAGTAGGAAGTCTTCCTCGGGATGAATATATTTCCTTTTGAACTTTGTGTAGACTCAGTCTCCTCTGGCTGTTTTCAAACTCCTGAACCAAATGCAGCCAGCTTTCTGCATTCCAATGCCTACTCATCAGTAAACTGCTGCTAGTTGGCTCCTTCATTATCAACTTCCAAGTTCTTCAAGGCGAACAACACCAAGCTGTAATGAACACTCCCAACCCCCCTTGTCTGCTTTCGCTCATCAATTCCCCCCTGTCTTTTTAACATGGGCAAATTCATTTGCCAACTCTGTAACTTATCTCTCAAAGGGGAATAGTATGATATTTTGTTGGACAATTACCTTTTTAATGCATTCTCATGGGCACTAGCAATGGAAGTCAAAATTATTAGTCATTGTAGCATTCTCCAATTCCAAATAAATAACATAGCATAGAAACCAAAGCTAACTAAAACTAGCATCAGAAGGGCAATAATGGGGTTCCACAACTTATTTAGATTGCCAGTCGCATTTACTCTTTTAGGACCCTCTTTCTTTCCAGTTGTGGTGGACTGTTATCAGGGTGTTTTCCCGCTTTCTTGGACCTCGTCCAGAATTATAATCAAGTCCTGATGTTTCATTAACTGTTTCATTATCTATTTCACCAATGTAAGATTCACTCCAATAGGTACAGGTGATAATTTGTGAAATATTGTATAATTGGATTATATCAGCTGATGGGATACAAGTGGTGCTAAAGAAGAAAAGTCACACCCAACAATCTTAACAAGATTACAAATACAGAAATTAGAGTGATTCTTACTATCCATAATTATCTTATCTATTACTACAGAGGTACAAGCAGTTCTCAAACACAAAACCCTGGCCCATATATATAAGTGCAGTCATCTGATTAACATCTAGATGGATCTCAAAGTGACAGATGCTTTACTCAGTGTTGAGGCAGATATCTCGAGCGTCGATTGTATTATTTTGCAAATGAATCCTTGTTATTCTCATGTAATGCAAGATTCTAAGTTTACAGTTTGCCATTTCCCGTTCACTATTTGTGCCCATGTTCTATGTTCAAAAGGATAGAGCACAGTTTTATCATGGCTTAATCCTAATGCAATGATGGAGTGGATTACATGTGGAAGAATGGCTCATGATTTAATAGCAGTGAACAATCCAGAGTTTGCTGTCTGTAGCTAGGCCTGACCTTGAGATAAGATAAAAGGGAGTAGAATACAAGAATGTGGAATCCAGCGTGGGAAAGTCCCGAAGAGTCGTGATGAGAACCTTGTATCTGCCCCTTTCGCGTGCTCAAGAGTGTCTGGCCAGTTGCATGACAGCATAAGGCGCATGAACAGCGGGACATAACCAATTAGGATTTGTTTTCTTAGTGCGTGCACTATTGGGATAAGTATATAAGAAGTGTAAGGTGCATGAATAAATGAGAAAGATCATACTCATATTGAGACTCCATCGTTACTCTGGGTCCACCTCCCACTCTGACATCTGGTAGCAGAGGATGGTTACAGGACGCCTTTGACTTCTCCAAGACTGCGGTAAGCAGCTAGAGGAGGGGAGTGGGAAAACAGCGGCTAAGGGAAGCGCTGCCTGTGCATAGTCAAGGTAGACAGCTGGTGTGAGGTCACTCCTCACCCCTTAGGGATAATTATGGAAACAGAAGCTGTGGCAATGCTACTTGTGGGAATCCTCTCTAAGAGAGGGCATGAACTGCCCGCAAAACTGCTGATAAAACTTCTACATTTAGGTAGAAAATGGGGACACTTTACTGATCCGCACACAATGTTTTTGGTTACGGAGTGGCGAGATTAGGGAGAAACGTTTTGGCAAAAGACTATATCAGGAACAGACAAAGAGGAAAAGGAAATTAAAACTGTTCGCGGGGATTGGAATTTGGTGTTGGACACTTTAAAAGAGATGAAAGCGGAGAGGGAGGTGGCTTGTGCAGCAGCCCAAATGCTGGGACCTCTACCTAATATCAAAAAAAAACCCAGCCGGGGCGGGTTCGATTTCCCGTTTATTCGGATTGCCTGCGGTGAAAGGCATGAAAGGAACTATTCGCAAGAATGTTGGCGAGTTAATGCGAAAAGCTGAAACAGGGGAGAAGGAGGGGGAGCGCTGGTTCGGGAAGGAGGAAGTTGATGCGTTGGGAGACATGGAACCGACTGAGAAAAAGCAGGAAGTACCCAAGGGTGGCTTTAGTTGCCGCCCACGTTCCTGTGCTCCTCCTTCGGTACAGCCTTCTGACAGACCTTGAGATAAGATAAAAGGGAGTAGAATACAAGAATGTGGAATCCAGCGCGGGAAAGTCCCGAAGAGTTGTGATGAGAACTTTGTATCTGCCCCTTTTGCGTGCTCAAGAGCGTCTGGCCAGTTGCGTGACAGCATAAGGCGCGTGAACAGCGGGACATAACCAATTAGGATTTCTTTTGTTAGCGCGTGCACTATTGGGATAAGTATATAAGAAGTGTAAGGTACATGAATAAATGAGAATGATCATACTCATATTGAGACTCCATCGTTACTCCGGGTCCACCTCCCACTCCGACAGATTACACATATTGCAGAGTTACGTATGATAAACACAAAGGCTGTGGCTGTATTAGTGATGGGGTCATAGGTGAAATTTACCAGAGTCTACCAGGATTGAAGCTTCCTCTCTAAGCCAGTAGCACTGTCCCAAACCACTTTCCAGATTTCAGTGGGAAAGTACCCTCACCACCTTCTCTTATAATTAAGGCAGCCACTGATGCATTCATAATTGTGCCTGTATACAACTGAGAGACAAAGAAACGTTTTCTTGGATCACACCGAGTGCATATCCTATTAATCCATGGTCTTGTTCCTCCACCTTTTCCCACTTCAGTAACATTTCTGATAGTCAATTCCATTTAGGACCTCCAATCCTGTCTCTAACGCTCTGGTTAGGCCCCTTTGTGTTCTGCCCCTGAAGGGCACTTGTTTTCACTACCAGGCTGTCCAGCCCTTGAAGGATGTTTTTAGGAAATGAGAGCATGCTGGTTGAATTTCAGAAATATCAGTTTGCATTAGCAATTCAACACATTTAAGGGACCATTCTGGGTTGAACAGCATTTGCTATAATATTTATTTTAAATTTGAATGAGAGCCCAATGGCATCATAGGCCCAGAGACTAACCACCTTGATGGTCTGTACTAATGTAAAATTATGCCAACATTCTAATTCATTGGAAATACAGGTCTTTGTATTCTTATCTGTAGGTGTAGTTGAGATAGTGATTTGGGATGCCTTTTTATGGACAGTCCCATTAACCATTCGGCATCCTACTTTGATTTTTCCTCCTATAGTCCCCTGAAGTTGCCGAATCCCGTTTTCTATCCACATTCCATTCTTGCCTCACATATATTTGATTTTCATGCATAACCACAGTTGATAGATTTAAACCCTTTCGATTCAGACTATTTCCCAGGGCTCCAGTATACCAAATAAAAGTTTGAGACCAAGGCCACTCAGTATTGCCTTTCCCTCCCTGGATTACAATTATAATCATGAGAAAAATAATTTTCCTGGTTGGACTTGCGTGACCCTTCATGGAGATCTGTGTGCCTTTTTCACTCGGGTGCGATGGATCCATGCGCTCTGCTCCTTGATCTCGATTGCTGTGAAGGAGGCAAGGAACATCTGGAACGGTTCTGCGGTTCCAGAGTCCTCTCTGCAAGACACTTTACATATACATAATCTCCAGGTCATATGTTATGCACAGGTTCATCCAAACTCCTACTTCACATCTCAGCCTCATGTTTTTCAGTCTTTTGGAGCTGTTTGTCCAATGCCACCATATAGGAGGTCATGATTTAATAGTGACTGATCTGTTGTATTACTTCTGAGATAAAACGTGGTCCCCTATCAGGAGACATAGTTGCTGGAACCCAAAAGCGTGGTATTATCTCCTGTATTAATGTCCTGGTTATGTCCTTGTTCTAGTAGGGAATGTCTTCGGCCAACCTGAAAAGGTACCAGTTGATAACAATAAGTATCGACATCTCCCCCATTTTCTTGGGAGTTCCGAAAAATCAATCTGCCATTGTTGCCCAGGCCCGTTGCCTCTTCCAATTTGGCCCATTTCCAGTTTGGGGTAATTTTGGGATTAGTCTGGAGGCAAAGGTTACACTGCTGAGCCACTTGTCTCACAATGGTGTATAAATTTCTAGCTGCAATCCCTTTAATTAGGTGTTAATATAAAGCTTCTGCCCCCTCATGTCTCTTCCTGTGTTTTTCCCTCATCAAAAGGGAATGTTAAATAAGGAGGAATGATTAGTTTCCCTTGTGGAGTGAGGACCCACTCCTCTTTACTATATGACCCTCCCAGGTCTATAATAAATTTCTGATTATCTGATCTTCCCTGGTATATTCTGGCTTACCTTCTAGGGAGATTTGCCTGTCAGGGATCAAAGCCCATTCTGGATTTACCTCACTTTTGGCTGCCACTTTTGCCTCTCTGTCCGCCAGCTCATTTCCTCTCCCCAATTCTAAATTCACTTTCTGGTGTACCTTGATGTGCATGATTGTCACTTTCTCGGGTAGCTGGACTGCTTCCAGCAGTCTCAGGATCCCTCTGCATGCTTGATCATTTTTTTGGGGTTTTTTTTTGCCCTGGCATGTCTTTTATTGCTTAAGACATAGTTGTTTCCATCTGCGAACCAGCCCTCGGCGTCTTCCATGGAACTGCCTTTCAGGTCCGAATGGCACAAGTGTATGGCCTCGATGGTCTCTAAGCAGTCCTGGTGCACTGGTTCTCCTATATTTCCACTGAGAAAAGAAGCTGGGTTGATGATGTTAGTAACCACAATCCCCACATCACCATGTTCCAGCATTATATTTTCGTATTTTAGGAACCTTTCCCATTCACATTCACAGGTGTCTCAAAAGTTACATTTACTGATGTTTGAGTATAGGTGCAATTCTGCTTGAACAATGTTCTATCCAGATTTGACTTTAGAGGAACCTTCCAGGTCTCAAAGACTGGAGATCCCAGTGCCATATTCCATTGCCAATATATTGTTTGAATTTTGTCATAAGTTGTCACCTCCCACCGATCACCTGTGAAGAATCCATGGGTAGCACTGTTACGTCTGAATAGATTGAACTAGTCCAAGTTTAGCATGAAGAATCTCAGGCCCTCTTGAACTGATCTAGGAAGGGATCCCTGGTCTATGTGTTCCCTCATTCTGTGGTAAACTCAGATTAGCTCCCAAGCCAAATTGGGGGCCTCTTGGTTTTCAAGGGTTGTAAGAATATTGGAAAGCGGTAAACATCCTAACATTAAAGCATGAGAGGTTAGGGAGCGCATTTTACACAATAATACTTCTGTTGTCAAGTCCCCCTCACTCTTTTTTTTTAATATACAAACCAAGATATCGAAACTATTTATACAAACAACATATAAAAACTGCAGCAATACAGGAAGCATAGATTATCAGTGCTTGTCCCCAATATTCCTGAGCAAGAGATGTCCTGACGATAACCTGTATAGGAGACAAGAAGGGATATAGCCGATCCTTTTGGGATGGACGTCAAAAAGAGGGAATGATCCACTTAATACTGATCTTACGTTCTCGTGTTTGGTCACCAACATCGACCCAAAAATTAGAGTTTAGGGGTGTCTTCAGGGTCACTGGTAGTGCTCTGATGGTAGGCAAGTGGCACGCCCCGGACCCATGAGCAGAAACTGTTCAGAGCGCAATCTGATCCCTTAACGCAACCAAGGTCACTCGGATCCGATCTGACACGCACACCGTAAGGTGACAGGAGGGAGACAGAGAGAAAAAGAGAGAAGGGAAAAGGAAAGAAATCACCACATTGATGGGCAGCAGCAGTTCTTCAGGAACATGTGGTCGCAGCAGCATCTTCTTCTAGGCCGCGTGTTCCAGGCTGGTCCAATTGAAGTGATGGTCGAGAGAAAGCACAAGAGAGAGAGAGTGAGCACGAGCACCTGTGTGGTTCCTAGTGAGTTCTTTTATAAGCACCATCTGACCCCCACCAGCACATCTTTCAGGAGGGTCCAGCTTGGGCAGTCCATCGGGTGGAGGAAGGTGGAGGGGGCGGGGCATGGTTTATTAACATGTATGGACTCAGCTTTTGTTTCAAGCTAAGACCTAGTTTATTGTTATAAGCTCATATTTATACCTTACTAAAAATGTCAACACTGCTCCACAATTCCCTCACAAAAATTTCCACAGTATGTTCTTCTCATTCCAAACTCCTTGTGACCACTGTTATTGTTTTTATGCCTTCTTGTTTCTGCCAGCAATGTTTATTCTTCTCAGGCCCATGGCTTTCTGGGCAGCTGTATCCATATTCAAAGCTGAGATTTGTGCCCTGCTATCTACCACAAAAGTAACGGGAGTTTTGGAAGGGCCAGGGGGGAAAGTTACCAACAAATCCCCTTGGTTGTTTTCTGTGAGCCTTCTTACATGTACCCACTCACCACCCTCTGGCTCACTTACTGGAGACAGCTCCAAAATATGAAGAGTTGGTTCAGGAGAGACAAAAGGGATTGTCTCCATGAGCTCTTCCCTTCCTGGTTCCCTATCTCCTGGGGACTTCCACATCTCTACCAGTAGTTGAAGGCTGGAGAAAGACTGCTGATCCTTTAGCTCTTTTGGGATGCCTTTACTTATACCTTCTTGCCATAGCTGGTATCAGGAAACAGGTATCCCAGGTCTTCCATTTCCTTTCGAGTGGAAAGGAGCGCCTCTTGGTGCTTCCATCCATCTAACTACAGCCTGATTCTTTCCATCCTTTGTCTAAAATCCCACATGGTGTCTGTAATTCAACAATTCCCTTGCTACCTCTCTCCAAGTGAGACCTAGGCTATCCTGAGGTCCTCCTGCTGCCTCATTCCTGGATCTGCACTGTATAAATTTTCAGTGCATCAGGCAATCCCCTAATTAATGGTGTCATCCTATCTGCATTGGCTAGCATCTGCATGGGCAAGGGTTGTCCAGGGACTAACTGCCATTCATGCATCAGTTGGAGGCAGATCGCCTTCTGCACACTTTCCATAATGTAGCTCATCCCTGGAGTAGATATGACCGTGGGGTCTCTTCTTTGTAAAGGATCAAGCCCTCCAGCCCAGAATGCAGCACGCTGGATAAGGGACCACGGCTCTCTGTAGTCATCTACCAAGAAATAAACCCCTATTCCCCAGTAAGATTGAGCTTTGTCCTCACTTAATCTAATCCTATCTCCTCCTTCCAAAAAGACCCCCACCAGACAGTCTCTTTTGCCTGCCAACTGTACTTCTCCTGCAGTTTAGCTAACTCCTTGGCCAAGTAAGTTATCTCCTTTATAAGCACAGTGGGAAGTGGTCAGACTTTCTGGTCCCCACCACCTTCACCCTCCAGCTTGTGGGTTATCTCTGTTTTAAACAGGGGGCACTGTTTGGCTGCACCCATGACTGCAGGTGCTGCCTCTTATCCCCTTTGGGATTCATGTAAATCATCCCAAGGATAGAGGGAACCGCCCTTCTTAACCATGTGATTCTCCTCCTTTAATATCACTGAGTGTTCTGACTCGCTCTCATTATCCTGCCACAACTGTAATCTCAGTTGCCTTTTCTTATAAAAGGCATCTTGCAAGCTGCCTTGTAACTTTCCATTAATCTGCCTCTCGTCTGCCAGTGCCTTCTCTGAATGCTGCCTCCTTGCTCGTTCAACTTCTATTTCCTGTGGCAAGCCTGCTCACTCTTCCTCCAGCTTAGCTCGAGCAGAGCACTCTGCCTCTAGCTCCGCCTGGAGAGACGACTGCTCCGCCTCCAGCCCCACCTCTCTTTCTGCCTGTTCACACCATTCCTTTTGAGCAGACGTGAGGCGGGATGCTAGCACTGCACAAACATATGCTTTTCCTTTGCCCGACTTGCTCCAGTTCTGCCACTGCAACTGGTAACTGCCAGTATTCCTCTGCCCAGCTGCACCCTGCAGGGTTGAGATGTGCATTATAATCTTTCAAAACATTTTGTAATGGGGAGCAGTCGAGCATGAACACCCAGATCTCCATGTTTATTGCCAGGACATGACCTGCTCTGAGCAGGTGGGCAAAATTCCCTTTTGTAGTTCCCAAAATTGCTTATCCCTCCTTAAAACCTATGATTTTGGGAGCAGAACAATCCAGCACTTCCCAAAAGCTGACCATCTGCCAAGACACACACTTTGCAGTTCCAAAAACTGCTTATCCCAGCATTATGCCGTCCTCCTCGACGTTGCTCACCGGGACCCTGCTCACTGTGGCAATTTAAAAGATGTCACAGCCCACTTGAAAAAAAAGTGAGCTCTTTGTCCTGGCACGGTGACAGAGTGATCCAAAATCACTCAGGAGGAGGGTGTGAATGTGTTCTGCAGAATTCAAACCCTATAAACCAAAAATGAGTTATAAAGCAGGTATGTTTATTGCACTGGGGTGCAAGGGGGTTCTCCTCCTAGCTTGCACACTGCATAACTTAACAAACAGCTACTTATAGTGTAAAGACATGCATAGTTATAAGCACCTAATACATATTCATAACTTTTCCCGGCTTCGTATTATAATTAGTTCTGGAAGGTTTGCTCCAGTCTTGAGCCTGCATAGTGCCTCCTGGTGGTCGTGGGCCGGGGTCTCAGGGATGAAGTCTGCAGTGTTCCTCAGGATGAACTTTTTTTCCCCTCAAACTGTGCGCAGGCGCAGTCCCCTTCTGGTTGTTTTTGAGACTGCTGATGCTGCATTCCAGCTCCTTGCTTATCAGTAAACTTCTGCAAGCTAGCTCCCCTTATCAGCTTCCAATGCCTTTACCAACAAACAGGACGAGTTCCAGTGAGCATTTCCAACCCCCTTGTCTGGTTTTGTTCATCAAATGATATTTTTTACTAAACAAGGTGCATGCCCTTAAAACACTGGTTTCAAGCGATCAAACAATCCGTATGTGACAAGAGCACCAACAGAAAACCCCCAGCAGCCGAAGTTACCGGAACAGCTAATCACTCGGCAACGATTGGCAACATTGTAACAATCCGCTTAACCAAATGGCAAAAAGCAGCACGGGGAGCCCTAATGCTGCCTGGAGTCAAAACCGAAATCGAAACAAAACCGCCAGCTACAGCCCACTGTAGCTGCACATGTTGCAAAGAGAAAAGTGACAAAAGAGAGGAAAGGAGAAAAGAGAGAAATAGTTGCAAGATAAATAGGAAAGATGAGAGAGAGTCACCACCTTAGGGACTCTGCATGTAGCAACATGTGTTTCTTTGTCCAGCAGTTCCAGAAGATGGTGGGCATCCACACACAAGATACAGACATAAAACACCAGACAACACCAAACAACACACATGTTGCAGGCTTTTGCAGGGATTTTTAAGCTCTCTGTCCCCGCCCCTCACCGGATCAGATGAGGGAAGGACAGGTAACATGCTCTCATGCCTCCCCACTAGGCACGGCCAGACATGCTCTCCAGCATTTCTGGTCTTGCCACTGGAGCTGGGGGCCATCACCTGCTTTGAGCCATTAATACAAAATTACAAATAGAAAATACAAATGTTTTATTGTCTTTGAATTGCACCTTTGACTAGAAGGACATATTAGAGACAACAGGCAATTGCCACTTCATTCTTATTTCGCAAAGCTGCAAACAAGGCCACTCCATTCTGTTTTTCAGGAATACACTGTATGATTTGAGTCATTATCCTGGTGTGAAATGCTGCATTTTTAAAAGCAGGCTGCTTTTACTGAATAAACGTTAATATTCCAGGCAAAGTTGAGATGCTCATTATACCCTGTCTACAGATTTCCTTATACGGTTTCTTTCCCTATTATTTACCTTTCTGTAAACTTTTTATTAGATAAGCTCCAGATATGTATTGCAGCATCTAGTAGCTTATTCAAATCCAACATGAATTTCTGAAGTTGTAAGACATACTAAATAATCACACGTATTCACAAGATGTACTATAATGAACTATATCTTGCTATTTTTTACTGTAGCTTGTCAAAATAAAGACTGGAAATCTGGATTAGGTTTGATGACTTGGGCCTAAAAATAAATCTAATCTAGTAGCCTTGAATTTTAATGATCTGTGATTTTAATACTGTTTCTGAGACTGTACAGTCTGACATCAGTCTGTCTTCCATGAAGTGGTTTTGTGCTATCTATAGCAGAATGGTCGTCTGGTCAGCATAAATGAGGTACCTATGAACAGGCAGCAGTAATACAACTGTTTATAATGTTGCCTCCTTCTCCAAATATCTCAAGGAATGAATTGGCTTCCTTTGAATGCACTAATATTTTGGATCCTGTTGAGTATTTCACCTGGTAACATTGTTTTCTGAGTTCCATACATTTCGGAAGAACTCAGGAATCTATACCACTCAGATCAACAAAAATCACTAGACATGCCATTCATACAAGTCCAGAAAGTCTTCTTTTCTAAGACTTCTTTCTTTTTTCTAAGGGCTGTGGAAAACAAACTTTTGTATGGTTATACTTTGCACATTTGCAATATTGGTTTCATTTTTAATAGCAATTAATACCTATGTCTGAATCAAAATCTTAGCAAAGAAGGTCTAAGTTCTGTTGCATGTAGTGATTATTTTATGTTCATCCTGTATCACATACTGTGAGAGTGATGATATTATTTCATTGATACTATGAAAAAATACTCAGAAGGAATATTATGTGCTTAGGAATATAATCAGCATACACATTGCAAAAGAAATTCCAATTACTGCATCAACAATAACAGCAGAAAGACTTGAATAATTAAATGATTATTGTGTTCAGGGGTTTCCATGGGATTTGTAGTTCACAAAACTTTTTTAATTATTCAGATTCCTAAGGTAGAAAAGGCAAAAATTGAAAAGCAAACTGAAAAACCCATTAATTGCTCCTGCCAGCCATGCACCTCCACAGTCATGTGTCTGGATCCTTTTGCAGCTGCAGATGTTTTAAGACAAAAAACACCTGTAGAGAACGACAGCCAGAAAAAGCACGGTTGGACTGCCAAGAAACATTGCCTATTTATGTGGTATAAGCCAGGGAATTAGTGAAAAGCACAGAGATCATTTTAAAAGCTATCTAACCCTATAACAAATGTTCTCTTGGCTGTTGATAGTTCATCTGGGACCATGTCCTGCCAATACGTTTATTTGATAGTTTGCTGCCTATGACAATGATAAGGTATGGCTGGAATATTTCCACTTGAGATGGATTTTTTTACATGAACTGAAGTTTCAACTAACATTTTTTGTAACTGTTCTTTTCCTTTCAAAATGCTGATACTTACAAAATTGTACATCAAAAAGTAAAAATAATTCCATTTTTAGTACTTCAAGGAATTGTTTTTTCTATGAACAGCTTTTACCCAAAAACATGGCTTTTGAAATTTATTTAGAAACAAAATCATATATTCTGGCCAGTCGTAGTTATGACTGAATCATGTAATTTCTATCACTGTGAATATTATAGAATCAGAATCATTTAAGTTGGAAAAGACCTAAGCACCACATCTACATGTCTTTTAAATACCTCCAGGGATGATGACTCAATCTCTTCCCTGGGCAGCCTATTCCAGTGCTTGACAACCGTATTGTGAAGAATTTTTTCCTAATATCCAATCTAAACCTCCCCTGGCACAACTTGAGGCCATTTCCTCTCATCCTGTCACTTGTTACTTGGGAGAAGAGACCAAAATCCACCTCACTGCAACTTCCTTTCAGGCAGTTGTAGAGAGTGACAAGGTCTCCCTCAGCCTCCTTTTCTCCAGACTAAACAGCCTCAGTTCTCTCAAGATCATAAAAGTGAATGAAAGGAATTCCACTCACTTTCATCATATCCCGTGTCTCATAGGAAAGAGCTTCTCAGTCAAGCTCAAATATGTTACAATCTTTAATCTATGTAGGTTTTTCTAATCAACACATTTTTGCTCATTAACTGCTGCAGTAACTGGGAATATTTCCTCTGCTTACAGTGGATATCAGATGAGATTTCACACAATTTGGAGTGCTAATAGCTGTATATAACATAATAGTTAAAATACCTGTGTCTGTGTGGAGCTCTAGCAAAAGAAAAAGAGGGTTTTTATGCCGTGAAAAAGGCCAAACTCAATAATCAATGCCAATTTGATTATTAAGCAGGTATTGCTTTAATAAATAAAATTATGTCAGAAACACAGGGAATCATTTCACCTAATGTGTTTATCCATTGAGGCTAATTACAGGACTTTTATACTGGTTAAACATAGATATTCATATAGATACCGAGAAACACTGGGTACATATTCTGGAAATATTGGTTAAACATGCATAGAACTCATTATCATATCTTATCACCCACTCTTGAATATACATCACTCTACAATTTGTGTCTTCAGAATCCACTGATGTTCTTTATCTTATCTCCTTCCTCATTGTGTCTTCTTGGTGAGCTCAGGTCTGTCCTTTATTCCTGCTGGGGGACTGTCCTTATTTCAAGTAGTAAACAAGCTAAACTCCTGTTATAATCACATTCTTTCTTACTGAAACCTGGCCAAGATTTGATTCTTATTATTCTTATTATTCTTAATGATTTATTCCTTCCTTCATTTAAAAAAAAAAGAAATAATATTCCAGATAATCAAAAAAGAAGAAAAAAATAGAATATGACACTTACTATAGAATATGAAATCACTGTGGCAATGAAGGAGACGCAGACCTCGCAGATTTCTTTAAGCATATTATTTTTAATCAGCACAGCGTACAGGAGTCAAATTAAGAAAGTACTACTACTGTATCACTTAGTACTGGCTTCTCTCATTCAGGCAGATCTTTATACAGTTTCTCAACCTTCAGACAAACAGGATATATTTGGTTTTGTCTATTCCACACTCTCCTGACTGTTTTCAGCCATATCTCACATTCACTTATTCACAGGCGTTTTTTCCCAGCCTGGCATTATCATCATTCAAGATAAATCATCCTGATTTGCGAAATCAAACCCTACCACCCAAAATAAGTTATAAAGCAGATATGCTTATTTCCAGCGCTGGGGTGCAAGGAGGTTCTCCTCCTAGCTTGCACACAGTATAACTTAACAAGCAGCTACTTATAGTGTAAAGACACGCATAGTTATAAGTGTCTAGTACATATTTATAACTTTTCCCTGCTTCGTACTGTAATTAGTTCTGGAAGGTTCTCTCCAGTCTTGTGCCTGCACAGTGCCTCTTGGTGGTCGTGGACTGGGGTCTCAGGGATGAAGTAAGAAGTCTTCCTCGGGATGAACTTTTTTCCCCCCTCGAACTGTGCGCAGGTGCAGTCCCCTTCTGGTTGTTTTCCAGCTTGAGACTGCTCCTCCCTCCGCCTCCGTTACCAGCTTTCAAGGCCTCTACTAACAAGCACTGCACTAAGATTTTTCCCTTATATGGCTTACTTTATAATAAGCTAAGCTTCTTCTAAGTTGCTTAAAGTTCTACATTTTATACGTTTACCTATCACCTCTCCACCCCATGACTCAGCAAAGCAGCAGCGCTCTTCAGCAGCTTCAATTGGGGGAGGGATATGTCAGCCATATATCTAGTAATGCTACCTTTGATTTCAATTCATAATTTCTGCAGATCTTTACAATAGTTGAAGGCAGATTTCTTGCATCACTTCTGTGGTTCTTTTACCTCTTTGGTCAGATTATCTATGGATTATATATACACACAAAGTTTTAATTACTGTAGATTTTGCATATGATAAACCTATGCACACCATTCTACAATTGCACATGCATAATAGTAGAACCACACACTTGTTAGATAACTTCAGTTGCCACTTTACAGTTGATAACACAAACAAATAACTACACAAAAATACATCAATAATCCTTTGTAAGGTTCTTCCCTGTCAATCAAGCAAATATTTCTTTAAGTATATTTGGATATCTAGGAATGATCCACAATTATACTGATGGTCAATGCTCTATTAAAATGTTGGAGGGTTATCCCTCTATATTCTACTAAAGTTCAATTGAGTCTTCCCCAGTAATTACTGGGGTGGTCATCCTGTCTCTGCCTGTATTTTTGCCCAGTAAACCCCAGTCTCAGCACATGCATGGATGACTTCTACTAAATTTCATGTAGCTTGGATTGCTCTATTAAATTTCATACAGCTTGTTTGTATGTTGTTTTACCATTTATATTATTAAAAATCCCAATGTGGGTTATTTAATGGCTAGATCTTACATTCTTCTCTAAGGTCTTGATGCCGTGAAAGAGACAAAGCTCAATAATCAATGCCAATTTGATTATTAAGCAGATATTCCTTTAATATAATATACGATGTCGGACACACAGTGAATCATTTTACCTAATACGTGTGACCATTAAGGCTGGTTACAGGACTTTTATACTGGTTAAACATACATATTCATACAGATTTCGAGAAACACCGGTTACATATTCTGGAAATATTGGTTAAACATACATAGAACTCATTATCATATCTCATCACCCACTCTTGTACATACATCACAATTCCTTTGTGGAGAGATTGATGACACGGACTCCAATATCTTGGATCGAAGACCTTTATTGCTCTTAGCAAGCTCCTTATATACACAATGTTATGCTGCATCTAAAACTTGGCATCATTTGATTGGTTACAAACAACTGTTCAAGTGTATAAGTTTATACTACTATTGGTTAGTTGCTACTGTCCACGCACCTAGATCAGATGCTTACTTGGATAATGAGCTTTGCATATTTTACATGCTTTTCCCCCAAGTTATCATGATTTCTACTTTTCTAGCTTACACCTCCCTCTCAGCTTCTCAGCATACAGCCATAGCCTACTGTTGCTATCCATTTTTTCCTCTCACTGCACTGTTCATAGTCCTTCAAGGGCATCGTGGCCTTTGTTTCTACAATTCCCCCTTTCTTTTCTTCGACAACTAGAGCGTGTAGTTGTCAATATTGGTTTTTTATCATTCCTTGGACACATTGTAGTATGCAAGGAATTATCATTAAAATCACAATGATCACCAGTAAAATGATTCCAATTTTGATAACTAGTTCTTGAAGCCAACCTCTGATGCCCCATCCAGACAACAACTGCCTTAACCAATCTGGATAATTGTTATGCTGTAATTTTTTTCGTCGAATCCTTCAACTTTTTCGATTGATGGTGTATTGATTCAGAATGATCCGATAAATTCATACAACACATTCCTTCAAATCTTCACACCCATGTCCTTGCGCTAATAATAAAAAGTCAGTGGCTGCACGGTTCTGAAACGTAGCATGTCTTACTGAGTTAACATCTGTTGCAATCTCAGAAATTAAACATGAAGTTAAATTTGCTTGTTTAGCAACCCAGCAACCTAGTTTCTCTATTTCTCCTAATGCTTTTCCTACAGCTATATTTAGCACAAACAAAGCCGCTAATACCTTTTGCCAATCACTCCACATGTTAAAGTTTGATTTACAATTCTCATTATAAATTTCCCTTCTTCCTCTGCTTTATTTCATCTTGGAAAATACTTGATACTGATTGAAATTGTACATATAATCTTTCAACATTTGAGACAAATCTAATACAGCTATGGTTTCCTCCTGATGCTAATATTTGCATTTCTTCAGGATTAACCATCATCCCATTCAAAGATGTTATAATTCTTGCGATGTCACTGCTGCGTCATTTACCAATCTTTTGAAGCTGTTAAATATAGTTATTGATAACCCAACTAAACATGTTCTAAAAGGATCACTTGGCGTAGCCAAAGACAAACAATGATTGCTGTCCAGTCATATTTGCAAACGAGATACAAAGGTCATCCCTGGGTTTTATGGTCCATGGTCTTGCTGTGATAATCTAGATTGTTGCTAGTCAGATCCATCCTCGCAATGCTCCTCTTGGGGTGTCCCATGACTTGCTTCGTCTACTGGGGGCTTCACCCATTTTGCTGGGATCCAATTTGGCCCATTACCTGTAATGACACAAGCATATCATCTTCCCCAGCTTATTAACTGGAAAGGGCCTTCCCAAGACCCTTCTCTGGTTTTTACCAACACTTTGGGATGTTCTTGGAATGTAGACATTCCTGTCGACAAAGTCTGTATGTATTTAACAGTGGGAGGAACTTTGTCATTCCCTGCTAAACACAAAAAGTTCATTACATATTGCACTTTCATAATTCTGTTGGTGGGGGTTTCTCCCGATTCCCCCCTTTTTTGTCTTGATAATTACTGCTTGACTATCTGATGTGTCCTTTCAATAATTGCTTCTAAAACCTCACTGATCCGACGCAAGTGATATAACAGTCACCATTTCCCTGATTTCTTGGGTATAACAAATACTGGTGTGTTCCAGCAGCTGGTAGATTCCTTAATGTGTCCTGCATTTAGTTGTTCCTGTACTAACTGTTGTAATATGGTGACCTTTTCCTTCACCAGTGGCCACTGCTCTACCCAAATTGCTTTCTCTGTTTTCCACCTTAACTTGAGCAGTGGTAGCTCATCAGCAGCCAAAATTAAAAAAGCTGTTTTGAATTTGTTGACAATACACACTTCAACTGTTCCAATAAGTCTCTGCCCATCAGGTTCATAGGTATATTTGCAACATAGGGCTTAGTCCAGCATAACAGGCTATCTGGCATCTTTATTGCAATTATGGTTTTGCTCATTTTTGATGTGGTGTTGCTACCCATGCCAACTAGGGCACCATGTGGTATAACTACTGGCCACTGTTCAGGCCATTCCTTTTCTGCAATGACCGTTACATCGGCTCCTGTGTCAACTAACATTTCTCTATATACCTCGTGATTATTCAAAATTAATGTCACTTTCATTTTTGGTTTTGCATTTTGTATTTCCAATGCCCACATTATCTGTTTTTCCTGTCTTGTTGAGCCAAATCTTCCGCTACCACTTTCTTTTTTCTCATGCTGGGGGGGGCTTTTTTTGCAAAGGGTATCAATTGTGCCAAACATGTTACTGAGTCTATGGACACTGGTGGACTCAAGAGTCCAGATCATGGCTTGGATTATCCCAACATAATCACTGTCAATTACTCCAGGTAGAACAAAAACGCCTTGCATAGTGGTACTAGAACATCCTTATAATAAAGCACTCAATCCATATCTAAGGGGGCCATGGGTGTTAAGCGCTATTTTGTGTACCTTTGATGTTATTAATGTTACCGATTCAGTTGTCACAACATCCACTCCAGCGCTTCCTCGAGTCTTTGTGATGAGTTGATGCAAACATCCCGATTGTTGTCTCGGCTGTCCAACAACGGTGATTGGTTCGGCATATTCACGGGCATTTGTGTCCGGGCACACTCCTGATTCGTGCTGTTCCTCCAGATTCCCTGCTGTTCGATGGGGTGACCATCCTTGTCAAATCTCGATTGACATTGGTTAGCAAGATGTGGGCCCTTACGACATCTTGGACAAATTCCTGACACCCGTTTGTGTCTTAAGCCTGTGTGCTCTTTAACATTTCGATTTCCACATTGGGAGCTCAGATGGCCCGGTTGGCCACATGTATAATATTTTTTAGGTTGCCATGGTTTTAAAGCGGCAGTAAATGCTCCAACCAATACTTTGGCCTGTTGTTCTATGCTCCCTACTCTGTTGGCTGCATCTACCATCTCTACAAGCATTGAATTTCTTGGTAGCGCAATCAAAACCTTTTTACAATCAGCATTCTCATTTTCTATGGCTAATTTTAACATTAATGACTGTCTTGCTTCTGGGTGTTTGATTTCCTTATCAATGGCTTCTCTCAGCTTGTCTAAATATCATATATGGTTCTCCAAGATTTTGCTTGATATTAGTAAAACATACCGGTGGCTTTAAAGCCTCGGGTAATGTCGCAAATGCCCAGAGTGCTAATTGTACTGAATCAAAATTTCAGGCAGCATCCTAGCTTGTACCTGAGGGTCAGTAAATGGACTAGTTCCCATATAATGTTCCATGCCTACCCCAAATAACAGGTCACCTGGTTGCCTCCTGAGGTTTTCTACCGCCTTTACTTCACAAAATTCACTGTCCCGCCACAATAGTTTTCGTGTAGGTGTTAAGACTATTGAAGCTAATTTTGTGGCATCAAAGGGAGTGATTAATTGACCTGTCATTTTGTTTTTTAATAACATCTGTGTAAATGGGGCTTGAAGTCCATTTTGCATTACCTTCCTACGCAATTCATTAATGAACTGCCATTCAAATGCACGATATTGATTTGGTTGCCCTGGAGTAATGATTACTGGGAACACATTAAGCATTTCCCCCTCCTTTAATGCTTCTAATTTTATTTTTCTCCAGCGTTCTCTAATGGACTCTCCCGTTGCATTTTCCTCATGGGCCACCTGTGGCTGCCTTGCTATTTGGGATAGCTGATCATATGTTTGAACTTGTCCCCTTTTCTCTCCTTGCTCTTTATGCTCCGACAATGATAATTATTCCTTAAAATCCTCCTCACCACCGGGTTCGATCTCACTTTGTAAAGACATGTCCGTATAGATTGTTTCCTTAATTTGGTCACTAGATGGCGGTACCGCTCCACCACCCGAATCTGTGGCGCACTTTGTTTCTACAGTTCGCGGTCATTTTTAAACAGGGCAGTTTGTACGGCGGTGGCCGTTTCTTTTTCGGCCTGCAAGTCTGTTGATGTGTCTAATACTAAGCGCCACATTGTTACAACTCGACTTGTGTTTAAATTTCCCTTAGAGGCACCCTCAAACAATTTTTCGCCAGCCTCCTTCCAAGTCCCAATATCAAAAACACGCAGGGATTCAGCGGGCATATTGTTGCCTCTTAACCAGGCTAACAACAATTCCAATTAATGTTCTTCATAATGAGCCTCTCAGTTAAGGCATTGTAACATTAACCAGCAGCTTGTGGAAATCAAGGCATTTTCCTTACATGCGTAAAAATGAAAGTCATGTAATAGTTACAAGTTCTGCACTTCAGGGGAAGTGGGTGATATTAGCACAGGATAATTATATGGCTGAGACTAGGAGCGTTATTATGTTCTCCTTTAGGGTGGGCTTTTTGGAGGCAATAGTAGGAGAAAAAGCATTGCCATAAACCTCCCAGTAGCCTCTTTCATGATAGGAAAGAGCAGAGCCTGGAAGCAAGGTGGGCAGTAATTTAACTACACCAAATGACAGAAGGAGGGAGAGAGAGGGGATGTTGCTTTGGTCTGTCAGAATCATAGACCCTCTGAAGTATCCACTGTGCTATCCTCCTTTGCTTCTGATGGGAAAGGAGGTTCAGAGAATAAAGTGTTTTAAGAAAGATGCTTATGACTGGCATTGGGAATGACAGTGGAAAGTTAGAGGAAAGACTGAGCCAAATTCCTGCAAGTTTGTGTAGTTTTTATAAGTTCATTTAAGTATATGATTTGAAACTTATGATTTTATCTCTATGGAATAATACATTTTTTAAGCAGAACACTACACTGCCTGTATTTTGTATTAGAATTTATTGGTGAATACTTTTCACTTAAAGCTGGCATTTAGCTTCATTCTTCAAATACAAATAAAACAAATTTACACAACTTAGTTGTGAGATAAGATCATATTGATTTGGCTAGGATATTCAGCTAAATCCATGGTTATTTTATGAGTTCATGTTTGCGTGAAAAGGGAACTTTTATGACACTTCTGAAGTCTGACTTTATTTTGGACTATTTCCTAACATATGACTGCATGCAAACTGAAAATACTTAAAGAAAAATTAATAATAAATTCTTAAATGTCCCCTTTGAACAATTTACATTGTATTTGGCAAAAGCTACTGTAATGCCCCACTTTAAAGTGAGCTGTTGGAATCACCAGCACAGCATCAGAGTGACACAAATCGCTCAGGAGGAGGCTGCAAACAATATATTACTAAATAAGGTGCATGCCCTATAAACACAGATTTCAAATAATCAAACGACCCATACGAGATAGAACACCAAGAAGAAACTGCAACAGCCAGCCGAAGTTACCACAACAGTCGGCAACTTAGAAACACCGGTAACACTGTAACAATCTGATCAATGAAACAGAGAAAACATAAAGAGAGCCTGAGTCAAAACCAAAAAACGCCTGCTACAGCCTGCTGCACCTGTTACAAGAAAAATAAAAAGGAAAAGATAATGAGAAAGAGAGAAAAGAGAAAGATAGTTTACAAAAGAGATTAAAGATAATCACTACCTTCAATGCTCCGCATGCTGCAGTATGTGTTTCTTTGTCCTGTGAGGTCCAAGAAGACGGCAGGTGACCACGAGGTTGCAGACTTTCGTGGGGTTATTTAAACTCTCTGGCCCTTCCCCTCACCTGTGTCAGGAGGTAGAGCAGGTAACAAGTTGGGACTTGCCCCTTAGACAATTTGAGAAATGCTCTTCAGCACATCTGCTCCTGCCACTGGGGGGGGGGGGGTCTCATCTCAGAATCACCTGCTTTGAGACATTTTAACCCACACCATGCTGGGTCCATACACTATCCCCCTGGTTCAAACAGGTCTGTTCTATACCCCTCACAGGCTGAGCTTCACGCATCCATCTTCTTTGGTAGCAAGTAGCATATAGCACACAGCAGGAGAGGATGTTTGCCAGTCTTGTGGAGGGGAATCCCTCTGAGGGGAAAATGTTTGTGGGGAACTCCACACCGCTTATTGTAAACAGCATCTGTCAAGTCACAGGTGGTATCATTGTTTTGCCATCCTGCTGAGGGGTACCCCTAGCAGATGCACATATCTCTAATCAAAGTTCTTACACTGTTAACAAACCAGGTTTCAGGAGGTTCTCCTGACCCATCTTCACAGATAATAACTTTAGAGCAGGTGAAAAGAGGACTATCAGCACCATGGTGAGGGGATAAGGTGTCAATGCAATAGCATTTTCTACCCTGTTGCGATCAGGTAAATGATAATTTGTTCTAGTCTCTCCCAGTTGGATTTTGTTGTTTTAGAAGGAAAATGCAATAGGAATGGCTCCACGGCACAGTGTAGTTGGCTTCATAACAGCCTGGCTCATGGAATGGGTCAAATGTGGGGTCCCAAGGAAAAGTTTCACAGGTATGTATCTTTTCCTGGGAGTCCAGTTTTATGGGACCACTAATTCTAGTAATATTCCCACCCACATTCACAGGTGTCTCAAAAGTTGCATTTACTGATATATAGATAGTATATAGTATAGATGCAATACTGTTCAAACCATGTTTTATCTAGATTTGACTTTAGAGGAACTTTACAGGTCTCAAAGTCTGGAAGTCCCAGTACCATATTCCCTTGCCAATATATTGTCTGAATTTTCTCACCTATTGTCACCTCCCCCCGATCACTTGTGAAGGATCTATGGTTAGCACTGTTACATTGGAATAGATCAGACCAGTCCAAGTTTAGCATGAAGAATCTCAAGCCCTCTTGAACTGATCTAGGAAGGACCACACAAATCCCATGGTCTTTGTGTCCCCACATTCTGTGGTAAACTCAGATTAGCTCCCAAGCCAAACTGGAGGCCTCTTGGTTTTCATGGGTTGTAAGAATATTGGAAAGCAGTAAACATCCTAACATTAAAGCATGAGAGGTTAGGGAGCACATTTTACACAATAATACTTCTGCTGTCAACTCCCCCTCTCTGCTTCTTTTTTTTTTGTACAAAATAAAATATCAAAACTATTTACACAAAAAAACGTATCAAAACTGCAGCAATACAGGGAACATAGGTTGTCAGTGGTTGTCTCCAGTCTTTCTGAGCAATAGATGTCCTGATGAGAACCTGTACAGGAGACAAGAAGGGATCCTTTTGGGTTGGGTGGTAAAAGGAAAGAATAATTCATTTGGTGATGATTTTATAGTCTCGTGCTTTTTCATCCACAGCAACCCAAGAATTAGAGTTTAGGGACGTCTTCAGGGTCAGTGGTACTTCTCCAATAGTAGGCAAGTTCACAAGAACAGGCTGCCCAGATCGGTATATCTATTCTCCCGGAATAACCCAGAGGTCTTCTGTCACCTTTTGTCTAAGATGCAAAGCAGGAGGGGTAGAGCAGAAGGCATTAAGTTTGGGACAGCCGTTGGCCTCCCATTTATCGTTTACACAAGTCATTGCATTGGAGAGGCAAGTGGACCACCCTGCCTCATGAAGTTGGAGGTACCGCTTTAAGAGCCCATTGGCCCTCTCTTCCATATGCTTGGGGGTAAGAGAGTATATGGAATATCCACTGTATTCCTTCCCCTTTTGCCCACTCCTGACCCACCCTGACAGTAAAGTGGCTGCTCTTGTCAGATTGAAGAGTCTTAAGTTTAGGGAGAAAACTGAATCATAGTTTTAAGCCCTTCACTGTACTCTCCCCCATCACCCAGGCAAATACCTCGGCCTGTCCTGATACAACTTCCACTCCCACCAACACATACTTTTTACCCTCCGAGAGCTTAAAAGTCCAAATATAATCCACCCGCCATGTCTCCCACAGTCCCTTTCTGTCTCATATATTAAGTGGAACGTCCTGTAGGGGGTGTTTCTTGAAACAAGTTCGGCAAATATCACATGCAGAAATTACGATGGAGCACGTGTCCTGTGTCACTGGCCATCCTCTCTCTATTGCCTCTCATAGGAGGTCTTTAATCCCGCTGTGCCCTCTTTTAACATGCAACCATTCAAGTAAGAATTCCCATCTGCTTGCCTCTTCTATTTCCATTCACCCCATCAGACAGGTGAGGGAATTGACTCGGTTGTTTAGTATGTGTGCAGGATCGTCCCCTTTCTGGTGGGCAGCCACCCATCCTACCATTACTGGCTTCTGTTTGGCTATGTCCAGTATTTCTTTCTATTTATCTTGCTGCCATACAGGGGCTTGATTCACCTCCCACGGAGTCTGCTCCCAAAAAGGAGGCCACTCATTACATCCCTTAAGAATAAGAATCCGTATAGATGTATATGGGGTCTAAGTCCTCTTGTTGCCTATCCAATGCACTCCACGCTGCTACTAATTTTCCCACTTGGACACTGCCTTTCTCTTCTTTTGTGATCTGCTCCCCTGAATCAACATGGAGAGCCACTGCTCGAAATTTCAATTTCTTTCCTTTCCGTCAAGAGGAAGCATCAGTGAACCACACATTCTTCATGGGGGGTCAAAAGAAGGGGCTTCCTCGATTTCACTAGGAGGGGTCCATTTCTCTAGGGAGATAGAGGATTCATCCTGGACTGGCAATAACTTGGGGGCTCCTTCCTCTGTTCTATAGGTATGGGACAAGTGTTCTAACTGTGCATACTGTTTTGTCACAGTATCTTGCTGTGCCACCCCCACAGGGGGAGGGGTACCAGCCAGTATTGGTTTCAGCACCTTAAAAGGTCCTTGCAGAATGATTTTCTTTTGCTTGATGGTCTTTTCTGCCTCGTGTAAAGCTAGGGTAACCACAAAAAGACCTTTCTCCGACACCGAGTACTATCTCTCAGCATCTTTGAAACTGCAAGAATAGAAACCCACGGGCCGAGTCAGACCCTCTTGACCACGTTGCCACATACAAATGGATGCACCATGTGCCACAAAGCCTCATTTAATGTGCAGTGGGTCATTTGGGTGAATTGGACACAGAGCTTGGTGTACACCACGCCACGTCCATACAGCTACTACTTAGATTTCTTTTTTCTTTCACCTTCCTATTATATTTACATATATACATATCTCAAAGCGATCACTGTTCTCAACATCTTCTAGAGAAACTTCAGTCTGCTGATGAGAAAAAATTACTCAAGCTTAGTGCTATGTTCATAGCTGAGATTGTGAAAAGTGTTTTGCATCAAACCCTATAACCCAAAATGAATTATAAAGCAGGTATGTTTATTTCCAGCGCTGGGGTGCAAGGGGGTTCTCCTCCTAACTTGCACAACATATAACTTAACTAGCAGCTACTTATAGCGTAAAGACATGCGTAATTATAACCACCTATTACATGTTCATAACCTTTCCCCGCTTTGTATTATAATTAGTTCTGGAAGGTTTGCTCCAGTCTTGCACCTGCGTAGTGCCTCCTGGTTGTCGTGGGCCACGGTCTCAGGGATGAAGTAAGAAGTCTTCCTCATGATGAAAAAAAGGTTTTCCCCTTGAACTGTGCCCAGGCACAGTCGCTTTTGGTTGTTTTCTTGCTTTCTGCATTCTAATGCCCACTTATCAGTAAATTTCTGCTACCTGGCTCCTTCGTTATCAACTTCCAAGATCTTTAAGGTGAGCAGCGCCAAGTTCTAGTGAACATTCCCAACCCCCCCTGTCTACTTTCGCTCATGAGAAGGAGGTACCCCAAGAAAAGTCAGTGTCTTTTTCCCCATTCTTTCCAAGGGGTTAAAACCACAAATATATCTTGTAAATATCATTGAATGTCCCGAGTTCAAAGGGACTCACAAGAATTGAGTCCAACTCTTGTCCTTCCATAGGACAACCCCAAAATTTACACCATGTGTCTGAGTGCTTCTTGAATATTGTAAGGCTTGATGCCATGACTACTTCTCTGGGGAGCCTGTTCCAGTGCTCCACCATCCTCTGGGTAAAGACCCTTTTCCTAATATTCAAGCTAAACCTCCCCTGGCACATCTTACTGCCATTCCCTCGTGTCCTATCACCAGAGGGTCACCAGGGAGAAGAGATAAGATAAGACTTGCTCTTCCTCACCTTCTGAAGAAGCTTTAAACTGCTCTGATTTCCCCCCCTCAGTCTCCTCTTCTCCAGGCTGAGCAGCCCAAGTGACTTCAGCCATTCCTCATACGACTTTCCTTCTAGACCCTTCACCAACATTGTGGCCCTCCTCTGGACACTCTCCAGTAGCTTGATATCCTTTTTATACTGTGGCGCCCAAAACTGCACACAGTACTCAAGGTGGGCCCGCACCAGTGCGGAATAGAGCAGGACAATCGCCTCCCTTTATTGGGTGGCAATGACGTGCTTGATGCACCCCAGGACACGTTTGGGCCTCTTGTCTGCCAGGGAACACTGTTGGCTCACGTCCAATTTGCTATCATCCAGAACCCCCCAATCTATCTATTTTTCAGCCCTCAAATGGGAAAACAGCATTTTAAAAAACATGGTATATGCAAAAGCTCCTTTCTTAGTAATAACTTTTTAGTATTTTTTTTCTCTTACCTTTATTGATCGTCCTATGTAATAGTTGAAATCAAAACAACTTTTCTCCAGAAAGACCACTACAGAAATAGTTGCCATTTCCTGTATCTCTCTTTTTCTAGCTTGTAAGCATTTTCATCTGTTTGGTTTGTTTGTTTTTTCTTTCCTAATAAAAGACAATCATGCTTCATCAGCACAAAACCCCACAAAAAATAATGAATGTACCAAATTTAAAGTGATACTTACAGACCGGTCTATTCCTAGATGATTTTGCTGAGAACTGTACCTCTGTGATTCTTAGGTACTGGATGTTGTTTACATGTGCATATCTACAAAGATATAGAAGAGAAGTCTTTCACTTTAGAGATACTGAATGTAATTGTACAAAGAACATGCTATTAGTTAAGGAAGACTTAGATTTGTATGTCACAGGTGAAAGGATTGTGCATGTTTCACCTTTGAAACTGAAATGAAAAACACAAACAGCTCCTAACTTTGATTTTTCTGTGATAAAGTAGAAACTAAAAGGGGAAAAGAGGAAAATGGAAATCAAGAACTGAATAGATCACAGGAAGAAGAACAATGAAAAGTGAGAAAGTGCTCACAAGCCCTCTTGAACAGCCATACATGTAGGGCAATATGTTTTGCAAGAAGATCACTCTTAACACCCTGCTGAAGTGTCTCTGGCAGGCTGTGATTCTCAGCCTGGATGTAGTGCTCCAGCAAATGATGAGTGACATTTACATAGCACCTTTCACCACTAAATCCCAAAGCACCTGACATATTGTTCAAACAAATTACAGGCTCTGGACCAGATTCTGCTCAGTGATGCATCAGGGTAGAGAGAAGGACCTTGCCTTGGTAGCCTGGCTGTAACCTTAATTACATTAGTGCAACTCCACTGACTCAGACACTTTTTAGTCAAGGGTCATTTTACCAGTCCATGGATCTCCACCAATAGCAATACTTCTTGCTTGTGCACTGTGCATATGCAGATTTCAAACAGCACACCCACATTCATGAATAGCTCATGGGAAAGAAGCAACAATGACTGTATGTTTGCAAGGATTTTGAGTAAATAATATTGATTTACTCAACAATAAATCCAGCCTAAAGGCTATGAAAATCAATGAGAATATTGATGGCTTATTATTGGACTCTTACAATCCTGAAAACTGACAAGTGCCAGAACCCTCACCTCCATCAGGAGACATGAAGATTTTCATAATCTTGTTAATATGTCAGGTCAGCTGATAGAAACAAGCATCCATCCGGGCATAGAAAAATCACATAATAAGAAATAAGACATAACTAGATGCGTGAATGAGAATACAATCATTTTGCACAAGCATTTGTAAGCAACAGTAGCTAGTTTCTTCATCGTTCAACTCACCTGCAGGAACAATTCACCCACATCCTAGAGATAGATCAATGAAATCTGTCTTCCTGTGTTGTTTTCATCCACTGAAATGACATTTAAGTGGAAAAAACAGCTTATTGCTTGCATAGGACAAAATGTATGTTATAAGAAAGGGACGAAGAATAAGACTTAAAGCCACGTTTCTAACTGGTCTAACAGAAAAAGTACAATCAGATAGTAATCTTCCAGGCATGTTCTTGGAAGAAATCTTTATCATTCATTGCAAGTCCTCATCAGGGCTTTATGAGTAAATACTTCCCTGCTAATAATCATTAACACTCATTAACTATTGCTAATCACCATTGCTCTGCATGTGACAGCAGTTGCTGTCTTTGTTACTCTGATCACTGAGAGATAAACAGGGCATCTGTAACCACACTTGCTTGCATTTGCTGAGTGCCTTCAAACAACCATTGATCTAGGGCTGAATTAGCCACCTGTGTATTTTAAACATATTGCATGCAAATCTCTTCCTAACATAATTAAAAGGGGGAAAGGGGGCAATAAGACAAGGGGATAAACTCCAAAGGGCAAAAGAATCTTAGCAGGTAAGGACAAATGATATTTAAGCCTCTAAACAGTTACGTATTTACTCTTCAATGCTACCACTTAATAGCATTGACAGAGGTATAGTTAACAGAAGCAAGTGATTAATTTCTGGATCAAAGGCTATTTCCATTTTGTTCCTTTTATTTACCTGAGACAAGATAAAATTGAATAAGAGCTCCTAGAAAGACACTTTGAAGAGAAGCTGCTAATCACAATTCATGTACTTGGTATTCACACAGTGCTCTCAAACTCTTTAAAAAAGTGTTTGGCTGAATGGATTGCAACGAACCAAGCAATCTATTGTAAAAAGAGGGGCTTCTGCCTAGCTTTCCTGGGAGATTATATTCTTTGAATTGGAAAGACCTTATTGAGTCTAGAGTCCCAAAACTCTAGCAAGTGAAACAAAACAAATGTTGCCAGAACTGTATGTATTATACTTGACAGAGAAGAAAGTTAGCCTAATTTCACATGAACAGGTACCCAAGAATAAAATAAATAGATTCACAGCATTTGCCAACAGACAATATCCTCTATTCTATTAACATATTCCACGTTCTTAATGAAACAGTGGATTTACAGGTCATGCTCTCAATTTTGTTATAGATTGTCTTATAACTTTTAAAGTGTTAGTAAACTTGCCTGTAAAATAAGAATATTTTTTCTTTTTTGGGTTGAACACCATATCTTAATTCAGAGCAAAAAGGGGCCTCATTCTTATTAGCATTGTAGTAAGACCTAGAAACCCTACTGTATTTACAGGTATTAGTGAAATACTGGAATACCAATATTTGTGCTAGATGCAGAAAAAGACGTACCCATAAATTAAAAAATTTCTCTTGAATGATCAGAACTTTTCTGTTTTCCAGATGCACATTTCTAGGATTAATTCATGTCTATGCAGGCCAAATAATAGAAATCCTGGACTCAGACAAGATTGGAATTTCAAATCTTGTTCCAAACTCAAGTGATGTAGTTTGGGAATACATTTAGGTTTTACAAGACTTGAGCACTGAAGGTATCTGCTGTCAGAGTAAACATGGGAGGCATGGGAAGCAACTGAGAATGAGATCAGAAGCCAGGTTCATTTGGGCTGGGCTACAAACCCAGATCAGGGCCAGATTCACTGGGGAGCCCATCAAGGTTCCCTGCTAGGCTCATGTGCAGTTCCACATAATGTTGCTGTGCAAGCAGACAAACTGAATTGTGAAGCTTGTTCAGTCTTGAAGCTTCAACTCAGAACAGGAGGAAATGAAAAAGTGGTCTCAATGAACCACAGAGCTTTAGCCATGCTCTGGAAGAACTCAGGGCAACGGTATTTCATTCATTAAAAAGAGAGGAAGTTCTTTGCTTTTATTGTTAGAACATTCAAAATCCTGGACTGGATGTAGAAAGGTGAGAAGGCAGCTTCTGTGGGCCACAAAGGCTTCAGCCTTATTTTCTGTCTCTGTCACAGATTTGCTCTCGGATATGGGTAAATCCAATAGAGATTTCCTAGCTCTCTATATTTCCATGTTTCATCTGGAAAGAATACCGTTATCTGCATCTGTTTAAATATAAAAGCTGACGTGTTCAGCTATTGCCATGAAAGAGCCCAGACAGGTCCCTCAGGCTCCAAGATCTGGGTACAAGTCTAACCATATGCTTTTCCAAACTTCAAGAGACTTATGTCCCATCACTGTTATATGGAGAAAACCAATCAGATTAACTCACAGTGAGAGGTCTCACATACCTCTGTTCCCCAAAAGCATGCTTTAATAGCTTGGAATTTCCTTTTTATTTAATTTTTTCCTCCTGCCTTTGTTCTTTTTCTCTCCCACAATTCACTTAGTAAATTAAGTTTTAAATGCTTCTGGATGTAATGGTCTTAGAGATTAGCAATATAACAAACTAAGTAGAGTACGAGAAGGTAGATATACTGAGATGGATACTTAATCTAATCAGGCTATACTGAGGATGAGGTTGACTCAGGTGTGCCATGATAAAGGTGGCTTGAAATGTAGCCTGGACCACCAGTCAGGAACCACAACACTGGAGAACAGTCCTCAAGTCTTTTTTTTCTTTTTAATTTGACCTGCTTGTGCCCCATGCGTTTTTCATATACCTGTTTGGTTTGAGACTAATCCAGATTTCCCAGCTGAAGAAGACCTGAACCATTTGGCACTCAGTCTCTTGTCAATGACAGCACCAAGGATTCTCTCAGCATCACTATCCCTGTTTCATAGCATCATGCTTTTTAGTGTATGAAGAGAACTGAAAGTAATTCTAAAGGACAGAGATCAAAAGTTTAATCAAATTGCAATAATGCTATCAGCCCCTAAGTGGCTCCATAGAAGAAAATGTAATTATCCCACTTAGTCCCAAGAAACCACTAGTTGTTGATAGCCTGAGATTTCCAAAAAGCCTAAATGTTTGAGACAACACAGGGGTGTTCATGTTTTACACGCAGAAATATCAGTCATTAGATGAAGGTTAATGAAATGGAGAGTGGGGACAAATATCTGAGTGAAGCACAATAGCAGGACCCGCAGCTCATAGAACCATTCTGGCTTCCTCCTCTCCTGAGTGTCAGCAGGAGAACTAGTCTCACTTTTAGCTTCAACAAATGAGTTTTGCTTCACAGTAAAAGAGATGAAAATTTGGTCTCAGCTCTAGAAATTTCAGTAAAATCGCACCAACTTACACTTGTGCTAAACTAGTCCACATTAAACATTTGCACTCAGAGATTAGAGAAAGAAAGGGAAAAAAATTAAAGAGAAATCTTGAGTGTGAGAGACAGAAGTCCAGCCACATGAGAGCATGTGTATCAGGAGATGTTTTCTGTGGTAGAGAAATACGGCCATGGGAAGAACAATGTTTTAATTTCATATTCTACCTCGAAATACCACATTTGACTGATAATAGAATTTTCTATCCTTCCAAAGCACATGGAGGCTGAAAATTACATCATCAGGCCTGAGGGAGCTTTATAACACCTCCTTGGTTTTGTGGCACTCACCAGTACATATAGGGAAGACTTACTTACCCATCATCAAAAAAACTTCAAGTCTTCCAGATCCACCAGGAGGCGAGACCTGCAGTGTTTTCCTCAGCCTTTTGCTCACCCTGCTTCCATGCCAGAGGCCAGCAAAAAACACAATAAGATGAGACAAGATATCATTCAGACAAAGAATACCTTCTTACATAGTGCCCTACTTCCCTGGTCCTGCTGGCCACACTGTTTCTGATACAAGCCAAGATGCCATTGGCCTTCTTGGCCACCTGGGTACACTGCTGGCTCATGTTCAGTTGGCTATCAATCAACACGCCCAAGTCCTTCTCTGCCAAGCACCTTTCAAGCCAATCTTCCCCAAGTCTGTAGCGTTGCACAGGGGTTTTATGTCCCAGGTGCAGGACTCTGCACTTGGCCTTGTTAAACCTCATCCCGTTGGCCCCAGCCCATTAATCCAGCCTGTCCAGATCCCTCTGCAGAGCCTCCCTACCCGCAAGCAGATCAACACTTTCTCCCAGCTTAGTGTCATCTGCGAACTTACTAAGGTTACACTCAATCCAGATCACTGATAAAAGTATTGAACAGAACTGGACCCAACACTGAGCCCTGGGGAACACCACTTGTGATTGGCCTCCAACTAGATTTAACTCTGTTTACCGCAGCTTTTTGGGCCTTTCCATCCAGCCAGTTTTTCAGCCAGCAGAGAGTACGCCTGTACAGGCCAGTGGCAGCCAGTTTCTCAAGCAGAATGCTGTGAGAAACTGTTTCAAAGGCCTTACAGAAGTCCAGGTATAATATATCCACAGCCTTTCCCTCATCCATTAAGTGGGTAACTTTGTCAGAGAGGGAGATCTGGTTAGTTTGGCAGGACAGGCCTTCCATAAGCCTATGTTGACTGGGCCCAATAACCTGGTTGTCCTGTACATGCTGTGTGATAGCATTCCAGATGACGTGCTCCGTGACCTTCCCTGGCACTGAGGTCAGACTATAGTTTCCTCTGACCCTTCTTGCTAATGGCCTTAACAATTGCCAACCTCCAATCAAGTGGAAACTCCCCAGTCAGCCAGGACTGCTAGTAGATGATGGAAAGGTGTTTGTTGAGCACTTATGCCAGCTCCTTTAATACTCTTGGGTGGATCCCATTCAGCCCCATAGACTTGTGAAAATCTAATTGGATGAGCAGGTCTCTAGCCT
Source organism: Cuculus canorus (assembly GCF_017976375.1). NCBI lineage: Eukaryota > Metazoa > Chordata > Aves > Cuculiformes > Cuculidae > Cuculus > Cuculus canorus. The sequence continues at coordinate 15,078,379 of NC_071440.1, forward strand.
TTCCCTCTTGGATCACTGGAGATTTCTTCTGCTCTCTCTCCCTGTCTTCTGGCTTTGGAGGCTGAGTACCCAAAGAACATCTTAACTTACTATTAAACACTGAGAAAAAGAAGGCATTAACTGTGTCAGCTTTATCCCCATCCTTTTTCATTATTATTCCCCCTGTTTCCAGTAATGGATGGAGATTCTCCTTGGCCCTCCTTTTGTTGTTAATGCATTTGTAGAAAGATTTTTTAATTATCTTTCACAGAATGGGCCCATCTAAGTTCTAGTTGGGCTTTAGCCCTTCTGACTTTCTACATGACTTCACTTCATCCTTGTAGTCCTCCTGAGATGCCTGACCCTTCTTCCAAAGCTCGTATACTTTCCTCTTTTTTCTGAGATCCACACAGACCTCTCTGCTCAGCCAAGGTGATTTTCTTTCCCGCTGGCTCATTTTCCGGGGAAACTTTCATGGGGAAGGCCTACTTTTGTGCTGCCAGGATTTCCTTCTTGAAGAGCATCCAGACTTCTTGGGCTCCTTTGTACTTTAGGATTGCCTCCCAAGGAACTTTATTGACCAGACTTTTGAACAGTCCGAAGTCTGCCCTCTGGAAGTCCAAGGTGGCCGTTCAGCTGACCCCCATCTTTTCTTCTCCTATAACTGAGAAATCTATCATCTCATGATCACTGTGCCCCAGGCGTCCTCCAACCATCACATCTCCCACAAGGCCATGCACATACAAAACATGCCAGAAGCTGAGCTCTCCTCTCCCAGAGTGGTAATTCTGCCACAATGGTTGGGTGCTATGTGTGGTACAGCTCTGTTTTTCCATGACACTTGGGTTTGGCAGATCTCTGAATTGTAAATTTTGCCTGCAGCTGTAGCAACGCTTTGCAATGCAGCAGCTCTGATTCCAGGTGTTCACAGCTGGCACATCTCTTTGAGCTGAATTGGTGAAAGACAGAGTAAATGACAAGTTATTTCAATGCATCTCTTAGCAAGAACTTATGATGTTTATTATGAAGGATCTGGAGAGAAATCAATGAAATCTGCTTGCGGAACTGACAACCTCAGTTTATAGCTTTCTTTGATAACTTTTAATCACTGTGTTATCTACTTATGTAAATTGTAATACTACCCTTGATGCTCTGGATTTTTACAGCATTCATGTTCGTGGCAGTGACATGAAGATTCAGAGTTGGATGCTCATCTGCAACTCATTTGTTTCTGTGTCGAAAATGTATGATATTTGGCAGTGTCATATATTGATTCACGTAGTACGTGTGTCATCAGAACACACATTCAGAAGGAAACATCCCACAGAATACTACTTTGGGAGACTTCAACCTAGTTTCACCTTGCTTGCACAGCAAAGTGCAGGTACGCACCTGATGTGTGCAAAAATAACCAAAAAAGCATAAGGGTCTAATGTATCCTTTGCCAAGCTGTTAGTCTTCTGTGGCAGAGAACAGACAAGCCTGTGTCTGCCTGCATTACTCCATATAAATATGAATCTCTGTGTCTAGATGGGCATTTCAAACTCAACCACTTTTAGGAGAATGAGCTTCATAACTCATTCTCACTAAGTGATACAATAGGGTTTACATGCCTAAATTACCATACTGGGTTTTCAAAAGAGGATTACGACTCCTAAGTCACATAGGCAGTTTTGAAAATGCCATCAAGGATCTCTGCATAGACACAGATCTTGGTGGATATAATTACCTGGTAATATATCTTCTCATGAGTGACATGGAAATTACCTATCTATTCCACTCTGGCTCCATCATAGGATTAGTCTTTATATTGCAGTTACTGGTGGTTTGTCCAGTTCAGCCTTCCATTGGTTTATTTGAAAAAATATTTAATAGGCCAAGGGGCCATAATACTGTCAGTAGATGTGGTGCTATTAGATCGTGCTGCCACTAACTGAGATTTAATACATCCCCTCACCTAAAAGAATAGAGTTTGGGTAATATTATATTGATAATTAATCTCAATTTTAAATCTTATTATAACAAGACTTACCCACTTCAGTCACCCTAAAAGAGGAAAGGAGGCTGAGGGGAGATCTTTTTGCTCTCTACAACTACCTGAAAGGAGGTTGTGGAGAGGAGGGAACTGGCCTCTTCTCCCAAGTGACAGGGGACAAGACAAGGGGGAATGGCCTCAAGCTGTGCCAGGGGATGTTCAGGCTGGACATCAGGAAAAAATTTTTCAAGGAAAGAGTCATTGGGCACTGGAATATGCTGCCCAGAGAGGTGGTTGAGTCACGTTCCCTGGAGGTGTTTAAGGGATGGGTGGACAAGGTGCTGAGGGTCATGGTTTAGGGAGTGTTAGGAATGGTTGGACACGATGACCCAGTGGGTCCCTTCCAACCTAGTGATTCTATGATTCTATGATAAAGACATGGACAGTTATATTCCACTCTTTGCTCTTCCAGTTGTAATTAGGACAAGGTGTAAAGAGAGTTCGATGACCCAAGGTCACAGGCTTGCCCTAAAAGAGAAGGCAAAAGTAGGAAGGGGAGCACTATCAAGTATATTCTAAGAAATACAGGATTGTGAGAAACAAAGTTACAAGTAACAGATGTAGCAAATACCTAATCAGTAAATTAAGGATAAAAAAAAATCACAGTCTTTCATATGTGACAATGATTCTTACTGTAGTCCAAATTCACAGTGGTCCCTTTGCAATCAATAGAGAATTACTCACGATAAAAATGATAGCAATAACTAGCAAAGGCTACAGAAGTGGTGTAAAGCCTTGAAAACATGGCCCATTGGTTACTGACTTGGAACAGTCAGGAAGAAAGTCCAGCCTTTAAAAAATCCTTTTTCTTGAGGCATCTGCACCCATCGAAAAATCCACTATTCCATCCCAAGTTCCCTCCCTCATTCAAGTTATGGGCAGTAACACTGGAAGGATCAGACGGGTCCAGACTATTAATACATGATTCTGTGGCTGCTGTCACCATAATAACTTTGGGTTTTTTTTAAAATGGGGTGGCCTACACAGCACCAGGTTTACAGCTATGAGATGGGAGACAAATTTCTCAAAGGTGGAGGAGGGTCTTTGCTCAGGAGTTTGCAGGACTAATTGATAAGGCTTTCAACTAGATGTGAACAGGGAGGAGGTACTACCAGGAGGCAATAAGCAGACTCCTAAACAAATTGTGAATTTTACAGTGACAGTTCTGGAAGATGTGTGATTCACAGGCAGCTTTTTAAGGAACAAACAGCTTCTCACTAATAGTTAGGCTGACAGGTTTTGCTGTGAACAGGAAAGTCACATAAGATGAATCTATAATACAGTGTTCTTCTATTCACAATTTGCAGTTTGAAATGAAAGCGGTCCTGGGACAAAGAGCGAACAAGCAGCAGCATTCTGGGCTAGCAGCTTCCCCTTAGCTGTTATTGGTGAAAGTTTCCAATTCACCAGCAGAGCTTTCCCGACCACATTCCTGTCACAGCTGACCAATATATACTTATGCAGACTCCTACTCATAGTGTGCATTTTACAGTAACAGTTCTGCAAGAGATGTGATTCAAAAGCACCTTATTAGGAACTAAGCAGCTTCTCATTGTTACTTAGGCAGACAGGTTTTGCTGTGAACAGGAAAGTCACAGATGAAGAATCTATAGCACCGTGTTCTTCTATTCGCAATTTGCAGTTTGCAATGAAAGCGCTCCCAGGACAAAGAGCTAACAAGCAGCAGCATTCTGGGCTTACAGATTTCCCTTAGCATTGGTGAATGTTTCCAATTCAGCAGCAGAGCTTTCCTGACCACATTCCTTTCGCAGCTGACCAATCTATACTTAAGCAGACTCCTAAACATCTTGTGCATTTTACAGTGACAGTTCTGCAAGAGATGTGAGTCACAAGCAGCTTCTTAGGAACTAAGCAGCTTCTCATTGTTGTTTAGGCAGACAGGTTTTCCTGTGAACGGGAAAATCACAGATGAAAAATCTATAGTACTGTGTTCTTCTATTTGCAATTTGCAGTTTGCAATGAAAGCACTCCTGGGACAAAGAGCTAACAAGCAGCAGCATTCTCGAATAGCACGTTCCCCTTAATGTTTCCAATTAACCAGAAGAACTTTCCTGAGCACATTCCTGTCGCAGCTCACTAATTTATGCTTAAGCAGACTCCTAAACATATTGTGCATTTTACACTGACAGTTCTGCAAGAGATGTGATTCACAAGCAGCATTTTAGAGAATAAGCTTCTCATTGTTAGATAGGCAGATAGATAGGTTTTGCTGTGAACAGGAAAGTCACATAAGAAGAATCTATAGTACATTGTTCTTTTATTGGCGATTTGCAGTTTGCAATGAAAGTGCTCCTGGGACAAAGAGCTAACCAGCAGAAGCATTCTGGGCTCACAGCTTCCCCTTAGCTGTTATTGATGAATGTTTCCAAATCACCAGCAGAGCTTTCCTGAGCACATTCCTGTCGCAGCTGACCAATCTATACTTATGCAGACTACTAAACATCTTGTGCATTTTAATGTGACAGTTCTGCAAGAGATGTGATTCACAAGCAGATTTTTACTGATGAAGCAACTCCTAATTGTTACTTAGGCAGACAGGTTTTGCTGTGAACAGGAAAGTCACAAATGAAGAATATCTAGTACAGTGTTCTTCTATTCAAAATTTGCAATTTGCAATGAAAGTGCTACCGGGACAAAGAGCTGAAGAGCAGCAGCATTCTGGGCTAGCAGCTTCCCCTTTGCTGTTTGTGGTTAATGTTTCCAATTTACCAGCAGAGCTTTCCTGAGCACATTCCTGTCGCAGATCACTAATCTATGCTTATGCAGACTCCTAAAAATATTGTGGATTTTACAGTGACTATTCTGCAAGAGATGTCATTCACAAGAAGCTTTTTAGGGAACACAACTTCTCATTGTTAGTTAGGCTGACAGGTTGTGCTGTTAACAGGAAAGTCACAGATGAAGAATCTATAGCACAGTCTTCTTCTATTCGCGATTTACTGTTTGCAACGAAAGCGCTCCCGGGACAAAGAGCTAACGAGAAGCAGCACTCTGTCCTAGCAGCTTCCCCTTAGCTGTTATTGGTGAATGTTTCCAATTCAGCAGCATAGCTTTCCTGAGCACATTCCTGTCGCAGCTGAGTAATCTATACTTCAGCAAACTCTTAAACATAGTTTGAATTTTACAGTGACAGTTCTGCAAGAGATGTGATTCACAAGCAGCTTTTTAGGAAGCAGCTTCTCCATGTTATTTAGGCAGACAGGTTAGTCTTCAGAGTAATAACTATATATTACTTCCCAATAAAAGCTCTTCTTCAGGTCTTATTTTAGTTACTTTACCATTCTAATTAATGAACCAAATAATAAAATGCTGCATGTATGCTTAATTTTAGCATCCTCAGGATTCAGAATTACTTGGGCTATCTTGAGACATGATCTGAAAAATATTAGAATACAGTTCAGAGGAGTCAGGTAAAAGGCACAGGAATCAGAACTCCTGAGATATAAGGAAGGGGGAAATGTAAGAAAGAAACGACTGTTTTTATAATGCTCTCAGGCTTGCAGGAAAGAAAGCATGAGAAATACCATCTTAGATACATGAACAGATAGAAAGACCTCACTTTGAGCATGTCTAATTTTGTGTAACCTGCTTAAAGAAAGGTGCAAATGTTAAGAATCTAGATTTGAGCAAGAAGGGAAGGAAGGTTAATGTTTTGAAAAATAATGATCTACAAGAAAAGACGAATTTTAGAAAAGACAGAAGATACATGACTACTTTCAAATCTAGAAAAGGCTGCAACAAAAAGTAAGAAGTCCCATCTCTTTTATTTGTGGTGTAGAATGTGTAAACACTAAAGTTTTAAATTGAAAAAAAAAGATTTATGCTAAACTTTAGATGATAAAAAGCTTTAAGAAAGCTGAAGCACTGGAGCATATTGACTTGAATAGCCATGCTGTTCAAGACTTGGGAACTTTAAGAATACATTAAGACAAACTTTATTCATTTAGACTGTATCACCCTGCAAAATAAATGTTTTTACAGTAAATGAGAAATAATCAACATATGTCAGTTCTATATGGGCTGTAAGCATAAAAGTGAACTTGCACATATTAGCTTAATCAAGTCACTCCTTCCAATGTTTTTCGGAAGCCCTCGGAAATACCTTATTGAATCCCTATGCTATGAACTGATCTTTAAATCAAATTAGTATGGTCACAGAGTTGAAATAAGTAATTTTATTCCATAGCTGATAATTTTCTTCCTAATATAATTAAGGAAAAAAAAATCCTTCATAAGCCAAAAGAGCTTTAAGCACATTTTATACTGTCCAACTCCACTTCTGTCTTTATTTTATATGCTGAAGCTTGTGTTGGATATTAAAGAAGGTATTTTAAAATGCACAAGATGGAAAGAATGTTTGCTTGCGTACAGTTACAAGAGAGCAGAGTATGGCTTGATAGATGTCTACAGAAGGGGCCTCTTTATGCCCCCATGTCTTGCAGAATTTTCCTCTAAATTAACTGTCTCCATTCCGACACGTTTCCCATAGCAAACAAAATGAGCTGACAAATTTATTTCTCTGGTTTTTTGGCACAATACTCAGAAGACAGAAGCAGAGAAAAAATGGGAGCATGACTCAGCTGCCAACTTGAAAATTGCAAGAACTCTGACATTTCCTCACTCTGGTGTTTTAGATGACAAGATTGAGAAATCTGAACTGGGCAGATCTGACGAACTGAAAGTATTAGAATTGTTTAATTTTTTACTAATGAATTAAAGGATAGGTTAAAATGATTTCCCAGACATAGACTTTACATATGAGCACAAAGAAGCACAGATGAAAATATGCATAACACTATTTTGTTTTAAGCAATCAGTACTCTTTCTGAAAGAGACAATATCATCCTTCATTTTATTCCAGTTTCCTATGAGTCCATTAAATCCTAACAAATAGGGTCAGGTTAAGTGATAAAAGGCAATAATAAGTCGGGGGAACCCAAACAAAATCATCGCAGGAGCCATCAGACCATCAAAGGCCCATCTGCACAAAGCCAGGGGAGCTCAGGGCACACAGGCAGGAAGAAATCCAAACTGTTAACTCAGTGGAAGGGACACACTGTCTAGTCTTTCCCAGGGCTGTCCCAGGATACTTGTCCCGTGTCCAGGTTTAACAACCATCCTGATGAGTCAGCACTGGAATGTCCTCCTAACTTGAGTCATAGGAGTTCATGTGTCTGTGGAGCAGCAACTAGTGTGAGCATTTTTCTGGGTACCAGATGCTGTATGGGAATCAGGGGCCAAAGGGCTCACATGCCTGGGTGCCCCTAAGTGGAGAGACTGGGGTGAGTGAAACCAATTGTCAGACTCGTGTGCAACACTTGATGAGGGTGCAGGTGTGAGCACTAGTAAATATCCAGCTAGACTAGTCAGGGACTAGGGAAAGTGCCCTGGGAGTCAGGGAGGGAGGGGAGAGCTGGCAATATCGGGGTGAGGAGCTGGCTAGCTGAGGGACCAGCAGAGTACCAGCTGGACCATAGAGTCTGGAGGTCTCTAAAGGTGAGACATGCATGTGTATATTTCTATGTGGACACCATGAGTAGAGAGCTTGGCTGTCAGAGGACCAGGAGGATCCCGGTCAGCGCTTTGTATGTGCACAAGTGCGAGTACCTTGTGGTACAGTCTGTACCAGCAACTGGATGGGGGCTGCAGTCTTAGGGGCTCCAGTGTCTACGTGCCAGCATCTGGGAAGACTACAATCCAGAGATAGCTACTGGGCAGACTAAGTGTCTGAGCTCACCTGCTGGGACAATCCACCTTGTACATATGTATGTATCTGTTCTCATCAGCATACCTCCATCTTGCTGAGTCAGAGAGGGAAGCAGGCTGAGGCCATTGATGCTGTCTTTGTTTATGTAGGTGCTTCTCTGTGTCTGTCCATGTTGATTTGTGTAGCCAGCTGTGTGTATATATATGGTATATACATTTGTGTCTACGTGTGCCTACTGGGAAGACATGTTCAGCCTCACTACTGGTTAGACCTGGACACGTGGAGCAGCAGTAGCCTTACCTGCCTTGTGTGTTGCAACAGCTGGGGGTTGCTTCAGGAAAACCCCCAGCACAGATCAGTTGATAAAGGCAGACATGCTGGAGCCTGTCTGTCACAGGCCCTGAAAAGGAGTGAGACAAGAACTTTTAACAAAGATTGCTGGCTTGATCGCGGGTACTTATTGTTGAATGGCAGGAAATTGTCGTTAAGTGAGGCAGAAGACCCTTTTGTATTAGCCAATACTGAGCTCGCTTTTTGTAATATGTATGAGCCTAAATTAGCTGTAACTGCTATAAATATAAGTTAGCTGCACAATAAAGACGACATTTGCTTGCATCAAGCTGCGTCCCGTCTCTTAATCGCGGCACTTGTGTTGTTGGGTCCAGCCCAGATTTCCTCTAGTAGATATTGCCATTTTATTTTCCATCTCTAACAAAGGAGAGAAGATATAACTTTGAAAATAAGTAAATATGTTATTTTTTGTAAAAAAAAAGAAAAAGTGTTCTGTATAATGAATGCCTTGAAAGGGAGAAAAACAGAATAAAATGCAACACAACAAAAAGTGAAAAAAATGATTTTGTATCCCATAGTTACAGAAAGGACACTTTCTTCCTACAGATTTAACCAGCTGAAACTCCTTTATCTTCCTGCTCTGGGTGGAAAATACCCCAGAAAAAAGTTCTTCATGTAGCATTTTAACTATTGTAGGTAGTAAAGTAGCCACTTATATAACTTATACCAAGTAAAAGACATTATGTTTGCTGTAGGCAGAATGTGACCAGAAATGAACAGAATATCTGCACACTTACACCTGAACTGACGTTTCAACATGAGGGGTTATAGGCAAATTTCTACCAAAATCATTGAAATACAACTTTCCAACAAAGTAAATATTAACTTGTGTACTTTTCTGTTTTATCCAAGATCATTCTGAAGTGTTTTAAGCATGAGTATGTACTACTTTACACTATATATACATACAAATATATGAATATGTCTGTGTGTTTCATAAAATTTGATCTGCCTCAGATGATGACAGTGAATACAAAGCACAAAAAGGAAGAATTTTCTCTCCCACCCTTATGGTTGTTCCTCATTCAAAAAAAAAGCAAGCCTTTACTAGAAATAATACATTTCCCAAAATTCTAGTTTCTAGCAAGCAGCATTTTCTTAGTGAAAATAAACTTAATTACACAATTCTCAAACATAAGTGAAAAATACCTTCATTTGGAAAGATGTATGCACACAATATACATCTTAATTTCTACTGGTAAAACATAGAGATGAAAGCCATGAAATACTGCTACAGAAATGGTAAATCTATTTGTGCATTTCAACTAGCAGAAGATGAGACTTGGCTTTTAGAATATAGCCACAGAATTGAATTTGATATGCTATATAATTGTACGATGTATTAAAATACAGGTAACAACTGAAAACAGAGAGACTAATTTTTTAGTGAAAACAGTAATTGTGCAGGTTTCCCTTCTCATGCTCCCTCATAAAAAAAAAAAATTACTTCCAGCATCACGGTTCTTGTCAGCCTGCTTTCTCCCCACACGACTTTGATCCTTGCTGGTGTTTGTTCATCTGTTCCCTACCCTGGAATCAGGTCCCTTGACTGTGAGACATTTCACAGTCACATTTCACACTACATGTGTGATTAGGATGATTCATAATTCGTTATTCGCAGTGTGTTCCTAAGTCAGTCACTCTTTCTGTTTCCTATTCTCAGCAGGGCAAGATGTTCAGGATACATTTCCTGTAAGCACTCATTGAGAATGAAGGGCTCTTCCTTTCTGTACAAGTATAAGTATAAAGCGTGTTTCAGCTCCCAAAACTTAGAACAAAGACTGGAAATTAGTCATCATCCAAATAAGTTCTAGCCGCGTTGTTTTTCAAGTCCTATGTCACTAGAATAATTGAATCCTCTCGGTTCCAAGAAATGTGGTAATAATAAGGCTGGAAAGAGGACAGAGATGGACAAGGAGTGAAAAAAAAAGTCAAAACAAAAACTAAGTTACTGTGACTAACAAAACTGAGCAAAAAAAAAAAAATGGACATATTTTCTTTTACTACCTAATGACACTGGCAGCAGTGATAGAACAAAGATATCATTGTTAATTCTACCCTCTTATAATGCAATGACAAACTCATGAAACAATGGTTCTGGACTAGATTTAAAGTATCATCAGAAATCTTGAAAATGAGGTGAGGCAAGCATAACAAGAACACGCCAAAACTTCAAATCATTACATGATGAAAAAATTCCCACTTGACGGGAAAAACACAAAATCAAAAACTACATGGAGAGAGTGAAGTACTGTATTGTGTGATCTTTTAATGTTTACAACAAATAATAGTATCATTATTACAAATGTATCATGGTGTAAGCACAGCACACAGACACACAAACAAGAGAGTACACACGAACCACAGAGCACGCTGGCAGTGTAATGAGTCTGAGGTGGAACTACCAGTCTCGAGCTGCAGGCATAGATATGCCAAGTATAGCCAAGGTATAACAATAATTCTACTATTCCTGTGATGATAGAAAGGGTTTAAATTTAGGTTTTGGATACTGTGATCAGTATCTGTGAAGTTGAGTTGTCTACTAATCATAAAATTAAACTGTGCATTAGTGTGTAGAGTTAGAAATCCAATTTTAAGAAAATATAATAAAATAAATAGCTAGAAAAGACAAATGGTTCCCAAGGACTTTATGATCCGTGAACAGCGAAGCTCAGTTCATACTGGAAAGAAGAGATGCCCAGTCCTAATGGACAAGAATCTATCTTTCCAGATTAATGAAGACTGAAAATTATGAGTCTGAAGTCCATTAATTTTGTTTCTAAGATGTTCTTCCCACATTACTAAAGTTATACTTGCTGTATTGTGATTTATTATTTATGTCTGGCATTGTCTGCTTAAGTATAGATTGGTCAGCTGCGACAGGAATGTGCTCAGGAAAGATCTGCTGGTGAATTGGGAACGTTCACCAATAACAGCTAAGGGGAAGCTGCTAGCCCAGAATGCTGCTGCTTGTTAGCTCTTTGTCCTGGGAACGCTTTCATTGCAAACTGCAAATCGCGAATAGAACACTGTACTTTAGATTTTTCATCTGTGACTTTCCTGTTCACAGCAAATACTGTCTGCCTAACTAACAATGAGAAGCTGTTTGTTCCATAAAAAGCTGCTTGTGTTAACAAGAGTGTTATCTGCCATCCCCGGTGATTTGGTGTGGCCGGAAAACAAAGGTGCTTGAAAAATCAAGCAATGAGCTAAAAAAAAATATTGCACAGTTTCTGCAGATTCCCAGAAATAACTGAGAGATGACCCATAGTAGGAGAGGGACGTGTCTCTTTGGGGAAGAAGCTGCAAGGATGGTCAACACAAGAATCAGAAACTCACTTGTTAATCAAGCTACTGAAGACAGTGAAGGGAGCAGCAGTATGACTGTCCTGCTCCACAAGGTTTACTTGGAACAAGTGTGACTGAGGACTGCTTTGTTGGCTTGCTGAGAACAACGAGGCATAGAGTGCACCATGTCTGAAAATGCACCTCAGTTCGCAGAAGAGCTCACCCCTCATTGCAGAGGGGCAGAGCAGCTAAGTAACTTGCACAGGGTTATGTGTTTGCAGTTTCTGTAACTCCATTTGCAGCCTACTTACGTGCAGGGACGAGACGATTGTTGGTAAAGTGAGAACAGGGATCAGTGTGCAAATTAACAGAAACAGTTTACTTAAATCATTACATTGGATGAATTACTGACAAAAAGGATGGTCGTTTAAAGCAAGACAGAGCAGTAACTCTTAGTATCTGAGGACAGTACCTCAGGGAGTTGGGAAGATGAGATGCTACTGAGAAGAGTCAGAGCAGAGAAGTATATGTTGGCCCAATACTAGGACTATTTAATCAGAGTTGCAGAATGGTGGTGGGATTTTTGCTTGCTGATGCACAACCATGAGTATGATTTAGAGTAGCTGGACAGCTTTCCTGGCTAGCACACTTATGTTTGAAATCCCTGTCTGCAAGGGAGTCTGTGCCATGAAGGACTGGACTGGGGGGTGATTGGTGGCAGCTGATAGGGATTTGTTCTCAGAGACATTTTATCTGTCACCACTGCGTGTGGCCATGGAGAGTGTGATCAGGGCAAACATCTCCCAGCTGTATCGCTTCAGATTTGGAAAGACTGAGAATGAGTTTGTCAGGCACTGAAAAAAATATTCTGTTAAACTATTGAAGGTTATATATGTATGTGTATATACATGAATATATATATTCATATACATATGTATAATTTTATATATATACACAGCTGTGTTTTTATATAATTATACGTATATCTAACTGGGACTTGTCTAGCAGCTACCATTACCCAGGCAACTCCCACGGCACTCTGACATTAGAAGGGGGGTGGAAGGTGTGAGTGTGTGTAAATGCTGCTGCTCATCCTTCCCTCCTCCCTTGTTCTCAAAGCCATCATTCCTTCCTGGCCATTGCTCATCAGACCCTACTGTGAGCTGGTCTGACTTGCTAAACGTGGTATCAACAACAAAACCCCTAGGCTTTCTCAGTTGTTTTCTGCAGTGAACTGAAAACATAAGTAACTAAAGTAACTACCGAGTTGAGGGGGAGGAGAAGATTACATTGTGTATCTATATATTCAATATACTAAAACCATTTTTATGACTAGCATTGCATGGCTAACATCTAGTTGCGTCAAAACAAGAAAGGACAGGATGGAGTTGGCCATTATGATTTGTTTTGTCTAAAAACATTCATCTTTATGTTAAACAACTGGAAAAACGAAGGTGTGACTTTTCACCACAGATTTTTTTGATAGGAATTCTGGTTTGCAACTTGTATAAAGCCTAGAGCGTTGCATGGGGTTATTGTGCCCCAAGTACAGGACCCAGCACTTATCCTTGCTGAACCCCACGCAGTTGGCCTCAGGCCATTGATCCAGCCTGTCCAGATCTCTCTGTAGAGTCTTCCTTCCCTCAAGCAGATCAGCAGTCCCGCACAACTTGGTGTTGCCTGCAAACTTGCTCGATCCCCTCATCCAGATCATCAGTAAAGATATTGAACAGAACTGGCAAAACACTGAGCCCTGGGGACACCACTTGTGATCGGCCTCCAACTGGATTTAACTTCATTCACCACAACTCTTTGAGCCTGGCTATCCAGACAGTTTTTTACCCAGCAAAGAGTACACCCATCCAAGCCGTAAGCAGCCAGTTCCTCCAGGAGAATGCTGTGGGACATGGTGTCAAGGGTTTTACTAAAGTCTAGGTAGACAAATCCCACAGGCATTCCCTCATCCACTAGGCGGGTCACCTTGTCATAGAAGGAGATCAGGTTGGTTAAGCAGGACCTTCCTTTCCTGAAAAGGCTGGAAGTGGCTTGCTGAGCACTTCTGTCAGCTCTCTCGGTACTCTGGGGTTCATCCCATCCAGGCCCATAGACTTGTGCGCAGCAGGTCTCTAACCATTTCCTTTTGGATTATGGAGGCTCCATTCTGCTCCCTGTCCCTGTCTTCCAGATCAGGGAGCCGAGTACCCAAGAACACCTGGTCTTGCTTTTTAAGACTGAGGTCAAGAAGGCATTAAGTACCTCAGCCTTTTCCTCATCCTTTGTCACTACATTTCTCCCTGCATCCACTAAAGGATGGAGATTCTCTTTCACTCTCCTTTTGCTGCTAATATATTTATAGAAACATTTTTTTATTGTCCTTTACCGCAGTAGCCAGATTAATCTCTAGTTGGATTTTGGTGCACCTAATTTTCTCCCTGCATAACCTCACAACATGTTTGTAGTCCTCCTGAATGGCCTGTCCCTTTTTCCAAAGGCTCCCAGTTCAGCCAGGCCACTCTTGTTCCACCACACGTGGGGAGAGCCTGCCCCTGCACCTTTCATATTTCCTTCTTGAAGAATGTCCAGCCTTCCTGGACTCCTTTGCCCTTCAGGATTGCCTTCCAGTGGACTCTGTTGACCAGTCTCCTAAACAGGCCAAAGTCTGCCCTCTGGAAGTCCAAGGTGGCAGTTCTGCTGACCCCACTCCTCTAGCTTCTCCAGGAAACAAAAACTCATTTCATGGTCGCTATGCCCAAGATAGCCTCCAACCATCACATCACCCCTGAGTCCTTCTCTGTCCACAAACAACAAGTCCAGCAGGATGCTCATCAGCTGTGTCAGGAAGTTGTCCTCCACACACTCCAGGAACCTCCCAGACTGTTTCCCCTCTGCTGTATTGTTTTGCCTGTAGATATCCAGTAGATTGAAGTCCCCCATGAAACAAGGGCAAGTGGTCATAATAGACCCCTCTGCTTATAGAATAATTCATCTGTAAGATTAGGTAGAGTGGTAGTGTGCATTTCAGCAGTACCCACCCAGAAAATCTTAAAATGTGTTCAGAGATATTGCTAAATAAGTCTCAAAGTAAGTAGCAAATGTGATACAGATGCATGAAAAGCTTTACAAGTAAAGAAAGGTATCCAGACATTTATTTCTGGTATTGTACACCAGGTATTGAAGTACAACACATACAAAATAATGCTAAAAAAAACCCCCCAAAACAGCACTTATGTACAAATATTAAAACCAATGCAATAGCAACTTCTTCTTGAACATTTGATATTAAAAACATGTTCCGATTGTCACTAAATTTGTTGATATGCACAGGGTACTTACTTTGAACTGAGAATAACTGGAATCTGTTTTATTAAGATGACTCTAACCATACTCTATTTTACAGTTGATAGTATTTTCCTTCTTCCAATGAAAAATAGGAATAAAAAAATAGTAACCTCACCATTATTTTATAAATTACTGCATTTAGTTTCCCCATCTGTTGAGAATGTGCTTGTAGTGCTGGGCAAATAGTGTCACTGTTGGTCAGTTTATCCATTAATTTACATTCAAAGTTGAAATATTCACCTAAAGACTTTGGTTGAATTAAGCATTATCACCATGTTCTACTTGATCTGAAGTTTTCATACATTTTTAACACTCTGTTTTAAAAATTAAAACCAGGAAACAATTGCACAATTCATTGACTGAGCAGTATGCAATTTAGTATTCTTCAAGTAAATTCAGCAGTTTGATCATGACAAGAAGAAAATTAAACACTTAAAAACCTAGCATGAGAAGATGACTAACCAAAGTAAAAGTATTGCTATAATCACAGCACCAGTTACACTTCTAAATGAATCAGCTACACTCTTCAGATTCCCTGTACATAAAATGATACATTTACCAACACTGCAATTGCTCATTATGGATTTTTGGTTTGTTTGTATGAAGAAAAAGTATGACAGAGGACAAAGAATTCATCACAGTTTGTTATAAGAATTGTGCTTCACTATCAAAGAATCAAGGCAATATAATTTCTTCATATGGTTGTAATTCAGTTATCTTCATGCTGGCTTTCAAAATGCAATTCTTTTAATAAACAGTAACAGGTTCTCCATTTTAAATGTTTAAACTGAGAGAAAAATAATTAAGTCCAGCTTCTAAAAGAAAAATTCAATAAATAGTTATTTTACATGGATAAAGTCATAGTGGTACAAATTTAGGAATGTCACATCAAGCATGCACAAAAATGTTAATGTACACAGAAGTAGTCAGAAATTATTGAAATAGATATCTAAAAAGATATGAAGAATTTACATATTTACAAAATCTTGCAAATTATTGCCTCAATTTAACAAGGAATTCAAAGTAAATTATACCAGCTAGCTAGCCAACAGGCTAAATAAGACCAGCATTTAAAAATCTATTAGACTACAAGGAATTCATTTTTCTCTTGTTATTTTCTGAATTTTGGTCAAGTATTTATGTAATAACTAAAGTGTCCATTCAACTTGCTGACAACTCAAACCTTAGACAAGTCTCTGCCTACATTAAGAGCCCAGCAATGCATAGATAAATTGAATATATTACTGCATCAGCTAATGAGAATGGGCATGTTCATTTAAGTGCAACTGGTATAAGCATTCAGTCATCTTTGTATAATGAGTTTTATACAGACCAGCCACTCACTGTAAACCCATAAACTTGAATGTAAAACAAATGAAGGATTATGGCCAGTATTTTACAAAACTACATAAAATGTGTTGATTCATAAACAAAAGAAATAAGGTACACAGTTCAGGACAAAACACAGCAACAAGAAGCTGACAACTTGGCTAAAAATATCAGAATACAACACAGGGCCAAGGCTACCCATTACTTACTGTGTACTTACTAGAATTACATATTTCAGATATATAAATTAACAACTGATTACACAATTATCTTTACTTTTGTCCACTGAGCTCAACTAATTGGTTTTAATATGGTAAATGTGCTGTTGCATAAAGGCTTCAAAGCAATCTTCATTACAATGCTGTAAAGAAAACACCATAGGTTGCATCCAAAATTTAGATGTCAATGCAGTTCACAGTATGCATAATAAATACCCTCTTCCCTTTCTACTCTTAAAGTCACTTCTTTCTAATTACTCAGCATAACCCTGAAGCAACTATAACAAATATCAACACAAGCTTAATCACTTCAGTAATGAAAACAAATCAGTGGCAATTAAATTCGCAATACGAACAGTGCAAAGAAAAAATATGGAGGAAAAGGGGTAATCCTCCCAAGCAATGTTCTCCCACAAGAATTGGAAAAAACATTTGCAAGACAAACTTCATGGATGGCTAAATTGCACTCAATGTTCCAAATACAAATCTACTGAAGTTAAATATTTGCTTTTATGGGAAACATTTTTACTCATCCTTTCCTATTTGACCATGGTAGAAGTGCCATTTTTGAGCAAATGACTTGCCAAAACAAATAAATGCAATCTACACTGAAGACAAGCTTTCAAATACATACTTCAAGGTTCTTCTACTACTATATAACCTATATAGTCCCTCAAAACTGTAATACTTTGAACTGCAGTGCTCCAAACAATATAATATGTCTTCCAAAATGTACTGTTTAGCTGTAAATCCTAAGCTGTGCAGACTGAAGCTTTATACACTATCAGCTGCCTTAGGAAAGTGAAGTTATACAGGTGCATTAATCTTCAAAGTTGTGGACAAAACCCATCCGAATACAATAGCCTAAAACGCATCTGTTTAAGCCAGTAAGTTTAAAGTACACAGATACCTCTGGCAGCATAATTACTTCTGTGTAAGGTAGCCATGTCCTATAATTTTGCAACACCATTGAAGTGTAGGTCTTCATACTTTAATCATGTTAAGTCCTTTGTGCTAGCTTCCACCAAGATTAACTTGCTGTTTTTCTAAACTGAAGTGCTCTAGTTTAGTATAACATGAGAGAAGGTTCTATTTAAAAAACATCCTTATAAGTTTGTGTAGAGAAACCCATCCTTGGCTTTATAAGAAGAAAAAAAAAAATCAAATCAAATGCTACATTGAGCAGGGATCAGGAATGGTACCTGTAAACTTTGTTATTACACTGCATCCATTATGGCAAAGATAACTTAGACTAAAAAGCCACTCCAATCAGTTCAGAACTTTGTGCTGGTTTTGAAATGGTGGCCTCTGTCTACAGGCTTTAAAAAAAAAAAATTAAAAAATTGAAGCAGAGCTTAAAGCTGCACCACAGAGTTCTTAGTCCCAAATTCTGCTGAACATTTCCACATTTATGGACTGAAAAAAGAAATTACTCTTGATAAATCAAGATATAGTTCTATACATAAAAAGACATCACTGATGTCAAAGTTCAAACTTCCAGTGAAAGACTAAGGAAATCTGATAGCTCTCATCAAATTTACTACTACTGCATAAAGCATCCACAGTTTGTTTAGTTTTCCACAGTCATTCTGAGTGAAGGGCAGTGTGTTGGTGAAGAGCGTGGGTACTGATAAAACCATTTGTCTCATTCGCAGATAGACTGCTGAAGTCAGCCACTGAAACGGCCATTTTGGCACTGGTAATAGTGTGTGTGTGGTTCTCAAAATCCACACCAAGGTTATTTACAGAGACATCATTCATGAAAGATTCTGGGACAGCAATTCCCATTTTCAATCTCTTCACAGGTCTTTCCGTCTCCTCACTGCACATGTTCATTGGGTTTAGCTCTGAATGATAAAAGCCAGTCTCAAATAAATTAAAACAATCACTTTCACCATTGCTAGGCAAGTTAAGCAATTCTTCTGTTCCAACGGGCACATGATTAACTGGTGCTCGGGGTAAGCTGTCCATAGGAAGAAAGGGATCATCCAGGCAGTTCACATCTGAAGTGTGGCAGACAGTAGCTACACTGTTTGTCAATGCTAGGAAAAAAAATATGAACACAAAATGTAAGTGAAACAGTTGGTTATATATAGTTACAACAAAATTGGTTTTTTGTTTTGCTTGGTTTTTTGGTTGGGTGTGGTAGTGTTTTTTGAGGGATTTTTCTTTGGTTGGTTGATTGTTTATTTTGCACGTGGGTGTGTTGTTTGTTTTGCGGGTATTTGTTTCAGGGGGTTTACGGGGGGGGGGGGGGGGGATATTTTTTTTTCTTTTCTGGATTTACCTGTCAATTCATTGGCAGTAATAGAGTTCAGAATGCTCAGCTGTTGATCAGGAACGGTTTCTGTTCGAGTATTAGATGTTAAGGCTGAAGAATGTACTGCTCCACCAAGTGCTTCTGCTTCATCTATCAAACGATCCATGTAATCCCTTAAAGAATATGGCATTCATAACGGGTTATTTAACAGGAAAACAAGGCCTAAAAATGATGTTGGATTTAATTTCAGTTCCCATAGCCACTGCAGCATCACACTGCAATGACAGGAAGAAAAAATAATCGTCTACATTTACAATTCCCAACAGGAAACATATTCCAAGAATGTTTTACTTACGTAACTCCTGGATGATGGTTATATCTCTTCTTTCCAAATCTTGTTTGCTGAGCAAAGTAATCATAACGTTCTGACTTTTTCCACGTGTAATAGAAAGCCACACACTCAGCAACTGTTCTGTTTTTTACCTACAAGACAGCAAGAAAAACTGACAAGATTAATGCAAAGAATTTTGTTATATCCCCAGTCCCCATATTTCTGCAAAACTGTTAGCTTTACTGGTCTAGTATCTGGAACAAAACTATTAAATCAGGAGACTTGAACAATCTATGGCTTCAAATTTCTTTACCAAGAGGGTGGTCAAACCCTGGAACAGGCTTCCTAGAGAGGTGGTCGATGCCCCACACCTGCCAGTGTTTAAGAGGCATTTGGAAAACGCCCTTACTAACATGCTTTGACTTCTGGACAGCCCTGAAGTGGTCAGGCAGTTGGACTGGATGATCGGTGTAGGTCCCTTCCAACTATTCTATTCTAAGTAGACATTTGTTCTATTGTATGCAAAGCATTATTATTATTGTCTTATTTTTAAATTAGACTGAAACTATATCTACATCTGAAGCACTTCCGTTTATAACCCATAGTTTCAAAAATTGTTATATAAAGACAGACTCTCTCTTAAGATGGAAAAAGCTGAGCAAATCAATGACCTAAGAGAAGTGAAACGGAAAAGACTGGGTATTCAGACAAATTCTGGTCCACAGTGACAGATAGATCAACTCATGCTTTGTTGCATGTTGGAAAGAATATTTTTAAATTATTTCTTAGTATCTCTGGTAAATCACTGTTTATTGGCAAGGTCCATTTAAAATTTGACACACCCAAATATTTATCATAGGACAGGTTAAGACAAGTTCTTAATCCAGCTAAGAGAGAGACCCCCACCCGAGGGGATGCAATACTGGACCTGATGGTCACTAATACAAGTGAGCTCATCAGTGACATCAGGATTGGAGGCAGCCTGGGCTGCAGTGATCACGCACTGGTGGAGTTCAAGGTCCAGAGGGATATGGGACAGGCGAGGAGTACAGTCAGGAACCTAAATTTCAGGAAAGCAGACTTCCAGCTCTTCAAGGAGTTACTCAGTAGGACCCCCTGGGACACGGTCCTCGGGGACAAGGGAGCAGAACAGAGCTGGCAAATATTTAAGGATGCTTTCCATGAAGCACAAGAGCACTCAGTCACCTGATGTAGGAAATCAGGCAGGGAAGGGAAGTGACCAGCGTGGCCGAGTTGAGACCTGCTGGTAAAACTGAAGAGCAAGAGGGAACTACACAGGCAGTGCAAGCAGGGACAGGGAACCTGGGAAGAGTCTAGGGACGCTGCCCGGTTGCGTAGGGATAGGGTCAGGAAGGCCAAGGTGCAGCTGGAGCTGAACTTGGCAAGGGAAGCAAAGACAAACAATGGCTTCTACAGGTACGTCAATCAGAAAAGGAAGGTCAAAGAGAACATACTCCCACTGACAGATGAAAACTGTGACCTCATCAACAGATGAGGAGAAGGCTGAGGTACTCAACAACTTTTTTTGCCTCAGTCTTCAATGACAACCACTCTCCTCACCCCTCCTGGGTCATTGGACAAAAAGAGGCTGACCATGGGGATAAAGTAGCTTTCTATGATGGGGTAACCACAGCAGTGGACACAGAAAAAACAACGGATGTGATCTATCAGGACTTCTGTAAGGCCTTTGACACGGTCCCCCACAACATCCTTCTCTCTAAACTGGAGAGAGATGGATTTGATGGCTGGACAGTACGGTGGATAAGAAATTGGTTGGATGGTCGTATTCAGAGAGTAGTGGTCAATGGCTAGATGTCCAGATGAAGATCCGTGACAAGTGGTGTCCCTCAGGGGTCCATACTGGGACCAGTGCTGTTCAATATCTTTATCAATGATATAGACAGCGAGATCGAGTGCAGCCTCAGCAAGTTTGCAGATGACACCAAGCTAACTGGTGTAGTTGCCACACTGGAAGGATGGGATATCATCCAGAGGGACCTGGACAAGCTGAAGAAGTGCACCTGTGCGAACATCATGAGGTTCAACTGGGCCAAGTGCAAGGTCCTACACACCTGGATCAGGCTAATCCATGGTTTCAATACAGGATGGGGGATGATGTGATTGAGAGCAGCCCTGCAGAGAAGGACTTGGGGGTGCTGGTCAATGAGAAGCTCGACATGAGCCAGCAATGTGTGCTTGCAGCCCAGAAGGCCAACTGTACCCTGGGCTGCATCAAAAGAAGCGTGGCCAGCAGGTTGAGGGAGGGGATTCTGCTCCTCTATTCCTCTCTTGTGAGACCTCATCTGGAGTGTTGTGTCCAGTTCTGGAATCCTCAACGTAAGAAGGATATGGAGCTGTCGGAACGGGTCCAGAGGAGGGCTACAAAGATGATCAGAGGGCTGGAGCACCTTCCCTACGAGGACAGGCTGAGAGAGTTGGGCTCGTTCAGCCTAGAGAAGAGAAGAAAAGGCTCAGAGGAGATCTTACAGTGACCTTCCAGTACCTGAAGGGGGCCTACATTGCAGGGGGGTTGGAACTGGATGGGCTTTAAGTTTCCTTCCAACCCAAACTGTTCTATGATTCTATGATTTTAAGTGTTAAGCAGGACTAGGTGACTGTTGCTGAACAGCAACCACAACTCTAGAAAGTTTACTTGAAATGCAACAAAAATGCCAGTCTCCTAAAGAAAAAGCTTGCCATGGTTGAACCCCAGCCAGCAACTAAGCACCACACAGCCACTTTCTCCCCTATCCCACTGGAGGGGAATGAGCAAGAATCCGAAGGATAAAAGTGAGAAAACGCATGAGTTGTGATAAAGACAGCTTAACAGGAATATTTTTAAATTAAAAAAAAAAAAGCCGGGGGGAGGGGAGAAGAAATGAAACCCCCCCAAAACCAAGTCACCAATCAACAGCAGCCCCCACCAACCTTAACCCCCTAGTTTTATTGCTGAGCTTGATGTCATATGGTATAGAATATTCCTTTGGTCAGTTGGGGTCAGCTATCCCAGCTGTGTCCTCTCCCAGCTTCTTGTGCACCCCTAGCCCACACACTGCCAGGGCTGCATGAGGAACAGAAAGGGCCTTGACTCTGTGTAAGCACTGCTCAGCAATAACAAAAAAACATCCCTGTATTATACACACCATTTTCAGCACAAATCAAGACACAGCCCCACAGCAGCTACTATGAAGAAATTTAATTCTATCCCAGCCAAAACCAGTACAAAACCTCAAGGTGATATCAAAACATACATGAGGCGTACACAAAGGTTCAAAACATCCATATTGTCAACTGCACCAGATGATATACACATATTTGATTAAAAAAAATCCAATTCCTATTCTTCAGGCACAAAGGAGTCAATCAGAAGCAATTCAGATCAAGATTCATTGACCAGAAACCAGAGTACTGATGGATAACTACACTTTCTGAAAACACAAGAAGCTAATCCTGTTTCTGTAGAATTACACTTTCCTAGTGACAAAAAATAATTAAAGATGCATTTTTCCCTCCCATAGCCATGGTATGGAAATACTATACTTCTAGGAGAAACAGACATTTAGACTAAATTATAATATAAATACATAAACGGAAGCAATGTCATCATAAGTCTATTTCAGAGATATTATATTGACTCATCTTGCAATGCCTAGCTTTTCCAATGACAACAGAGGTAAAATTATCACAAAAAGTGCCAGGCTGGTTTTAATATCTTAAATATTTAATGTCTTACTCCATTCTTCTACATGGCTTCTGAAAAATGCACTGCTTCTACAAATTTTCAGTATAGTATCATCTACCAATTCTTCCATTTAACTGTAAAACACTAACCTTGTTTTTCTGTATGAGATGAAAGTCTTTCCCATAAATCAGAAGTGCATGTTCAAAGCTTCTGCATTCTTCTTCTGTCCATGCTGTCATCTCTTCTAGACAATTGCAAAAGTAGCATGATAAACTTATTTTTACTCACCTTTTACAGAGAATAAAATATTTGTGTTGCTAATGCATGAATATCCAAATACACTCCAGAAACCTCAATAGTTCAGTTTAGACTCATGTTCTTTCCTCTAAAGTACAGATATCCTACCTGAAATCTAACATTCTTGTTTATAAAGACTCGTTAAAGAGTCCGATTTCTGAAATCTTTTATCCTAGAGGACAAAGGACATCCAAAAGACTGGATTTATTATTTCTTTAAGATTTTTTTCACCAAAAAAAAAAACCCCAGGATTTGATAACATCTCAGTCTTCTCTTCTCCAAGCTGAACAGACTCAGGTCTCAGCTTTTTCTCATAAGAGAGATGCTCCAGTCCCATCATCATCTTCATAGCCCTCAGCTGGACTCTCTCCAGTACTTCCTTGTCTTTCTGGAGCTGGGGAGCCCAGAACTGGACACAGGACTCCAGCTGCGTCCTCACTAGGGCAGGGTAGAGGGGGAGGATAACCTCCCTCAGTCTGCTGGCCACTCTCCTTCATGCACCCCAGGATACCATTGGCCTTCTTGGCCACGAGGGCACATTGCTGGCTCGTGGTTAACTTGTTGTCCACCAGGGCTCCCAGGTCCTTCTCTGCAGAGCTGCTTTCCAGTTCATCAATCCCTCACCTGTACTGGTGCATGAGGTTGTTCCTCCCTAGGTGCAGGACTCTGCATTTGCCTTTGTTGAACTTCATTAGGTTCCTCTCCGCTCAACTCTCCAGCCTGTCCAGCTCTCGATGAATGGCAGCACAGCCTTCCAGTGTATCAGCCACTCCTCACAGTTTGGTTTTTTTTTTTTTTTTGTGTCATCAGCAAACTTGCTGAGGGTGCACTCTGTCCCCTCAGCCAGGTCACTGATGATTATGTTGAACAAGACTGGGCCCAGTACTGTCCCCTGGGGAACACCACTGGCTGCAGGCTTCCAACGTGACTCTGCCACTGATCACAACTCTCTGAGCTCTGCCATCCAGCCAGTTCTCAGTTCACCTCACTGTCCACTCATCTAACCCAGACTTCCTAAGCTTACCTATGAGGATGTTACAGGAGACAGTGTCAAAAGCCTTGCTGAAGTCAAGGTAGACAACATCCACTGCTCTCCCCTCATCTACCCAGCCAGTTATGCCATCGTAGAAGGCTATCAGATTGGTCAAGCATGATTTCCCCATGGTGAATACATGCTGACCACTCCCAATAATATTTTCCTTCAGATGCTTGGGGATGACATCTGGAATGAACTGTCCCATTGCCTTTCCAGGGATGGAGGTGAGGCTGACTGGCCTGTAATTTCCCTGGTCCTCCTTCTTGCCCTTTTGGAAGACTGGAGTGATATTGGCTTTTCTTCAGTCTTCAGGCACCTCCCCTGTTCTCCACAATCTTTCAAAGATAACAGAGAGCAGCTTAACAGTAACATCTGCCAGCTCCCTCAGTGCTTGTGGGTGTATCTCATTGGGGTCCATGGATTTGTGGGTGTCCAGTTTGCCTAAATGATCTCTAACCCAATCCTCCTTGACCATGGGACAGTCTTCCTTTCTCCAGACTCTCTCTCTTTCCTCCAGGGTCTGGGATTCCTGAGGGCCAGCTTTAGTGCAAAGAAGGTATTCAGTAACTCTGCCATCTCCGTATCCTCCGTCATCAGGGCACCCACCTCATTCAGCAGCGGGTCCACATTTTCCCTAGTCTTCCTTTTGCTACTGATGTACTTGAAGAAGCCCTTCTTGTTGTCCTTGACATCCCTTGCCAGAGTTAATTCCAAGTGGGCATTAGCCTTCCTCATTGCATCCCTGCATATTCTGACAGCGTTCCTGTATTCCTCCCAAGTGGCCAGTCCCCTTTCCCCTTTTCCACATTCTGTAAACTTCCTTCTTCCATTTGAGTTTTTTCCAGAAGCTCCTTGGTCATCCATGCAGGTCTCCTGCCTCCTTTGCTTGTTTTCTTACTGCTAGGGACGCACTGATCCTGGCCTTGGGAGAAGAAATGCTTGAATACTGACTGAGCAGCCCTCTCGACACCCCCCCCCACCACCACCACCTTCTAGGGCCCTAACCCATGGGATTCCTCCAAGTAGGTTTTAGCCTATTCAAAGTTACCTCTCCTGAAGCCCAAGGTTGTAATCCTGCTTGTTGCCCTGTGTCTTCCATGCAGAATCCTGAACTCCTCCATCTCCTTTCTCCCTAATTTTTCAGCTCTACACAATCTCTTCTTCTCTGACATTCCTTATTGTTCCCTTCAGCTTCACCATAGATACTTAGCTTTCACAGCACTTAAGTTGTAAACATTCGAGTTCCCTTCAGATCCAGTTCTGAGTAGGAAATATCTGCCAGAATACCCATTTATACTAGGGCTCATAGTCCATTTCTGCTTTATGCAACACGTTAAAATACATGACAAAGAACAGTCTTTGCTAAATGATAAATAAAAATTGGAGTTTATCAGAGTGATAAAATTTGGGACAAACAAGATGGAAACTCGTTTTCCACTGTAAACTCTAGCAAATTTCTCCGCACTCTACCAAAGACCTATAGAACTATATGGAAGAATCTGTTTAGGCTTGACATAGCACAATGCCAGCACACTGCTGAAGAGAGTGGGGCTCACTTACATAGCCAGCTATGTTCTCCCGATTCTGGTATAAAATGTCATCAGATTATAATTGACCATGATCTCAAAAGCGTACCGCAATGTGAGTGAGAACTGCCTTATGGGAGCAAAATCGCAGCACCCCATCCTTCTCCTCAGTCTGTGCCATTCTTAGAACAGCAATGGAGGAAAGAAGGGAAGAAAAAGTATAAAAGTTGATCCTGCAACCTTTACACAAGTTGCAAACTTCTCCAGCAGCAATTTCCACCAGGTCAACAGTCAGGTTATACCTAATCTGTGCTAAAGACATCACAGAATGGGATGTGGCTCAATAATCTGAATCTTACTCAAGGTTCTTCTACACAACATTTTTTTTTATTATTAGTTTCTTCCTCCAAACACACATTTCTCTTTAAGAAACAGGTACTCCTCTTACCCTGAGATGCTTTTCCATTTGAGCAGTATCTCTCCACTGCTTCTTTAACATTATGTCTACTTCTGAGAAGTTCATATAGTGCCTATAAAAAAAGAAGTCTTTTTTAGAAAGAGTCAAAGTTTGCACATATCCAATTTAAAACTTCTGAAACTAGTCTTTCAGTGAGTATATCTAATGTAAAAAAGAGAGGATTTATCTTTATACAGGATGAAAATTTTAAAATAACAACCAAAAGCAAAACCATCGAAAAGGTGAGGCAAGGTTTAATTAAGCAAATGTA
This sequence comes from Cuculus canorus, assembly GCF_017976375.1. Lineage (NCBI taxonomy): Eukaryota > Metazoa > Chordata > Aves > Cuculiformes > Cuculidae > Cuculus > Cuculus canorus. The sequence goes on from NC_071440.1 coordinate 15,104,527, forward strand.
AAACATAATATGCAATTATTAGAAAAGTTGGATTTGTCAACAGCAAGGCAATCAGAAACATCACAGATCACAACACTGCCAACATTCAAATACTCATAATTTTAAGCACGTGCTTAAAATTACAAATGAGATCTTGACTCCAATAACATCTACTTAAAAAGAAATCGAATATTGCTGCCTTTATACTACAATGCAGAGAAAGAGAACACATTTATTACAAAGCAATGTGTCACAAATGGAACAGGATACAAAACATACTTGTTCATTGTCTCGTGTATGTAGTCCTTCAGGATTTCTGCCAATCATGTTTTCATTTCCTGTTCTTAAGGAAGTTTCAAAAAGGTATTCTTTAACTTTACTTTCCGAGATCACATCTGGTTTCCAAAGTAAATGGTCTTCATTTTCATAGGCTGTTAAAACAGAAATCCATTAACACCAGGTGTGACATTAAGGCTATAACATAAAAAGTTACTTTACAAAGACAAAGAACAGGAATAGAGAAGCAATCAAATCAAGCACCATCATGCCACTTAAATTGCAACTCACTTTTTCACCCAAAAGCCTCAGTTAAGAGACAGACTGCAGTGTGGTTGAGACAGAGTCTTTCAAGAGGAGCAGCTTGTTGACAGCTAGATGATTCAAGTCATATTATGCATACACATTCATATAAACAAACTAGCAAAACCACTCAGTTTTATTCAGCCGATTTCAACAAATAAACTTTAGTTCACAGTAAAAGAGTGCAGGATATTACCGTAATACTTGAAATTATTACAAGTAAAAAAAAAAAAAAAAAAAGGCAGCAGCTAACTGGTCATTTTCAACTAAAATTTGCCAAAACTTACTTAAGAGAATGGAAATCTAGATCTCAATGTGGCAATTTCTTTTTCCATTCACTAACAACTGAAGGCTGTTAACAACTTGTACTTTCCATATTTTAGAAGCAATCAGGATATATAATCCTCCTTCATAGTATACTGAAATCACATATGCACCTCTTAAAAGTAGCTTATTTGAAAGATAATATATTGGAAATATTCAAGAGTTGGCCTGAACCTTTGTCTGTTCACACATTTAAATTCTAGATTAAACTATAAATCCTTTCCTCTGATCAATAGATGTGATTAACATTGCACATAATGCTTCATGCACTCTCTTGGCAATACAAAATTAGAGTTATCGCACACAAGCATAATGGCAGTTACAGTGGAAGAAATAGAGAATATCTGAGAATCTCTCATAAAATTGCAAGAAAGAATTTTAAGCTAAGGTGAGGAATAAAATTACATCGCCTTTGAAAGTTCTGTTACGGCTTAAGAATATGGAAAGCTTTCAAAACAGACGCATTACAAGTGTAAGGTTTATAAAAGAGTAGAATCGTCTTTTAGCACAATTCCGTTAGCTGGGAATACACAGAAGAAATATAAGCTCCTGTTTGCTATCACAAGCTCTTCAGGGAGTACAGAAGAGGCTTTCACAGAATCCCCCACCCATACAGCCAGGTCCAACCTCTCCAAGCACTGCTGACACTCAGCTTCAAGCTCTGTTATCAACCAAGAACCCAGCACTTCTTGCTGGAGTCCATGCCACATAAATAACGTATTTAAAACATCATATTTTTAAAAGACAAGGTGTATCTGGACCTACATCTTCTACTCATGCTATGGAAATTTAAAATAGTTTATTGCCTTGTTTTTCATATCCATTTCTCAACACACACTGCTGTGCTTGCCAAAAAAAAAAAAAACAAGCAAAGAAAAATACTGTTTTGAAGATCTTCAACGTAAACTAAGTTACATGCTCATAGCCCAGTTACGATACTGTGATGAAAATATTTCCTTCTTGACACACAATTTGTTGCCTCGCAATATTACTAGATACTACAGAATTAACACTGCAAGCCACTCTCCTCTCAAAGTTGTAGAGTCACATTTCTGAGATATAATTATCTGGTTGCGTTACTTCAGTTGACATGGGGGGGTTTGTTTGTTTGTTTCTTTTTAAGGTCTCCGACACTTGAACTAAGCCACTGAATTCATCTTAAATTTAAATAAAATATTTTTAGTCATCTACTATGTATAAACATAAGATAAAAAGTAAAACAGTCGGAAGCACTTACTCTTTTCATTATCACTGTATCTGCCAAGGTAAGGTGGAATTTCAGCCTGATACTGTGAACCAACCATTATTTCCTGAAGATGCAACAAAAATCACAAGAGAGATAATAGCTTAATATTCCATGCATGAAAGCATCACAAAATTCCATTAATATGGCATTTTGCAGAGAATTCCAGAATTAAGGTACTATTTTAGATATGTACTATAAATCTTAATGCATTTTTCTCAATATCAAAGTTTTTCTTGTTTTTTTAAATATATAGTTATTACCTTTCTCAAATCTTCAGATGAATTACCATTGTCTGCCTCTAAGTCTTCACCTTCTGATTCCTTATCTCCATCACATGTAGTGTTTGCTTCAGACAAAGAAGTTTGGTTTTAGCTAGGAAGAATTTTCAGTTCAAACAGAACTACAAGATATCCTTTACTTTTGAAAGGAGCCTCTGCTTTTATCCTGGGAGACACTCATCATGAGTCTGTTGATCTACATTTCTATCAAACTAGCATGAAGTCAGAAAGCACTAGTACTTTTATATTGCAGAACCAAAACGTTTATCATCACTGCAATCGAGACAATCTACTGTATTTCTAACAGTCAAAAGGAAACGAGATCATTTTTCTTCATCAATTTTCTTCAATAAAGGCTTATACCTTATAGAAAAGGTATGAGAAAAACGGAGAACTTCCAGGGCTGATAAGATTAAAGCTATTTTGTACTCACAATTTTCAGTAATGCCATGCTAATAAATAGGGTTACAATTTTAGACTCATCACAACTAAACAGAATTGTCCACATCAGAGACAATATCCAAAACTGTATTGTATGGACCGAGGCTCCTCTTCTATAGTCATTCCCACAATCACCAGTCTATCTCTGTTTGCTGTTAGAAGTAGCAAGCGAGAAGCTAACACGAATGCATGAAACAACAACATGCCTGGATAATGATATGCAATTATTTTTTCCAATTAATCCAAATGCCTCTGTGTCAGACATGTCCATCTTACAATTGAATGTTATCTCAGAGAAGTGGACAGGGATCAGAAAAAAAAGATGAAGCTGTCAACAGCACAGAAAACTGACATTTCCCTCCCTGAAATGGTGGATGAGTAGATTTTAAAATGCCCAAAAGTTCTAATAGAGAAAGAGTAACATTCTGATAGAAAACCATGATGGCTGAAAGCAAAGATTAAAGTTTCTTAATCCTGAGTAAGAAGAGGGGCTAATAATTTGTTCCATAAAGCTGCCATGCTTTCAGCATCATATTCATTAACAGTTCCCAAGCAACGTTTAAGTGCCAGCAAGGTTGAGATTTGCTTAACTAAAAAAGGGCATAATAATTTTGTATTGAGAGAGATACAAAAACCTCAAAAATGTCTTGCATTACACAATCAGCAGCATGCAAAGGGCTACACAGTTGCTGATGACTGAAATGGCACATTCCCTTTATCATCCCCCTTCTCTAGAGGGATTTAATCCCCCAGAAACAGCTTAAGGTACTTGCCAAATTAAAATTGTGATAAAAATCCTCCACATTGCCTATTGCAGTTCATTTGTTCACTGGTGTACTAGAGTTGGAGCAATGAGGAATATCTTGTCCAGGTTGGATAACTGAACCACTGATTCTCAGATCTTTCCCATAATAGCTCCATAGGTAGTGAAATCTTGGTGGTCATGGGTTCATAGGCCCCATTCCATATAAAACCACTTTGGCTCATGAAGTCATATGGAAAACTGTTGAATGCATGAAGGGAAATAATCACAAAGAAACCACGCCCCAGTTCACATCCATATACTGAATGGAGTCACTGGCTTAAAAACAGGAGCAAAAATCTTACTAGAGAAACGCTAATTTAAAAGACTGGGTTACATATTCATGCCATTCAGTAACATATTGAAAATCACTCAGAGTGTTCCTCAACATATTAACTATTAATTATGAAAAGTTACTGTATTTGTAGAAAAATTAATTATACTTGTGCTTTGAGGTAATCAATATCAACCAAAGACAACTTTCACATACAACATCCTGCAAAGCACTATTTCTCAACTACTAGTAAAGCCAGTACTACTCTGCAATTTTGATATTTTAAGCTATATACAATGCTAAGACTTTTTGAGTGCTATTATAAAATTTTATTTCCTACATCTTAATGGTCGAGGAAAGAAGTCAGTAGCCTCATGTGAAGTAACTGATGGTGTCAAGTCATCAGCAGAGGACTGCGTTTCTTCATCATCACCCGACAAGAGGTCTTTAGCTATTTCCTCCTGTATCATTAAAATAATAAATAAATAAATACATACATACCCCAGACTGACAATTAAGTATAGACTGGTGAGCATCTAGATTCATCAAACTATACATCCCATCAATTAATACGAATTATTTTACCATAAGTAATAGAGAATGATCTGCTAAAATTAATTTAAAGCTACTAAAATCTCAGAACAAATATAAGACCTCGTTTCAGAGCTGAACACGGGGGTTCATTACCCCCTTGTCTTCTATTAAAATAAATGCACAAGTAGCAAGCTCTGCAAGCATCAAATCTCAGATGTTCTTCCAACTGCTTGCAATGAAAAATGCCAGTGGAAATCATTAGAATTCTGTCATTCTTTGCATCACAGATATACTAAAGCTTTAAAAAGCTGTTACCCCTTAAACTCTGGAGAAAAAACAAAACACAACAACACCCAGGCACTTCTGTAGATTTTTGCCAAGAAGAGTTACAGATAATAGACAACCCATTTTCTTCCCAAATCACACAAAAACTGATGTTTCTGTAGGTATAAAAAAAGAAAACTGCAAAAAGAAAAAGCACGCTTCCTCTACTAGCATGTTTGAACCCCTCTGTAGAGAGATTAGGGAGGAAAAGAACTGTATTGGACAACAAGGCAACTACATTTCTGTAGCCTCAACACAATCATAACTCCTAATGAGAATCAGATGGGCAGAGCCATCATTATATCCTACTTTCTGTGGAGTTTAATCATTTCCTCATACTTATATAAAGTAAAAAAAGACACATCAGTGCAACACAGAGATTGTTTTATGTGCAATGACTATCTCACCCCCAAAAAGGTTAGACCTTTCCAAATTATATGTATTTGGAAAGAACATTCCAAAGCACTTGGGAGTGCATTTTAAAGTTATCCACAAAGGTTTGATACATGTCATGTATGTTGGAAGCCAGAATTACTATTCCTGGACATTGCATACATTAAAATAAAATACAGATATCTTCAGAAAAGTCCCACTTCTATTTACAAAAGCAAAAAGGAAATTTAAAGAAGTTCTCTGGATATGTTTTAGAAGAACCATTAACTTATTCACTTCTCATTTATAGTAATATAGCGCCACTAAAACTGGTATGCATGTGTGTGATAATTATAATTAGATTTACATCCTCAATATCCTTGAAAAAGAATTAATTCAGAGTATAACTGTGGAAAACATTTTACATTTACATCGGAAAAAACCTTTAAGATCATCGAGTCCAACCATAAACCTAACACTGCCAAGTCCACCACTAGTACTCTTAATTGTATACTGAAGTTGATATGTATTTTGTAACATCAAGAGATAGCAAAATATAATTTAAGGTCACATGTTTTTCTGCTTTTAAATTATAATATGGGGGAAATCAGTTCTGACTTACTTTATCTAGAGTCATATCAGGAAGTTCATCTGCAAGTTCACTTGGAGAGCTATCCACACTGGAACTGGCAATAACTGGAATTGCAGGTTCGTAGCCATAAAATGCCAATAAATCTTCCAATGGCATGTTTCCTTCCTAACACAAGATTTACAAACATTTCAACATATTGCCAAATACTCTTAAACAGTTCAGGATAAGACATATTTTGAAAAACAAAAGTAAATAATAAACAAAAAAAACCCCACTTAACTGTAAGCAGGAATCTTGATTAAAGACCTAAAATATTTTCAGGCACAGGACTGAAATAATGAATTATATGCCAAGAGACATAGTTGTGAAGGCCCATCAAGCTATTGAAGAAAATAATTTAATGGATTAAACTAAAGAGTAATTATTAAAAATGTGCTCCTTATCTAATTCATACTGTTGAACACAATTCGCCTATATTTCTTCAAGGCAGAAAATATATGAGAAACACTAACAATTCCCCTACAAGAAACAAATGCAGAAAAACTTGAAGACTTCAGTCCCATATAGTTACAGTTGCAAGTGTGTAAAACACCACAAAAGTAAACCAATACAGCAATTTTTTATCCCTCCTTTCCTTCTCCTGCACAATATATTTTATAATGATTGCTAAGGTGTTGTGGTTTAACCCCAGTCAGCAACTAAACACCACACAGACACTCACTCAATTTCCCCCAGTGGGATGGATGGGAGAACTGGAAGGGTAAATGTGAGAAAGAAACTTGCGGGTTGATACAAAGTTTAATAATTTAAAAAAAACCCCAAAAAATGTAAGGAAGAGAGGAAAAAAAACCCCAAAACCAACCCAAAATGAGAGCAGAAAATAAAACCCAAGAAAGACGAGTGATGCAAATGAAAACAATTGCTCGCGACCAACCAACCAACAATCAGCCAGTCCCTGAGCAGTGCCACCCATAACCACACTGCCATGGGGCCTGGGTCATATTGCTAAACAGCTTGTTAAACCCTAGAAAAAGCCAAAATGATATTCCTGAGAAACACTGATAGAAGTATTTTAACTACCCAAGGATGTTCAAGATACTGAAGAGTTATTGTAAGGAGGGAGAAAACATCACAAACATCACAGAAAAAGGTTGTGAAGGTGCCATTCTGTACTTCCTCCACAAAAAAACCTCTCAGAGGAAGAAGAATAATTGTTAATTGCCTCCATGCGAGAGTACCCAAAGTACAGTAATAGCTTCAGGACAGAGCCCAAATACCAGATCAAGCTCAATGCCAGTGTTTTAATAACAAATCTCCCAGGCAAAACATCACTAACCATTACAGAGCACAGCAAACTGCAAAAGTCAACACCAATCTTTAACATGTCCAGCAAATAAAAGAGCATGGCACAGATCAGATAAACTAATATCGAGAACAGATGAATCAATATCGTGACCTGAAACTGTTAACAGATACCAAATTCCTTCTAATATGCTCTGGTCAAATTTGTTATCACAAACCCTTCGTGCCCCATGTTGGGCACCAAAAAGGACTGTCACAGCTTAACCCTGGCTGGCAACTAGACACTACAGCTGCTCGCTCACTCTCCACTGGTGGTGGGATGGAGAGGAGAAGCAGAAGGGTAAAAGTGAAAAAGACACTTGTGGGTTGAGATAAAAATAATTTTAAAAGAAATAATAATTTTAAAAATTAGTAAAGAAAAAAAAGAAGGAAAAAAAAAAGTGAGGGGAAGTAAAACCCAAGACAGACAAACAATGCAAATCAAAACAGTCGCTCACCACCAAGGACTGATCAATGCCCAGCCAGTCCCCAAACAGCAGGACAGTCTGAGGAGCAGAAAGGGCCTTGACTCCCTATCAGTGTTATCAGTGCTGTTTTCAGCACAAATACAAAACACAACACCATACCAGCTGCTATGAAGAAATTTAACTCTATCCCAGCCAAAACCAGTACAGAAGGTAATAGGAGAAAGACAGCTTATGATACAGAGGCAAAAAAAAAAAAAAAAAAAAAAAAAAAATCAAGAGAAAGGCTTGGTTTATATCTTGTTTTTCCTAACATGATTTTACTACATATCATCATGCTTGCATGCATGCACAATTAATTAAACAACAAATCATGGAGATTTTTTTCAGTTACCTGATTGAAGTCAAAGAATTAGATATATTTTTCCAATATTCATACCTTTAAAAGTTATAGTACTTTTAAAAATTTCTTGTTTAACTCATAGCTGATTAAAGAAAACAAGTTAATCGGTGTAAGTTCTTAGTCCTGATAAGACTTTTCACAATAGGTAAACAAAGTCATGCCCAAGTCTTTTCAGGATGGGGACATAAGTAACAAAGTGTTTAAGATGAGTGGTGCTCAGTTCTTTTTCCTTTTATAAAAGCAATAAGATCATTTTGTGGAGTAACAGCTCCATTTTAACCACCAATCTTGGCAAGGTGCTTTGGTATTATAACTGCAAGTTCATAATCAGCAAAAATGTAATTGTAAAGGTAGTGGGACAAAAGAAAAAAAATCAGAAGTATAAACACTGCCAATTCTACATTTAGAAAATTTGTTTTTACGTAGACTACAAAAAACTCAGCCTCATATTTAATGCCAAAAATTACACTTTCCACTCTGTTGACCAAAACCTGCAGTTATGCTGAGTGGTATCAAGTGGGTCACTGAATGGTAATGCAGCATCAGTTTGTGGATGTTCAGCATTCAGCAGGCATTTAAAATGGGGGATGCACTGCCACAGATAAACAAAAGGTGTAAATAGGAAAAACATTTAATTAAAGAGTGTAAAAAGGAATAGGAAAAGCCAAGGAGCACACTGGTCATTTTGTACACCCACCAAATGCCAAACTGCTGAAACCGAGTCACAGAACTACAATTTATCTAGCAAATCAATGTGATCCATCACGTCTAAAACAGAAATGCATTTCCAGATTGTAAAAACAAAATCTGACCAACAGAATGAAACACAGCTAGCTGTCACTTAATAGTATGCAGAATGTACAATTGCAACTTATTTCCAACTTATATGGACATTTAGGAGAGAGCAAGTCACTCTTACCTTTTCCAAATCTTCAATTTCAGAGCCAAAATTTTTGTTTTCTTCCATCATTTCCTCTTCTTCTTCAAGAGTTTGCTCATCATCATAATCATGTACCAGCATTTCAGCAGAAGGGTCAAAGTCATGATCCTCAGATGATAAAGAGCCAACTATCAAAAACCCTAATTTGAGTCATTTTTTCTCCTATGCCAACATATGAAAATTACATCACAGGAAAAAAATAGAGTTGCATGTATTTTTACATACAGGGTCAGAACTCTCAATGGAATAACTGGAACAAATTCCTAACTACCTGACAAATTCAGCTATTTTAGCTGGCCTTCCCTTTTCGTACTTTTAAGTAATAGGTACAGTTTTCTCTCTTGCAGCATTGAGTACTTGGGAGAAGTATCTAAACTAATGAAACAGTCTCAGAAAGTACAATCCCAAATTAATATTTTACTGAATAAAAGATTATTCAAATCATCCTTGAAACGATCCTTAAGGTATAAAGTCACAAGATTTCAGATTCTGCAAGACACTGATTTATAGACTCAAATTATATTTATAAGGTTTATATGGTAATTAGCATAGCTTTTCACTGGTAAACAGCTAACTTAGGCTGTGAATCAGGCTCCTACCAACAGCAAAATAAGCAGCAAGACTTGCTTCAGATCAGTTTAGCCTCACAGATGAGATCTTTTGTTAAAACTAATTTAATTCTTAGCACTTGATCTAAAAAGGAAGAACAAACAGAGTTTCAAGAAACACAGAGGAAAATATACCAGAAATAAAATGCTTCTAATGGATCACATTAATTAACAAGTCATTGTGACAGCTCTGTGGTCCAACAGACACTTTTTCATTACTTAACAGAATACTTGTAAGTCATCAAAAAAGTACTGTTAATATTTTAAGTGCATTTTCTCAACTGTTAGAAAGGTTATCATTAGATTCAACAAGTCTTAAAGATGCAGCGCAAAGTCAGTGTTCTACAATGAGAAATACAGAAATAGAGAGTTCTTCTGTTCTTTAACGTTCCCTTTCTTAAAGATGAAAAACCAAAACAGTTTAGTATTTTCTATTTCACTTCCAGTTTCCCCTTCTAGTTCTTACATACTAGTGCTACGTTGCAATTCTTGGCTTACAAGCAGTATAGAAAAGGTTTATTAAGAATTATTTCCACATAAGAACTTCTTTAAAAGTTTAGATGGAAATGGCTACAATTTTCAGTGCTTTTCTTAAAAAAAATAAATAAAGCGGTACCTCTCGGCACCGCTTCTAGCCTTCAAGGAGACAGTTGTATATACTAACACTTCTGAGTCTTAAAGTATCTAATTAATTTTTCAGCAATAATGCTAAGTGTTAATTCCTTATATGCAGGTAATTACTTTAAACTTTGTCCATTTAGCTTGCTTAAGACAATATTGTGGAAGTTCATAACACCATACCATAAGGAAACATTCAGGCCAAAAATGCTTTCTGTTCATGTGCTATGCATATTATGGTCTCATAAAACTCTCAGTATAGCTGATAGTACTACTCCAATTACAACATTATGCATTGAATTTTTCTACTATTGGCCATCACAACCTGATCCTATGGCTTTTAAAGAACTGTCAACTGCCTCAATATAATACATATTCATATATACATATACTAAAGATTACTGCTTCCAATTGCTGTTCTAATTCATTTTATGCTTGAGTATTTTAAGTGGAAGTTCTATTCCACTCAGACTTCAGATAAAAAGTCTCACTTCTTAGTAGCTCTGAACACTCAAGATCTCATTTAAAATATTTAAAACCATATTCATATAATGCAAGCTAAATAAAAATAGTTAAAAAAATTAAAAGCAGCCAATGTTGAAAGCAGTTACGCAGAAGCAAATGCATTCTCCAAATACTTCTTCATAAAGAAGAATGCTGTTAAACACGCTTGCTTGTGTGAAGTATTCCAAAGAACCTTAACAACAGTTAAAGCTTTAACAATTACATATTATGATTTTAAACATTTTCTGATATTATCAAGAAGTCAAAAATTTACACAAGCCTGCAGTTATCAGCAACAAGAGAGGTGGTCTCTCCCCAAGCTACATGGCTTTGCCAAGATGCTGACTTAAAAGTACTACAAAACTGTTCATTTTAGATTCTAAGCAGTCAATTGCTAACTTCAGCCAGAGTTAAGGGAAGAACTCCACAGCACACATCTCTTAAAAATCAGGCAGACAGTTAGTTACGTGAACATGAAGCGTTAGGAAAGCTACGAGGCAACGGGGGTAGCTGGGAAGGAGCAGGAATGAGAGAGCCGAGTGTGGGCACCAGGCTAGGTGCCGTGGCAGGAGGGAGGCAAGGACGAACCTGGGCTCGAACTCCCAAAGGAAGCCTGCAGGGAAGAGGAGAAAGCAAGGTGAGACGCAGGCTCCCTCCAGCCCAGCAGCAGGTAGGGGTTCTCCATTTCACATCCTCTTCCTTCGCCCCGCGCTACCCGCTGGCCTCGCCCCTGGCCCCTGCCCTGTTCGCCCCTCCATCCCCGTTCACCCTCTACCCAGCTCGCCTTCCCTCGCTCGCTCCCCGTCTGCTGCTGTCCTTTCCTCCTCCCCTGGCCAGAGGCCCCCTAGGAGCTGCGCCCAGCTCGGCGCTCCCACTCCCTCGAGCCCTGGCAGGAGTTGACAGGGGCAAGCAGCGGCGGAGGAAGCCGGACCAGCCCGATTCTTCCCGTTCCCGGCCCAGGACTCGCTCCTCCTGCCAGGCGTTTCTCTATCGCCTGCGCTGCGGCAGCCCGTCCCGCACCCTTCTACGCGCCCAGCCGCGGCTTGTCGGCCGCCCATGGGCTGGGAACCTGGCACTCGCACTGCACGGCATTCGCTGCGCGGCCTAGTCGCGCAGGCTCCGGCTGTCTCGGGGCGGTCGGCCGCTTGGCCAGCCGCATCGAGCCGCCCTGGAAAGCGCCTTACAGGGATAGCGAGGAGGCGGACGCGGCGGGCTTGCCGGCGGCAGGGCCCCGCGGGGAGTCGACCAAATCCTATCACCCCAGTCCGCTTTACCCGCTCACCTCCGCCATGTTGGGACGATCAGACTGAGCAACAGTACTGCGCCGAGTGCCCGGATGGGGCCGCTAAGCCAATGGCAGCCGCAGAGCTCCAGCCGGAGGTGGCCAGGAAGGGAGAGAGAGGAGGGGCCAGGAGGACTGGGCTGGGGAGGAGGAGGAGGTGGCAATGTCGGGATCCTGCCTCTAGCGACGCCTGCCTCTAGCCCCGGCTGGCGAGGAGGCTAGCGCCTTTGCCCGCCCCAGCATCACAGCAATATCTATAGTGCAATTATGTTCTATGCCCTTACAACGCGTTTTGCCTCCCAGTGGTTTTCACCGAGTACAGATCAAGATAAAGAGTAAGGATGGTAAAGTTATTGCGTTAAGCTTATTTGAAGGGGATGGAAAGGATGTGATTGTACCACCTCTTTCTCAATTAGCATTTTTCTCCAGAAACAGGGGTGAGCATGATGTGCTCTTAAAAGTGTAGCTTGGAAATCAAACTGCCTCGTGCTTTTCTGGAGTCTGGTATGGTGCTGCATCATCAGGAGCTTCCACCGGAGCCCAGTGCTTTCACTGGTATACTTCTGCTCTCTGTCTCACTTCCCTGGGCAATGTGAGATCGCTCTTTCCATTTTACAGAGACTCTGAATTAGAGATGGCTGAACAAAATATGTGTATGCATATATACAGTGAGTCAAATAGCTATATCAATGCAAATGCGGTTTTCCATAGCTGCTGGGCATACAAGAATGTATGGAGTTCTATATTTCAAGGTGTTTTTTCTCTTGGAGTCAAGAAGATGGGACAAAAATCTGCCTAAACCATTTCTTCTGAAGTAATAGAGGAAGATACATTTTGTGTCTGTATTTTGAATATATTTTATCATCCAAATTAATCCCAGATCAAAAAAAAAGGAAAAAAATATTTTGAAACAATCAAAAAATTGCGGGTTGGAAACTTAACACTAAACCAGCTTTAATGAAACAACATTAATAAAAAGGAAAACAATAATATTATAATAAATAATAAATAATAAAATATATATAAGTATACAAAACCAATTCAAACTTCCCCAATGATTTTATGTCACCGCTAATGGTGCAGGGCAGGCACAGGGAAGGTCCTGGACAGGACTCAACAGCAGGCAGGAGCTGGACTCAAGAACATGGGGATCAGGTTCAGAGGCAGGCAGACAGACAAGGTCCTCCCTGAACATCAGGCATCGAAGAAGTGGTATTGACCTTTGTGATCTCTAAGCTTTCATACCGAGTATAACGTATATGGAATGGAATACTTCCTTGGTCAGGTTTGGGTCACCTGTCTTGTCCACCCCTCCCAGCAGATGTGACTCTCCTCCAGCAACTCTGGGATGGCCTCCAGAGTTGGAATTGGTGTGAACACGGTCTCCAACGCCCTGTTACCTTGGTGATAACTATCAGGCTTATCACTTCTAGAGGCAACCACTGTCTGAAAAAACTGTGTTGGTAAGCTTCAGGAACTGAAGTTCCTCAGAAGAGGCTTAGAAAATATGTTCTGCTGTAGCTCAGACCAGAACACCTCTGAGTTCTTATCCTAGCTTTTCACTAGTGTCACCAACATATTGATTCTTTCAGACAGAAAGTCATTATCGTGAGATAAAATTATTAATTAATTTCAATAATATAGGTCAAATGTATCCTTGTGTATCATTAAAAATTAATACCTAGGTATTGCTTCAAAATATGAACTATTACCTAACAGCTTTATTGAAGTTTTCACCAGAATGCCACTCCTATCAAAGTCGGTAGTAATTTTAATATTCTAGTTCTTCAGAAAAGAATGAGTCAACAAGCACTTATGTTTTAATTTCCAGAGCTGTTTAGCACTTGTCAGTTGTATTAAAGTACACTGGGCACTGGGATGCTCAGAACTCTTGAAAAATCAAATAACTAGAGGTTATACATCCTATGATGCAAAATATAACGGTCTTTTCTTTAACACAGTCAAATCACATTGTCTTATTTATGTAGGTAGATACACTGAAATCCTGAAGCAATTTAAAAAGTCATCTTACCTTCTTTTCCTGGAAAGGATAATAGATATAAATAGACAAACACAGATACTTTATACTAGAGTTCATCGTGTTACTGTAAATGAAAATGACTAGATGTTACTATGTACTTTTGTATAATGCTTACATTCTTTTAATTTTGTTATTTAAAATGTTTCATATTGTGAACATGCATCTGAAAGATATTTAAAACTTTGCAACAAGGACTGTTTATTTGAACTGTGTTTGTACTGAGGAATGCTCACTGTGTTTGGGATCTGATTGTACAAATACTCTGTTGAGAAGAACATACTGTGAATTGGAGGTTTATTATTAATATTAGGTGGCCATTTTCTTTCTAGTTTTTAAATATTGGGCTCACTGCATCTGAAGCTTTCTGAATCAAATCTGTATTAATCAAACTTTAAACCTGTTATATGAAAATTTTATTTTTGTCCTGCCTGATTCTTTGGTTCAGATTGATTGTATATTTGCCACACTAGTTTTTTAGTATGAGGTTAAGTATTTTGTACATCTTCATGAAGTGGCAAAAAATGTGTAATAGTAAGGAGTTAAATGTTTTTCTTTAATATTTGCTTTAATATTTGCTTAATTAATGATCTGAATGTATAATATACTCGCATAAATATCTTGTGTTCTACTCCTAGAACAAATGAAAGTCAAAGACATTCCAAGTGCCTGCCAGAATACATTTTTAACTTTTGGTCTCATACTTCATCCCATCATCCAAGTTTGCGCATTAAATAATTTAATTTTAAATTCTTCATACAATTTTCATATTAAAATGTGGTCTAAGACTTGTATTTAAGTATTGATGGTTAGTTTCTGGTTTTATTTCTTATACCTCAGCATTTCCCATACATTTTTGTTTGATTGTATTTATTCAATGCTTTCATATACTGATATAGACGGTCCCTGAATATGGAATGAGCTATATCTCTTCGTTTATCTCAGTCTGTAGTCTGATCTACACCAAACCTTAAATTATATATAGTATTCAGAATACTATATTTGGATTAAAGTGGTAAATGAGTTTTTCTTCTCTCAGAGGTACGTCAGTCATTCAACCAGTAATTCTTAGCTTCATTCTTAAATCTCAACCGTTGTCCAAATTCTGTGTGAGTTACCCTTTGCTTATACCCTTTGCTTATATCATGGTTCACTGAAAAGACTTTTAAAGACGTGAGCATCTGTGGCAAAAATCTTCGCATATTTTTCCAAGTTTTCTTAACAAAAGAGAACTGTTCATATGGAGATATTTTTTTTCTTTTCTATATTAATTTCCAAATTAATGTCATCATAACCTCCTATAGTAGTTTTCCACAACAGACGTGTTCTGCTCAGCCTACCTAGTTTTGGAAGCTTTTTCTGTTAAACTTAGATCGCTTTAATGTTTTAATGCTCTCACCCTCTTCTATGGTCTACATACTTCTGAAGATCCAAGTACAGAAGTACAGTTTGGGTTCAGAAGACCAAATAACATGGTTTATAACAAAAATCACTATAAATATTGCTTCACAAATTTACCAATCTGGATATCTTCTGTCTTTCATCTTGTTCTTCATGACAGACAATGACTGTGTTCATGGTAGGATTTCTTCATCAGTAAAGGAAGATGTATGGTTTTATCAGTGTAGTTTAATTATTCCTCGCACAAGCAAGACAACCTGTATTAGTAGTAGCATTGTTTTGTTGGTATAAACTCCGTGTATACCAGGAGAATCAGCTGGTATAGTTATACTGTGCGTGGCAGGAACCTCTTTGCAAATTAAATTCACATGCCAGCAGGCTTAAAAATTAATTCCTTTAAACTAATCTTCACACACTAAGAATGGTCCTGTTGTCTTCGTTGGAACTACTTGAATGCTCGTGACATGTAAAATAAAGTGTGCTAAAAGAAGAGAGAGCTCTTGATTTGAATTCAGCATGAAGTTTGCCACTGATCTCAGTAAGTTAAGGACATCACCTCAGCTGTTTGCAGTGTCAAAGCTGTGCTTTTCGTGAAGTGGAAATGGCATTATACCTTCTTTTATGAAACAATTAAAAAGCTATTAATCACACCCATTTCCCATTACTGATTTTCCCAATGACTACCATAGCTTCTCCTGTGGTTATTAATATTGATGTGGTTATTGTCACAGGAAAGGATTATATATGAGGCAACACAAACAGAAACCTATTAGAAGGATTGATATGGATGAATTTATAATCTTCTGCTATTTATTGTGTCTCTCTTTTGATACTCACAATATATCATCATACTGGGTGCTATTGAAAGACATTTAAAGAACAGTGGAATAATCAAGCACAGTCAACATGGATTCAGAAAGGGGAAGTCCGGTCTAACTAATTTAATATCATTCTACTATAAGGTCACCCACCTAGTGGATGGAAGGGAAGGAGGTGGATGTGTTTTTTCTGGATTGTAGTGAGGCTTTTGATACTGTCCCTCACAGCACCCTTCTAGACAAGTCGTCCAACTGTGAGATGAGCAGGTACATGGTGTGCTGGGTGAAGAACTGGCTGAAGGGCAGACCTCAAAGGGTTGTAGAGAATGGGGTTACATCTGACTGGTGACTGGTCATCAGTGGTGCTCCTCAGGGCTCCATTCTAGGGCCACTTCTGTTCAATATATTTATCAATGATCTGGATGCAGGAGTCGAATGCAAGTTTGCTGATGTTACCAAACTGGGAGGTGCTGTTGACTCTCTTGGGGGACAAAAGGCCTTGCAGAGGGATCTAGGTAGGTTGGAGCACTGGGCAATCATCAATGGCATGAAATTTAGCAAGTCCAAATGCTGGATTCTGCACCTGTAATGGAGTAATGCCAGACACAAGTATAAACTGGGAGAGGAGTGGCTGGAGAGCAGCCCTGCAGAAAGGGATCTAGGGGTGCTAGATGACAGCAGCTCAATATGAGCCAGCAGTGCCCTGACAGCCAAGAGGCCAAACCGCATCCTGAGGTGCATCAAACACAGCACAACCAGCTGGTCAAGAGAGGTGATTATCCCACTGTATTCAGCATTGGTGCAGCCTCACCTTGAGTGTTGTGTGCAGTTCTGGGCCCCACAATTTAAGAAGGATGTTCAGGTCCTTGAATGCATCCAGAGGAGGGCAACAAAGCTGGTGAAAGGGCTGGAAGGCATGTCCTGTGAGGAGTGGCTAAGGATGTGGGTTCTCTAGTCTGGAGTAAAGGAGACTGAAGTGTGACCTCATTGCTCTCTGCAGCTTCCTGAGGAGGCAAAGTAGAGAGGCAGGTGCTGATCTCTTCTCTCTGGTATCCAGTGATAGGATGGATGGGAATGGTTCAAAGCTGCGTCAAGGGAGCTTTAGACTTGATATTAGGAAGCATTTCTTTACCGAGAGGGTGGTCAAACAGGCTTCCTAGAGAGGTGGTCAATGCCCCACGCCTGTCAGTGTTTAAGAGGCATTTGGACAATGCCCTTACTAACATGCTTTAACTTTTGGTCAGCCCTGAAGTGGTTAGGCAGTTGGACTGGATGATCGTTGTAGATCCCTTACAACTGAACTATTCCATATAATGTATTGCAAAGCCAGAACATGGTTAGAATAGTTGTGTAGAATGGAGGCTTTAGCCATAACTCACTGTATAACATAAAAATAATCTCTTTCTCTAGGTCTTATTGTGTCTGAGAGCATGTAGGGAGGCCAAGCCATCTCCAGGGACATCAGACTGAAAGATCATTTCAGATCATTAATATAGCCTTAAGTGTGTGTTGTCAGAGTGGCCTGGAGATACCTTATTGATTCAATACACCAAATTTGTATATTACTTTGGGTTCACCTCTTATTTTCCTAAATATTGTTACCCATCATATTTTAAGATTGTATATGTTGCTTTAGGACTTGTATATGATCCCTTTGGTCAGAGCTTTCTTGGCATTACATGTGTTTGAAGCACTCAGCATAGTGATTCCTGGAGTCCCGAGATGTGTTTGGTGACTTTTCCTGTTTGAACAAACCTGTTACCTTCTAGCTACTACTGCAACGTACATTTGATATGAATTAAATCCATCAATGTGTAGGTTATAAATTACTCTTTTGAAAAAGATCTTAATAAAGAAACTTGAGAGCGTGGACAGTTTTGGTAATATGGTCCTAGCGACTTGGATCCGTGGCTGGCATGATGGTTTACAGATGGGCCAGGTGGCAGAGCACTGCCCTGCCTTTTCTGTTTGTGGTTTCAGGCTTGGCAACTGACTGTGAAAATAGCTGAGTGGTGTGGGGTATGCTCCATCATCCTACCTGTAAAGCCTCGTTTTTGCAGCACAGATCAAAGTAAATAAAAGGCCAACAATTTCAAGGATGAGGTAGAGAAGGGAGATTAAATCATAGAATCATAAGAATGATCTCTAAGGTCTTTTCCAACAACTCCAACCATACCTGTCTACCACTAAATCATGTCCCCAATCATCTCATATACCTGCCTTTTAAACACCTCCAGGGATGGGGACTCAATCACCTCCTTGGGCAGCCTGTTTCAGTGCTTGATAACCCTTTC
The DNA here is from genome assembly GCF_017976375.1 of Cuculus canorus. Classification (NCBI taxonomy): domain Eukaryota; kingdom Metazoa; phylum Chordata; class Aves; order Cuculiformes; family Cuculidae; genus Cuculus; species Cuculus canorus. The sequence continues at coordinate 15,122,944 of NC_071440.1, forward strand.
TGTGAAGAAATTTTTCCTAATGTACAATCCAAACTTCCCTGACACAGCTTGAGGCCATTCCCTTTTGTCCTATCACCTATCCCTTGGGAGAAGAGACCAACACCCAAATCTCTGCAACCTCCTTTTAGGTAGTTGTAGACAGTGATAAGGTCTCCCCTCAGCCTCCTCTTCTCCAAAACAACCCCAGGTTTCTCAGCCATTCCTCATAAGACCTGTTCTCCAGCCCCTTCACCAGCTTTGTTTCTCTTCTCTGGACACGCTCCAGGACCTCAATGTCTTTCTTGTAGTGAGGGGCCCAAAACTGAACACAGGATTTGAGGTGTGGCCTCACCAATGCTGAGTATAGGGACAGAATCATTTCCCTAGTCCTGCTGGCCACACCATTGCTGATACAAGCCAAGATGCTATTGGCTTTCTTGGCCACCTGGGCACACTGCTGGCTCATGTTCAGTCCGTTGTTGACCAACACCAGGTCCTTCTCTGCCAGGGAGCTTTCTAGCCACTCTTCCCCAAGCCTGTAGCAGTCAAGATTGTGACAGGCACCTAAAAATACACCATTGTTGTCAGAAATTGGAATTGGGGTTGATTAATCAGAAATGAGCTGAAGGCAAATGAGACTATAGCACTTTCTGACATTTTATCAATTTTTTTAAAGATCAAACTCCCACCTATTTTTCTACTTTCTAATTTTCTCAGTTAATTTTTAATTTCTAGTAATTTTATCAAATTATGAAAATGTGTTGTTTTAAGAGCAAAATGCATTAAAATACTACTATTTGTCAGGACTCTGACATTTTTGTAAAAAATCAGCACATAATTTCAGTTCCAACTAATTTAAATCCCATAGAGGAAACTGCCTATGGAAGAAAATACAGCATCAAATGCAGGCTCTAAAAGCATTTGCCAGTACCCTTTCTAATGATATTTAAACATAATTTTTATTAAAATAATTTGACTTGCAATGGAAATGAGTTTTCAAAATTGCAAAATGTTAATTTAGACATTTAGTTCCCAGGCTGCAAAAATCCATCATGTTTCTTTCAAAAAGACAAATGTTGAATGACTGCACATATGTTAAATGTATTTCCACTCTCAAGTTTGTAAGTTGAAGTTATTTCTATCAATTCAGTGAAGATACTAATTTTATTTTGCTTGTTTAAATGGTAGTTATACTCGCTTCAGGTCCTGCTGATGCTGAGGCTCTCCCTGCCACCGACCAGGTTGCTCTCGAGGCCGGTAGGACCGGGGTCGCGCTCATCGGCCGTTCCTACCCACGCCCGCGGTCGGCGGCCTGCAGGGAGACCAGCACCTAGCCATACGCCGTGCACGGACCTTCCAGCGGCCAACTAGGGCCTCGGGGCGCCCGCCCAGGCTGGTTTGTACGACCGCGCTCTAGGCTTGCGCCTCGGTTTTGGTAACCCGTTTCAGCATTACAGCGCTCAGCCCGGGCCGCAGCAGCTCGTACCACCAGCTAGGGGTGACATTGCCTTCCAAGTACTTGCCTTCTCCTCAAGCTACTCTCCCGAACAGCTACTGGTACCGGTAAGAGTAACTTGTAGAGCTGTACGGCCGCACAGTTAATTACGGAGGCGCTGGGACTTCTTGTGGGTGGGGTGCGCTCTAGGGATTTCTCTGCTGCCCTGCGCAGAAGGCTCGGGATTGTTCCTATGACGTCACGGAGGCTCCCGTCAGGAGGGTGGGGTTGCACCCTTAGTGGCGGCTGGGAAGCTTTTCCCATACGTCTGTGGCGTCGCGCGGCCGATCTTGCGAGGCTTAGGTGCACAGGCGATTACAGATTGGAGAGGCGCCATTTTGGGAGTGAGGCAAGTGGGGGTGCGGGGATATGCGTGTACGCGCGTCGCCCTCAACTCTGGGCCTCCTGCAGTTTGGGGGGCTGGGAGTGGACAGACTCCACTAGGAGTGGCCTGGTGGTGGGCCGAGGTGCCGGAGCTGGGGGAGGAGGTGTGGAAGGGCGTCTTCATTTCTTCTCTCGCCGTGGGGTGAGGCTTGTCTGCGGGGACGACAAGGGGAATTGTCCCCGGCGCGGCGGTTGCCGCGGCCGGTGAGTGCTTGAACGTGGGTCGCAGCCCCCCTGAAAGTCAGCATAAGCGCCCAGTATGGGTCGTCGGAACCCTTTCCGGGGCCTGCTGCGGCGCCACAACAAAAGGCCTGATTGGGGGTGGGGGTCTGCCCGCATACTTCACAGGCGGCCCTAAAGTGGCGAGGCTTCCACCAGGACCGCGCTGGAGGGGGGGTGGGGGTGGGGGGAGTCGGGTCGGGTCCCTAGACGGCTCCTGCCCCTCCCCTGGGCTTGTTCTGCGCTTATGGTCGGTCGGTGTCCCTGGACCAAGTCAGTTCTTTCCTCTCTAGGTGTCTCCTGCAGATCAATTTGTCTTTCCCAATAAAAGAAGAAATGCCCCTTTCCGTTTGCTTTTTGTTCTCGGAAATTAGAGACAGGAAAACGTTTTCACAGATAGTCTGCGTTCTTCGATAAATATGCCTGCTGCTTTCTTCAGGATGTGAGTGAATGTTTAACTGAGGCTTCTGTATTCGGGTTTGGTTGCCTGATTGCTTGTGTTGCTTTTCAACAAATTGCTTTTCAAGATTTAGATTTAGATTTATGTTCTTGTCTAATGCCTATTCAGATTTCAAAAGGGACAACTGATTGTTCTGGTTCTTTTTCCCGTAGGTAATTTGGGTTGCAAAGAGAGTCCTGGATATTTGGAGCCTTTTGCTTCAGCTGGTAGGGAGTTAAAAAGGGGGAAACCGTCCTGCATGGTTGCTTCTTGTGAAAGTGGAAAAATATCAGATGTTGATCTAGGATTATTTGTTCAAGTGTTTTCTCTTGAAAAGGCTTCTGAAACAATTATTAGGCCTCTGAGAAGTAAATTGGAAGTTTGAAGTCATGAGCTTTTTCTTTCTAACAGTGCAGAGCACCTCACCCTTGGATGCTTTTGTCCATGTGGCACGGATGCACGGCTAAATTTATCAAGTTCTGAAGACTTCAGCTGTCAAAATAAAGTACTGTTTTGCTTTTGGTTACTTTTTTCTTCCAAGCAGCATTCTGTCTGTTATAGGCATAACCAGTTTTGTTAACTGGCTCCAGGTTAAATGCAGTCTGAGTCACTGTGTATACATTGCTGAAAATTTTCATGGCAGATATTTTTACCCTTATCTTATTTTTTAGATTTTCTGATGTAGACTTCTGTCATTTTGCAGTGAGACCTATTTTCTAAGTGAAGTGTCTAATATAAAATTGTTTATAATTGTTTTCTTTTATATTTTATTTAATGTTTTTGTTGAAAAAATGTTGTTTCCAGTAAGCAATGTCGTGGTATCTAGATAGCTGTTTTTTACAAATGCCTCTGTTACCAAAGCTAGGAAATGTTCCTTAGTTCAGATGTGAAATTTTGATTTTTGGCTTCACAGTTGGTGGTGTAAAATGTATTTATTTTACCTGTAGCCAATGCTTCTTATAGTGAAATGTATATGGAATAGACAAGAGAAGTTGTCAGAGGAAAAAAAAAAGAGCTTCTTAAGGCAGAGACTTGGCAAACTTTGGAAATAGCCTTGCAGAATCTGTAAGCAAGAAGGATGGGTGTCTGATTTCTCTGAAGTCAAATCTACATCAAACAGCTACGAATGTAGTATTGGTAAGAGCTCTGGATACTATCTCAAGGAAAACAAACTGGAAAAATAAGTCACGTAGTACTAACACCTTGTGGAGTCCTCTTGGATTATGTAAGTATTCGTAAATCAATTTACACTTGAATCAGTAAAATGGTTAAACCAGTAACGTTTGCTTCCTAGAGGATGTTTGGTTTTTTTTGAGAATGTTGAAATGAGCTTGCATAATCTAATTTTTGCTTGCCATTTTTAATAATTAATGGAATATTTTTAAGAATTATATTTTAAGAATTGGAAGAATATATGTATCATAGAATTGCTAGGTTGGAGAAGACCTCTGAGATCATAGAGTATTACTAGAAAAAGAAATTTGGAAGTGTGAATGTGATTTTTCTGGGAGATTAAAAAAATGTACATCTAGACTGAATCTGTAGGTAACTTATCCTTCGCATTAATATTGTAGTCTCAATAGTGAGCTGTTATACTTATTGAACAAGTCTGCTGGATGGCTTGCAAATCTCAGTCTTCCCATTTGCATTAGACACTTTTGCAGCATTAAGGTGCTGATAATGTAGCACTGCTTTTTTTATTTCTTTCCACTCTTCTTTGTCACTTATGGAAGCCAGATATATATTACCAAAATTAATTTACTGCCTATGCAAACTGACTTTTTAATGTGTTGATATTTTAAGGTTGAGTTCAGAGTAATTTCCTATTCTGTAATGGGAATGAATGAGTCTGGTTTGAAAGGATACCATAACAAACCCTTCCTACCTTTTTTGGAAGGATTTAAACTAAAATATAGTGGTGAGCTAACCAATCTTATGTGCTATTGTTAGATATATTGCTGTCTCCTTCCCCCTGTAGTGGTTAAATGTTGAAATTAATATATTTACCTTTTTTTTTTTTTGTAGGCTTGCTTTCAGCTGAAATACTGCTGCCTCAAAGAAAATTAAGATGGACAGAATGACTTAATTCAGAAGTCACTGGTAACTTTATTAAGTTCTCCCTCCTCCTACCCCACCTTGCTTATTCATAAAGTTTTAAATAATGAAAGCATTATTGGGTGGACTGTAAACTGAGTGTCTGGTAAATGTGACACGTTTACCTTAGTTGTGACCTTTTCCAAAATTTTTAGAGCTTCCACAATACTGAAACATTGGTAATAGTGAGCTAATGAAGAAAATGTTTTTCTCTAAGGTCACTGCAAAGACATTTGGGAAGATGGCTTGTGTTAAAGCCCTGTAAAAAAGTAATTTTGAGTGTAGAAAAGTAATTTTAGGCATGCAAAACTGTCTAAAGATTACTACAGTGTTGATTTTTTTTTTTCCCCCATAACTTATTATTTTGACCGTAAATGAAAGACTTGCACCTAAGTATTTTAAATTCTTAGGCTCACTGAAGTAGTTCTGTTCTGTGTGTTGTCTTGTCAGTACCTAAAAGTTGATCTACTTTGAGTATTTTGCTTTCTTTGAATGGCTTTGCTGTTTTGTTATTTTAAGTTCTATTTTAATTTTGCTTTTTGGCAAACATGGAAACTATGAAACACAAATGGGAGTTTGTTTCTCTAATATCTCGTGGCTGTGGCTTGGGGTTCTTCTACATTGAGTCTTAATGTGCCTGGGATTTACTGAATGAATTGAGCCACGTGTAAAGGAACCAAGCTAACAGAGTAGAATTATCTTCCTTGTTCTTTTAGTTTTGCTTGAAAACACTTGGTAAATGGGGAAGAACTCGGGTGTGAGTTGACATTTCATTAGATTTTGTCTATTATCTGGCCATAAACATAGTATGCAAGTACTTGCTTCTTAAATAATAGAAAACTATTAACTTTCAGTGCTATGAGACACCTCTTGACAAGAGGCTCTTGCTGAAATCAAGGAACGACATTCCCTTTATTTACTATTTTGGGTGACATCTTTATCTGGAGACTTTCTTCTGCATGTTTTGAAGAGTTTGCTTTTTAGCTTTATTAAATTAATTCTTTCTTTACATCTTTATAGTTGCTGGTAGGATAATTCTTTTTTTTTGTTTTTCACTGTGTTTTCACTTGAGAAGTGCAGTTGTTCTTATTTATATGCATATATATTTGACACAGTTTTGGGCATATTTTACAACTGTGCCCTTGTACCCTAAGCAAAATTCATACTTGGGTGAGGATAACTGAGGAAAAAATGCCTAGCATGCTGCTCCACTTTAATTCCTTTAGATTTTTGTGTGTAATGCTGATAGTCTGTCAAGTGGTTTGCAGACGACTATGGAGGTAAGATCCTTGCCTCAGAGAGCTTATACTTGAAGTCTTGATGTAAGCATAGCTTTTGTACTGGAATAACTGTCAGCAGCTTGGCTCTTTTACTGATACTTTTATTCTGGTAGAATCCTAAAATGGCTAAATTTGTATTGAGAAATTGTCTTGAATGGTGTAGGCTGCTCTGCTGCGTGAAAACGCTGCTGGTGGAAGCTTTTAAAAATAAGCAGAGTTTAAACTTGTTTTGTTACTGTGTGATTTTGAGCAGTAGTGTTTCACAGTGACTGATGATAATGCCCTATGTGGTGCTATCAAATCTTCCCCAATTATCTTCTTTCATATTTTAGGTAAACAAAGTCTGGGAAACAGCTGTAATTATATAGAATTGTGTTTCTGCTTTATGTGTTCAGGATATTTTAAAACTGCCACCTTTTTCAACTGCTTTTTCTTCAGATCCTTGTGAAGACTCCAAAGTGCAAAAGATTTGTGGTCATTTTGTTACATAATATATGCTGAACTGGGTGGTGATGTTAGTGCACTAACAAGTTGGTTTTGGACTTTGAACCTTGCAGAGGATGAGAGCTTAGTGTTTATCCAGATTTCTGCTAAATGGTACTTCCAAGTGTAGCATTTCAAGCAGAAGGAACCTGGTTGTAGCTTACTTTCAAATATGAAGTTATTTTATGTTACAAAATAGTTAGCTTTTTTTTTTAATTTAAAATTTGGTACAGTGCAAGAAGGAAAAACGTTTTTGAGTAAAAGTGATGATCAAAGAATTCTAAGCTCTCTCATTAACCTTGACTTCATTAACCAAACCATTTCCTAAAAGACATTTTGATTTTTGTGGCAATAATATTTGATTCACAGAAGTGATGTAAAACCCTGTTGTTTGTGAACCAAAACTATATACAAAAGGGGGCCACATGATAAGGAACAGTAGTTGGGATTTTTAAAACACCAGTGTCCCACCAAGTCTGCTGACATTCTGGATCCTCATGCAAAACAAAAACAGTGAGTGTGCTTTAGTTGATTTATCCTCACAAAAGAAACTTGAGCCCTAAGTAGAAATGAAGATGGGTTTTTCTTAGATGTTTTTGTTTGGTTTTGCTAAGTCACTGTAGAGCTAGGTTTTAGGGCTATGTCTGTACACGGAATGTCTGAATGTGTTGGGTTTTTATGGTTAAAATATTGGTTGTTGCAGTTTGCTTCCATGTGTTTCTCATACCCTGGCATGTCATAAGACTTTTGGAGGTATTCAAATTTGACAGAGGACTTTGTCCCATCCTTTAGCATTCTGCAGGAAGCCTTAGTTCTCATACTTTTTTTTAAAGATGTAGCAAGAAGGTAAATAAAAAAAAAAAGAATGGATATTTTCTTTTATTCTTCTTAATTTTCCACTTTTGGAATACTCATCAGAACAGTTCTGTATTGGATGGTGGGGACAGTGAGACTAAAACTTCCTTATTTTTTTTTCTGTTAATAACTTTACTGCTCCACTCACAAGCTTCAAGTATCCCTACCTATTTGAGTTTATATTGCCTTTTATTTTAAACGTCTAACAGTCTCTGAAATACCTAGTGTTATAGAAACTGCTTTCTGTAAAATAATTTAGGCTATCCACAGAGTGAGAGAAGTATAGAAGCTGAAAATGCAGAACAATTTTTCCTAGTTTCTGGTGAGATGGGTTCAGCTGACAGGATTTTTTTTTCTAATTTTTAGTATGATTTTAAAATTTGTTAGACAAACTAGTGTATATAGTTCAGACAAATAGTGTTATCAAATGTATCTTGCCAACAGTAATTGAATCTGTATTAAATATTGAAGACATTTCTGGGCTAGGGAAATATTTTTATTTTGTACACTGAAGAGACCTTCCTGAAGTTGGATCAATACCAATGGGACTGCCTTTCTTCTACCAGCTTAAATACTGGTTAGACAAGTTAAATGACATGCCCTTAAAATTGGCTGGGGACAGTCTCTGATCTCATGTCCTTGTCATCTTAAAGTTCTGCTGTGCTTTTTTTTTCTCCACTCTTGGTGGAGAAAGCACCAGGTTAGGGAATGCTTAAATCCATGGGGCCTGACAGGATTGAACCCATGAGTGTAGGAGGGAGCTGGCTGATGTAATTTCAGGGCTTTTCTTGATTATCTCTGAGAGGCCATGGTGATTGGGAGAGGCTCTTAAGTACTAGAGGAGAGCAAATATCAATCCTGTCATCAAGAAGAGTAAGGAGGAGGATCCAGGGAACTACAGGTTGGTCAGCCTTGCTTCAGTCCATGGGAAGGTGGTAGAGTAACTAATCCTGGAAACTATTTCCAAACAAGAAGGCGAGTGGGAGCAGTCAGCATGGCTTTATGAAGGGGATATCATGTTTAACCAAGCTGGTAGCCCTCTACAATTAGGTGACTAGCTTGGTATATGAAGGGAGCAATGGATGTTATCTTGGCTTCAGTAAGGCTTTTGACACTGTCTTCTGTGACATTCTCATAGAGAAGCTGACAAGATGTGTTAGAAGCAAACAATGAAGTGTATCGAAAACTGGCTGAATGTCCAGGCCCAGCTGGTCTGGGTTGTGATTAGTGGCACAAAGGCCATTTGAAGGAAGTCATTAGTGTTGCATCTCCAGGATTCAGTACTGGAGCCAGTACTATTTAACATCTTCATTAAAGACCTGGACTATGGGGTGGAGTTTACCCTCAGCAAGTTTGCAGATAACACAAAATGGGGAGGAGTGGCTGACACATTAGATGTTTGTGCTGCCCTTCAGAAGAACCTGTAAAATTCATGTAAAATTATGTGAAGGTGAAAATGATGAGGGAGACTTTGTATATGGTAATGCTGTTGACAGGACTACAGACTGTTGAGAGGAGTAGACAGTATGCCTTCAAAATGATGTTACAAGGTAGCAAAGTTTCATTACAAGATGTTGCTTAAAGTACATGACCCTAATTTGTGATAAAATGAAGAGTTGTGTTATTGAGTCATTCTTCCTATAATCTGTAATGGATGTGGACATGGGAAAGTAAAAGGTAGGATTACATGTTTTTATACTTGATTCTTATGAGTCACAAAATTGTTGTAGTGTTTATAGTTAAATATATTAAAAATGTGATACTAAATGCATTTCCTCTGATTAGAGCTACTTAAACCATTGAAAACAAAAATGAAAATAATCTCAAAAAAATCACAGCACTTAATGGCAAGTGCATGTTACCTTATGTCACAGTCTGTTCAGGAATCTGTACTCTAATGATCAGGCTTGTTTTTTCTTATTTGACCTGTTTATAGAAAACAAAACATGGAACTGAAATTCAGAATGCTTTGACTACAACTGCTTCCTCTGCTCTGGTCCCCGAAATATCCCAGATCATTCCCCCCACCCCCTGGGCTCTCACATCTCTCTGCCAGTGCAGAGATTCCCTTGAGAGGAATTCTCATGGCAGTAACTTTTCCAACTCCTGAAGAATGCTACATGCTTCCAGAGGTGCTGTTTGGCTATTTTTAGTTTTGTTTGAGTAGACAGAGAGAGAGAGAGGATTTCTAATGTGAGAAAGATCTCATGAATGTAAGTGAAGCTAAAAGAAATTCTGGATCATCTTTATAATGGATCATCTTTATAATGGATCATCTTTATAATGGAGAAGGAGTGATCATAGAAATTAATTTTTCTGTAACCAATTTATTCTAGACCTTTTTTGTTTGATCGATTTCTTTTGTTTGATCTATTTCTAGATCTTTTTTGTTTGATCGATGATATGTTTAAGGCCAGGTTGGAGACATTTGTAAAGGATATTACTATTGTTCCACTGTGTTAGCAGGAGCAGTGCAGGAGACATTATATGAATGTCTAGTATATGAAAGAAGTCAGGTTAGATCATAAGGGTTCCATATCTGCCTGGCATGGAAACAAAAAAGTCTAGGTCTGTCTACTTGCCTTATGTGTTTACTCCATGGCTTTTGCCAGCACAACTGCTTCCTGGTTTAGTGCTACAACTGAGTTAGTTAATAAATGCACCTGATTCTGTCTGTAGTGACTCTGCAGTTACCCTGTCTGTAATGAGTTTGGCATGTGCCTGCACTGTATTCCCATATTTTTTTATGGGCTATGCAGAGATATGAGCTGGACTGCTTGCTAGGATTCTGCAGGATGCTTAGTCTATAATATGTTCTCTCATGCTTCACTAGTGGTTAGAAACTACTGCCATTTATTGCCAGTCTGCCTATTTGATGAAATTGTTGTAGTGAAATGGTTCAGGAGGGTGAAATCTGCAACAGACATAGTTGTGGTGGCACGAGTCCCTAATTTAGGACAAATGGTATGAGAATCAGTAAGCATCCTATGTGTTTTTTTCCTACTGGTAAATGGGGGAGGGAAGATATTTTTAAAATATGTTTTTACTGCATGAAACTGCACAAATTTTATTAAAACATGATTAATTGTATTTGTTTAACCTGAGGTGTTATTCTATAACACTGTTTTGGATAGTGTGTTCAACTGGATCTCCTTGATCTATGTATTTCATGCCCCTGTTTTATGTGCTAACTGCATGGAGGTTTTCAGCTTGCAAACAAAACTTAAATGTTAGTAATTTTGGCTGTTGTGTATTTTTCCCAGTAATAGTGTATGAAAGATTGCAGATAATGTGAAAATTGTAATATAAGATGAAGCTTGAAGAAGCACTTTACTAAAGTAATCTGAAAGTTTATGAATACAGGGTGTTTTCTGCTTTTGTACCATGTTGAATTCTATCTGTGTTATTGCAGAAAAAAATATTTATATGTTGGCTGTAGTGTGTTTAAAGACTTTGTTTTTTAAACACTGCATTGATTTTAAAGTAGCAGGGGAGAGAGGAAGAGAGAGCATGTTGGGAGAGCATGGGAAGCTGAAAAGCCCTTGACTTAGTATAAATGCTGTTTAGCAACAACTAAAACATTAGTGTGTTAACAACATTATTCTCATACTAAATTGGAAACACAGCACTGTTTGTGTTCAAAACAAGAACAGTTTGGGTTTTTTTCTTTGCTGTAAACTATTTTGCTGTATTGTGGATAGCAGAAGGTAAATTTTATCTAAATGTATGGGCTATGGAAGACTTTCTTTTCTGATGTCACTATGCAGTACTTGAATTGGACACCTGAGACTATTTCTGAGATTAGACTGATTATTTTGACCAGTCTGATTAAAGAAACTTAAATTCATTTGAGTGTTAGTAGTATGAGGATAACAGTATTGAAATATCTTGTTCTTGCCTCTCTAGAATTGTGCAGCTCTGCTTCAGTAATAGACAACCTGAACCAAGTTAGCTTTTATGATACTTTTGTTAGAGAATGGCAGGTATATTTTGAATTTGTGATCAGGGAATGATGAATTCATCATTCAGTCATGAATTTTGGGTCAGATCTCTTGTTACCAACAGAGTTTCTGAAAGCAGTGGAATAACATTCAGATCTGTTTATCGAGCTTGACTTGATAACCTTACTTCTGATAACTGTATTAATGCTGGGGCTACAGTAGCTGTTTTATCAGTGTTAATGAACAGTAGTTGATCTGTTCTATGGTGTGTGTATGTAAGAGAAGGCTTGCTAGCAGACAAATGAGTTCTTTGTGGTCTGTCAGTATAATTAAAGCAAATTCATGTAAATGCTTGTATGGGTGCATATTATTTACTTTCTTTCTATTCAAATACTTTAAGGAATATTTTAAAAATAACTTCAGTCATGAAATGGAGTGTATGCTTATTAAATTTGTAGATACTATGAATCTCAGTAGAGGTTGCAAGTGCTTCGGGGGACAGAATGCAGAAATGTCTCTGGGGATAGCTTAAGAGGTAATGGACTTGAATAGCACGAAAAAAACCCCTTATGTTGGACCTCATAGAAGAAACTTTTCTAGTGATGTAAGAGTAGTTCAATACGGGGATGTGTTGCAGAAGAAAGAGAGTCTCAGTTGTTGCTCTAACTTAAATTGAAAAGCAATGACGAATTGATCAAACTGATGTTTGGAAACCAAGCTGAGCACAAATGGTTTAAGCATAGAATATCCCATTTGTGGCAGCAGTGTGGTCTTGCTGACATCCCATTCTCGCTTTTTGTGATCTATTTTCAATTTACCAAAAATATCTTCCTAAGACTGAAGAGTATCCTAGAGCCATTGGATATTTGCTAGATCATCAAAACAGAGCTCATGCTTGTAGTGAAAATGTTTTTATATTAAAATATATTCTAGGACAAACTTGTTGGTATCATCTATAGGAGTATGTATGAAGCCTGGTAAAATATTCTATTGTCAACTTAAAGCTGGGTAGGCTGTATGCTCTAAAATGTAGTTAAAAAAAAAAGTTTGTTCTTTCCTGATGTGCTATGTGTTTCCCAACTGAATTATGGATAGGATATTTGTGTCTTTTAGATGTTGGTGAGTAAATAAGGTTTAATAATGAAATTACTTGATTTTTCTGTGTCTAATTGACAGACCAATAATATATACAATCAGATAGATGAGAGACTTTTCTTTATTTCAGTGGTGTGGAGATCAGTATCTTCAGGAGTTGCTTTTCTTGGTAGTCTTTAACTGTAAACTTATGAAATTGGTTCTAAAAATACATCTGTGCTTTTGTTACTGTTGTTCTTTTATCAAAATTAGCTGGAAGAATTGGGCCTAAAAGTTTCTTTTATGGGCTTATTGAAATTTACAGATATTCTGCTGCTGACTCTGTACTCTGAGTATTGTTTAGTTTTTAGAGCTTCTAGTTGGAGAAGTAAGAACATGGGGAAGACTTGAATCTGCTTCTATTTTTGTGGGAAGAAACATGCATGCACCCAGTAGCTGTGGACAAAGTTTGGTTAAAAACACTTTTCCAATCTTTAGATACTTGATGATCACCAAGTTTCACCTCAGCCCTTGATTTATGTGCAAAGGTAGAAGGTAGTGATGGTAGCAAGTTAAGAAAAAAAATTTTCATATCATAGAATCATAGAAGAGTTAGGGTTGGAAGGAACCTTAAAGATCATCTGGTTCCAACCCCCCTGCCATGGGCAGGGACATCCCACTAGATCAGGCTGCCCAAGGCCCCATCCAACCTGGCCTTGAACACCTCCAGGAATGGGGCATCCACAATTTCCCTTGGCAACCTGTTCCAGTGCCTCACCACTCTTGGTGAAGAAATTCTTCCTTATGTCTAGCTTAAATCTGCCACTCTCCAGTTTATACCCATTGTCCCTAGTCCTATCACTCCAAGCCTTTGTAAACAGTCCCTCCCCAGCTTTCTTGTAGGCCCCCTTCAGGTACTGGAAGGTCGCTATAAGATCTCCTCTGAGCCTTCTCTTCTCCAGGCTGAACAAGCCCAACTCTCTCAGCCTGTCCTCGTATGGGAGGTGCTCCAGCCCTCTGATCATCTTTGTAGCCCTCCTCTGGACCTGTTCCAACAGCTCCATATCCTTCTTATGTTGAGGATTCCAGAGCTGGACATGGTAGTCCAGATGAGGACTCAGATGAGACCATCCAACTAATTATCCATCCAGTTTTCAGTCGGATAAGTAGTAGTGTTAAGGCGCTTGGCTAGTTTTTTTAAAAACAGTAAGGTTAATCTATTAAGAAATCACATTGTTAGTGATTTTGTCGTCCCATATTTAATAGCCAATTCACCAGTAACTTGGTAATACTTTTTGGATCCTTTGTTATGTTATTATTTGGTATAAACCTAATTTCTTCCTTCATTTGTTTTTTAGACTGTAGGTGCCTTGGTCTGAAAATTTTGTTGTGGTTGTGCTGATCTTCCAGTATTGATATTTGTCTGGGTCCTTTCTAAAAATGTCATGATTCTCTTGCTTGGAGATGAGAACTGTATCTGACGGAAGGAGGAAAAAAACTACTTTTCTTGCTGTAGTCTGTTCACATTTAATTTGTTCTTTCTTAATTTAGTGTCACTTGTACTGGTTCATCTGTAAACATATACTCTTTTTTGTTTTTGTACAATTGCTGAACATGATTAATCAGTAAAAGTGAACTTGGTTCCCATTAGAAGAGAAGCTATTTTTGTGATGGTTCTGTGACTCTAGAACTTCATTCCTGGTCTAACATAATTGGATTCTTTTAGAAAATTTCTCTGGAATTTCTTTTGAAGTAAATTTAGGAGAGTGTTGGATGGCTTCAGTAATTTATAATGAGTTATTTGGGTGACACATACTTTTAAACTTGTCTCTATTTAATGACAGTGGATTTTGTGCATCTTACCTTATAGTTTAACTCTGGTATCAGAGGTACCTAAAAATTTTAGTATGAGCTCACTGCGTAAATAAAGAACCATCGACTCGACTAAATAGTACAAATCTGCTATACTTCCTTTTAGAAGTTGGAACATTCTGCTCTGTCACTGTCTGCAATAGTCAGGTTTAGACCAGAATACAATAATAGTTATCAGTTAGCAAGTTCAAATTTCACAGCTCTTAGTGAAACTTACTGAAATTACAGCAGCTTTAGTTTGAAGTTAACTACATCTGTGCTCACTAATGGACCTGCACTCTGTTGTGCAGAGATATGGAATATGTGTTTATTCGGGTCTCCCTGTAAAAGGCATGTGGATGTTAATTCTCTTTTGAGTTATTGATAAATTTGTAGTACGTAGCCAAAGAGCATGATTTGCATACCCTTATAACTCAGACATCCGTCTATTTTGTTCCTTTGTCCCTTTTTGTTTCTTTGGCAATGCCCATGCCTGGTCTCCTTGGAGAGCTGCTGGCTCCTGGTGAGTCTCTCTGCCGCGCTGGTGCTTCCCTGCCTCAGGAAAACCTGTGTGCCAAGATCAGCTGCTCCACTGTGGATCAGGCTGGCTCCAGAGCATCTCCCCTCAGCAACTGATTTATCTTGCATTCTCTTGCTTGCTGAAAGATGTTTTCCCACTTGTGGAGAGAGCATGGGGTAGAAAAAGTACTCTTGCATTTTATTGTAAGCCATTATCTCCTCTTGCCCCTTTTCAAACTAGAGAAATTTACTGGATTTTGACAGTATTTCTGAACATGTGAACAGTGTTTCTATTTAATCTAGAGATATCACAGAATCACAGAATCACCAGGTTGGAAAGGACCCACTGGATCATCGAGTCCAACCATTCCTAACACTCCCTAAACCATGTCCCTAAGCACTTCATCCACCCGTTCCTTAAACACCTCCAGGGAAGGCGACTCGACCACCTCCCTGGGCAGCCTGTTCCAGTGCCCAATGACTCTTTCTGTGAAGAATTTTTTTCTGATATCCAACCTGAACCTCCCCTGGCGGAGCTTCAGGCCATTCCCTCTTGTCCTGTCTCCTGTCACTTGGGAGAAGAGGCCAGCTCCCTCCTCTCCACAACCTCCTTTTAGGTAGTTGTAGAGAGTAATAAGGTCTCCCCTCAGCCTCCTCTTCTCCAGGCTAAACAACCCCAGCTCTCTCAGCCACTCCTCGTACGACTTGTTCTCCAGCCCCTTCACCAGCTTCGTTGCTCTTCTCTGGACACGCTCCAGATATATGGGGCTTGTGGTGGTCCTGAGTATCTAGTTCTTTATTAAGGAACTTTAATATGGTCTCCAAGATTAACTTTCAGGGACTAATTTGAACAACTGCTTCTAGGAAACTAATGAAATAGCTCCTACAATCCATTCTAGATAGTACTGGAAAACACTTCAACAAGCTAATTTTGTTACAGCTTTCTGTTCAGACCTTACACAAGATGCTTCATCCTATTTATAACAGGAAATAAAGGAGTGAATGTTACAGTTGTATTTTCGTGATACCTGTGATATATTTGATTAGTGTGACACTTCAGTAATAAAAACGCAGATATGCTGCTTTAAATGAGATAAGGCTAGTTAGATTCTAAAACCAGATCTATGTGAGAAAATACCAGCAAACAGAAGGGAAATAATGATCAAAACACCACAAGTATAATCCTTTTATAAGATAAGCATCTGAAAAGTACTTATTTTCTTGTTTTTTTCCAATTACAGGGACTTGCCATGAGATGCTGAAGCCTTGTTTCATTGATTCAGAGAGACTGGACCTAAATGGCGCAGCATGACTTTGCTCCAGCCTGGCTTAATTTTCCTACTCTGCCATTGTCAACAAAAGTATGTTCTTTGCTGTTCTTTTGAACAGGCAGTCACATTATTAGAGAAGTCTAGCTGTCATAACCTCAGTTATAGTAAAAATGCAAATCTCTCCATGAATATGTGAAGGATGGTAACAAATGACATCTAACAAGTGTTGCTGTTGTGATTAGTTGGACCTTGGTTGTCAAGTTTGTACCTCTGGTAGGGGTCCTTGCTTGAGTATCTGAGTTCATGGAAAGAAGTATGTGCCTGGAAAAGTTGTCATCACTGTTGTTGAATTAAGATTGCCTTTATCAGGACTTTAAAATGGATTATATTATTTTGTGCTAGAAGAAGTAAGACAGAGGTATGTGCTTAATGTTCTTGCTTCTGATTTTGCTCTGTCCTATAAATTTTACGGAAGTGTTATTCTGTCATCCAAGTGATGAAAAAAATGCTTTTGAAATAGACCTTCTGAAATCACTCTTCAGTTGCTGGCAGGATGATTGCTACTACTGGTAGTGTGTAGCGCTTTGAAATAGTTGTGTGTTCTCACTGTGGTTGTTTCATCAAGATTACTGTTACTCACTTTATACAGTGGGACAGCTTGGAAACAAGAAATGGCAATCTCTGAATCGTTAGGATTTGTAAGTGTTCTAGGAAGTCATGAATATGTCTGTCATAAATATTTCTTTTTTTTTTTTCTGGCCTAGTACTCTTTCTTAATTTGTGCGAATGCAGAAGCAGAGGCAGTACTGGTTATTTCAAACTCCTGTCATCTATTTTATTTCCCTATTTGTAGACCTGTTGTCTTCATTATGGTCTTTTGAATGCAGTATCTATATCTGTAGCTATGAGAGTGACATTGCTTTTGCTTTAATGTATTTATATGTTTCTTGCTGTCTTTTATGTCCATGGAAAATGTTTAGCCTTTATAAACTTATGGAGATAGGCTTTTGCTATTGTTAAATGCGTAGTCAGCTGTCAGCATTAGTTGAGTTCCTATTGCTTTACTTATATATGTCTATACACATGCATGCATGAATTTTTTTTAAGTCGGGTCCTTGAATGTCCTTATTTGTTATATTGCTCTATTCATCTTTCTTCCACACTGATCTAGCTAGCTTCTTTGATTAGTATAGTTTGTCAGTAACTGTCAATTGCTTTTCTGGGAACATCAGGCCTGTCTGTTCCAGGATGGCTCCTGCAATATGTTTGTTTTGCATTCTACTTAATTTCTGAAATATTCAACTCTCTTGATCTGCTTTTTCCAAATTAAATACATTTTCAGTCAGAAAAGTAATTAGAGCTTAGTGTAATGTGGTGTCACAATTGCAAAGCAATCTTTCTCCACATATTTCAAGAATCTGCTGGAAGAGCTTTACCTGCATGCCTAAAGTGTCAGTATAGCAGGATAAAAATAAGTTCCAGCACTACTCCAGTACTACTCAAATATATCTGGGATGTGGGTTGTACTTGTTAACTCATTCCTGAACTGTGTGAAATTTCATTGTAAGCTTATATTGTGGATCCTGCTCTCTTCCATGAATCTTTGCCTTAAGGAGTTTGGATAGACTTTCTTTCATCTCTTCCAAAAACTGTAGTTGTATGCTTTCTCCATTATAGTCTTTGTGCTTCATTGTTTGAAATGCAGCTTATTTCCTTGTGTTACCTCCCCCCTCAATAATCAACATTCTGTGATATAGAACACATTTGGATATTAAACACTTGAAAAGTCTTTTTGGTCCTACCCAATGTGTAGTAATTCCTAGTTTACAGGATAAGGCTTATCCTATCGTTACTCTACAAGACGAGTCTCAAATGTTATGCCCCCCTTGCTCCCTGTCCCCTCTGTTTGCTGGAACAGATGTTTATTGCTGCTTCCCATATCTCAACAAAGCAGCTGAAGAGAAAAGCAGATAAGAGGGATGGAGATTAAGAGGAAGAATGGGATGAGGAAGGCAAGGTGTCTCATGTTTCATGCAGAATGGAGCTGGCATGAGGCTATGGCATCAACAACATTTGGACTTGAGAAGGAAAAACTGAACTCTGTCCAGTTAGTTTTTATTTCCCCAAAGAGGTATTTTTAGGAATTGCATCTTTAAGAGCTTGGTTTTCCCCTCAATCCTAGGTAGCTGAGGCTTTGCTTTACATAGGTAAAGGCTAACATTAGAGAAATTTGGTGCCAGGAAGCGTGGGATTGTGAATGAGATTTCTTAATGTGACTGATACAGACTAAAGCTTGACTAAATTCATCTCGCTTGTTGCTGATTATTTCCTCTTAAGGATAAGCTTTTATATCATCTCCCTGTCACTTATATAGCAAAGTCTACTGAGATAGCTGGATATCCATTTCTCAGTAGCTTTATTTCACGTCTGGAACCAATATATTTGCATCAGCGTGCTATTGCAGTTGAGAAGGCGCAAATGCGGAAGTGTTATGAATAGTGAAGCCATCTTGGGATATGGACAAAACTTTTCAGATTGCTGTAAAATCTGAAGAGAGAAGGGGACGTATCCAGGCTTGATTGAAAAAAGCCTGGGAATGGCACTCCAGTTTCTGAGGGATGGTGTGCTGGCAGGGACCCTTGGTCTGCCACCTCAGAGGAAGTGAGGAATAGCATCTCAAATGGCACCACAGAAGGGTTAGATAATTCAGTGAGTAGTTGCTTAGGAATTAAGACTGTTACCCTTAGGAGCGTAGTGGGATCAACAGCCCAACTGAAGTGCATCTACACCAGTGTACGCAGCATGGGCAACAAACAAGAGGACCTAGAAGTTATTGTAAGGCAGGAGGACTATGATATAATTGCTCTCACAGAAATGTGGTGAGATGACTCGCATAACTGGAGTGCTGCTATGGAAGGCTACAGACCCTTCAGGCGGGATAGGCGGGAAGGGAGAGGCAGTGGGGTAGCCCTCTATGTTAGAGAGAGTTTCGACAGCCTCGAACTCATTGATGATGATGATAGGGTTGAATGTCTATGGGTAAAAATCAGAGGTTCACCTAATAAGGCAGATTTCATGGTGGGAGTCTGCTACGGACCACCCAGCCACGATGAGGAGGCTGATGAGTTATTCTCTAAGCAACTGGGAGAAGTCTCACGATCGCTAGCCCTTGTCCTTGTGGGAGGAGCCCTTGTCCTTCCAGGAGTGAGTGGAAGACAACGTCCTGACGCAAGTGGTGAGCGAGCTGACTAGGGAAGGTGCCCCGCTGGACCTGTTGTTTGTGATCAGAGAAGGCCTTGTGGGAGATGTGCCAGCTGGAGGACGCCTGGGGCACAGTGCTCACGAGATGATAGAATTCTCCGTTCTAGGAGAAGCAAGGCAGAACAGCCACCTTGGGCATCTGGAGGGCAGACTTTGGTCTGTGCAGAAGGCTGCTACATCAAGTTCCATGGGAGACAGTCCTTAATGGCAAAGGAGCTCATGAGGGCTGGATGCTCTTCAAGAAGGAATTCCTGACAGCACAACAGCAGGCCATTCTCGTGTGCCAGAAAATGAACCGGCGGGGAAGAAAACCAGCTTGGATGAATAGAGAGATCTGGGTGGATCTCAGAAAAAAGAGGAAAGTCTATGAGTTTTGGAAGAAGGGGCAGGCATTTTGGGAGGACTACAAGGATGAAGTGAGGCCATGCAGAGATAAAACCATAAGGGCTAAAGCCCAACTAGAGCTTAGATTGGCCCATTCTGTGAAAGATAATAAAAATCTTTCTACAAATATATCAACAGCAAGAGGAGGGCCAAGGAGAATCTTCATCCTTTACTGGCTGCAGGGGCGACGGTAGTGACAAAGGATGAGGATGGAGATGCCTCATGCCTTCTTTGTCTCAGTCTTTAATATAAACAGAGCCCCAGTGGCTGCATGCTGCCACCCAGATGCCAGGCTGCAGGGTTTGCCTCCCTTTTGCACTGATATCGGACACCAGTGGGGAATTCACCTGTGGGAGGTGTGCTCGCGTGGAGGAACTCCTCCGCTTGGTGATGGAACTCAGGGAGGAGATGAGCAGGCTGAGGACCATCGGAGAGTGTGAGAGGGAGTTCAACCACTGGAACACCACCTTATGCTCCCTGTCTCAGACCCAACAGGCAGGTGTGCCTCAAGTGACAGAGGACTCCTCATCCTCTCTCCATTCAGCTGAGGAGAGAAATTTAGGAGATGGGGGGAATGGCAGCAGGTTCCTGCCTGGTGCAGTAGGAATGTCTGCCCTGTGACAACCTCAGCCTCCCAGATTCCCTTGAGCAGTAGATATGAAGCTCTGCAAGTGGAACCAAACCTCAATGAGGATGGTGGGTCTCACAGTCTAGAAACATTCCCTAGGTTAAGGCACCCTAAGCCCTCCATCAAAACAGCCTCTGTAAAGAAGAAAAGACAGGCTATTGTCATAGGGACTCCCTTCTGAAGGGAACAGGAGGCCTGATTTGCAGATCAGACCCATTTCATAGGGAAGTCTGCTGCCTACCTGTGGCCTCAGTTAGAGATGCCGAATGAAAAATTCCAGCTCTGGTCAAGCCCATGGATTGTTATCCATGACTGATTTTTCCAAGAAGGCAGTAATGAAGCCCCAATAAGCAACCTGAGGGCAATTAGAAGGGACTTCAGGGCCTTGGGACAAATGGTGAAGGAATTGGGGGCACAGGTAGTGTTCTCTTCTGTCATTCCAACTACAGGGAATGATGAGGGAAGGAATAGGAAGAGCCAGGAAATAAATACCTGGCTCTGAACGTGGTGTGAGGAGCAAAACTTTGGATATTTTGACCATGGGTTTGCCTACACAACACCAGACTTGCTGTCCAAGGATGTGGTACATTTGTCCCCAAGAGGCAAAAGGATACTTACCATGGAGCTGGCAGGGCTCATCATTAGAGCTTTAAACTAGATGGGTGGGGGGAGGGTGACAAAACCAGACTTGATAGAAAACAGCCTGGGAACAGCACTCCAATGCCCGAGGGATGGTGTGCTAGCGAGGCCCTTTGGTCTGCCACCTCAGAGGAAGTGGGGGAGAGCACTCCAAGTGGCAGCACAGATGCAAAGGTTATTGATGGGTTAGAAACAACAGCGAGGAGTCACTTAGGAATTAAGACTATTCCCCTCAGGAGTGTGGAGGGATCAACAGCCCAACTGAAGTGCATCTATACCAATGCACGCAGCATGGGCAACAAACAGGAGAAACTGGAAGTCATTGTACAGCAAGAAAACTACGTTATAGTTGCTATCACAAAAACATGGTGAGACAACTCGCATAACTGGAGTGCTGCCATGTCTGGCTATAAACTCTTCAGACAAGGAAGGGGAAGCGGTGGGGTAGCCCTCTATGTTTGAGAGTGTTTTGATTTAGACATTGATCTAGAGAGTGTTTGGACTAGACATTAGGAAGAATTTCTTCACCATGAGAGTGGTGAGACACTGGAACAGGTTGCCAAGGGAAGTTGTGGATTCCCCATCCCTGGAGGTGTTCAAGGCCAGGTTGGATGTAGTGGGCAGCCTGATGTAGTGGGATATCCCTGCCCATGGCAGGGGGGTTGGAACTAGATGATCAGATGATCTTTAAAGTCCCTTCTAACCCAAATTATTCTATGATCACCTTGAGCTCCATGATGGTGATGATAGGGTTGAATGTCTATGGGTAGAAATCAGAAGTTCACCTAGTAAGGCAGATTTCTTTGTGGGAGTGTTCTATAGACCAGCCAGCCAGGATGAGGAGGCTGATGAGTTATTCTACAAGCAACTGGGAGAAGTCTCACGATTGCTAGCCGTTTTCATTGTGGGAGACTTACCACATGTCTGCTGGAAGTATAATACAGCAGAGAGGAAGCAGTCTAGGAGGTTCCAGGAGTGGGTGGAAGACAATGTCCAGACACAAGTGGTGAGCGAGTCGACTAGGGAAGGTGCCCAACTGGACCTGTTGTTTGTGATCAGAGAAGGCCTTGTGGGGCTGTCACACCCCAGACCCATGAGCCATGCGCTAGTGTCCAGGCCTGACCGGGCGGGGGGGTTCATTTATCTGTGCGGCAATACGGAGGCCAACAAGGACACTCCCAGGGTGCAAATCAAAAGCGATATGTATTCTGGCTCCAACAAACATAAACAGATCAAAATACTGGGGTGCACAGCCAGGACATGGGGGTGCAACTTCCCAAAGTTACAGAAAAGAATCCCAACCTGTTCGGATCGCAGTCTGATCCCCGAACGCAACCCAGGTCACTCGGATCCGATCCAGCATGCACAACATAAGGGAACGGGAGGGAGACAAAGGGAGAAAAGGGACAAAGAGAGAAAGAAATCACCACATCGATGGCAGCATGGGTTCTCCAGAACACATGGTCGCAGTAGCGGCTTCTTCCAGGCTGCGTGGTCCAGACTGTCTGCTCGAAGTGATGGTTGAGAGAGAGCGTGAGAGCATGGGAATGAGAGAGCCCCACCTGGTTCCTTGCGAGTTCTTTTATAAGGCCTGTCTGACCCCCATCAGCATGTGTTGGGGTGCTCTTGCCACCTGTCTTTCAAGAGGGTCCGGCCTGGGCAGTCTGGCGGGCAGCCCCCGCTGCACCACCTCCCCCCGTGGCAGCCAGCTCCAGGTCCCGAGTTTAGCCAAACAGGGAGAGCAGTGTCCACTCCTGCACTGCCCCTCTGCTGAACCCGGCACCACAGACAAGCTGGCGCCACAAAACATACAAATGGGCAGTCTTCAGACAAAATTTTAAGGCAAAGAAAGAAACATAGTCGGGCTTTACATTCCACCCCATGACTTAAACATTTGTCACAGAACTCAAATCCAAAACTCAGGTCCATGCTGTCTGTAGTGGTGACACTTATAAGAAGCGGGGAGGATAAGGAGAATAAGACCAAGGGCAAGAGAAGGAAGGGGTAGTCACATCCCAGATCCATGAGCTATCAACTTGCTAGTTGAAAGACAGGGGGGATTTCCTAGAACCATGAGCTGCGAACTCACACCTAGGCCTCTAACGACTTGCTCATTCGAAAGACACGAAGAGTTTGGGATCAGGATACACCTGATAGAGGAAGAAAGATGTAAAAAAAAAAAAAAAAGAGAAGGGGAAAAGACAACCAGGATGGCGCACATGATTATACAGGGATCAGGATTAATATAACAATAGCTGAGCGAACCAGTATGAGTATAACATTTTAAGAAATAGGGTCAAAACTATAGTTCTTGTCATAAACGGACAATGCAAAATCTTTTATCCAATCAATCAAATCCCCTTTTTCTTTTGCTACTACATTTGGCTTGAGCCATAAACATGACCCAATGTTTTTGTTTGTTAACAAATAAGGGGAGGAGTCAAGGTATTATCATCAGGAGGGTTCCCCCTAGTATTATACCCTTTAACCCTCCAGAGTTCCACCAATTATCTTTCCACCACTTCTCCATATCTAAATTGCCTCATCATCAATTTGAAGACAACAATTGGTTAAGTTAAATCTCCCACAGACTCCTCCCTCTGGAGCCAAAAGATAATCTGAAAGCAGGCGGTTCTGGTATACTGCTGTCCTAATGTTAACAAAACCGTTTTATCAGCAGTATTCCAAATGGCCCATTTTATGCAAACTCAAGCAGCATTGTAACATGGGCCAAAAGGATCACACATATCCTAGTATGTTTCCCTCAGACCCCACTCCTTGGGTTTCCCTCAGGGGTTGTTACACACGATGCCTTGGGTGGTATTACACCTCCCGTAAATGGTATTATTCCCGTTGCAGGGAGCTAATCTACGCTCCTCACAACTGAAACGGGTGGGGTATCAAGAGGAGGATTATGAACAGAGGTCCGGTATGACATATGCTTCCACCCCCTTGACCTATGGGGTTGCAGCCCACAGTCAGGGTAGGAGATCTCTTCTTGGTGGCAAGCATAGGAGTCAATCTGGTCTTGCCCTCTGCTCTATGGCCTCTTTGATTTCTTTTTTGGCAATACCGGGTAGTACATTCCCAATCTCTTTCCCAGATGTCCCAAATTTCAGGGATAAGTCTGAGTTTACCACACTCCAATTTAATCATAATTCGCCTCCTGGTGAGCTCTTTCCCAATTATAATACTGGGGGATCTCAGGGAAACAATACATTCAGCTCTTCTACATCTGGCAATATAAAATCATCTAGATTTACACTTTATACACTCACACAATAATGCCACCCTCGGTCTCCTGGTCATTGCAATTTTCCGCATTGTAAACACGAAATAACAGCGACCCATCTGTCGATAACCCCTTGATCCCAATCAAACGTGACCACCCTCTGAGCTGGGGTTACATACACCCCTCCCAGGCATACCTTTCCCACCTTCCCTCCTTTCCCAAGTTCCCCCTCACTTAGATATCCCCATGGTTCCAATCCAAACCACCGGAGTAGTGCTCTTTCACTTGGTCTTACCAGTCTGTCTTCATAATCTCAGCCTCACGGGATGGGGATCCTTCTAGATTCTCCACTCTGATGCAGGCTCCTTTACCTGACCTTTGACTCGGGAAAACTCTCATCTTTGAACTGCTGATTCGGTGGTCAAGAGTACCTGGAAAGGACTTCCCATTCAGGGGTTAATGAGTGTTCTTGCCAAATCTTGATTAGTACCCAGTCTCCTGGAGTGACAGTGTGTATTTTGAAGTCCAAAGGGGTAGTCTGAGATCAACATCCCCCTACGCCACAGATTTTCTATGGTTTTCCCCAGTTTTGTCAGGTATTTTTCTGTTTTTTCTTGCCCTTCTACTAACTCAGGTATTCCTCCTGTGTGAATCATGAAAAGTAGTCCAAACATCATCTCATAAGGCGACACCCCTAAGTCTGCTCTAGGCTGAGTGCGAATTCTCAGTAATGCCAGAGGGAGGCATTGTGTCCAGGGTAGCTGGGTCTCAACCATGAGTCTTGTTAAGGCTTTTTTCAGAGTCTGATTCATCCGTTCTACCCGAGCTTTGTGGATGCCATGGAGTATGAAAATCCCACTTTATACCTAGTGCATTGACTACCTGTTGCAATATTTTGGATGTAAAGTGGGTGCCGCGGTCTGAATCAATTTGTTCCATTACTCCATATCTAGGAATTATTTGTTCAAATAGATTTTTGGACACCATGTTTGCAGTGGCCCTCACTGTCGGAACAGCTTCTACCCAGTGAGTGAGTTGGTCTACTACTACTAGTAGGTACTTATATTGTTGTACTCGAGGTAACTCGGTAAAATCTACCTGAATAATCTGGAAGGGTCGTACTGCAAAAGGCCTCCCCCCACTCCTGCTTTCTCATGACTTTACGGTTCACCTTTTTACAGTTAAACACTGGTTCGTAATTATCCTAGCTACTTTGTAAATTCCTATGCATCCATAAGACCTTAAGAACTGATCACACAATGCCTGAGTTCCCCAATGGGTTTTCATTTGGAGGAGGACCTCTCAAGTGATGGGTTTGTTCAGCATTTGTCTCCCATCAGCCAATCTCCAAATTCCATCTTTGTCTTTCTCCACTCCTATAGCACGTAATTGGACCTCATCTTTTGCTTCAAATACCAGAACTTCCACCTCCTTGGGTTCTGGAGTCATAACCAGTAAAACTTTTGGTTCTAGCTGGGTTGCTGCTTCGTGAGCTATCTTAACTGCTGCGTTATTGCCCCTAATTTCCTTCCCCATCCCCTTTTGGTGACCCTTCACATGCGTTACTGCAATTTCTTCTGGCTTCATTAAAGATTCTAATATGTCTCGCACTAATTGTTCATGAATTAATCCTTTTCCTTTCAAATCCCACAACCCCCGGGCCTCCCAAATTTTTCCAAATGTGTGGACTCCACCATATGCATATTTTGAGTCTGTATAGATAGTCCCCTGCTTCCCTTCTAACCAATCTAATGCTCGCTTTAATGCATACAGTTCACACGACTGTGCTGACCAAGATGAAGGTAAATTTCCCTTTTCAATTACCTCCATCCCTTTCCCATTTACTGTTGCATACCCTGAAAATCTTTTTCCTTCTATACATCTTGAAGACCCGTCTACAAAAAATTCCTCCCCCTGAGTCGAAGGTTCCTCCTCCAAATCCTCCCTGACCTTCGTCTGATAACGTATGATGTCAAGACGATCGTGTTGGAAGTCTTCACCAGGTTCTCCGTATAAAAACTGAGGATTTATGTGGTGGCTTACTTCTAGGACCAAAGCATCCCTATCTATCAAAATGGCTTCATATTTCAAGATTCTTGCGTCTGTGAGCCATTTTTCCGCTTTTTGGTTGAGAATACTCCTAACCGCATGTGGAGTATAAACTGTCAACTTTCCTCTGAATCTTAATTTCCTGCTTTCTTCCACTAATGCAGTGGTGGCTACCACCTGGATGCACATCGGCCATCCTCGACTCACAGGGTCTAACATCTTAGAAAAAATGCAATGGGCTTCTTCTTATCTCCCCAATTTTGAGCTAGTACCCCGTGTGCTACCCCCTTTTCAACATTGACAAATAAGAAAAATGGCTGTCCGAGTGATGGCAATCCCAATACAGGAGCAGATATCAATTTATTCTTTAACTTTTCAAAGGTCTGCTTGTCCTCTTGTGTCCATCCACTTCTTGGTCCTCAACTTCTTTCTTGTATAAAAACCGCACGGACTGGGTATAACCCTCGATCCACAATCGGCAATATCTGACTAGCCCTAACAACCTCCTGATCTCGTTTTTGGTTCGTGGAACTGGTAAAGAAATAATTCCAGAAATCCGCTCTGGATTAATTTTTCGTTGCCCTTCGCTGATAACGTGTCCCAAATATCTCACCTCTGTTTCTGCAAACTGTAGCTTTCCCTTTGACACTCTTAGTCCCTGTTCTCCGAGAAAATTCAAAAGTCTTATAGTCTCAGTTCATACTATCTTTTCCCCTTCCCCTGACAATAACAAATCATCCACATACTGTAAAATCTGTGTTCCTGGGGAGGAGAATTGTTGCATAATAGATTCTAAAGCTTGTCCAAACAAGTTGGGAGATTCTGTGAAGCCCTTGATTCTTTTGTCCTGTCTCTGTGTCCTCCCATTCAAATGCAAAGATATCCCGACTTTCCTCACGTTTATCACACTAAACCAACCATGATTCCTAGGAATCTTACTCAAAATCGTATATGGATTCGGGACCACTGGATATCGTGTAAATATGCACTTATTTACTTTTCTCAAATCCTGGACTAACCGATATGTCCCATCCCCTTTTCTGACCAGGAGAATGGGGGTGTTATGTGGGGACATACATGTTTCCAGGGTCTCGTCCTTAATAAGTCCTTCTATAATTGATCTTAATCCCCTTCTCCCCTCATTTGAGATGGGATATTGCCATACTTGAATAGACTTTTCTTCGTCCTTGAGTAGGACATGTATCGGGGGTATATCCAACCCACCCCTGTTCCCTTCTGTCACCCACACAACCAGGTTGATCAATGCTTCATCTGTTTCCCGTAATTGTAGAAGTTTTACCACCATTTTATTGGTCCTTGGTACCACCCCAATCCCTAGTTGTAGCTGGAAGTCCTGGCCCAATAAGTTACACTCTGCTTCTGGGACTAACAAAGCATCCCCTATTCCCTATCGGTTTCCCCCCGAATTCTGATCTTTTTAATAACTGCCACCTTAAATCCCTTCCCCCTTTCCAACCACCGACCACCTTTATCTCGTCACCATTCGTTTTACATCCATTGGGGATCTGGACTAGGCATGTCCTTTCTGCCCCGGTGTCTACCAACAGGGTATATTCTTCCTCCTGGGGTCCTACTTTCATCAAGGGCTCCTGTAGATGTTCTTGCCCCAGGAGGTAAAGCCCCTGACACTCCTATGCCAGATGGTCTTCTCTAGTCTCGGGGAACACCTTCATGTCCTTTTCCCTTTTCAGTTCAATCAATGCCTTCTGTGTTCTCAGCAGAGCTCCCTGCTCTGCCTCCAGACCTGTCTCCTGCGGGAGAAAAATGGACAACACGCAGATCAATGTGATCAATATGTTGACGCTTTATTAAACCCAGATAACATCTTATATATCTTTTCCCTGTGATCACGCAGCTAGTTCTTACAGTGATTGGTACACGTTTACATATCCTAAATAACTAAGCCATAGCGACTGGATAACGAATACTGTCCATGCGAAGATCAAATGCTTACTTGGTTAGTTAGCTTTGCATATTTTACATCCTTTTCCCCTAAGTTATCATGATTTCTACTTTTCTAACTTACACCTCCCTCTCAGCTTCTGGGCATACAGCCATAGCTTACTGTTGCTATCCGTTGTTTCCTCTTACCGCACTGTTCATGGTCCTTCAAGGGCATTGTGGCTTTTCATGCACCCTTACATCATTTTGATGACTTGCCAAAGTCCAGGTTCCTCCTCTGGGAGTTATTTTTCTTCTTGCTATCTTCCCTATTCCAGTGCATACGTGACATTAAATGTGACCTATAGTTACCTCATATTGTGGCCTATGCTTATGCCAACAGCCTTATGGTAACCCATAGTTAATAACATCTTTAGCTAATATATACAGTTTCTCCAACACCATAAGCTGGATTGCTCACATGTCCGTTAACGGTAAGATATTCTTCCACAGTCTCCAATGCCTCATTCACTGTTTTCAACCCTTCGTATGTCTCTCTGACCTCCCTTTTTTTTTGAGCAGCTGCCCATGCAGCTGCTGCCAGGGCTAGAAGTATCACCAACAATGCTAAAGACAAATGGGAGCAATACAAAGAGGGCATATCCCAGGGAGCCATCATAACCATGCCAGAAATCACCATCCTGTCATCGTTACAGAGAACCCTGAAAATAAGGGGTGCCTCTCAAATTTTGGGAGGCTCACCAAGATAGGCTGTCCTGGGCAGCATCTAGATTAGCCGAGGGGGGAAAGTAGCCAATAAATCCCCTTGTTTGTTTTCTGTGAGCTGTCTAAAATAAGCCCACTGGCTGCTTTTTATCTGGGCTAAAGGTAGCTCCACTAGTTTTCTCAGCCTGGAGGGGCTGGTAATCTCACCAACAAGAGCTGAAGTAGCGGCTGCTGTTCCCTTTGTTGAAGGGGTGGCAGGCGGTTTCTTTTCTCGAGTGGGGGGCAGTTTTGTCCAGGGGCTGCCGCTTTTGTCCGGGGGCTGCTGCTTTTTTGCCAACCAATGCAGGTTAGGTGCCGGAAAATTAGCCAGCGAGGGAGAAAAAAAGCTTGGATGAACAGAGGGATCTGGGTGGATTTCAGAAAAAAAGAGGAAAGACTCCGAGTTTTGGAAAAAGGGGCAGGCATCTTGGGAGGACTACAAGGATGAAGTGAGGTCACGCAGAGATAAAATCAGAATGGCTAAAGTCTGTGAAAGATAATAAAAAGCTCCAGGCCTGTCAGTCTGACCTCAGTGCCAAGGAAGGTCACGGAGCAGGTCATCTTGACTGCTATCACACAGCACACACAGGACAACCAGGTGATCAGGCACACTCAACATTGGTTTAGGAAAGGCAGGTCCTGCCAAACTAACTTGATCTCCTCCTATGACAAAGTGACCCGCTTGATGGCTGAGGGAAAGTCTGTGGATGTAGTGGACCTGTATTTCAGGTAAAGCCTTTGACACTGTTTCTCACAGGATTCTGCTTGAGAAACTGGCTGCCACTGACCTGGACAGGCGCACACTCTCCTGGGTAAAACAGCAGCTGGATGGCCAGGCCCAAAGAGTGGTGGTGGATGGAGTTAAATCCAGCTGGAGGCTGGTCACCAGTGGTGTTCCCGCAGGCTCGGTGCTGGGTCCAGTCCTGTTCAATATCTTTATCAACAACCTATATGAGAGGATCGAGTGCACCCTTAGCAAGTTTGCGGACAACACTAAACTGGGATGAAGTGTTGATCTGCTTGAGGGTAGGGAGGCTCTACAGAGGGATCTGAACAGGCTGGATTGATGGGATGAGTCCAATGGGAAGAGGTTCAACAAGACCAAGTGCTGAGTCCTGCCCTTGGGACACAACAACCCTGTGCAGCGCTACAGGCTTGGGGAAGAGTGTGTAGAAAGCTGCCTGTCAGAGAAGGACATGGGGGTGTTGGTTGACAGTCAACTGAACATGAGCCAGCAGTGTGCCCAGGTGGCCAAGAAAACCAGGGAAGTGATTGTGCTCCTGTACTCAGCACTGGTGAGGCCGAACCTTGAATCCTGTGTTGGATTCCAGTTTTGGGCCCCTCACTACAAGAAAGACATTGAAGTCCTGGAATGTGTCCAGAGAAGAGCGATGAAACTGGTGAAGGGTTAGAAAACAAGTCTCTAAGATCTTTTTCAACCTAATGATTCTATGAAAATGTGTGTGGGGAGATTGCAGATAGACTAGTAACTCAGTAGTTTTTGCAAGCTTACTATTGCTTCATGTTAGGCAGTAAGACTTCTTAAAAAATCTGTGTTGCTTTCTTTCTTGGTTGGATGAATCAATTTCAAACTTCTGGAAATTGCCAATAGATTTCCTGTTGATTACAAAGTTTACTCTCATATTTGCCACAAGAAGCTTGATAGACTGATATCTCCATCATGTGAGGCAAATGCAAACTGCATATTTGTATGTAATTTAGAGACTTCAAATGCATTATATGAAGTACAACTCAAACACTATGTATCAAGTACTGTCAGTTATAGTTTGTGACAATGTGCTTGTTCTTCAAAGCTTATACAAGAAAGAAAGTTAAACTCCAAAGGCAATATTAGAAGGTTGTGTGTAAATGAACACATAAAGCTAACTTCAAAAATTTCATCTGTGATCAACAGATCTGGAGAGTTTGGAAATTTTTGGCAGCTTATTCAAAGTTTGTTTATAAGGAATTATTTTTTGTTTGGTTGGTGTAAAAATAATTGCGTTTTTGTCATTGTAATCTGTGATGCTTATTTTGGATTAAACTTTTCTGTAACTGTGTTCATGTAGTACACCATTTTCAAGGGCGATATTCACTCTACTTCTTTATGCTAATGGTTTTGGTTTCACTGATATTCTTTTTATATTACACTGTCAAATTAAATATTGAAAAAAGCAAATTTGAGCAGTTTTGTTGTAGGAGTTCAAAAGGGGATGTAAAACAGGGGAAACTGCCAGCAATATCAACCAAGCATTTGGCCAGGGCACCGTCAATGAACCTACAGCTCGACATTGGTTCAAAAAATTTTGTAACGGAAACGAGAGCCTTGAAGATGAGGAGGGCATGGATGTCCTTCTGAGATAGATGACAACAAATTGAGGGCCAATATTGAAGCAGACCCACACAAAACAACTCGAGAGAATCATCGAATCATAGAGTGGTTTGGAGTGGAAGGGACCTTAAGGTTCATCCAGTTCCAATCCCCTGCCATGGACAGGGACACCTCCCACCAGACCAGGCTACTCAGGGCTTGTCCAGGTCCCTCTGGATGACATCCGGTCCTTCCAGTGTGGCAACTGCACCACTCATCTTGGTGTCATCTGCAAACTTGCTGAGGGTGCACTCGATCTTGCTGTCAATATCATTGATGAAGATATTGAACAGCACTGGTCCCAGTACGGGCCCCTGAGGGACACCATTTGTCATGTTCTCCATCTGGATTTCCAGCCATTGACCGCTACTCTCTGAATGTGACCATCCAACCACTTCCTTATCCACCGAACAGTCCACTCATCAAATCCATATGTCCAGTTTAGAGAGAAGGATGTTGTGGGGGACTGTGTCAAACGCTTTATAGAAGTCTAGATAGATCATATCCGTTGCTTTTCCCTTGTCCACTGATGTGGTCACTCCATCATAGAAAGCCACAGAGGTTGCAGAACTAAATGTTGACCATTCAACAGTTGCTTGACATTTGCACAAAATTGGAAAAGCTTGCCAATTGAGTGCCACATGAGCTGAATGAAAATCAAAATAATTGCCATTACAAAGTCTGCTCTGGGCTTCTTTTGCGCAACTAAAACAATCCATTTCTTGATGGTATTGTGATATGTGACAAAAAATGTATTCTATATAACAACTGACAGCGTTGTGTGCAGTGGCTGGACCGAGGTGAAGCTCCAAAATACTTTCTCAAACCAAAGCTTCATCGAAAGAAGGTTATGGTCACTGTTTGGGGGTTGCCAAGTGGAATCATCCACTACACCACCTTGAATCCTGGTGAAACCATCACAGCAGAGAAGCATTGACAGGAAATGGGCAAAATGCACCAAGAACTGTAGTGTTTGTGTTCAACACTGGTCAATCCCAAAGGACCTGTTCTTCTTCATGACAATGCCCGACTGCATGTCTCACAAGTAGACTCTGCAGAAGCTGCGCAAGCTGGACTATGAAACTCTTCCTCACCCAACTTAGTCACCAGATCTCTCTCCCACTGACTGCCACATGTTCAAGCACCTCGACAACTTCCTGCAAGAGAAGGTTTTCCACAACCAAGCAGCAGCTCAAAATGCTCTCAAAGAATTAATCAGTTGCAGGACTCCAGAATTCTGTGCCACTAGAATAAATAGACTTGTTCCTTGTTGGCAAAAATGTGTAGATTCTAATGGTTCTTATTTTGATTAATAAATTTTAGTCTAAGCTGAGATATATGTCTTTGAAGTTGATGGTGAAAAATGACAATTATTTTAACACCAACCTGACACTTAAATATTGACATTCATTATAATTTGTTACCTAATTTTGATAATTTCTTGTGGGTTTCTGTTTTTTTCTGTCTCTCCAAGTTTGTCAAGGAAACAATTCACTTCCCAGGTCTCAAATTGAGAGGGAAATCCCTTTTCGTTTGACTTCTGTACAGTTTGGAAATACATATCTTTTGCTTGCTTGAGTTGGATTTTTTAGCAGTGGATTTTGAACAGTACCTTGAGCTCTACTGGGGCATTGTCAGTAGAACTTAGATGTCATTTTTTGTGTGACTGTCTCATGGTGGTGGGGGAGAAGGAAATAATTTTCTTCAATGTATTTCTGAAGTAGTTAAAACTATTAATGCGATTTCCTTTTTTTCTTCCTTCCTACTCACTTTGATCAGTGGAGTACTTTAAATATTAATGTGGCTTGTTTATACGTTAATGGATAATAGCTGTTGAAATAAACTTTGGTCTTTCATTTTTAAACATGCACCATTACTGCTATACTACTTTCCCTCCATCCCCTGAATGTTAGTCTGGAAAGGGTGTGTAGTTCAGGCAGCAAAGTTGATACTTCCCGGAATCACTAAGCTTACTTTGCTCACATAGTAAATTTCCACATAACTGCATTTGTATTTATTTATTTGTAGCTATTATGGCCCTGGGAAGTGTTTGATCTCTTGTACATGTGCAGTACAATGGCCAGGTATGTGTACAGTATGTGCTGGAGGAAAGGGAGCTTTGCTTCATCTGCATTGAAGATTGTTACCCAGCATCTCCCTGCCACACAGCCACAGTACTTATCACTGGAATTTGTGTGGCATGTATGACAGTAAGATGAAGTACTACACAGTGAAATAAATGTTATAGTGTTAAAATAGTAAAGCCAGATACAAGTAAGACATGATCTTTTTTGGTTTAATCTCCTTAGGTATGAGTTCTAGTTAGGATGTGTTTTGATTTCTGAGTGCTATTCTCAACATAAGGTTTTAATTTATAAAATTAAATTAATTTATTAATTTATAAAAATAAAATAATTTATATCTACTGGTATATTAAGGATTTACTACTTTAAAATTTCTACAGTGCCTACTTAAGCTGATAAATTGAAGTATATTTGTGAATCTACACTTTTGACTCTAGATTTTACTTGTATTTAATAACTAATTGCATTTGCTTTATTAAGTTACAATTACAAGGCTAATAAACTGGGCATTTTTGGGTACAGCTGCCTCTGGTGGAAGCAACTTCTTGCTCAAATTAAGATCCCAGAATTCTTTCCTGCCTTCCAAATTGTGATCTCTTATCCTTTGTTACCTATTTTTATTTTTCCTCTTCTGCCACACATCACTTGTGTTCTGTTCTGCTGACAGAATAAATACTTGGGGTTTTTACTTTGTGTCATAAGCATGGTCCTCAGCACTGTTTCAGTGCCCTAAAGCGGAAGATATAGCTTCTGCTAACATGGGAGATGATGACATAACTGATCATATGCATACTTGACAGCTGCTGCATTGTCTACCATTCATAGTCCTTTTAAAAATGGATTGTGTATACCATGAGTAATGTACGTATTACAGTTCCAATAATTTAGTTTTGTTATTAATCGGATATCTTGGGCCTACCACTTGTGCTCCTTTACAGTCATCATTGAACTTTGAGAAACATTCTGAAAATTTTCTGTGGACAGAGAATCATTATGAAGCAAATCGCAGAAGACTCAACTCTTCACATGGGTTTGATCCTATCATTGGGTGGCCTAATGGAGGTATAATTTAGTTTTCATGGAATGCTTTTAAATACATTTACATCATTGCTTTGTAACACTTTGGCTAGAAAAAAAGTCTGATGATAACAGCTGTCCTATGCTGAATGCTGTATTGTGTAGTGGAATAGAGATCATGGAAAGACAAGTGGGTCTTCTAGATGATGTGATTACTAAGGGTTGGTTAAAGTAGTGTGATTCCAGATGTATTTCTCTCTTAAGAAGATGGTCAAGTTAATTCTCTAGCCAACAATGTATGAATGAGCAGCCAGAAAAGGGATTTGACTTCTTTATGTTGGACTACTATCCTCTTTCTTTTGGCACTGTTTTGTGAGATACTTCCCTGTTGCTTATGTGGATGAAAACTAAGTTTACTGTGTTATCACATCCCAGAGTATAGAGCTGCTTGCTTAACTCCTCTACCAATTTTGTAAATGTAGAATGTTCTTTCAAAACTGTTAGTAATTATATTTCTTTAAAATTTAAAAATCTTAAAGGGCATTTTGGGAGAAAAGAGAAGAATGGTTGGTGTTCACAAAGCAGAAATGGTACAGAAAATATAAACTGTCGTGGGAGATACCATGGCGGAGGTTCCTGCACTCGTACCAGCACTTTCCACTGTGGAAAAGGCCAAGGACTGCATGAAAACAATGTATATGATAATGAAACTGGGAAAAAGGAAGACAAGGAAATATCCAAACAGTTTGAGGCTGAGGATTTTGTAAGTTAATTGTAATTATAATAAGGAAGGTTTCATTGTTTCTGCAAGTGAAATTTTATCTATTACAAGATATTTCATGAGATTTCACCAGTTACACATCATCATATAAGGGATCACTCTTCCCATAGGTAAGAGGGTTTTAGTCATTTGGCCACTAACTTGTTTCTCTTTTTATATCAAGTA
Source organism: Cuculus canorus (assembly GCF_017976375.1). Classification (NCBI taxonomy): domain Eukaryota; kingdom Metazoa; phylum Chordata; class Aves; order Cuculiformes; family Cuculidae; genus Cuculus; species Cuculus canorus. Next base: position 15,158,106 of record NC_071440.1, read on the forward strand.
TTTATCATTATGTTTTAATTATTGTTACTTAAGTGTTTGAGTGAAACTATAGCTGGGCTCTAAGTTTATTTCATAATATCTTACCACAGTTTACTGTGGCATGTGTATGTATTGAATTTTACACAAATACCTTGCTGGAAATCTGAAGTACTAACAAAATGATCTTTCTGCCACTGGCCGTTTGAGGTCCCATGCTTCAACCTAAAATTGTAGGATGTAAGGGGAAGGGTGAGCCATACATCATGTGTTTTGCTTTTCTCAGTTCATATAATGGTATTTACTGCTGCTTGAGATGTTTTGTTGGAGAAGAGAAACAAGTGAGCATGTTGATCTACTTGGGTCGCAGGAGGAAGTGTCTAGTCTGTCTCCATTTAAAAATCTTTGACAGCAGAGATCATACTTACTTGCATATGATATTATTGTGGTTCTTTATTTCATTGATCCCATAATTCAAGAGTTATTAAATTTTATTTGTAATAATGATAAATTTTCCTTTCAGCCATCTTTGAATCCTCAATATGAGAGAACACCAAACCAGAATAAGTCTTTTGCTGCAGGTGTGTGGGGTGAGTATATTTGATGTTTCTAAATATAAAAATATAGCGGATATCTGGAGTTGTTTTATTTGAAACATAGGATTTTTTTTTTTACTATTACAGAGGTATAGATTGAAATTGGGGAAAATTCAGTATTATTGTAATGTAAGTATCTTTTTGTTAGAGAAGTGACACTTCTATTTGGATATCAGTCTGGTCTGTAGATGCAGCCACAACTAGGATTTTTTCCAAGAACAAGTATATGTCTTTTTGTAAAGATGTTAAGAATTTATCTCTTAAGAGGAAATGTGAAGGTGAGTTACCTAAACTAGTGAAGTGATTGCTAGCTGAAGACTTCATAAAAGAGTGCTCCTGACTGTTTAAAGGTGTTGGAAGATCTTGGAGAGAAACCTAGGAGCGCTGGGAAAAGCAGGTTAGTTTGCAGAGATTTAAGGTCTCTTTCTGGAAGCAAATGTCTTAAGCTTTGGTTGTGTTTATGAATTACTTTTAACAAAGCTGGTACTATGAGTACTTTAGCTTAAAACAGCTTTAACAGCTTTAACTGAACTGTAGTCTGGGTTTGTTTTCTCATCTTCACCTGATAAATTTGGCTACCGTTCCGTGGACTTTAAGTAGTGAATTGTTTACTCTAAGAAGGTGGCAGCTTTAGACTACACAGGCTTTAAAGTAATAAACTTACTCAAAATGAGAACCTTTCTCTTTGAGGAAATAAGTTTACTACAACTTAAACTGTTGTTAATACTGAGGTCTGAAACTGGTTGCTTATTTTAAATTTTACTTTAATTTGCTGATTCTTTTTCTCATACTTCCCCAGTATGCTTTGCATTCTTAGGTAATACTAGGCATAGGCCAACGCCTCAATATAAATATCTATTTGCTAAGAACTTTTGCAGGAGCCTAAACAATTGGACTGCTTTCCTTTTTTGTGCATTTAGCGGCTTTCATGTGAAAGTCAGGAAATATAGTTATCTTTTATTGAAAGAGTAATGATAGCTCATTTTTTCCCTAATGAAGTTGTGGAAAATTATATAGCAACTTGAGTGTTTTACGACCTTTACAGCACTCTGGCTGTGGCTGCTGTGTGATGTGGCTCAATTTGATCTGAAGAAGGGCATGTTTTCCAGGCTTTCTAGGTATCGCTCTTCACAAGCAAAGGAAGGAACAGTTCTGTTAGCTACATAGTTCTGTGCAGTGGCTTGTTACAGCTTACAGATTGATGTCTTACTTTATTACATTTCTGGTATTCTGAGCCTTGTTTTGTAATTGAAAAAAACTGAAATTAAGGTTATTTTTATTCCCTATTAAAGGAAACTTAATATTCAGGACAAGAGGAATGTTGCTATCCCCTTTTAATGACTGTTAAAAATGTATACTTCTGTTACATTCCATTTTACCTTGTGTATATGGGATGGGAGCATGAGAGTATTATGAAAAGTTTTCATAAAGTTTAATGAAAGTTAAGTATACAGTTGTCGCAAATGTTTTGTAACATCTACCTGCTAAACAAAGCTAAAATCACTTACGCCTTTACGATAGGTTTTTTTAAATGTAGGATATGGTGACTCTGCCTGTGAAGTAGAAATGCTTGAAGAGAGGGGAGATACTTGGAAATGAATGTTAATGCAGCATTGGAATGCCTTTTCCAAAAAAAAAAAAAAAAAGTGTTTTTCAGTTTTTTAAAACTTTAGAACTGTTTTTAATAGGTGTTCTTTCAAACTGTTAAATGTCAGTTACTTAGTATGACAGCTGAATGTATGTCTCCAATTAGTGCTCTCTTGAACCTTGAAATGGTGTAAGCTTTAGACGTTTTATTATGCCCATCTGAGGCATAAAGACAGAGAAAACGGTCATTACCATGCTCTACAGTAGCATTCATCACTTCTCTCATGTTTATACAGCCTCAGCGTGGAACATTTGGTTCTAAAATTAGTTGTTAATAAATATGAGTAATTATTCTTTTGTAAGCTTAAAGGGAAATATGAAAACCATAATCTCTTTTGAACTGTGTAGTTAGCTTCTTTGATTGAAGGATATCTTTATTTTCTGAAAGTAAAATTCCTGCATTACAAAGTGAAATATTTTATAAAAGGTGGTTGTGGAAAATGGAACAGAACTTGTGTTTACTCAGATTTGTACAGTGTGTTATTTGTGGAACTAATACTGGAAGAAGTTCCTGATTTATGCCTGTTTGTTGTGGACCATATGACTATCCAGTATCCTATGAACTAGGAACTTAAGAAAGTATACACATGGATATGCATGTATATACACACATACACACACACACACACACACACGCACACATTTTTTTTTCCCCAGAGTATCCTTTGAATCCTAAATCTAGATCTCCAAGAATGCTGGTCATTAAAAAAGGCAGTACAAAAGAACTGCAGATATCTGGATTCCCTGTAGTTGGAAGTCTTCATTCACAGCCAGTAAAGAATGGAACTGGCACAAGTGTTTATAAAGGATTAATCCCTAAACCTACTACTGCAACCGGAAAGGTGAGTCTTAGATACTGGTGGCATGAACAACATGCTGAAAACAAACATGCTCTAATTCTGAATGTGCTTATTTCACCCCTGAGAATACTGTTACTAGAGTATTATGCTTTCAAATCTTGCTAAGTGCAGAACACCCTGAAAGTGAATGGAAACTATTTTTCTAATTTTTGTTTTTAAACTATGCTGTAATTGGATCTCTCAGTTTTTCATTTACCTTTTTTGAGAAGTGCAAGCATTATCCAGGGGAGAGTGAAAAGGATGTTTTTAACTTGCAGAATAGCAATGCCTTTTCTATATAAGTTTTTAACAGAAAGACAGATATCTAGTGGAGAGTTATAGTTGGCTTGGCATAATAGTACCTCCAGAATTTATCCCAATTATTGATATAGATGTGCCTAGTGTCATTCTGGTCCCTCTCCATATGCAGCTTTCCACGTTCATCTTTTAATTTTGTTTCAGGAATTTTTCTGTGCTCCTGAGAGCATTTAACAGAGCTGATCTTAACTCTCTTAACATACTACATTAAAACCACTACTTTTGGTTGTTGAAGACTCATATTTTGATTCTTAATACCTCAAATATTTGACGGTCTTAATTGTTTGTAAATTTAACTCTATATAAAAAGTGTAAACAGTATTTGTGAGAGAGAATGAATTACTCATTAAACAGTCTATTTTCCACAGTGAAATAGGTATTTGCTCTAAATTATGGTTGTAGTTATGATTTGCTTTTGCCTAATTTTTCTAAATATTCCTGAAAATAGTCCTATTGTAGTTAATTACACTAAATTTTGTTTAAATTTTTGTTTAGCCTACACAGTGGAAAAGACAAGTAAAAGAAAATAAACTTGGGAGTCCATTTTCTCATGAATCTGCATATAGTATTGGCAATTTCAGTCCTTTCAAATCAACTGCCGAGGCATTTACTGTATCACAGAATTCAGTGAAAGAGGTAAAGCAATATCTGTAGCTTTTATCAAATCTATCAAATTTTAAATTTATTTAGTTGGATAACTGGATCAGTAAGTTTTATGCAGAACTGTATTAAATAAGTTTATTTTTGTGGAAGTTAGTATGGGAGAGAAAAATATGGAAGGTATGTTACTGGCCTTGAAATACTGCAATATTTGCTTTGTAAGTTTGTTTTGGAGTAAAAATGGTGTATTAGGAAGTATAACATGGCAGGTTTAAACTTCAAAACTGCTAATAGTGTGATACGCTTCAGAAGGTCCACTGTTTGTTAGCAGGGCTCCATAAACCTTCATCGCTGGGGTTACGTGTAAGAACTCAATACTGAAATACAAATATCTTCCCTCTGAATATACATGGAACCTCAAACTACAGGTGCCTGTGAGTCTTTGTTTTCATTCAAAGTTTTCTAAATGAATAAACTTCTAATATTCTTTCTTTTTTTTCTGACCCCCTCTATGTTAGTGTAATCAGTCAAATTCATCATCCCCTATTGACAAAGTTGGTCAACCTCGTTTAACAAAATTGACAAGAATGCGGACTGATAGGAAGAGTGAATTTTTGAAAGCATTGAAACAAGATAGAGTGGAAGAGGAACATGAAGATGAAAATCATGCTGGGCAAGAGAAGGTAGTTTTGTTCATACCTATTGTAGATCCAGCAGTAACAGTTCTCAGACTGAACATAAACTGCTTTTTATTTGGCTATAAACAGCTGTTAAGTCATGGCCTTGATCTCCTAAATGAAGGAAACAACATGAGGAAAAACTTCTTTCCTGTGAGGGTGACAGAGCACTGGAACAGGCTGCCCAGGGAGGCTGGGGAATCTCTGGAGATATTCAAAACTTGCCTGGACACGTTTCTGTGCAACCTGCTCTGGGTGAACCTGCTTTAGCAGGGGGGGTTGGACTAGATGATCTCCAGAGGTCCCTTCTAACTTCAAACATTTTGTGATTCTGTGAAAGGAATTACCTCTTGATGAATTTTAAAAATTTACTCTGAGTACTACTCTTTCTCTAATGCTTCTTAGTATTTTCTTTTTTCTTTCTGCAGTATCTGCTCATACATGTTAGAGACAGGTGTGCCTGAGTTATTAGCAACAAATAAAAAGAACAAATAAGCTTAGAACACTAACTTAACCTTTGTGGAGGGTGGGCAGTGTTTCACACCTTGGCTATTAGTTATCCTACAAAACAATTAATGGAAAAACTTGGTTCTGCTTCTCAAACTGTTTCCTTCCTAATTTGAGTGTTTAGATAGCCAGAAGTTCTTTATTCCTGGTCTAGTCATAGGGGCAGTAGTTTGATTTATACATATATATATATAAAATAATTTTACTTTCTAATTGAGAACTCAAAAGCCTGTACTGTGTATAATATTATGTGTCAGTTTTCTTTTAGTCTGGTTCAGTTTATGCAGTGCTTAGCTGGCACCTGAGAATATTTGTGTCAGTGCTACCAGCCACCAACAAGCCATAAGCATATAGTTATAAGCATACATAGTCCAAGTGAAGTAACATGTTATTCAGGATGAGGTGATTAAAGGTCTATGTTTTCTGTAAATGAGTGGTTTAAAGTGTAAACAAAAAAGGCAGAAATTACAAATCAGCCAGACAAATGAAATAAGTGGTTTTGAGAAAGGATTATTCAGATTCAGAGACATGAAAAAAGAATCGGCGCCAGTGTGCGTTGCTCACAAAAGGCTGACTTTTCTGACCCTGTTCCTATTTCAAGCAAAATAAACTTAACTGCATGTGTCAGTTGGGAACGATCTGCATCTTTTCATTAGGCATTTTATGGCTGAGCACTGAGATGGGTGTTGGGCTTAATGCTGTTCATGTGTGTTTAAGAAGTGCACATATTTTCTATTTAAGATCTTGGGAAACGCTGTTTTGAGCTTCAGAATTCTGAACATTAATTTTGTGGGAATTTCTGTTCCTGAAATTGTTTTGAGTTCTTAATATCTTCATGATAATTATGTCAAATGCACTTTTTGTCCCTCAAATACACAGCTGATTTTCAGAAGCAGTGTATTTGAGGGGGATTGTAATGCCCTTGGACGGGTGTATGTAACATGTAGCCTGGAATATTTGTTGGCAAGTGCATGCGTCCTCTTCCCTGCCCTTGCTGTTTCACTAACAGGTGTGAAAAGATGTTATTCATGTAACTAATAGTTGTCCTATTTCCAACATTCATTTTAATCATCATCAGTAGAAGACATGCTGTGCAACTGAGTGGATAAGGAGATAATCGCACAAAAGACTTTTATAACATGATCATGTTGATAGAATTTTAAGGCAGTAACAGATTTCACCTCGGAAATAATGAGGCAAATTGTGATCAGCAACTGAATCATGCTTGGAAGAAGCTATTTTGCCCTAATATATTAAAATTGTTTAATACTTTAATGAATTTTCTTTGGTAATATGAGATGCATTCTTCTGGCATATGATTTAACAGGTGAATATATGTTTACTGGGGTACTTGTTCTTGAGAAATCCTTGCTGAGCATTCTATAATTTCTGGAGGCAGACAACACTCTTGAGTGGGAGGGGAATGATGATAGATGGTCTCGATCATGGATTCCGAAGTATGATTTTGTGCACGTGCAGAACTGGCTAATTGAGTGATTGCCTCCTGCTATGGATAATGCTGTTATATGCCAAGTTTAGGGGTTTTGTTTTCGAAAGGGTATTAGCTAGATAATGTTCATACTCTCCTCTTTGTTTTTACACTTGGTAAGACTTTTGAGGCTATTTGGCTTGTTACTAAATAAGAATTACAAGTTGCTGAATGAGTAGAATTAAAAGAAACATCTCTGGTTTACAGGATTAAAGAGCTTTTAATATTTGAGTGAACCTGAACAGTCTGCTTTCTAAATAAACTTCCTTCCTAGTTCTTATTTCATGACTGGTAAGTTACAGTTGCTGTAACAACAACCTGAGAAGCTCTGTGATGTGTGCATGTGTGTAGGGGAAGCTGTTGTCTGAATTTAAAGAGCAGTATCCAGTCTTTCTGAACTTGTGGCAGATGAATTTGCTGGTTGAGGTAAGTTGGCTGTGACCTGCCCCTTAAATTAAGCAAATTTGAGAACTCGTGCTTTCAGACTTCTCCTGACATGCATGACTGATAATTAGGAACATAATTTGTAAGTTAAACAGATAACTTATTTAAGCTGCCTTTCATACTTATAAAAATAAGAAGTTTGAATTTTAAGATGCTTGAAACTTTGTAGAAAAAAGTTTGAGGATGAGCATGGGAGTTGCTTTCTACATTACTTGATCAGTGGCATAACTTAAGATTTCTGTAGTATCCAGGTATTGCAAACTCTAGATGTATGAACAGAATTACCCCTGAAGTAGTATAGAGCATCTCCATTTAAACTTAATTTAAATTAAACAGAGTAATGGAATTGCAGCATTTGCCGACATTTACTTGTGAATGGAATTTAATTTAAAACTTCATAATGTATAATTATTTTCAACAGGATGATGAGTCCTTTAACTTGCATAACAGCAACAGTCCTCATAATGAGAGAGATATAAACCAAAACTTTGAAAATGAAATTCCACAAGAGAACAGCAATGCTCCAATTACATCTCAACAGATCATTCGATCTTCAACTTTCCTTCAGTCAGATGTTCTTTCAAGCTCACTTGAGGCAGAGCATAGGTATGTACTTCATAATAATATAAAGAGTGAGCATGTTTTAAATTCTTACTAGTTCATAAGTCAGAATTGGAAAAATGAGAACATATAAAATGTTTAATGAGTACTGTCAAAGTCTTTTAGAAATGTACTAATTTAACATGGAATATACTTTGTTTTTACTAGATTTGTGTACTGACATCTTAAACTTGCTTTACTAAAATTTGATGTATTTCATAATAAAGCAAACTACATAGTTACTTCATCCCTTTGATTTTTGGTCTGCATGTCTAGGAAAAAGCAATGCATGTAATTGCTATTTGTATTAATAATAGTTTAAATGCTGCATCTTATGTAAAACTCCGGTGAATTTTTCCTTGTTAAAGAAATTAATTACTTCTGACAGTTGACACAGGACAGTGTACTGGAAAGGGAGAAAGTAATATCAAAAAAGGATTGAAACAGTTTTAGTATCTCATAACAGTAATTGCAGTAGCAACTGGTAGAGATTGAGAATGATGCTGCTGGGAAATTTCAACTTAGTCTGGAGGTGAGCTTGTCACGAGCTCTGTTAAATTCTTAGTGTTTCTGACAACTACAGAAATTTAGTGATAGATAGATTTTTTTTTAATGATAGCTTCTATGTATACATTGGACTAGAGAACTTTTCCTTTTGTAGTGCCTGCAGAGGAAACTTTCATCAGTCTGAAAAGTGTAATGCACCCTGCTCTGTTCCTTTTATTCTGCCATTGGCTATGGAGACAGAAATCTTTGGCTGCTAGAGGCTGCTGATGAATATTTTTTACTAAAAGATAGGAGTCAAATCTAACTCTCATTTCTCAATACAGATGACTTTGAATGGCTTTCATAGGGTTTCTGTACAAGCATCTTTCCTTGTGGTATCCCAGAGACGCTGTTTCTCCATACTGTACTAGTCCTTCGGCTGAGACCTCTGCATGCATGTAGACACTTAGAACTGAAGAATAGTGAATATACTAAAACGGGGAAATTGGATGAACTCACAGTTGATTTTCATGTCCTATACATCAGCAGCTGAACTTGCATATGATCCAAATTCTTTTCTCTTTTGATTTTTTTATTGCTGCAGTCCTGGAGAGCAGTCATCCAATTGAAACGGAATATAAAGAACTGTCCACTTTTTTTAGGCTGGTAATAAGGATCCTGAAGTGAAATAATATGAAATTTGGCTTTTGTGCCCTTATGTCCACTGGACTGGCAGAGAGAGCAGGGTCTATTTTGTGTGTAAAACCTGATGGCAGGAAATGTAATACTCGATATATGCAAGTGATGGTGTGGATATATTCTTGAAATTAAGAATGTGTTCTATAGATAAAGTATTACTGTTCAGTTTTTGCAACCTTTGAAATAAAACATGTAGTGGTAAAACAGGGTCATCTGTGAAGGACCTGAGAACTCCACTTCTGTGCTTTATATATCTTTTGTAGGGTTTTTAACGTAATTTTTTGGATGAATTTGTGTAAAAAAAATGATGGATTGATTAATCCATTTATTACAGATCTTTACACATCTATGTAGGCAGAGCTAGAAACGTCTGAGTGTGTGTAGCAAATTCCTTAGTGTCGTACTTCTTATTTTAAAGGTTGTTAAAGGAGATGGGCTGGCAGGAAGACAGTGAAAATGATGAAACATGTGCTCCACTAACAGAGGATGAGATGAGGGAATTCCAAGTCATTAGTGAACAGGTAATGCTAATGACGGGGGATCTCCAGTAATCTTGATGGTTAGGGATGCTGCCATTTCAGTACCTTTTACTCTTTCTCCTCTCTTGCCTCCTTGTGCTTTCAGGAGAATAGTTGCTTTAAAAAAAATAGGGAGCCAGTGCTTATTGTAGGTAAGACCTAGTCTCAAAATAACAAGGAAAGAGTAGGGGAGTGGTTCTGAGTAGTTTCAGCATTGCTGGTAGTAGAATTGCACAGGCTTTCCAGCTCCTCAGCTTATCCTGAGGAAAGGGAATTTTCTTTCAAGGTTTTTATACAGCTTCCTTGGCTTTCCAAAATCTGAATTTTCTCTGTTGGAAATTGAGGGGCACTTAATTCACTAGTAACAAAGTCTAAAAAAGGCAATCCAGACTTGAATATTATTATGTGTGCTAAACATAGGCAAGATGCAGGAACATCCTGCCATGGATGAAATGTAAAGAGTAAATTTATTTCCATTACCTCCTAAACTAGGAAAACTCTGAATCAGCACTCAGGCAGAAGAAACGCAAGTGGGAACACAGGCACTGCAGAGCTCAATCCTTGCTAGAAAGTGTGAATTCCAAACCTCCTGCTTTGCCTGCATTTATCTGGGAAAGGCGGAGTAGTTTTCCACTGTGCTTTGATCTTTCTCACAGCAGAGCAGAAGTCTCAAGCCTGTTTTCTGGGATGGTCCTGAGGTTATCACAGGCCTGTGTTACATAAAGACAAAGGTTCTACTTGTCAAGCACACCATATTAAGTAACGATTAGCATGATTTCTGTGGTTTTCTACACCCCAGCTGCAAGGCTGTTTTACAGTTCCTCCTTGCCAGTCTTCCATTATATTCCCACAACTGTTTGGGTTTGTTGGTTGTTTTTGTTTTTTTTTTTTAATTAGGAGTGTTTTATATACCTAATAGGGGTCAGTGAGGGAGGGGCTGGAAGGGAGAATCTTGCATAATGTTGAATCTGAATATTTGATATTTCCATACATCTAGCCATGCAGGTGCTAATTAGAGCATTTGGAATATTAAATTCTTAAATGCTTGGCTTATTGCCCAGCTTCTGCACTATGTGTGGAAATGCAGTAATTCCTTTCTTGTAGAATAAGTTGTTTCCTTCTCTTCACTGTCTAACTTTCCAACTGCATCAGGTAGACAGAGTGGGATACCCATTTCTCCCTGCTTCTTCTCTTCCTGGATCCCCCTTCCTCACTGCAGACCTTGTCCTTCTTAGCACAGATGTTTGCATCAGAATGTGGAAAAGGGGACTGCATCACAGGAGAGACCATGGGGGAGGGATCACTGGGGCAAGATGTCTGAGGAAGTGGGTGAGAAAAGGGTAAGCTCTTGTTCGCTGCAGGAGTGTAGCTGAGCAAAGTTGGAGGCTCTTGGATGCAGATGGCTGACTCAGAAGTGAAGGCTCTCAGGTGAATTTTCCTTTGTGTGTATATATAAAATAAGTTGTGCACTGGATCTAATGTAGCTCATAGATGATGTAGAGAATGCTGAAATGCAACAAATTGTTATGTTTAGCTTTTTCTTTCTCTGAATACATCTTCTTTTCTCATTTCAGTTACAGAAAAATGGCCATCGGAAAAATGGCATTTTGAAAAATGGCCTCATCTGTGATATTAAATTTAGCCCCTGGAAAAACAGCATTTTCAAACCTGCTCTGGAGAATGAGGATTCTGAAACAAGCAGCAGTGATACATCAGATGATGATGATGTGTGAAGAATTCTGTAACATCTGTAGAAGCTTGTCTTGATCTCATGAAAATTTGGGGGTGTATTGTACAAAAAAAATTTCTAATTTATGTAGTAACATACCCCATTTAGAGGAAGAATGATGGGACTTCTCCCTGAAGAAAGCAAGGAATGTTGTTTTACTATAATTTCTTGGCAAACAAGTGTTGTAGAATGAGGACTTGGATTGACTTTCATCACTGCAGCATTTCTGACTAGCAATATGGCGATGTAACAAATCAGACTTTTTCATTTAATAATAAAAACAAAAAGAATTGTGTAATGTCTTGCAAAGCTTCTATCTTAATATGTCCAAGTCTATTAGGAAAAAAAAAGAGGGCAGCTTGACTCAGTGTTTTGCTTGCCAAGTAATTTCTTTCTTACAGTGGAAACCCTTGAGTCCAATTTGTATAGAAAAAGGGCAATGTAGCATGTTGGCTAAAAAGAGCAAAGTGCACTAAAACTCTTTTCCTTAACTGAGCTGTTGTACTGTTCTACTTCTTCCACACATAGCTGTTCTTTAGCCACTTGTAGTGTAGTCATCGTTATTAATGGCAAAAAAAAACAAACAAAAAAAACCAAACCATGTTTTGGTTCCAAATTTCTAGAACTAATCTTTAAATTGAAAGCTTTATATGGGACATTGCAAGACCCAGTATTCTCACAGAGAACATGTTTTTTGTGGGAAAATAAGCACTTTGATTTTACTATTCGCGTGCAGAATAATTTACATCTTGAAAATGGTAACAGAAGCACAGGTCGCAATGAGTTGTGAGCAAAGGAAGTAACAGGACTTAAGTCATTGTTTTGCTTCGTAAAATGAAACACACCTTTACAGCTTTGTAACTTGTCTTCTATGAGTGTGACTTCTTGTGGCTACTTCCCTTGTATCTGCTGTGTTGTCCATTCTGGTTCTATACACCCAGCATAATTACTCTGTACTCATACTACACCATGTTTGTGTTTCTGAAGTCTATTGTGATTTGATGATGTGCGGATGCATAAACTTAAACGACTTGTGGATTCAGTTCTAGTCCTATAAGAGGTCCATTCTGGCCCTTCATACTAGTTCAGAAACTGACATCAAAGGTCTGCATGCCCCTTAGCTTAAATGGTTCTCTGTTACTTCAGTTTGCCCCTCACCACAGTAAGAGATGGAAATGAAGAAGCTGTGATATTTTCACTGAGGAATCAATTGCCTTATGTCATATTTACTTAATGACAAAGCTGAGTAATGCATTGGTCCTCTTTTCTGACACCTTAATAAGAAACACTTTCTTTAGTCACTCACTGAGGAACTCTGTTTTCGGTTGAATATTTTTATTTTCCTGGGAAGTATGACTTGAAACAAAGTCTGTTTTTCATATTTTACTTCCATAAAACGTATGAAAGCATTCTTTTGTGCTGCCCCACTCCCTTTTGTTCAGTGCTTGAGGATGTAAAGCAGAATGAAATGTGATTTTCTAGCATTTAACAATGCAACTTTTTGCATCTTTGACTTTGTTCCTTTTCCATGGCAATTTTAGTGGTTTATCAGATGTTCTCTTTTGTCGTACCTGAACCATGATCCATTCCTAGGATAAATCCTTTCTTGTTTTTCAGCTTGAGCATATTAAATGCTAGCAAGGGAGTCTACCTTAAAGACTTAAGAAGTTATTGGACTAAGCTTGCCCATTCCTTTAGTAGGTTCTAGCAAGCTTTGTATATTAAAGAATGTCTGCTGAAGATTGTCATTACTGAGCCCCAGAAAGCTTGACTTTACTGACAGTAGTCACTGATTGCTGCATGCAGACATGGCACTGCTGTATGATTTGCAGTAATCGCTGCCATTTTTCTTCTTAATCCTGTCTCTATTGGCAGAGAACCACATCTTCTTTGTTCCCCTTCCCATCTTTTTGTAAAAGGGAAGATGACTGATTAATCACTCATTGATTTTCTGATCTATTGGTGATGAGGGATGCGCCCTCTGTATGCTGGTAGTATGGAGGGCAACTTTGTCTACAGTAAGGATCTAAGGCTCCTTTGCCTTATCTAGAATGACTAGAGGCCTTCCTCACTGACTTGTACAGGGTTTCTTTTTTTCTCTCAACTGGTAAGAGAAGTTGGATATCTTTCCTGATAAGAGTGTTAATTACAGTAAAGTCCATTGATGTGTATTGGACCTAATCAAGATTCTGAAGATCTTTGCTGCTTGTAATCCCAGTCTTTGAGAAATGTTATCAAGCATAATGGAAATTGGGAGTTTTGTCCTACACAATCGCCTCTGGAGGGATAAAAATAAAATCTGTTTTACATATGATGGAGACCTCAACTTTAGTGTTTCTTCTTTAAAGAATGCCTGTTCTGCAGTAAATACATTTAAAAGAAGCCTTCTTAGTCCAGCTAAAGAAGGCATTGGGCTCGCAGGCTCTCATCCTGCTGAGGGACTTCAACCAACCTGAAGCACAGCAAGCTGTAGGTAATCCAGGAGACTCCTGGAGTGCATTGAATATAATTTCTTAACCCAAGTAATAGATACCCCAAGTTTGCAGATGACACCAAGCTGAGTGGTGCAGTTGTCACACCAGAAGGACGGGATGTCATCCAGAGAGACCTGGACAAGCTGGAGAAGTGGGCCTGTGAGAACCTCATGAGGTTCAACTAGGCCAACTGCAAGGTCCTGCACCTGGGTTGGGGCATTCCACGGATTCAGTACAGGATGGGGGAAGAAGGGATTGAGAGCAGCCCTACAGAGAAGGACCTGGAGGTGTTAGTGGATGAAAAACTGGATGTGAGCTGGCAATGTCTGCTCACAGCCCAGAAGGCCAACCGTATCCTGGGCTGCATCAAAAGAAGCATGGCAGCAGGTTGAGAGAGAGGATTCTGCCCCTTTATTCCTCTCTTGTGAGACCTCATCTGGTGTATTGTGTCCAGTTCTGGAAGCCTCAACGTAAGAAGGATATGGAGCTGTTGGAATGGGTCCAGAGGAAGCCACAAAGATGATCCAATGGCTGGAGCATCTCTCATACGAGGACAGGCTGAGAGAGTTGGGGCTGTTCAGTTCTTCTGGTTTGAGCTAAACCAGAACCAATTATCCTTCTACTTTTCACAGAATCACAAGGTTGGAAAGGACCCATTGGATCATCGAGTCCAACCATTCCTAACACTCCCTAAACCATGTCCCTCAGCACTTCATCCACCTGTTCCTTAAACACCTCCAGGGAAGGCGACTCGACCACTTCCCTGGGCAGCCTGTTCCAGTAGCCAAAGACTCTTACTGTGAAGAATTTTTTTCTGATATCCAACCTGAACCTCCCCTGACGGAGCTTCAGGCCATTCCCTCTTGTCCTGTCCCCTGTCACTTGGGAGAAGAGGCCAGCTCCCTCCTCTCCACAACCTCCTTTCAGGTAGTTGAAGAGAGTAATAAGGTCTCCCCTCAGCCTCCTCTTCTCCAGGCTAAACAACCCCAGCTCTCTCAGCCGCTCCTCGTACGACTTGTTCTCCAGCCCCCTCACCAGCTTTGTTGCTCTTCTCTGGACACGCTCCAGAGCCTCAACATCCTTCTTGTGGTGAGGGGTCCAGAACTGAACACAGTATTCGAGGTGCGGTCTCAACAGTGCCGAGTACAGAGGGAGAATAACCTCCCTGGACCTGCTGGTGACCCCATTTCTGATACAAGCCAAGATGCCGTTGGCCTTCTTGGCCACCTGGGCACACTGCTGGCTCATGTTCAGTCGGCTGTCAACCAGCACCCCCAGGTCCTTCTCTTCCGTGCAGCTCTCCAGCCATTCTTCCCCCAGTCTGTAGCGCTGCATAGGGTTGTTGTGCCCCAAGTGCAGGACCCGGCATTTGGCCTTGTTAAACCTCATCCCATTGGTCTCGGCCCAGCAGTCCAGCCTGTTCAGATCCCTTTGCAGAGCCTCCCTACCCTCCAGCAGATCGACACTTCCTCCCAGCTTAGTGTCATCTGCAAACTTGCTGAGGGTGCACTCAATGCCTTCATCCAGGTCATTGATAAAGACATTGAACAGTGCTGGACCCAGTACTGAGCCCTGAGGAACCCCACTTGTGACTGGCCTCCAGCTGGAGTTAACTCCATTGACCACCACTCTCTGGGCCCGGCCATCCAACCAGTTTTCAACCCAGGAGAGTGTGCGCCTGTCCAGGCCAGAGGATGACAGTTTCTGAAGCAGAATGCTGTGAGAAACTGTGTCAAAGGCTTTACGAAAGTCTAAGAAGACTACACCCACAGCCTTTCCCCCATCCAGTAATCGAGTGATTTTGTCATAGAAGGTGATCAGGTTAGTTTGGCAAGACCTGCCTTTTGTAAACCCATGTTGACTGGGCCTGATCACCCGGTTCTCTTGCATGTGCTTCATGATAGATTACCTGTTCCATGACTTTCCCTGGCACTGAGGTCAGACTGACAGGCCTGTAGTTCCCCGGATCCTCTCTGCAACCCTTCTTGTAGATGGGCACAACATCAGCCAGCCTCCAGTCTAGTGGAACTTCCCCAGTCAGCCAGGACCTCTGGAAGATGATGGATAGGGGTTTGGAAAGGACATCCGCCAGGTCCTTCAATACTCTTGGGTGGATCCCATCCGGCCCCATAGACTTGTGGGCGTCTAGCTGGGCAAGCAAGTCTCTAACCGCCTCCTCTTGGATCATGGGAGCCTCATTCTGCCCCTCTAACTCTTGGATTTATGAACAGAAGGAACAACTTTCTTTGCTATTAAAGACTGAGGCGAAGAAGGCATTAAGTACCTCAGCCTTGTCCTTATCCCCTGTCACTGTTATTCCTTCTGCATCCAATAGAGACTGGATATTCTCCCTCGTCCTCCTTCAATAAAATCTTTTCTAAGAGACTGCTTTTCTAAGAGACTGCTTTTTCTGAAAATTAACGAAATGTTCTCAGAGAGTGTCTGCTCCTAGAAGTGATAATGCTTAATTTTTATTGTTTTTCACTAAATAATGTGATCATAGAATCGCTGGGTTGGAAAAGACCTTTGAGATCATAGAGTCCAACTGTACTTGTCCACTACTAAACCATATCCCTGAGCAATTAATCTACTCATATTTTAAATACCTCCGGTGATGGTGACTCAACTACCTACCTGGGCAGCCTGTGCCAGTGCACAATAACACGTACGGTGAAGAAATTTCCTAATGGCCAATCTGAACCTCCCTTGGCCATTCCCTGTTGTCCTATCACCTGTCACTTGGGGGAAGAGACCAACACCCACCTCTCTACAACCTCCTTTTAGGTAGTTGTAGAGAGCAATAAGGTCTCCCCTCAGCCTCCTCTTCTCCAGGCTAAACAACCCCATTTCCCTCAGCCACTCCTCGTAAGACTTGTTTTCTAACCCTTCACCAGTTTCATCGCTCTTCTCTGGACACATTCCAGGACTTCAATGTCTTTCTTGTAGTGAGGGGCCCAAAACTGAACAGAAGATTTGAGGTGTGGCCTCACCAATGCTGAGTACAAGGGCAGAATCACTTCCCTGGTTTTCTTGGCCACCTGGGCACACTGCTGGCTCATGTTCAGTTGACTGTCAACCAACACCCCCATGTCTTCTGACAGGCAGCTTTCCAGACATTCTCCCCAAGCCTGTAGCACTGCACAGGGTTGTTGTGTCCCAAGGGCAGGACTTGGCACTTGGCCTTGTTGAACCTCATCCCACTGGCCTCAGGCCATTGATCCAGCCTGTTCAGATCCCTTTACAGAGCCTCCCTACCCTCAAGCAGATCAACACTTCATCCCAGTTTAGTGTCATCCGCAAACTTGCTAAGGGTGCACTCGATCCCCTCATACAGGTTGTTGATAAAGATATTGAACAGGACTGGACCCAGCACTGAGCCCTGGGGAACACCACTGGTGACCAGCCTCCAGCTGGATTTAACTCCATCCACCACCACTCTTTGGGCCTGGCCATCCAGCTGCTGTTTTACCCAGGAGAGTGTGCGCCTGTCCAGGTCAGTGGCAGCCAGTTTCTCAAGCAGAATCCTGTGAGAAACAGTGTCAAAGGCTTTACCTGAAATCCAGGTCCACTACATCCACAGCCTTTCCCTCAGCCATCAAGCGGGTCACCTTGTCATAGAAGAAGATCAGATTAGTTTGGCAGGACCTGCCTTTCCTAAACCCATGCTAAGTGGGCCTGATCATCTGTTTGTCTTCTATGTGTTGTGAGATGGCACCCAAGATGACCTGCTCCGTGATCTTCCCTGGTACCGAGGTCAGACTGACAGGCCTGGAGCTTCCTGCATCCTCTCTCTGGCCCTTCTTGTAAATGGGTGCAACATCTGCCAGCCTCCAGTCCAGTGGAACTTCTCCAGTCAGCCAGAACTTCTGGTAGATGATTGAAAGGGGTTTAGCAAGCACCTCCACCAGCTCCCTCAATACTCTCAAGTGAATCCCATTCATCTCCATAAATTTATAAATGTCTAATTCGCTTAGCAGGTGTCTAACCATTTCCTCTTGGATCAAGGGAGCTTTGTTCTGCTCTTTCTCCCTGTCTACCGGCTCGTGAGGTTGAGTACCCAGAGGACATCTGACCTTACTATTAAAGACTGAGGCAAAGAAGGCATGAAGCACCTCAGCCTTATCCTCATCCTTTGTCACTATTATTCCCCCTGTGTCCAGTAAAGGATGGAGATTCTTCTTGGCCCTCCTTCTGTTGTTGATATATTTGTAGAAAGATTTTTATTATCTTTCACAAAATGGGCCAATCTAAGTTCTAGCTGGTCTTTAGCCCTTATGATTTTATCTCTGCATGACCTCACTTCACCCTTGTAGTCCTCCCAAGATGCCTGCCCCTTCTTCCAAAGCTCATAGAATTTCCACTTTTTTCTGAAATCCACACAAATCTCTCTATTCATCCAAGCTCATTTTCTTCCCCAACGGCTCATTTTATGGCACACGGGAATGGCCTGCTCTTGTGCTGCCAGGAATTCCTTCTTGAAGAGCATCCAGCCCTCATGAGCTCCTTTGCCCTTTAAGAACTCCCTTCCATGGAACTTGATCGAGCAGCCTTCTGAACAGACCAAAGTCTACCCTCCAAAAGTCATAGAATTATAGAATAGTTAGGGTTGGAAGGAACCTTAAAGATCATCTAGTTCTAACTCCCCTGCCATGGGCAGGGACATCCCACTAGATCAGGCTGCCCAAGGCCCCATCCAACCTGGTCTTGAATACCTCCAGGGAGGGGGCATCCACAACTTCCCTTGGCAACCGGTTCCAGTGTCTCAACATTCTCATGGTGAAGAAATTCTTCCTAATGTCTAGTCTAAATCTGCCTCTCCCCAATATATACCCATTCCCCCTCGTTCTGTCACCACAAACCTTTAAGAATAGCCCCTCTCCAGCTTTCCTGTAGGCCCCCTTCAGGTACTGGAAGGTTGCTATAAGAACACCTCTGAGCCTTCTCTTCTCCAGGCTGAACAAGACCAGCTCAGCCTGTTCTTGTAAGGAAGGTGCTCCAGCCCTCCGAACATCTTTGTAGCCCTCCTCTGGACCTGTTCCAACAGCTCCATATCCTTCTTACGTTGAGGACTCCAGAACTGGACACAGTACTCTAGATGAGGTCTCACAAGAGAGGAATAGAGGGGCATAACCACTTCCCTCAACCTGATGGCCATGCTTCTTTTGATGCAACCCAGGATACGGTTGTCCTTCTGGGCTGCGAGCATACATTGCTGGCTCATGTCGAGCTTCTCACTGACCAGCACCCCCAAGTCCTTCTCTGCAGGGCAGCTCTCAATCACGTCATCCCCCATCATGTACTGAAAATAGGGATTGCCCCAACCCAGGTATAGGACCTTACACTTGGTCTTGTTGAACCTCATGAAGTTCTCACAGGCCCACTTCTCCAGCCTGTCCAGATCCCTCTGGATGACATTCCGTCCTTCCAGTGTGGGAACTACACCACTCAGCTTGGTGTCACGTGGAAGAATGGCTCGGTGAACGAGGGCATTATTTAATAGCAGTGAACAATCCAGGGTTTGCTGTCTGTGGCTAGGCCTGACCTTGAGATCAGATAAAAGGGAGCAGAGTACAAGAATGTGGAAAGTCCTGAAGAGTCGTGAAGCCGACGAGAACTTTGTATCTGCCCCTTTCGCGTGCTTGAGAGCATCTAACCAATTATGTAACAGCACAAGGCGCATGAACAGTATGACATAACCAATTACGATTTGTTTTGTTAGCGCATGCATTATTAGGATAAGTATATAAGGAGTGTTAAGTGTGTGAATAAATGAGAACGATCATACTCATATTGAGACTCCGTCGTTACTCCAGGTCCGCCTCCCACTCTGACAGTGTCATCTGCAAACTTGCTGAGGGTGCACTCAATCTCGCTGTCAATATCATTAATAAAGATATTAAACAGCACTGCTCCCAGTACGGACCCCTTAGGGATACCACTCATCACTGATCTCCATCTGGACTTTGAGTCATTGACCACTACTCTGAATATGACCATCCAACCAGTTTCTTATCTACTGAATGGTCTACCCATCGAATCCATCTCTCTCCAATTTAGAGAGAAGGATGTTGTGGGGGACCATATCAAAGGCTTTACAGAAGTCCAGATAGATCACAGCCATTGGTTTACCCGTGTCCAATGCTGCTGTTACCCCATCATAGAATGCCACTAAGTTGGTCATACAGGATTTGCCTCTGGTGAAGCCGTGCTGGCTGCCATTAATCACTTCCCTGTCCTCCATGTGCTTTGGCATAGCTTCTAGGAGGATCCATTCCATGATCTTCCCAGGCACAGAGGTGAGGCTGACAGGTCAGTAGTTCTCAGGGTCGTCTTTTCCACCCTTTTTAAAAATGGGCACTACGTTATCCTTCTTGCAGTCACCAGAGACTTCTCCTGATTGCCATGACTTTCCAAATATCATGGAGAGTGGCTTGGCAACCACATCAGCCAATTCCCTCGGGACTCTGGGATGCAACTCATCAGGTCCCATGGACTTATATATGTTCAGGTTCTCCAGGTGTTCACGAATCTGATCCTCCCCTACTGTGGGAGGGGGTTTATCCCCCTGGTCACCATCTTGCTGTCCCTTGATCCAGGAGGAGCGAGGAGAGCAGTTATCGGTGAAGACTGAGGCAAAAAACCTGTTAAGTACCTCAGCCTTCTCCTCATCTTTTGATACATGATCCCCATTTCCAGTCATCAGTGGGGGTACGTTCTCTTTCACCTTCCTCTTCTGATTGATATAGCCCTTCTTATTAGTCTTTACTTCCCTTGCCAAGTTCAACTCCATCTGCGCCTTGGCATTCCTGACTTCATCCCTACACAACCAGGAGTCAGAAGTCCCTGGTGACTGGAAGAAGGGTAACATTGTGCCCATTTTAAAAAAGGTAGAAACAATGACTCTGGGAACTACGGACCTATCAGCCTCACCTCTAAGACTGGGAAGATCATGGAACAGATCCTCCTAGAAGCTATGCTAAAGCACATGGAGGACATGGAGGTGATTAATAGCAGCCAGCATGGCTTCACCAGAGGCAAATCCTGTATGACCAACTTAGTGGCTTTCTATGATGGGGTAACCGCAGCACTGGACACAGGAAAACCAACAGATGTGATCTATATGGACTTCTGTGGTAGAAGCCCCATCCCTGGAAACATTCAAGGTTAGGTTGGATGGGGCTCTGATCAACCTGATCGAGTTGAAGATGTCCCTGCTCATTGCAGGGGGATTGGACTGGATGACCTTTATGGTCCCTTCCAACCCAAGCTATTCTATGAATCTATGAAACTGCTGTCCACTAGAAACTGGAAGGAGAGCTTAGTCAAAGATGTCTTTGTTTTTTCCTTTTTTCTCTTTGCGTCTAGGCAGTGGTTGAGACAGTTTACTCTGCTGCATGGAACATTTGGTCTGATTTAGTATTATTGTTGTGCACTAAGAATTACTGTCTCATTAGAATTATAAATGTGCTGAGTAGCTGGTCAGCTTTCCTTATGCTATTATTCATAGTCATGAATAATATATCATATATCATTCATAGTGATGCTTATTGCGAATTGAATGAGGTTTGTTTAATTCTCTGGATCTTGCTCTTCAGCTTTTCCTACAGATAGCTGGCAATGCATTTGCTAGGCTGCCACTGGCAGTGATTTACGAGGCAGTATGGCTGTGTGAAACATAGGTGTGTATTGAAAACTTTCTTCTATCTCAGGAGGTTTGTGCTTCCTCAGAGATTTGAAAGCAAGTCCTATGGTTTATTTCTGTGTTGCCATCTAGGAAGGACCTTCAGACAGACTAAGAAAAATCATACCTTTAACCAGTTGGTCAATGGAGTGTACTGCTCTGTTACTAAATTCACTGCCTACCAAAGCCTGCTTCCACTGCGTTCTCGTGTGCAAATCTGATCATCTGACAGAGATGCAAGATCTTACAAGGCCTATAGTGACATGTGTTTGTTAAATCCCTACAAAGATACCCGAGAGTATGCTTAGACTTCATTCTGTATACATCTTCCTTGGACATTCTCAGCAACTGATATGATTGCTACTTTCCAGAGAAGTGTCTCCACATCAGGCTGATGGAGCTTGGGTCAATATGAGAAAACCTGCATTCCCCTTAGGAAGTATGGAGAGGTACCTGGTTCAGGTGGTACTAAGCAAGTCACTACAGAGGCTTCACCTTGGGAAGCAAAGTAGTGCAAACTTCTTCCTCTCTGCCAGGAAGCAGACTTGAGAACTGATGCAATAAATTCCAAATGTTTGAAAGATGAACTTGGAGCAGCCTAGTGGCCTGAGCTGTTGCATTTTGGTAGGCAACCAGGCTGGCTGTTTGCTGTCCTGAATTATCATCTTCTAAGTGTACAGATTCTGAAACAGTCCTCTTTGCATCAGGTACCAAAAGACAGCTCCTGACCTGTATGCTCACAAAGGGAGGTGATGTAGCTTTTTCCTCCAAATTGTTACTCAGTATAGCCAATAGCAGGAAGTAAAGTGCAGCTTTGATCATGCTTATTCCAGTATGGTGGCTTTGGTACAGCGGCTTCCTTTTGATTCTTATTCCTTTGTCTGTATGATAGCTTGGTGTCTGGGAGCTCAGTGCTATCCTAATCTTTGCATCTTCCATCTCACATTGCTTCCTGTTGCAAAACTACTGAAGCTTTCTTTAGAAAGTTATGGAGCATCCAATCTGAGCTTGTGTGTCTGCATTCTTGCAAATTCTAGCTTTATTTACACCTTCACCAAACGCTACACTACTAGAGTAGCCTTTAGAGCCAAACTCTCATGTGATAGAGTGGTCCTGCGATTACTGTTTGCGTGAAAGACTTTGTTGTTCCTCTAGCTGTGGCTATGCAATATTTCTTCTTGAAGTTATCCAGAGAAAATACACACACACAAAATCACTCAAAGAAAAGAGTTTCTTATGAGCAGGTTCTTTAAGAAGTGTTATCTACATGCATGTTCATCTTCTGTCTTCCTTCTCTTGTTTTTCAGTGTCTGTAGTTGGACACAACTGGAAAGGTGTAAGTTGTAGTCTTGCCCTAAGTACAGATGAAAAACGATCTAGCTTTGAGTCATCTGGCATACATGTGCACAAACACGTGTGCACACAATTTGAATGTAATAGAAGGGAACATTGTAGAATTGTTAGCAATAACTTATTTTCTATACTTGCTATTTGTACCTGTTGGTGTTAATGGTAGTTCTTGTCATCAGTATCATGTTTTTTTCCTACCCAGGATATACAGAACTTAAATTATATCCAGGCTGAAGGGCTTCTTCACCAGTTATCAGATTCGGTTATTTTCCTGTAACATTGCTTTAAGTAACAAGAGATACCATTTGGATGCATAATGTTTGAAATGAGCTGGTCTGTAAGGAACTGATGTATATTGTAAGCAGCCTACTGAATCAAGCTGCTGTTTATACTAAGCTATAAAAACTTCATTAACAAAAGCTTGGGAATACTTCTGTCTACGTTAGACAGCTATTTTAGAAAGAAGCTTGCATATGAATGTAAAGTATGCAGACATTTTACTAAGTCTTCACGAGCATTTCTCTGCATTGTTTTTTCTGTTGTGGTTCCCCTTCAAAGTGTGTGCACACAAATAATCTCTGTACCAAAATCTCGTGGTTTAGCCCCTGCTGGAAACAAAGAACAACATGGCTGCTTGGTCTAGTGTATGGACCTGGCATGGCATGGGTTAAAAAATGTCTCAAAGCAGGAAGTTCTGAGATGCTTACCCTCCCAGTGGCAGGAGCCCACTTGCCAGCACATCTCAACTTGTCTGAGAGGCATGTCCCAACTTGTTACCTGCTCTACCACCTGACACAAGTGAGGGGTAGTAGGCACAGAGAGCTTAAATAACCCCAGGAAACCCTGCAACCTCGTGGACACCCACTATCTTCTTGGACCCCTCTGGACAAAGAAACATGCTGCAACATGTGGAACCATGAAAATGGTGACTATCTTTCATCTTTTCTATCTCCTGTAAACTCTCTCTCTCTCTCCTCATTCTCTTTTTCCTTTGTCTCCTTGTAACTCTCGTGCAGCTGCAGCAGGCTATAGCTGGCAGGCTATAGCTGGCAGGCTATAGCTGGCAGTTTTGGGGTTTGGTTCTGACTCTAGCAGCATCAGGCTCTCTATGTTGTTTCTTTCGGTTCCGCTAAGTAGATTGTTACAGCATTACCAGTGTTGCTAAGTTACAGACTGTTCTGGTAGCTTCTGCCAACTGCGGTTTCTTGTCGTTGCTCTATCGTGTATGGGTTGTTTGATTATTTGAATCCAGTGTTTTAAGGGCGTGCACCTTGTTTAGTAAAATATTATTTACACCCTCCTCCTGAGTGATTTGTGTCACTCTGATTCCAAGAGTTCACTTTAAAGTGGGATGCAACATCTTTTTAATATTGGTACCAGGAGTGGGATCTCGGTGAGAAATGGTGAGGGGGGGTGGGGTGGGTGTAATTTAGGGGTAAGTAGTTTTAGTAACTGCAGAAAGGGGGTTCTGTCCACCTGCTCAGAGCAGGTTGTTCCCAAGCAGTAAAGCATGGAGGTCTGGACTCTTATGTTTGACTGCTCCCCATTAGAAAATGATTTGAAAGACTATAAAGCATGCCCTGATCCCACTGGATGCGACTGGGCGGAAAATCATAGAATCATAGAATGATTTGGGTTGGAAGGTGTGGGGGACCACAGCGGGTTTGGGACCTCTGCTGACTGTACCCGGAAGGAGATGAAGGAGATCACAGGACGGGAAGTGGGCAGACAATATAGGACCGTGCACGAAAGTAGTAACATCCATTCACAGATTGTTTATGTATAAGCTAATCCAATCATGCGGAGATGCGTGTGTTAATAAAGGGTATAAGAGGCGCGTGTAAGATCAAGCGCGGGCCGGCCAGCCATGTAACTTCAATAAAGAAACTTGCTTCCACATCACCGTGTCGTGTCTCAACAGCGACATCTGGTGACCCCGACGTGATATAGCTAGCGATTTAATGAGAGTTTTAATTTTGGGGTTCCCTGAGGTGGCACAGCCACTAAAAAAGAGTTTTCGGCGAGAATAGCCAAGAGGAGCGGCGAGAGAAGCTGCTTAATTCCGGATCCGGGACTTTTAAGAAGACACCGAGTGCAGGTGAGCTGCTGGGGAAAAAGATGGGAGCCTCACTAACAAAAGAGGAAGAAATGATTATAAGCATGTGGAAGCAAATACTAGAAAAGAAGGGGGTAAAGCTAGAGGAATTAATGTTGCAAAAGATGCTTTTATGGAGCAAGGTTATACTCCAGATATAATAACATCATTTACTGTTTTGAATTGGAAAGAAATAGGGAACAGGCTGTTTGATAGTGCTTCACACAGAGACAAAGAGTCAGTATCCTTGTTAACCACATGGTGCCTTTTGTTTGATACTTTGATAGTCTTTAAAAAACAGAGGGATCGGGCAGAGCAAGATCTTTCACCCCTTGCCTCCCGAGACGAGCCTCCATCTGCTGAGGATCTGTTAACGGAGCAAGAGGAATTTTCTATATTAACTGCCGACCCAGACTCTGCATCTCTATCTGAGTTTCAACACTTAATTCAAGAAATCCGATAACGCGCCCAAAGAATAAACCATCTCGGTTACCATGAAAAAGTTTTCTTGTTGATGAGTCAGACGATGAAACAGACTCGGCTTGTCCAATACATAAACAAAGCCGACGGTGGGTTAACCCGGTAACGCCGTCCGCCCCTCCACTGCCCCCTGAAGAGCAAGGGGCACCCAAAGCGTACAATCCCTTGGTACGCCCGCCTTTGCCAGATGAGCCGGGTGATTGGGACAATCCCGTGGCGGGGGGGCACTGAGGCGGCTGCTTCAAAAAATAGAAAGATCAAGGCTAACACTGAGCCAATCTCTGGGGGGTCCTCTGGTAAACCTCAAACCCCTCAGGCATGGGATTCACCCTTGGCACAGGTTACTGTGAGACCATATGATCCCTGGTTATTTTGGCAAAAGGTAAAACAACGGGCTATGCTAGAAGGACTTTGGGCATTGTCCGAGGCAATAACTACACCCTTAAAGGAATGTGACCAGAGTCCTGCAACAGCTATGGCATTCCTGGTGGTCCAGGGGGATCCAGGACAGGGAATTATGGATGAGCACATGTCGGAGTGGGAGGCAGACCCGGAGTAACGATGGAGTCTCAATATGAGTATGATCGTTCTCATTTATTCATGCACCTTACACTTCTTATATACTTATCCCAATAGTGCACGCGCTAACAAAACAAATCCTAATTGGTTATGTCCCACTGTTCACGCGCCTTATGCTGTCACACAACTGGCCAGACGCTCTTGAGCACGTGAAAGGGGCAGATACAAGGTTCTCATCACAACTCTTCGGGACTTTCCCGCACTGGATTCCGCATTCTTGTATTCTACTCCCTTTTATCTTATCTCAAGGTCAGGCCTAGCTACAGACAGCAAACCCTAGATTGTTCACTGCTATTAAATCATGAGCCATTCTTCCGCAATTCCACCTTTTTGTTTTGAACAAGCCAGGGTTCATTTGTTGCTCGCGATAGCATTTTTCTTAGACATAACCTTACACAACTGAAAAGAACTATTTCTACAAGTATAACTATCAACAACATTAATCCCATTTTTAACACGCTCCTAAGCCAACCAGTCAATCCGAACCAGTTGGATAATCCATCCAAATCAAAGAAAAGAGAAAAAAAAAAAGGAGAGACCTAGGTCAAAATCGCCACAGCCATGACCATGCGCCAATAACAAACAAAAAAAGAAGAAAAATTTATTGCTGCAGCCAGTTCAGACAAAATTCGACTTGTCATGTTGGCTTGCTTCACTACCCAACAAAATAATTCTTCTAAGTTTTTATGCGCTTTTATGGCTGCGACTCTTGATAGCAAAAGAAATGCAAAAATCTTTCCCAAAAATTCCATAATTCAGGTCTCTTTTCCACCTTGTGGGATGAGTTTGATTTGGATGATGATATGGAATGCCCAAACTGGGCTGACCAATGGTACATGGCCCACCCTTTGGGTTAGAGGGCATGCCTGCCCACGCTCGATTACCACAGATCGAAAGATCGTGGTAATCGTCTTGGTAATACAGTGCCAGGAGCGGCATTGTAATGTTGCACCATTTCTGCTCCCAATCACTGCTGTTCCCCATGGGATTAATTATTGTTGGTGCTGCTTGATCTGCTAGTCTTGTTTCCTTCTATACCTCAGACTATGATGCTAAACCTATAAAAACAAAAAAAACCCAAAAAACAATACGCAGCATTCAGTGAATCCACAAGTTCAAGTTCTTGTGGTTTGGATCCAATTGGAAGTTTGTCATCCCAATTATCATATTTATCGAATGCTTCACTCTGGTTTTCCCATCGAAAGGGTGAGTTACTAGTGATGTTAAACTGTAACTTCAACTCTTGCATTGTTTGATTAAAGTTAAAAAAAAAATAATTTTTTTTCTTTTTTTCTTTTTTTTTTTTATGGGAAGTCCTATAAGACAAGTCACAAATGGTCGCCAAACTGGCACAAAACTAGTAATGTTCAAGACTTGTGCAAGAGTAATCCATACATTTTTCGATACCGTTTCCATTTACAAGAATGCCTACAGTTTTCTTTTACTTTCTTCCAATTTTGATCCTTAATAGTCCATATTACAGGGTCACTGATTATTATCACAGTCACCACAGTTATGGAACACCCAGGGATCACAATTCCCACAATTACAGCTTTCTTCATTCATTCCTGTGCAGGATCTTCTTGTGTAGGCCGTTGATCACGTTCTGATGACGTCTGTAGATAGGGTCGAATGCTTTTTGCTGGTATCCACCTAGGACCACCTTCTGTGGAAACACACATATATCCTCGACCATTAAATATTACAGCAACAGGTCCTTTCCATATTCCCGTTACTGGATCTCTATATAATACTTGAAAGCTGGGGATAATTGTCTTTTCATTCAGCCTTATACTTTGATGATGTATTATCACTGGTGGCTCTTCTCTATCACTCCTTATTCAATCTCATTTGCATGTCCATTTCAGTGTCTTTTTGTCTTTGTAAATAATCTTTCAACACTTGATGAGTTCGCTCGACCAAAGCCTGCCCAGTGGGAGAGTGCGGGATTCCTGTGATATGTTGTGCTCCCCACTTGGACAAAAAGACCCTCGTCTTTTGACTAGTATAGGCAGGCCCATTATCTGTTTTTATGGTCTCAGGCACCCCCATTACAGCAAAGCAGGACAACAAGTGTTTACACACATGTTGTGCTTTCTCACCAGGTAATGCGGTTGCCCATACAAATTTTGAAAAGGTATCGATTGTCACGTGAGCATACTTTAGTCTTCCAAATTCCCCAATATGAGTGACATCCATTTGACAAAGCTCTAAGGACTTTAGTCCTTTAGGGTTAATTCCGATCCCTATTCCTGGACTGTGATTTCCACATCTTGGACAGGCTTGTACAATACTACGGGCTTCATTCTCTGTTAAGCCATACTGCCGTTTTAATCCTTTGGCATTCTGGTGAAATTGGTTGTGACTCTGTCTTGCTACACAAAATTTATCCATAGGGGGCATATGCTGAGCTGGACTAACGAAGCTATCTGCTATCTGATTACCCCTTCCTAGTCCTACGTCAAGTTGATGACTTCGCACATGAATAACACAACAAGGCTCTGTGCGTTGTTGAAGCGTGGAGCGTAATTGCACAAACAATGTTCCTAATCTTGGGTTAGTTGTCTATCTTAGAAGAGCATCCTCTAATCTTGGGACTACTCCTGCTACATACAATGAGTCCGTTACAACATTAAGAGGGGTGGTTAGCCAATTCAACAGGGCCCAACCAACAGCAGTTAACTCTAAGGTCTGTAAAGAGTCTTGGGGCTGTCCCTCCAAGATATGCTTGTGCCATTCAGCACGTTCGTGCCATACACAAACAGCACGATGCAGTCGTTTTCCGGTATCACTATATACAGTAAGGCCATCCACCAGTGGTTGCCTACTGACTTTCGTTCTTTCCAGCCACTGCTTTCGTGACAATATCTGCCACTTTTTCCCTTGCGGCTGCTGCAAATGTATTTGTCCTTCAAATCCTAATAGGGCTTCCTGAAGTGATATTACATTTCGTAACCACCACTCTAGGTCTACAGCATTAACTGGAATGCTATTGTCTGCAGGTTCTTGACCGCTGATCTCAATAATTCGAGATCTGCCTTTTCATACTAGCTCTGCCACAGCTTTGGGTCTGGTTTGAATGCTCGTTTTTGGCTGCACACCCAGAAACACCCATTCCAATACCCAGAATGATTCAGCTTTATCGGTTCTCTTGCTACTGGCAATGGCAGGGTCATTCAGGTCTCTGTCCTTCCCAGGTTCCCCTCTTTTGTTTTGCCATTGACAGATGACTGCATACGGGGATTCGCTATTGTTACATACCAAAAGCGATATTGGTAAATTCAGTATCTTCCAAGATGACCAAGATATTTTGTAAGCGACAACTGATTTTTTGTAAAAGAGTCCTTTGATCTGCGGTAAGCTCAATTTTGGAGGCTGTGTCGGCATTGTGCAACAACACAGTCAAGGGAGCAATATCAGAGTTGGAAATGTCCGCACAACAGGTGGACCCATTGAATATTCCCTAACAATGTTTGAACATCTTTAACAGTTCATAAACTCGTCGTCAGTTCGATTTTCTGTGGTGGGATTTGGGCATCAGAAATGCACCAGCCCAAATACTTCCACAGAGCTGAGCTTTGTACTTTTTCAGGTGCAACAACAAGTCCTTTATCTCTCAGCATATCCTTCAATGTCTGCAGTGCCAGTTCATCAAATGGTTATAACGGACACTGGAATGCAGAGTGTTCTTCATAAATTGTTACTCCCCTAGAGAGAGATAAGGACTGCCAAGCTGAAACAAAACAAAAAAACCTTCACATATCAGGAGTAAGGGTGGGGAGGAATGGGGGGGGGGGTGGAAACAAACCTCACACACAGCCACAGGGCTAGGGTTTTTTTCCATTTTCTTTTTCTATTGTCTACGTTCTTTTTAGGTTTGCTTGGGTTTTTTTTTTTGGTTTTTTTTTTTTTTTTTTTTAGTTTGAAATTGTGTCCTCTACAGCCTTTCACTTCAAAGGTCCCAGGTAAATCTACCTGTTTGCTGGCTTAGTGGACGTTTGAGATTGAAAGGTCTCAGAGTTCCATTTTTAAGATTAATTGAAACAAACAGAGACTCAAGCTCCTATAACGAAAACCCAATTTGCAAATCTTACAAACGTTTAAAGCGCTTTAAACACACACACGCATACACACACAGAACCACTCTTTTGAGACCTGGCTTAATATACCTATACAATATTGTTTACGACCAGTCAATAAGAATAGCACGATGGTATGAATATTTAAACTATACACGGTACCGAACACATACAACACTTACAACATGCACATATATTATAAAATAAGGTTTGTATCAGTTGTTTAACAGGTAACAGTCCTTGGTTGTCATATACTTTTAATACAGCCTTTTGTCCTTCAGGGAACTCTAGTTGAATCGGTTCCCGACTGATCTGTGGGAGAGAGTGTCCTCCTACTCCGGCTATAGCTGATAAAGGTTGCTCCACTGGCCAATGTCGAGGCCATGTTTCACAGCTGATTATCGTGATATCTGCACCAGTGTCTAACATGGCTCGAATCTGTCGATTCTCATTGTCACGGAGTAGTCCACTTGTTAATACAGGCCGTTGATGTAGTTTAGTGGTAAAACAAACAGCAGGGCCTGTAGATCCAAAACCTCGGTCGCCCCTATATAATTCCACTTGGGACTGTGAAGGTAAGATACTTTCAATGGCCACAATCTGTGCTATTTCACTACCTGCTGGTATAAAGATAGGTGGACAAAGTGTATACACCATGACTTGTATCGTCCCTGTATAATCTGCGTCGATCAATCCAGGTATTATAATTAATAATGCCCTTCATTCCCACATCGATAACACTTCCCGTGGAAGGGTTGGTTGGTTGATGACTTTCCTCCCTTTAGCACACAGCCCCTTCCTTTCTGGGCTGCAGTAGCAAGTGATTGCACAAGTTCACGTACAGCTCCCTGCACTGCGGCAGCAACAGAGCTACTTTGTTTATAAGAGTCAGCTCTTTCTACTCTTAAAAGCATCTCCTCCACTCCGGCTCCCTTTGGAAGCCCGGCTAGAATCTGTTTGGTAGCCTTGTTGGCATTATCGAAGGCCAATACTCGAAACATTTGCTCTTTACTTTCAGGAGAGAGATCAGGGTGGTTCATGACGTTATCCCAAAGTCGATCATATATTTCTCTGTTGCACCCTGCACCAGGTTACCAAACGATGGGGCACTGGGTCCTGGTAAGCTCAAAAAGGCTTCTAAAGCTAATTGGGCGGATAAGCGCAGCATATCCTCAGGAAAGGTGGTTTGCACTCTGGTATCAGCATATTGACCTTGACCGGTGAGCATATCTGGTGTTACCCCCTAAGGGGATCCTGTGGATCCTGGCTATGTGCTGCTGCTGCAACTGCATGCTGCTGCCATGAGGATTGCCATAGCAAAAGTTGAGTCAGGGTCAAAAGTAGTCTCATTAAATTTTGACAATCATACGGACACATCAAAATCTGCTGAGAAAATCCAGGTCACTATCTGTCGTGCAGCTTCAGATTTCGGCCCATATGTGGTCACGGTGGCACGTGCCTGTTGTAAAATCTTCCAATCATGCGGTTCCCACTTCCCCTGTCCATTTTCTTGGACGGCAGGAAAGGCTAAGGGCATTAGCCCCTCACTATTGTTAGGTGACATCCACTGGCTTTGCACTATGGCATCTTTGATAATTCCCTTCCATCGCACTCCCCGTAATAAAGCCGGTCGAGTAGTGGATAAGCAGGGCGGTAAGGCTTGTTCGGCGACAATGAAGGATACAGAGGCGGAGGGGAAGGCAGCACCGGAGGAGTTAATTCCTCGATTGGGGAGGGCAGAAGGCTGTACCGAAGGAGGAGCACAGGAACGTGGGCGGCAACTAAAGCCACCCTTGGGTACTTCCTGCTTTTTCTCAGTCGGTTCCATGTCTCCCAACGCATCAACTTCCTCCTTCCCGAACCAGCGCTCCCCCTCCTTCTCCCCTGTTTCAGCTTTTCGCGTTAACTCGCCAACATTCTTGCAAATAGTTCCTTTCGTGCCTTTCACCGCAGGCAATCCGAATAAACGGGAAATCGAACCCGCCCCGGCTGGGGGTTTTTTCGACATTAGGTAGAGATCCCAGCATTTGGACTGCTGCACAAGCCACCTCCCTCTCCGCTTTCATCTCTTTTGAAGTGTCCAACACCAAATTCCAATCCCCGCGAACAGTTTTAATTTCCTTTTCCTCTTTGTCTGTTCCTGATATAGTCTTTTGCCACAACGTTGCTCCATAATCTCGCCACTCTGTAACAAAAAACATTGTGTGCGGATCAGTAAAGTGTCCCCATTTTCTACCTAAATGTAGAAGTTTTATCAGCAGTTTTGCGGGCAGTTCATGCCCTCTCTTAGAGAGGATTCCCTCAAGTAGCGTTGCTGCAGCTTCTGTTTCCAGCAGTTTTGCGGGCAGTTCATGCCCTCTCTTAGAGAGGATTCCCACAAGTAGCGTTGCCGCAGCTTCTGTTTCCATAATTATCCCTAAGGGGTGAGGAGCGACCTCACACCAGCTGTCTACCTTGACTATGCACGGGCAGCGCTTCCCTTAGCCGCTGTTTTCCCACTCCCCTCCTCTAGCTGCTTACCGCAGTCTCGGAGAAGTCAAAGGTGTCCTGTAACCTTCCTCTGCTACCAGATGTCGGAGTGGGAGGCGGACCCAGAGTAGCGATGGAGTCTCAATATGAGTATGATCGTTCTCATTTATTCATGCACCTTACACTTCTTATATACTTATCCCAATAGTGCACGCGCTAACTGTGAAAAATAACAATAACATGTTTGTTCATCAAGAGTGGAAACTTGAATGCAGGAGGAACTATGTGGGGGTTGAGCCATAAAGTGTGAAAGTGGACAGATGTTGTGAAACAATAAAATGGTTGCATACGGCATGGAGCTTTGCAGACTTAGCAGGAACTGACAACCACAAGGAAGAGGCCTATCACCCCACTTGCGAAAACAACGCGGAAGCCTTTGCCTATCAGCACAACAGGAAACCTTTGCCTAAGAGATGCATACACGGAAGTTATCAAGAAAACCATAAAAGGGGACTGCTGGGGGTGAAAGGGTGTGAGCCGTTGGTGGAGCGCAGACCCCCCGACTGCACCCAGTGCTGTTTGCTTGCTATCGCTTGCTGTAATTAATAAAATTGTGAATTGATCCTCAAAGGCTGAATCAATTATTCGCCTCCAACTTATAACACTAACAAAACAAATCCTAATTGGTTATGTCCCGCTGTTCACGTGCCTTATGCTGTCACGCAACTGGCCAGACGCTCTTGAGCACGCGAAAGGGGCAGATACAAAGTTCTCATCACGACTCTTCGGGACTTTCCCGCACTGGATTCCACATTCTTGTATTCTATTCCCTTTTATCTTATCTCAAGGTCAGGCCTAGCTACAGACAGCAAACCCTGGATTGTTCACTGCTATTAAATCATGAGCCATTCTTCCGCAAGCATAGACCATACACCTGGAAAGTAATAGAGGAACTTCAAAAAACTGTTACACAGTATGGTTCCAGCTCTCCTGCAACAATGCAACTACTTCGATTATTAACTACGGAAGAAATGACACCATATGACTTTGCCCAAATTGCACAAATTATGTTTCAGCCTGTTCAGTGCACAGTTTTTCAAAATATTTGGACTCAAAGGGCAGAAGCACAGGCAATACGGAACCTGCAGCTCCCTGAGTCAGACCCTCGATATGGGAACGGTGTAGATGTTTTAACAGGAACTGGGCAGTTTAGTAATCCACAGCATCAAGCTCAGTGGCACCCTTTAGTGCTTGAACAGGTAAAAACAGTAGGGCTTGAAGCACTGATGAGAACAGCAGAGATCGCTGAACCGAAGGACAAATATACAACAATTAGACAGGGAGTTTGAGAGCCATTTTTACAATTTGTAGAGAGGCTGCATGCTGCTGTAGAATGCCAAGTTTTTGATAACTATGTCAAAACACTGTTGATCACAGAACTGGGGCAACATAATGCTAATGCAGACTGTCAAAAAATAATACATGCCTTGCCAGGTGAACTGGCTCTTGAAACTATGATCATGGCTTGTGCCCAGATGGGGTTGGTTGACCAAAAATGGCTGCTCTCACTGCTGCTATGGCAGCCATGGGAACATCTGACAAAGGATGTTGTAAATGTAACCAGACAGGACATCTCAAAACTGCCTGTTCAAATAGACGAAAAAAAAATAATGGCACTGCTAAATCAGTGATTACATCACCTGTTAGCAGATGTCTCAGGTGTGGGAAAGGTGGACACTTTGCTAAGCATTGCCAGTCCAAATATCACATAAATGGTGAGTTGCTACAGCTGGGAAACGGGAGACAGAGTGCGGGGGGGGGGGGGGGGGGGGGGCAGGCCCAGACACAAATACCCGTGCCCATGAAGAATCACAGAATCACAGAATCACACAAGGTTGGAAAGGACCCATTGGATCATCGAGTCCAACCGTTCCTAACACTCCCTAAACCATGTCCCTAAGTACTTCATCCACCCGTTCCTTAAACACCTCCAGGGAAGGCGACTCGACCACCTCCCTGGGCAGCCTGTTCCAGTACCCAATGACTCTTACTGTGAAGAATTTTTTTCTGATATCCAACCTGAACCTCCCCTGACGGAGCTTCAGGCCATTCCCTCTAGTCCTGTCCCCTGTCACTTGGGAGAAGAGGCCAGCTCCCTCCTCTCCACAACCTCCTTTCAGGTAGTTGTAGAGAGTAATAAGGTCTCCCCTCAGCCTCCTCTTCTCAAGGCTAAACAACCCCAGCTCTCTCAGCCGCTCCTCATAAGACTTGTTCTCCAGCCCCCTCACCAGCTTTGTTGCTCTTCTCTGGACACGCTCCAGAGCCTCAACATCCTTCTTGTGGTGAGGGGCCCAGAACTGAACACAGTATTCGAGGTGCGGTCTCACCAGTGCCGAGTACAGAGGGAGAATAACCTCCCTGGACCTGCTGGTGACCCCATTTCTGATACAAGCCAAGATGCCATTGGCCTTCTTGGCCACCTGGGCACACTGCTGGCTCATGTTCAGTCGGCTGTCAACCAGCACCCCCAGGTCCTTCTCTTCTGTGCAGCTCTCCAGCCATTCTTCCCCCAGTCTGTAGCGCTGCAATTCCAATGCGGCCCCAGGCCTTTGCGACTTCTTATCAGGAAAAAACAGCGGAGCAGCAGGGATGAATGTATCCACCGCCCACACAGTAACTATTAATACACAGGGAGTACACAAGGTCCCTCTGAAAGCGTGGGGGCCCATCAGTTATTGACTCAGTGCCTTACTTATCGGCTGTTCCAGTGCTATCTTGCACAACATTCTAGTTCATGTGGGAGTAATTGACAAGGATTTTGCAGGACAGATTTGTGCAATGGTTTCTACTATCACCCCCCCTGTTACAGTACAAGAGGGAACTCGCATTGCACAATTGGTGCCTTTTAAAAGCAGTGTTCTTAAAAGAGAGCAAGTCATCCGTGGAGATGGGGGATTTGGATCCACTGGACCACCTCAAATTTGTTGGTCACAACTTCTCTCAGGCACAAAGCCACAAATGAAATGTATCCTTGTTATGAACACTGCTTTTCCACATTCCATTCAAATATCTGGACTGCTTGACACAGGGGCTGACGTTACTATCATTGCTCGAAGGGACTGGCCCGTGGTACCTGCAACTTCAGGAGTAATGGGACTAGGAGGTATGGCTACTAGTCTCATTGCAGCAAAACCTGTAGTTATTACAAATCCTGAAGGGCAAAATGCCACTGTATGACCTTATATTACTCCAGCCCCCTTAAACCTCTGGGGAAGAGACTGTTTAGGACAATGGGGAGTCTGTATCACAACGGATTTTTCCATAGGGGTCGCTATCCTGCAGGGCACTAAAAAACTCACTTTAAGGTTGCGATGTCTCACAGATAAGCCAGTGTGGGTGGATCAGTGGCCCCTTAACAAAGAGAAACTCACAGCCCTGCACACAGTAGTGGTAGAACAGTTAGCTGCAGGCCATATTGAAGAGTCACACAGTCCTTGGAACATACCGGTTTTTGTGATCAAAACGAAATCAGGGAAATGGCGATTATTACATGACCTGCGAAAAATCAATGAAATGCTTGCAACCATGGGGGCATTACAGCTGGGACTACCTTCCCCAACAATGATTCTGATGCAATGGGACATATTGGTCATGGACTTAAAAGATTGTTTCTTTACAATTCCTTTAGATGAAAATGATGTTGAAAAATTTGCTTTTACAGTTCCTTCGACTAATCATGCAGAACCCACAAAAAGATATCATTGGAAGGTTTTACCTCAAGGGATGAAAAACTCACCTACCATCTGTCAGTGGTTTGTAGCCCAGGCACTGAGTGGTGTGTGGCAGAAATATCCTGAATGCTATTGCTATCATTATATGGATGACATCTAATTGGTTGCTGCAATGTCAGAACAATTAGGAGAATTGGAAAGGGACACTAGACAAACATTGGAATGTTATGGCCTGGCCATTGGCCCTGAAAAGGTACAATGTGTTAAACCGTGGTTGTATTTGGGCATGAAAGTGCTGGCCAAAACAGTCCAACCTCAGGCAATTGAGATAGTAACTGAAATCAAGACTTTAAATGATGTTCAAAATAATAGTTGGAATTATAAATTGGCTGAGGCCCTATTTGGGCCTTACGTCATCACAAATACAACCCCTAGTTCATCTATTAAAAGGCGACACAGATATTGCAGCACCCAGGATTCTAAATATGGAACACAGAAATGTTCTGACACTAGTAGAGCAAGCCGTTCAGGAAAAGCGTGTCTGACGCATTGACCTGACTGTATTTGTGTAGGCATTGGTCTTTGTGGAAAGTACAGTGCCCTACACTGCGCTTGTGCAGTGGGATCAGGTGTGGGAAGACCCCCTCCATATATTGGAGTGGATCTTCTTACCATTTTGAACAAAAAGCATGCTCCAGGATTATATGAGTTGTTAACTCATTATAAAAATTCGAACACGATGTGTGGTACTATTGGCACGAGATCCAGAATGTATTGTTATTCCTCTACAAGTTCAATATTTTGAATGGTGTTTTGCCAATAGTTCTGCACTTCAAGCTGCTCTCCTGAATTTTACAGGCCAGATATCGTATCATTTTCCTTCCCATCCACTTTGTAAACTGGGAACTCAAATCTCTATCGCACAGAAATTGTTAAGCCAAACAGCACCTGTTGATGGACCCACAGTTTTCACAGATGGGTCTGGGAAAACAGGAAAAGCTGCTGTTACATGGTTTAATGGACAAAATTGGCAACATTTAATTGAGCATCAACAAGGATCCCCACAAGTGGTGGAATTACGAGCAGTCACATTGGCATTTCAACAGTTCCCACAAGCCATAAATGTGGTAACCAACTCTGCTTATGTTGCAGGCCTAGTGCAGAGATTGGATAAAACAGTTCTTGGACAAGTGACAACCCCCCTGTTGCTTGGAGTTATGAAGCTCCTGTGGGAAACTGTAAAAAACCGCAGCCTACCCTATTATATTCTACACATAAAAAGCCATACTGACTTACCTGGTTTTATAGCAGAAGGAAATGCCCGGGCTGACCAATTAGTATCTGCAGTAGCATTAGGACCAGTACCAAACATTATGCAACAAGCAATTGCTTCTCATCAATTTTTTCACCAGGGTCACATAGTACTCAAGAGACAGTTTCAACTTTCTACTACTGAAGCTTGATCTATTGTTGCCTCATGTCCCCATTTTCAAGGCCAACATTTTCCAACAGTCTATGGAGTAAATCCTAGAGGCTTACAGGCCCTACAAATTTGTCAGACTGATATAACTCATATTATAGAATTTGGCCGACAAAAGTATGTACATGTATCAATTGATACCTTTTTTTTCTGTCATTAAAACCGACAATGGTCCCGCTTATGTTTGTGGGTGGGTGAAAGCATCTTTACAGTCTTGGGGTGTGAGCCATGCTACAGGTATTCCTCACTCCCCCACTAGTCAGGCACTTGTAGAACGTGCCCATGGTACACTTAAGTGCCTTTTACAAAAACAAAAGGCGGGAATGTCTGGGGAATCACCTGAAGCAAGGCTGAACAAGGTGATGTATGTATTAAATTTCATAACTATCAATGAGGAACATCAGAATCCCCCAATGATTCGACATTTTGAATCCTTGAAGTCTACCACAGCTATCTCTGATGGAGTGAAGGTTCAAGTGAAGGACCTTCAAAGTGGTCAGTGGTCAGGCCCATGCAAGCTATTAACTTGGGGTCGAGGGTATGCTTGTGTTTCCACAGATGAAGGACCTTGGTGGTACCCTGCTCGTTGTATTCGCCCTGCTGTGGATAAGCCGTGGAGGCCACATGTGGAGAATCAAACAGCCGGAGATGAGTGTGATGGATAACCTTTGCTAACATCAAAGAACTGACATAACAACTGGAGTATAAATCATATACCGGAACCACGAGTTAGGGTTTTTAGGATCAGTAGAAATAGAGTATAAGTCATGTACCGGAACCACAAGTTAGAGCTGTTAGGATCAGTAGGAATGGAGTATAAGTCAATGCTTGTATACTTTTCAGATGTACCTACGATATTACTTAGCATGGTCAAATGCTAATGCTGCTTTACTTGCCTGTTTCAAGAGTGGGTATGTTTGTAGTTGTGCTATAGATGTTGCCCTGCGTTGTGCGTCTGCTGCGAAGGGCCCTGCAGTGAACGACACAGGCAATTTTTAATGGGCAATTTTCTTTAGCACAAATACAAAAAGGGGGAATTGTGGGGGTCCACAGCGGGCTGGGGATCCCTGCTGACTGTACCCAGAATGATATCACAGGACGGGAAGTGGGCAGACAATATAGGACCGTGCACGAAAGTAGTAACATCCATTCACAGATTGTTTATGTATAAGCTAATCCAATCATGCGGAGATGCGTGTGTTAATAAAGGGTATAAGAGGCATGTGTAAGATCTAGCGTGGGCTGGCCAGCCATGTAAAGAAACTTGCTTCCACATCACCGTGTGTGTCGTGTCTCAACAGCGACAGGAAGGGAACTGAAGATCATCCAGTTCCAACCCCCCTGCCATGGGCAGGGACACCTCCCACTAGACCAGGCTGCTCAAGGCCCCATCCAACATGGCCCTGAACACTTCCAGGAATGGGGCAGCCACAACTTCCCTGGACAACCTGTTCCAGTGTCTCACCATCCTCATGGTGAAGAATTTCTTCCTAATGTCTAGTCTAAATATTCCCCTCTCCAATTTAAAGCCATTCCCCCTCATCCTATCACTACAGGACCTTGTAAAATGTCCCTCTCCAGTTTTATTGTAGCCCCCTTCAGGTACTGGAAGTTCGCTATAAGGTCTCCTCTGAGCCTTCTCTTCTCCAGGTTGAACAACCCCAACTCTCTCAGCTTGTCCTCATAGCAGAGGTGGTTCAGTCCTCAGATCATCTTCATCGCCTCCTCTGGACCCACTCCAACAGTTCCATATCCTTCTTATGTTGGGGATTTCAGAACTGGACACAATACTCCAGGTAGGGGTCTCACAAGAGAGGAATAGAGGGGCAGAATCGCCCCCCTTGACCTGCTGACTATGCTTCTTTTGATGCAGCCCAGGATACAGTTGGCCTTCTGGGCTGCAAGTGCACACTGCCAGCTCATATCCAGTTTTTCATCCACCAACACCCTCAGGTCCTTCTCTGTAGGGCTGCTCTCAATCCCTTCTTCCCCTGTCCTGTACTGAATCCGTGGAATGTCCCGACCCAGGTGCAGGACCTTGCACTTGGCCTTATTAAACCTCATGAGGTTCACACAGGCCCATTTCTCCAGCTTGTCCAGGTCCCTCTGGATGACATCCCACACTTCTGGTGTGACAACTGCACCACTCAGCTTGGTGTCATCTGCAAACTTGCTGAGGGTGCACTCTATCTCGCTGTCTATATCATTGATGACGATATTAAACAGCACTGGTCCCACTATAGACCCCTGAGGGACACCACTTGTCACAGATCTCCATCTGGACATCAAGCCGTTGACCACTACTCCCTGAATGAGACCATCCTACCAATTCCTTATCCACCAAACAGTCCACCCATCAAATCCATATCTCTCCAATTTCGAGAGAAGGATGTTGTGGGGGACCACGTCAAAGGCTTTAAAGAAGTCCAGAGGGATGACATCCATTGCTTTTCCCATGTCCGCTGATGTGGTCACCCCATCATAGAAAGCCTCTAGGTTGGTCAGGCAGGAATTTTCAAGCAGATGTCAGGATGGCTAAAGTCTCCCAGTAGGACGAGAGCTTGCGAGCATGAAACTTCCTGTAGCTGGAGGAAGAAGGCTTCATAGGTTGTCTCCCTTTGATCAGGTGTCTTGTAGTAAACATCAACCACAAGGTTCCCTTTGTTACCTCAGTCTCTTATTCTCACCCACAAGCTTTCGAGTTGTTTGTGGCTACTCTTCAAAGAGAGCTCTTCACACTCCATCCATTTCCTGATATAGAGGGCAATGCCTCCGCCCCTCCTTTCTGGTCTGTCGCTTATGAACAGTCTGTAACTATTGATACCCACAGTCCAGTCATGGGATTTGTCCCACCAAGTGCCATTAATGACAATCAGGTCGTAGCTTTCTAGCAGCATGGTAGCTTCCAACTCCTGTTTGCTGCCCAAGCTGCATGCATTTGTGCAGAAGCACTTCAGTTGGGCTGTTGGCCGCATCGCCTTCTTAGTGGAACACCCCTTATTTCCCTTAAGGTGTTCCATGGAAGTTTCCTTGCTGGGTCCTACTACCTCAGGAGCACCCCGCTCATCTCCACGGGACTTCAGCAGTGTTGCAACGTCCCCAGCATGCCCCGGGGAATAGGTGGAAGGCCCATACCAGCACCCCCATATCCCTCCAACCATTGTGTGTTCCCTCACTGCTTGTCACAGGCAAGCCTGATATTATCCCCCTCCCCCTTCCCATCTGGTTTTAAGCCCTGTCAATGAGCCCTGCAAGCTCCTGCGTGTTTCCCTGGGAACTCAGTCTGGGCTGACATGTCCCTTCTGGCGGGTGCAGAGGATGCAGCCTCCTGCTGGGTGGATATCATGGCTTGACTCCCTCTCACCGACTGAACTTTCCTCCTGAGCTCGGAGACTGTGCCTTCCCTGTTCCCTCCCTGCTTGCCCTGCTTGAGTGAACTGTCCGTGAAAACTGCTGAGCCCCACCCTGTTTGCCCGCTCCTGTTCACTGCGCTCCAGTTACTGTTGCTCCATAGGGGCCATTGAAATCTCCTGCAGATGCTTTTGGGAACGCCACCCCCTCCCTCCCCCATTTCAGCCTCCACATGGCAGCTGCTTGTGACCAGGAGTCAGGAGTCGCTCACCTCTCGCTCTGCTCGCTCCCTGTTGGGGGGTTCCCTCGTTACAGGGAGTGCCTTTCTGCTTCAATCTAGCGCCTGGCTGCTGAATTTACCATCCCTGCTGCTGATTCTCGCCAACTGAGAAACACTGGCAGTTACTGGTTGCGGTGGTGGAACGGATTAGGGCTCTTGTAAGGCATAACCATAGCAAGCCAGGAAAAGGGAAAGCCTTTATGTGCAGAGTTCTTGCTGCAGCCCTCATGGCTGTTCAAAGAGAATGGTGTGAGCAGGCACAAAGGAAGGTGGAATTGGAGGCGGAGCGATCCACTCAGGCAAAGCTGGAAGCAGAGCAAGCACACTTCTGAGAGGAATTAGAAATGGAATGGGTCAGGTGGTAGCATTCAGAGAAGGCGCTGGCAGATGAGACGCAGATTAATGGAAAGTTACAAGGCAGCTTGCAAGACGCCTTTGTTACAAGGCAGCGGAGATTCCAACTGTGGCAGGATAATGAGAGTGAGTCAGGGCACTCAGTGATATTAAAGGAGGAAGAACACACAGTTAAGAAAGGTGGTTTGCTCTATCCCTGGGATGGGGATGATTTGCATGAATCCCAAAGGGGATATGAGGCAGCACCTGCAGTCATGGGTGCAGCCAAACTGTGCCCTCTGGTTAGAACAGAGATAACCCATGAGACAGGGGGTGAAGGTGGTGGGGACCAGAATGCCCGACCACTTCCCACTGTGCTTATAAAGCAGATACCGTACTCGGCGCGGAGTTAGCTAAACTGCAGGAGAAGTACAGTAGGCAGGCAAAGGAGACAGAAACTGAGCATGTATGGAGGATCTCTTTGGAAGGAAGAGATAGGATTAGATAGAGTGAGGATGAAGCTCACAGGTACTGGAGCATTGGGGTATATTTGATGGTAGATGACCACAGAGAGCTGTGGTCCCTTACCCAGCGTGCTGCACTCTGGGCTGGGGACTCAGTCATTTAGAACGCAGACACCTCACGGTCATATCTACCCCAGGAGTGAGCTATCTTATGGAGAGTGTACAGAAGGAGGCCTGCCACCAACTGATGCATGAACTGTGGTTAGTCCCTGGACAACCCTTGCCCATAGAGATGCTGCCAACATAGATAGGATGACACCATTAATTAGGGGATTGCCTGATGCACTGAAAATGTACACAGTGTAGATCCAGGATTGATTGCAAACTGTGGTGGCAGGAAGACCACTAGGATGGAGAAGATCTTTGAGATCATCAAGTCAAATCCTACCTGTTCACTACCAAATCATATCCCTAAGCACTTATATCATAGTCCTCCTGCCCTACAATAACTTCTAGTTCCTCCTGTTTGTTGTCCATGCTGCGTGCATTGGTGTAGATGCACTTCAGTTGGGCTGTTGATCCCTCCACACTCCTGAGGGGAATAGTCTTAATTCCTAAGTGACTCCTCGCTGTTGTTTCTAACCCATCAATAACCTTTGCATCTGTGCTGCCACTTGGAGTGCTCTCCCCCACTTCCTCTGAGGTGGCAGACCAAAGGGCCTTGCTAGCACACCATCCCTCGGGCATTGGAGTGCTGTTCCCAGGCTGTTTTCTATCAAGTCTGGTTTTGTCACCCTCCCCCCACCCATCTAGTTTAAAGCTCTAATGATGAGCCCTGCCAGCTCCATGGTAAGTATCCTTTTGCCTCTTGGGGACAAATGTACCACATCCTTGGACAGCAGGTCTGGTGTTGTGTAGGCCAACCCATGGTCAAAATATCCAAAGTTTTGCTCCTCACACCACGTTCAGAGCCAGGTATTTATTTCCTGGCTCTTCCTATTCCTTCCCTCATCATTCCCTGTAGTTGGAATGACAGAAGAGAACACTACCTGTGCCCCCAATTCCTTCACCATTTGTCCCAAGGCCCTGAAGTCCCTTCTAATTGCCCTCAGGTTGCTTATTGGGGCTTCATTACTGCCTTCTTGGAAAAATCAGTCATGGATAACAATCCATGGGCCTGACCAGAGCTGGAAATTTTCATTCAGCATCTCTAACCGAGGCCACAGGTAGGCAGCAGACTTCCCTATGAAATGGGTCTGGTCTGCAGTTTGGGCTTCTTGTTCCCTTCAGAAGGGAGTCCCTATGACAATAGCCTGTCTTTTCTTCTTTACAGAGGCTGTTTTGATGGAGGGCTTAGGGTGCCTTAACCTAGGGAACGTTTCTAGACTGTGAGACCCATCATCCTAATTGAAGTTTGGTTCCACTTGCATATCTATTGCTCAAGGGAACCTGGGAGGTTGAGGTTGTCACAGGGCAGACACGCCTGCTGCGCCAGGTAGGAACCTGCTGCCATTCCCCAGCGTCTCCTAAATTTCTCTCCTCAGCTGAATGGAGAGAGGATGGGGAGTCCTCTGTCACTTGAGGCATGCCTGCCTGTTGGGTCTGAGACAGGGAGCATAAGGTGTTGTTCCAGTGGTCGAACTCCCTCTCACACT